>NW_026294606.1:96275829-96875829 GCF_007827085.1 Peromyscus californicus insignis
CCAAATCAAAGGCAGGACTCCAGCCTGGTACAGAGCAAATGCGTCAAAAACACAAGAGGTGGGGGCAAATTCCAGCCTCAAGGAGTTATAAACCTGCAAGGGGAAAATCAAAGTGTGCTACATATCTTTTTCTTATCTTTAGCTATAAATCCATAGAATATTTTTTGAAGTGTTTTGAGTGTTGGAAGAAGTAATGGAAACTCTCAGCAGATGGAACCTTGAAACCCAAGGGTTTTAAAGTTTGAACGGGAGTTGGGTGGGAAGGACGGGGGGTGGGATGAGGTCTGTAGAAAACAAATGGCAACAAGACATAGTGATTAGTGGGCGTGAGAGGAGTCCAGCTTAGCTGAAATACCGGCTGCAGTAGAGAGCTTCTTGGGGGATTTGGAGTGGAAATTGGTGGTTTGAAAATGACTAAGCAATTTTAAAGACAAGTAAATTCTCCTGGGCCTGAGACTGTTTATTGTACTCCAGATTCGATCATATAATTGTGCCTGGTCAAATGCCAATCCATCCTTGCTTGATTGCCAAACCCAGTGTCCACTGGATGTCTAGATCTCCCACAGCGTCTTGACCTGAGCATGGCTAAATCCAACTGCATCTTCCTACCACATTCTCTTCCTACCACATCCATCTTCAAGGATGGTTTTACCAGGCACTTCACTGCTCAAGACAGAACTCACATTACTCTTAATCCTTTCTTCTCTGTACCCATCAGCTCCCCTACCATTGTTGATCAAATCTTACTGGCTTCACCCTAACACTACTCATACCTATATCCTCCCCTGCTTTCTCTACACACACACACACACACACACACACATGCTCAGGAGCTCATCAATTCTTACCTAGGTGACTAGACTCCCACCCTGACTCACGCAGCTGCCAGAGCAGACTCCAAAATGGCAAATCTGATCATTCCACTGCTCTGCACCAGATTCCTTCCATGGACCCCTGTGGCTTGAAAATATGTTTTGAGTGAATAAGCTTTCTGAATGCATGCCATTCTCTAGCAGACACAGTCCAGTTCAGGCTTCCTTGAACATGGGTTTCTGAGTATGAGAGTGAATGAAGTGGTTATTTCTGAATTCCATACACATCCCAAAACCTTGATCAACCTGGAGAAACTTGGTAAGTGCATCTATATGGGGAGTAAGGTTGGGAAAGTATGCCAGGCCAGTTTGAAGCTACAGGTGGGAAGTTTAGACCTGACTGTCAGGTCACCAAAGGTCCTTAAGGATGGGTGTAATCAGAAGAGTTCTGCTATAGGAAGGCTATGGGCATCCGGGAGACAAAGGCCCTAGGGGTGGAGAATCAGTTCAAATATCATAATAGCAAAGGTAAGATACAAAACCGCAATGTGCCGGGTAGTGGTGGTATATGCCTTTAATCACAGCACTTGGAATGCAGAGACAGGTGGATCTCTGTGAGTCTGAGGCCAGCCTGGTCTATAGAGCGAGTTCCAGGACAAGCTCTAAAGCTACACAGAAAAACCTTGTCTTGAAAAACTAAACAAACAAACAAACAAACAAACAAATAAATAAACAAAACAAAACATGGTGTAAAAGAACAGAGATGAAGAAGAGGTGAAGGAAAGAGTTTTCCAAGAGAAAACTATCCAGTTTATCAACAACCATTTGTTGTAATAGCCATGGATGCAAAGATGAAACCCCATTAACAAACAGCACTAAATGGTCAACATGCCTGTCTAGGGCAGTGCCTATTGAGGTGATAGTTGACCAAAAATGCTGCTAACATACTCACAGGTAAGTCCTTTGCAACTTTAGACAGCTAATGCACAGACAAGTAAAGTGGCATCATCATCAACATCCTCACCAGAATCATCACTGGTACTCTTGCTAAGAACTGCAATGCTCTCAACACTTCCTATCAGGCATACAAGGTGCCTGGTGCTAGGCCTGATCTCATCATTTAATGTTCAAAAAGTTTGGACTAATTTTCAGGCAAAAAGGTCAATGATATTACTATCTGCTACGGCAAATGAAAGATACTTGCACACTCCTTGATACTTCTTCCAATCAGAAAGCAGGGTGTGTGTTTGTTTCCTTGGAATCTGAGTGGGCTCTGTGATTGCTCTGACCTCAGAACTGCTGCTGTTCCAGCTTCTAAGCCAGACCTTAAAAACTAGCTGCTTTTATTTCCTGAGTTTTGGAACACTTCCTGGAGCAGTGAGATGCTCTATCACAGTAGTTTTCAATCTTCCTAATGCTGCAACCCTTTATTTAATACAGTCCCTCATGCTGTGGTGACCACAACCATAAAATTATTTAATTGCTATCTCATAAGTGTAATTTTGCTACTGTTATGAACTGTAAAGTAAATATCAGTGTTTTCAGGTGGTCTTTGACCTCATGACCCACAGGTTGATAACCACTACTCTATCAGAAAGGATTCTTCTAAGTCCTGCCATTTGGAAAGGCCATAGGTAGGTTCCTGGACAATGGTCTAAGTAAGTTCAACATTCTAGTCACCCCTGTGAAGGTATTAGACAGGTGGGTGACCATCCTAGATCAGTTGAACACCCTTCCAGCTCATCTACCAGCAGAATACCACTGGGGCAGAAGATCCAACCAGCTGAGCCCTGCCTGAACCTACAACTCACAACAGTCTCAAGATAAATAAAGTGGTTATTGTTTTGTCTTCCAAGTTTTAGGATCCTTTCTAATGCAGCAATAAATAAATTGAAATGTTATCATTCTGAGCTAAAAACTGGCTGATTTACCCAGTCTCCCAATTAATAAGGATTTGAACCTTGGTTGGTCTGATCCAGCTGCATGCAATACAAGTAACTCCTGGAAAAACTAAGGCAGGAGAGGACTAGGCCAGTCCTCACCAACTTCACACCCCTTGGATTATGTAAGCATCAACAGAAATGCCCCCCTTAGCTTACATGACTTACTGGTTAGGCATAATTCTGACTGAATTATACAGAAACTACCTATGTACCGCACTCCCTTTCTCTTGAGCCAGAGTCTCCTGTGACGACTTTCAATGCTGAAAATGATAATTTCCATATAACCAAGAAGTAAAAGAAATGGCAAGGTCAAGTGGTAACCTCCTGATGGAGGACTGTCCTCAAACAGACACAAAACTCCGGCCATCCTGCAAGGAAAACAAGAAAGAGGTTGTTCAGCTGAAATACCACCCAGGCCCCCTTACAAAATGCAGATTTTGAGGAATTAAAAACTGTGAATCTCTCCTGGTTGGTTCTCAGGATCCAAATGCTAAAAGAACCTAGGCAGGTGACAGCATGGCAGGGCTGCCTGTAGGATGGAACAACTTGAAACTTCAGCACATTGTGGTGATGTTTAGATGGATGAGATGCTGGAAGCCAGAGCGACTTTACATGGGCTGTGATTTCTGTTGACAAGACACATGCACTCATTCCTTCAACCTAAGCAAAATCCTCAGGACTGAAATGGATTTGAAAGGCAGGTGGGTAAGGAAACCATCTGTGGGTGAGACAATTCTGGGAGTCATCAAAAGAAATGACAAAAATACAACTCCAGAAGACACACAACGGCATCAGCGGACCTACCCCTGGTGACCTCAAAGAGAGGTCCAGGAAATCAGCTTGATGTTGATTAGATAATTCTTAATTTCATGCTGCATTGCCCCAAATTCAACAAAACATTCTCCAACCCCTAAATATTGCTACATTTATGACATGAGGTGTTTTTTACTATCACCTTTCTCCCTCAGCAACACCGAGCAATGTGACCTAGAGTCTGTTTGCATTTCTGGGATCAAAGACATTTTACCCAATTTTGTTTCTTCTTTTTCCCCATGGAACAGTGTGGGCAACTTCAAGAATCACTTGTTTGACTAGAATGCCAGAATATGTCTTCCTTAGGAGAGCCAAACTGCTCACAGACCAGACCAAAACCCCTGAAATGCCAAGACCATCAGCTTAAAGGAAGTGATTCATAACTGATGTGAAGTACTAATTTAAGAGAGTTGTAAAAATAATACAGCTATTTACTTTGAAAATGAGCCAAAATATTAGCTGCATTCAGTAGAAAATGAGCTGCAATAGAAGACCAGCTCTGGGGCTGGGATCCTTGGGTTGGAATCCCAGGGCCAGTGTGTACAGTGAGATCGTGGGTGGTGCAGCACACACCTTAGAGGCTCCATCTCCCCACATGTAAAGAGTAGAGACATCATCTACCTAAACTCCAAAGGGTGTGTTGAATTCCTAGCAGGTGTACAACCAAAACTCAATTTTTCTGTTTATTATAGGGGGGCAGCAGATGGTTATGAATATAGGTCCTAGGGGTCTGGGTTCATCCATCACTTACCAGCTGTGTGACTTGGGTAAGCTAACCAGTCTCCTTGTACCCACTTTTTCATATGGAAGTAGGGAAGATATCCCAGTTGTTGCCTATATAGGAATGATGGTAGCACTCAATTCACAGGGCAGCTAGGAGGGTGGAAGGAACTCATATTGTGTAAATAGCATATGATTAACATATTTATTTGCTGTTATTAATGTTGCACATTACAAGTAGGCACTGTAAAAACACCTTTTTCTAAATTAAGTTGGCATTTTTTTTTCTGTGAAGGGCCAGACAGTAAATATCTAAGTTTGTAGACACATAAGGGCCTAATCACTCTTCTGTGTGTATATGTGTTTTTAATTTGTCTGTGAATAGGTGCATGTCGGTGTGTGTGTGTGTGTGTGTGTGTGTGTGTGTGTGTGTGTGTGTGTGTGTGTTTACATATGTGTGTTTACAGTTGGGTGTGCATACCTATCTACATGCGTGTATGTGTACAGTCATATACTCATTTGTAAGTAAACGTGAGGAAGACACACTTTCAACCTCAAGTATCATTCCTGAGACACCATCCACTGTTTTTTACTTGAGGCAGAGTCTCTTGGTAGATCTCAACAAGTAGGGACCCACTTGCCCCTGTCTCTCTGACACTGGGGTTACAAGTGTGCACTGTAATGCCCCAATTTTTTTTTTTTATTATTTCTGGGATTGAACTAAGGCCCTCTCAGCTAAGCTATATCTAAAGCCCTCCACATTCTTCTTCTTAAGTATCATCTAAAAAAAAACAGTAAACAAACAAACTGCTTTGGCCCACGGGCTGAAATCTGTTCATTTCCAACTCCTGTTCTCAGTTATCTATTAGTAGATTTTCACCATACAAAAGGTTTTTTACTCCACCCTCCTTGTGTCAAGTCTCTCTAGAGGACTAGAGAATCCAAAGTCAGAGATCCTCCATACTTGAGGCCAGCAGTTCCCCGTGCCCTGCCATGAGTCCCACAGGGAGGATGTGGAACAGCTTGAGTCTGGGATCTGAGCACTGTTGGTTTGATTCATGGTTGAAGCAAACCGTCCTTAGGAACCCCAGCCTTCATTGGGGACATCCACTCTAAGAACTGTTCTGCAAGCATATCCAACCTTTTTACATTGGGACACAGCATCATCTACAAAGTTCATGCTCAAGAACCATGCAATCAAATTGCCAAACAAACAATAACAACAACAACAAACACCGCCCCCTCAAAAAAATTTTCATGCTGTTCTACATAATTTACCATTTTGTGTTGGGTTGCACTTGAAGCTGTGCAGGGGCACACGCAGCCCAAGGGTAACAAATTGGACACACTTGTACTTAGAGGGAGACAACATCTCAGTGACAGAGGACCCAAGAACCCTGTCACCTGCCCTACAGGGAGACAGTGCCACAATCTTCCAACATCAACTGTTAGACAAAAATTCTTGGAAGGAGAGCTGCAAACCAACCCAGGAAGCCTCTGTTCACAGCATCTCTGGAGCATCAGAGGCCCCAGGACAAGTAAAAGAAATGTCCATGCTGGCATGCCTTTGATCTGAGGGTCTGCCTATGAACTAATAAAATATACTGATATTCCTCAAAATTGCTCGTTAACAAAATGAAGTTGATGATTTTAATGCTTAAGATCAGATAACACTGAGATGACAAGAGAAGGCTGTAATGTCATCACTGGTTCTGCTGAGAAAGTGACTTCCCTTAAAATCAGAGACCAATTTGTAAATGTGAATTAAGTGCACATTATACCCCCACACACCCCTACCTGGTGAAAGAAAGAAGGAAAAAAAAATCCTTACATGGAGATGTAAATGTTTCCTGACAGATATAAACGAAAGCTAATACAGTGACATTTTTTCAAATTAACTGCTCGAAAACAGTGTGTGTGTGAGGACATGGGAGACGTGTGCACGTCGACAGAGGGTTACATGAGTGTGCATATGCAAGTGTATACATGTGGAAGTGAGTGTGTATGTGGGTGCATGTGGTTTTTTTAAACAGCCTAAGCATTTTTCACTCCTGTTGGCCTAGGAAAGTATTTGTGAAAAGGGTAATAAATAATTAATTTGACTGGCTGGAAGCAGCGGCTTCTTTTCTGCTTCAACCATATACATTGGAATGCTGTTTAAATTATGAGAGCAAATTGATTCAAAAAGGCTCCCATTAGCACGTTGGCAAACAGGTCTGAAGTTGGCTAATAAATTTTAGATAAAGATTTAGTCTTTGATGAGGAAGCCGATGTGAGCATGCTGGTCTCTGAGTCACCAGCTTGTTAAAATCGGTGGCTACTGTCTGGGTTTCTCCCTGTCTCATAACTCACGATGTTAAACAATGTGTGTCACAGCACAGCTCAGGCATCAGATCAGAATGCCACCGGCATGATATGGGGTGGCTGCTCCCAGGCTGACAACAACCTTACTTTGCTGGCGCTTGCTGAGTTGCAAGTCCATCGGGACCTACAGTCCATTAATCAAGGGTCATTAGGCCCACCTGTGAGATGTGCTTCTACCCAGAATATGGTATCAATTAAGAAAACTTCTTAATCAGAACCTAGAAATGGAAATACACCAAGCTCTTAATTCCATTTATATGCACGTGATTTCATGGCTGCAACTCACCCACATAAGCTATGGAATACTATGCAGCCATTAAAAATGAATTCAATCCATACTTACTGGTTTGGATGCACAGATACTATATACTATCTATAAATGGGAGAGCATCCATCCCCCTGTTTAGAAAAAGCACAAATCTGTGGGGTGTGTGTGTGTGTGTGTGATGACGACAGATGTTCAAGGAACTGTTATTCCTGCTTCACCAAGAGTATGAGAACTGAAGGAGGAAGGAGAAAGACTCTCAATGATTCCTATATCGAGGTCTACCATTTCTGTAGTTTTAAAAATATTCAATTAAGCATGTATTTCTTTTGTAATTAAAAAGATTATAACAACAAATAACAAACAACACAAAGGCTTGTATGGCTTGTACAAAAACTGTAAAACTAGCAAGTTATCTATTTGTCCTGGTAAGTTTGGGGAAGTCAGTTATGGTGGTTTAAAAGAAATGGTCCCCATAGGGAGTGGCACTATTAGGAGGTATGACTTTGTTGGAGTGGTATGGCCTTGTTGGAAGAAGTGTGTCACTGTGGGGATGGGTTCTGAGGTCTCCTATGACACAGTTCACTTCTTGTTGTCTGTGGATCAAGATGTAGAACTCTTAGCTCCTTCTTCAGCACCATGTCTGCCTGTATGCCGCGATGTCCTGCCATGATGATAATGGACTAAACTGAAACTGTAAGCCACTCAATTAAACGTCTTCCTTTATAAGAGTTGCCGTGGTCATGGTGTCTCTTCACAGCAATAGAAACCCTAACTAAAGTATCAGTCAAGCTCTAGACTATCTATCTACCCTCCCTTACACAAATGTAACCATTAACCCAGCTGTGGCTTTGATGAGAAATGTCCCCCATAGGCTCAGATATTTCAACACTTATTCCCCAATTGGTTGCACTATTTGGGGGGATTATGGAACCCTTAGGAGGTGGGGTCTTACTGCAGGAAATGCCTCACTGGGGGTGGGCTTGGAGAGTTTATAGCTTTGCCCAGATTCCTGTTCTCTCTCTCTCTCTCTCTCTCTCTCTCTCTCTCTCTCTCTCTCTCTCTCTCTCCCCTTTCTTCCTGTGTGAGGGTGAAAATACAATCAGGCAGAGTAACACCCCTGCCACCATGCCATGCTTCCCCACCATGATCAACTGTGTCCCTCTGGAACCATAATCCAAAATAAACCCTTTCTTCCTTAAGTTGCTTTAGATATGGTGCTCTATCACAGCAACAGCAAAGTAATACAAACTAATAGGGATCTCTTCTGGGATCAGCAGTGCCTCAGGGTCTTCTGAATGTAGAAGACTTGCAAAGAACTGCCCTGATTGTGCACCCACACAAGCCATCTCAACAAAAGCCCTCATAAAAAAGAGACATGTGCACAGCCTGTTGGTTCCAGTACTGCTCACAAGAGCTAGACTAAGGGATCAGTCTGGGCATGTGTCAGAGAAGAAAGGACCAAGAAAGTACAGGCTGAGAATGGAGCATTATTCAGCCATAAAGAATGTAGCCTGCACCTTGAAGAAAACTGAATGGAGCTGGAGGGCACTATGCTGAGCAAAACGGGTCAAACACAGAAGGGCAGGTTTTTTTTCCTATGAAGGAAAAAGAAAAAAGGGATGAAAAGTAGAATGGGAACCAAGAATCCTGGAGAACAGGAGGTGGGTCTGGTGGAAGGGGAGAAATAAGAAAAGTGGGTAGGAAAGAGGGTGCCACGATCTGTGCATGCATCTTGAAAATCACTAATCTGTATAATAGGTTAATTTATCAGAGTGGAAAACCCAGCTCTTTCTTGGCATAAGGGACTCAGGGTGACCATTCTAGGTAGAATAAACCCTGCTTGGCTACATCAGTAAGCCAGGCTGCACACACAGAAGTGCATGACAGTGTAGTGGTAAGTTTCTCCAGTTCTGCCCCGCCCCTGCAGCTGCTTATAAAATAATCACTCAGAGGCTTAATATTATTTACAAACTGTATGGCCTATGGCAGGCTTCTTGCTAGTTAACTCTTTCATATTAAATTAATCCATTTCTATTAATCTATGCTTTGCCATATGGCTGTGGCATTACTGGTCTTCTGGCATCTTGCTGCTTCTTGGGCGGGGTGGCTAGGCATCTCCTCCTACTCACCTTTCTTCCCTCTGAATCTCTGCTTGGAGTTTTCCTGCCTGCCTCTAAGCTGCCTTGCCATAGGCCAAAACAGCTTTATTTATTAGCCAATGGCAGCAACCCATGTTCGCAGCATACAGAAAAACATCCCACAGCATTACAGGAGCCTGATTATGCTTGGTACAGTGGTTCGTTCCCATATTGTCAGCACTAAGGCAATTGAGGCAGGAGGACAGCCATGAGTTCAATGTCAGCTGGACCACAGAGTGAGACCAAGTTTCAAAATACAACAGGGAACTGATTACAAAGGAATTCAACTTTACACTTTACCAAGTGCTAATGGAGTAAAAAAGATGTTTTTTAAGAAATATCATGTATTCAGTCTTGATTCTGAAGCCAGTGTGTGTGTGTGTGTGTGTGTGTGTGTGTGTGTGTGTGTGTGTGTGTGTGTGTGTGTGTGTGTAACTCTCTGAGACAGGGTCTCTCACTGGGACCTAGGTCTGCACAATTAGGCTAGCCAGACTGGCTGGTCAGCAAGCCCCAAGGAAATTTTCACCTCTGACTTCCCTGTACTAAGATTACAGGCATCTCCCAAGATCAGTCCAGGTTTTTGATATGTGTCCTTGGGGTCAAACCCAGGTCCTTGTGCTTTCAAGGCAAGTACTTTACTGAGTGACTATCCTACATCAGTAGGCCAGGCTGAGCCACGAGAACTGCATTACAGGAACCGATTATGCACTGGTTCATCCCTACACTGCCATCACGCAGGTGTTTTTCTTTTTAAGACTTTGTGTAATAGTACTAGTGTTGGCACCATCATGAGGAAAATGGAAAATCCCAGAGCAGACTCTATCCTTTAGTGAGGACAAGGATCTCCTGGGCCCCTGAAAGGAACCA
This sequence comes from Peromyscus californicus insignis, assembly GCF_007827085.1. Lineage (NCBI taxonomy): Eukaryota > Metazoa > Chordata > Mammalia > Rodentia > Cricetidae > Peromyscus > Peromyscus californicus. The sequence goes on from NW_026294606.1 coordinate 96,285,755, forward strand.
GCACCAGGTGACCACAGTCACCTATGCTTCCTTTCAACTCTACCAAAGCCTGTGGGCTCCTTGGGTGTTGGTTTTTCCTTGACAACCAATGCTGCTACAGGCCATGGCGACAGGAAACTCAGAACAAGCCATCTTGGCGTGGGCTCACATTTCATCACCCTCAGGTAGGAATATCCAGAAAGTCACTGACACTTAACATTCACTTTGTAATTTTAATGGGCTCCAAAATAAAATATCCAAGTCGTACAAGTGGAGAAAATTGAAAAGCAAGAGTTGTTCATTTTTAATTAAGTTCTTAATTATAGAACAACAAAACAAGCAATTAATTTTTGTGTGGCTACATTAAGCACTCTACACTTCAATGACACAGAAAGAATAATGGAAAAGGTATTGTCTCCCCTTTCTTGGATACTATAATATACAAAACTGGTTTTTGTTTTTGTTTTGTTTTGTTATTGTTTTGGTGTGTGTGTGTGTGTGTGTGTGTGTGTGTGTGTGTGTGTGTGTGTGTAAAAGAGAGAGAGAATGAACCACACACATGTCAAGTCCTTATTATATACTGGGTGATGCTCTAAGCACCATTGCTCAACTGACTGCAGATGGCCCATGCAGTAGGTGTGATTTTCTCCCTTCACCTAACTGAAGAGGAATCTGAAGTTACAGGAAACCAACACAGTACTGAAACTTGATGTGTGAGCCTCCTGGGTCACAAAAGCTCATGTGAGCGAGCCGAGACCAGACCCTGTACTCCTGCTCCAGTACTGCGGTCATGTCCTTCCTTTAGCTGAAAGAGCAGGAAAACAGAACAGCAAAGGCAGAAAGTATGGAAGTGGGGTCCCCACTAACTTAGGCTTTTGGGGCCCCACTACTCATCTCTTTGGTTATCAAGCAAAAGTTGCCACAGACAACAACCACAAGGCTGGAGGAGAGTAGGCTGTAATCAAGAAACACTCGACAAGTGAACACTAAGATGGGACTTTCATATAATGACCACACATCACAAACCATGTTTCTCTTGACTTAACCCTCTTTTTAAAATGTGAAGATCCTTCTTAGACCCCATGATGTCTGACAACTTAGGGCAGATGACAGTTGGTCCTTGAGTCATAGTCTATGGAACTCTTCAGGAGAGAGGAATTTGTTTGCCCTAAAGGGTCACACAGGACTCATTTTCTAAAAATCTATAACAATGAGTAAGTTCTGACACTTTGGTGAGCATATCTCAGTTTCCACATCTGTACAATGGGAATCATCACAACTATCTCATCAATTTGTTTTGAAAATTAAAGAAACTATGTTTGTACTGGGCCCAGCATGGTACCGGACAGGTGACAGACTACTTCAGTGGCAAGTCACTTGGAGACTTGAGGAAGCAGCAGTGAGGAGAGCAGATATAGCTTGGAGAGCCCAATGATGGTGCTCCAGGAGCAGGATTCCCAGTGTGGGAGCACTGCAGCTCCGGCCATGCTGTCCTCATTCATGTGGGCTGCTAAATCCATTCTGTAGACTGGATTAAAACCCCAAACATAGAAATACATTCTAAATATGAATCTAAGATGAAGGTTGAGTGTGTTGTAAAATCTGGATGTCTGCTTTATAGATGATGCCTTCTAACTGAGTCCTCTCATGCCTGAGGGGCAAAGAAGCTCCTACAGGCATCTTTTTTTTTTTACAGTTTATTTTATTTTATGTAAATAACATAATTTTTTCCATTTATTTAATATACTGACTACAGTCTCCCCTCTCATCTACCCCCATCCCCTTTCTATCCACTCCTCCACCTCCATTCAGAAAGAGGCAGGCCTCCCATGGGCTAGAACAAAGCAGGGCACATCAAGCTGAGACAGGACAGAGCTCCTCCCATTGTGTCAAGGCTGGGCAAGGTAATCCAGCATGGGGTACAGGTTCCCAAAAGCCAGCTAAGCACCAGGGACAGGTCCTGTCTTATCTCACTGCTAGGGGCCTTACAAAGAGACCAAGCCACACAACTGTCACATGCATGTAGAGGGCCAAGATTGGTCCCATGAAGGCTCTGTAACTGTTGGTCCAGAGGCCAAGAGCTCCCATGAGCTCAGGTTAGCTGTGTCTGTGGGTTCCCCTGTCATGGCCCGCCTGGCTCATACAATTCCTCCTCCTTTTCTTTGGCAAGACTCTGGAGCTCAGCCCAGCACTTGGCTGTGGATCTCTATCCCACAAGCATCTTTGATAAGGGTATTAATCTATTCCTGGGGGTGGGCCCTCATGACTCCCTCAAAGCCCCATTTCTTTCTCCTCTCACACTGACTGATGTCTGCAGGAAGACACAAATGTGCACAAAGTACATGAATGCATGCATGCTCCCTGAAGAATAAATGAGCCAAGAAGCTGGGTGGTTGCTTGGGTATCAAGGTTTCCTCAAAACTGTCTGCAGTCCAGTGAGGGGAAGCTCATCTGTGTGAAACGCACAGGTGATCCCATGAGAATGTCAGAGGCCCTAGACTGTCTTGTGGAATGCATCAATAGCTATGCTCACTTCTGATTCTGGGTATACGAGCAAGAGCAATGAAATGGCGAAGTGACAATAAGAAACCACATGGTTAACCAGAGTAGTACCATGCATGTGACCTGTGTTCTTGGCTGAAAGCATCACGATTGCTTCCAACGCCTCAGAACAGCCTCAGTCCCTATGCATCAACATGAATTCTTCCTGTCCTAAACATAAGAATCATGTCTGGGGTGGGTAGGGAGATTGCCCGAGTATAAGTGACCTCTGTTGTCTCCTAGCTGAGGAAGGGTGAATTCCTCCATGTGTCTAAGAATAAAACTCAATCCCTCTTTCACTGTGCAGATGGGCCCAGAACAGTTCTGCAACCAGGTCACCAGGACCAGTGCAGTCTTGTGAGCTACAACTCACCTTTGCCCAAGTGATTCCCTAAGGCCTTCTGTGGTGACAAACAAATTCACGGCAAAAGCCATTTCATCATGATTGAGGTGCAAGGACTCACCTTTCCAGCATCACATGCACATACTCAGGGCAGGTGGCCAGAAACAAGCCACCCTGGGAGGAGGCATGTCTCAGCACTGCACAGCAGAAGGATCACAGCCAAACACAGTAAGGGAAAAGTCACAGGCCAAAGGACTAGGCTTTCAAAGGATAAAATGCAGCCTCTTTTCACATGGGCCTGAGGAGCATGCTGAAGAGTCTGTCCCAGAGACTGACTGACCTTACACTGTCCGACAGCTGGCCTCACTAGAAGTGGGTGTCTAGAAGACACTGATGCCCAGATAAACCTCTGGAAAGGTTGGGTGCAGCCATTCCACTCATCAGCGATTCTAAAGCTAAAAGTCATGATCTATACTGGAGAGGAACAAAATTAACTTGTTTTCTCTAGCACTCTTTCTGGCCCCATCTCCCGCCACAATGTTCCACAAAGCTATGACAATTTCACCTTAAGGAAGATGATGGCTGGAGCCAATGGGGACTCATTAAGAGGCATTTAATTGCCACAAAGCCACAGGGGATGCCAGTTGTTTTTCCTCTCCTTCTATCCATACTCCCGTGTTCCAGTGACAGGTTCCTCAGTTTTCTTCAGGTAAAGCCTGTACCCCACTGCATTTCCAAGAAGACTGACCCTTGCTGAGTCAAGAAATTATCACATGACCACAGCTGGACCAGAGTGGGCTCCTACCACCAGTGATGGGCTCAGAAATGACTATGTGACTCAGGTTGGACAAACAGGAATAAAGCCTGGAGCATCAGCAAATGAAACAATTGGGAAGAAGTGCTCTAGGCAAAGGCCTAAGCACAGAGAACAGAAAAGTAAACTGCATTACTGGCCTGCTGTACGGTAGGAGATGGATGCCCCAACGAAGGCCCATGTGAGAAAATGAATGCTAAGAGAATGGGACAGGCTCAGGCCTGGGGAAAGAGTCAATCCAGCTGCAACAGGGAAACAGGCTGTTCCGTACAGTTCGTATTTCACAGTTTTACTGTGCTCTTGGGACCTGATGAAAATAATGGGAGGCAAATTTTCATCAACTCCTTGTTTTATGAAGAGTGGAGTGACAACATGTTAGAACAGCTTTTCCTCAACCTCTGGTTGCCCCACATTCGATGTTAATTTCTCTTTAAAGGCCTAAGACATCACAGTCCCAGGAGCTGTTATCACAGAACATTTGGGACCTTATGCACAGGGTGCCTTTGACTCCAAGCATCACCCATCCTGGGTTCCGGTCCCTTCCCCTCTGCCTGGCCCCTAGGTCACTTTACTGAACTGGCACTGTATGTTAAGGGGCATGCAAGCCTTACCTGCCCAGGTCTTAAGTGGTATCCAGATCATGGGATGGCTGACTCCACATCCATGATCAATCATCTTGAATACTTAGCATATAAGATAGAATATGTTCTGAGTAGCAATTTCCTTCATGTTGAAACAATCCATCCTTGATGGAAACTCATTAAAACTCAGGAGGTTCTAAAAGGAGTCTCCTTAAGACTCATGAAATAAACAATGTGAAAGTTTTAGGAAGTCCCTGAAACTTACCAGCGGTGCAAGGCCTCTCCTACAAAGGCTATATAAGGAGTTAAGAACTGCTGAGGTGAGGAGACCCTCTGACCTGTCTAACTGATTTCAAATTGCCCAAGGAGCTCCAGAGTTTCATCTTTCATGATCTGTCACTCATGTTGCTATGGGCTATCTGTGATACAGCTGCCTTTGAGGTGTCTATGTTCCCAGAAGTAACTTCTAACTTATACTCCTCTAAGTAACCCAATAAATTAATTGGTTCACCAAGTTAGACATATTGGTGGTACTATTACTTTGGCCAGTTGTCAGTTCCCTATCTAGGGTGGGTAGACATTTGTTTATGTCTCCTCAGGAATAGTGTCACACAATACAATGTCATACAGCTGGTCCTGAGTCAGAAATTCTCAAATAGACTACAGAGTCTTGAGAACAAAGGTTATCTTCCAGAACTCTGACTATTCCAGATAGAGCTCAAGAAATACTCTGTACATAATAGGGGACCCAAATATTGGAAGAAAAAAGACAAGGCAGATGTCCACCACAGGAAAAAGATCTTCCAAACTCACAAAACATTGGCCCTATTTAGCCTACAGAAGGTGGGGGATATGCATTTCCCATTTCTTGATTTCTTAAAGGCCCACTCAGATATAATGAAGCCTTGGCCTCCCTTGTTATTCCAATTTGCTTTACTGATCCAAAATATAACTTACCTAGGTAAATTCTACATGGAAATAGTTAGAAATAGTGGAAAGAAAACTGAGGAAAAACAACTTTGATTCTATGAGATGCTGAATTTTCCTGTGTCTTGGTAAAATTGAAAATGTGTATAAATGCATACTTTAGAAATGGTGGATTGTCACTGTGGATCAAGCTGAGACAAGTGAGCTAAGGCTTTTGATATCTCCCTTATTCTCCAATGTGAAGTTTCAACCAGAGATCCTTCCTATGCCACTCTTCTCAGTACAGAACACACCCCTTTTTCACTTTTTTTTTTTTTTTTTTTTTTTTTTTTTGGTTTTTCGAGACAGGGTTTCTCTGTGTAGCTTTGCGCCTTTCCTGGAACTCACTTGGTAGTCCAGGCTGGCCTCGAACTCACAGAGATCCGCCTGGCTCTGCCTCCCGAGTGCTGGGATTAAAGGCGTGCGCCACCACCGCCCGGCCCCCTTTTTCACTTTTTAGCTAGCAACTGCTGGTGGCTCAGTGCCCTGGGAGCCTTCACTAGGGGGGAAAATAAGTGGGTGCAGCCATTTACAACAGCCGGACAGGACAACCAGAAGATACAAATCAGGAGACAAAAAGATCAATACACACTGGGCCCTTCAGCAGGAGTCACAGTGTGGACACCCACAAAGCATATCTGGGAGAACCAGAGAAGGGCTCAGTTGGACATCTGGAGCAAAGACAGAGCCGGGAATCTTTCTAATCAAGCCACTCTCATAGTAAACCTGTCAGGCTGATCTCTCCAGAGCTGCCTACCTCCACTGGTACAGGAGGGAAAGGTTACAGTGTGCAGGACGGTGACAGAGCTAACTGTGTGGGTAGATGCAACCGGGTCAGTAGCAGGTCCTGAAGATTACATAAGGGTGGGATGGTATCAACTCTTTCAATCATACTGAAAATGGACAGTGGCACGGGCAAACAGGGACCACCACCTTCCTAGGACATTTGGCCTTCTAAGAAATGTGGAAGACAAACCCCATTTAGGTTTTAAGTTAGTTGCCTTAACTTCTCCAACCTGTAATCTCCTCCCCTGCAAAGCCGAGAGCACCCCACTCCAGCATAGGTGTCATGTGACAACAGAGACAGAGCACTCCAAGAAGCACATCAGGGAGGGCATCACACCCAGAAGACACAGAGTAAAAGGAAGCTAGCAGCAGCAAGTTAGCCTAGGGTGAAGGTTCACATAAGCTGGTTACATCACTAACAAATCACGAGTTCGCACTGAAACAGCCACACTTGCCCAGAAATGGAAAACTGCTTCTCAAAATCCACACCTTGCCTGAAGTCCCAAGGTGTTTGTATTTCAAAGATTTCCTACCTTTTGGGAATCCTTTGTGAGATAGTATATTCTTCACAACTAATTACCATGTCTGCAATATGTCAGGGAGCTTTATGCATGAGCAGAAGGAAGTGGGGGAGAAAGGCCCCTGGGCTTCATCACTTGCCCTGACACTTCAACTGAGATTCCTTTCTAGATACACCTGCTTATGAACAAAAGCTATAATGTCACCAAACAGAGACTTCACACTGATGGCCCTGAGTCTAGTGTACTCCACATGCTGTTAACAGGAAAAAGAAAAAGAGGATGATCCCGAAGCTCTTCCTCTGGACAGATATGACACTGATAGGAGATAGAATATGACTCTCCTGGCAAAGCACACTTTGCAGCACTTCCCAGTGCCCAGCAGGGATCCTGCTGATCCTGCTAAGAACTCAGGAGGTCTGTGAAGTCAGGAGGCCAGTTTGTCTACTGCAGGAAATCAGGGAGGGGGTCTTTGGGTGGGAACAGTGACCTTCAGAAGATTTTGCTTAACAAACGTTCATTCAAGTTAAATTTAAAAAGATAAATAGAGACCACAGATCATCCATCAACAACAACAAAGGATGAGAAACAAAGATGCCACCAGTCCCAGCACAGACAGCATGGAAGAAAGTCACAGGAACCTTAGAAAAGGTTCAAAGCAATTAGCTATACAATGGACTCTGCACTGGACCAGAATGCAAAACTGACTGATGCTTGTAACAAGCAGGTCCTTGGCTACTTTCTTAGAGGGGAGCTGGCAGTAAGTGTCAGGACATTCTGTGTATCTTCTGTACTGTGACTCTGACTACCAAGTGCATCTCATTTCGATGACAAAGGGAAGGCTCCCTTGGGGCCTTTCCCCTGTATTCAAAAGGTAAAGACCTATGTTCACATGTGTGTCCAATGTATGTTTGTGATGTGTGTGTGCATACATTCCTGAAGAAAAAATTTTTATTAGCAGATATAAGACAAGATATTAGCACCCAGGAAGAGCAGAATCTAGAAGGTACCCCTATTGTCATAATATGGTGGTAGTGGTGGTAGGGGTCTGCCTGGGACCCTTCCTCTCTGAACTACACAGTGCATGTGCTTATAGTTAAGGGAAGATGTTCCCACACTGAAGTCCAAGGTGGTGGATCAAGGCAAAACTATAGACAAAATAAAAGGTGGATACAGCCAGGCATGATCCCAGCATTCGGGAGGCAGAGGCAAGTGGATCTCTGTGAGTTTGAGGCCAGTTTGAGGTCTACAGAGTTCCAAGACATCCAAGGCTATACAGAGAAACCCTGTCTCAAAAAACAAAAAAACAAACCAAAAAGGTGCATAGGTCACAATTTAATCAATAGACAATGGATACACTCACCACAGGCTCTGAAATGTTTCCTAATGCTCATAGACTATATATTAATAATGTTGCACTTATTTTGGACGGCAAGATCTATCAGATGGACCTCCCATGGCATTTAAGAAAACACATAGGCTGTGGTCATTTTGATCATCATGAAATCAAAATACAAATTTGACAGAAAAACGTCTCACTAGCCTCAAGTGAAATAGGTAAATTTCAGTTCAAAAGACAGATGATATTTATAGCAAATTTCTACCCATGGTAGAGATATAAAAGCCTAAGTATTTGTGGGAATAATTTTATGCGAATGGAATCTGCCTAAAACATCTAAAGTGGATATGGACAAAGCAGCAGATAGCAATCACTAAGCAGCATGATTTTTTTTTTATTTTCTTATTGGTTCTTTTTCTTTAAATTTTTTTCATATAATATATTTTGATCATATTCCCCCCTCCCCCAACTCCTCTAGATCCTTCCCATGTCCCTACTCATCCAGCTTCATCTCCATTCTCTTCTCTCTCTCTCTAAACAAAATAACAAAAACAAATGAAATCAAAATAATAAAACACAACAAAACAAAAAGGCCCCCGAACACACACATACACACACACACACACACACACACACACACACAGTTCATTTTGTGTTAGCCAACGTTACTCCTGGGCATGAGGCCTACCCTGAAGTGTAGTTGACATATCAGTGACACTTCACTGGAAAACACTAGGTTTCACTTTGCCAGCAGGTAAGAATTACAAATAGCTTCTTGATTAGAGGTAGGACACCATGTCCACTCCCTCATCTCAGTATTGGGACCCCTTCTGGCTTGAACCTATGCAGGTCCTATGTGGACTGGTACAGTCTCTGAGTTCATATGTTCATCAGTCCTATTGTATTCATTGTGATTGGTAGTTTTGCTTGGTATAGTAATCGAGGCTGGCATCTGTGGTTTCTCAGAACTTGTAGAACATCCTCTGCATCCTTCTGGCTTTCAGAGTCTCTGTTGAAAAGCCATTATTCTAATGGCTCTGTTTTTATATATGACTTGGTCTTTTCCCTTGCAGCTTTTAGTATTCTTTCTTTGTTCTGCACATTTAGGGTTTTGATTATTATGTGTAATGGGTAGTTTCTTTTCTGGTCCTGTCTACTTGGTGTTCTATATGTTTCTTATACTTTGATAAGCATCTCTTTCTTTACATTGGGGAAATTTTCTTCAATGATTTTGTTAAAAAATATTTTCTGCACCTTTGACCTGGGTTCCTTCTCCTTCTTCTATACCTATTATGTGTAGATTTTGTCTTTTCATAGTGTCCCAGATTCCATGTATGTTTTATGCCTGTCTATTTTTAGATTTAACATTTTCTTTGATTGAGCAATCCATTTCTTTTACCTTGTCTTCAAGACCTGAAATTCTCTCTTCCCTGTCTGTTAATCTGTTGGTGAGGCTTACCTCTGAGGTTTTTTGTTTGACATCCTGAGTTTCTCATTTCCAGTTTTATTTCAGTTTGTGTTTTCTTCAGTGATTCTATTTCTTTGTTAAATTCTTTTGTCTTGAGTTGTTTTTATTATTTCATTCAACTGTTTGTGTTTTCACAGTCTTCACTAATGCATTTATCCATAACTTCTTTAAGGTCCTTGAACATGTTCAAAGTTGCTACTTTGAAGTCCTTGTCTTAATTGCAGGTAGACTGCAATTCGCAAGGCCTGTTGCAATAAGGTTGTTGGTTTCTAGAGGAGGCATGTTGCTTTGGCTGTTCCTGTTTGTGTTGTGAGCTGGGATCTAAGCATCTAGAGGGATGAAACAGTTTCAAATGCTTCTGAGCATACATATCTGCTCTCATCTTTGTCGAGTAGATATTCCACTCTTTGGTTGGGCTGCCCATTCATGATGCTAGCCAAGTGTGGGGTCCCTGGTAGAGAGTATTTCTGTGGGTAAGTGGGTGTCACAAAGAAACGGAGATGAACTAGAAGCAAAATCTGAAAGTGGTGGCAAGAAAGAACTAGAGGGACCCTGGGTCAGCACCAAGAGGCAGAGTCACCCAAGGGATGAGGGTAAGCTGGGAGGAGGGGCTTCTGTGGTCAGGCTGCAGGAGGACTAAGAATAAGTGTGGAGAGACTGGAATTGAGAACAGAAGTATAATAAAGGTCACCTACCTGAGTCCTAGGCTAGTGTGGTCATTGGGGTTCCTTGGTAGAGAGAGTGGTTCTACAGGTTCTGTGAGGACTGTCACAAGGAATGGAAATGAGCTAGGAGGAAAGACTGAAAGGGGTGGCAGACATGCAATGTTTCTTTGCCACTGTCTTTTAAAAATAGTTTTAATATATGTCTTAGGGTTTTTATTACTGTGATAAAACACCATGACCAAAAAGCAAGTTGAAGAAGAAAGGGTTTATTCAGCTTATGCTTCCACATCATAGTTCATTGTCAAAGGAAATCAGGACAGGAAATCAAACAGGCCAGGAATCTGGAGGCAGAAGCTGGTGCATAGGCCATGGAGGGGTGCTGCTTACTGGCTTGCTCCTCATGGCTTGTTCAGCCTGCTTTCTTACAGAACCCAGGACCACCAGCCCAGAGATGGCACCACCCACAATGGACTGGTCCTTCCTCTATCAATCACTGATTAAGAAAACACTCCACAGGCTTGCCCTACAGACTGATCTTATGCAAGCATTTTCTTAATTGAAGTTCCCTCCTCTCTGATGACTTTAGCTTGTGTTAAGTTGACATAAAACTAGCTAGCACAATACAGCTTAAAAAAAAAAGCAGTGGTAAAGTCAAATAAGAGCTCCTAAGAAACTTCTTCACTTTAAGTGCCAGGAAAGTTAAATCTTCTTGATTTTTCCTACTTGAAAATATATTGAGAATACTAAACTTTGCATCTTTAGCGTTTTTCTTATAGACCATATAGTTCCAGTGGATACTTACTGGCTCCTAAACATGTCCTTCCTGTGGCCCATGCTTTCTGGAAGCTAGATCCTTGGAATGTAAAGTTCAGGAACCTCCAACTGGGAACAATGTCATATATGCCAATACACTCATTATCTTGAAACAATTGAACAAAATCAGCTGGTCTCTAAACATGCACGTAAACAGAAATGAAAAGGAATTGGGGAGCCTTCTGTTAACAAAGCTGCTCACTAACAAAGACTTTTTTTTATTTAAATGAAACCAGAACTTACTTTCTGTTATAATTGTCAGCATAATTCTAGAAAAAGGGGGCAGATTGGCTCACTATGATTATCAAACACAAACGAGAACAGTAAAATGTCCAAAATTGTTCCAAAACTGAAATTTCTCAACTGTTAGCTTCAGAAGTATTCAAGTAATATTTGACCCCACAGTCAATTTAATAAAATGACTTCATAAAATGCTGTGAGGTAAATATTCAAAAAACAAAACAAAAACAAAAGCTCAACTAACACCTGGTAAGAGCCCTGGCTCCTAAAGCAGGCATCAGAAGCCATCCTCAAGCTAGATCAAACTGGCCTGTGGTTTCCCTCCCAGCTCCTAAAATGCATGCTCACTGGGGTACAGGCTTATCTCATTCTCCTCTGTAGCCCCAAAGCCTTAAGCTCTGGCTAAAATCTTTGGAACCAGCTGTCCCACACACCAAATGCTAATAGGTAATTCCATATTATATATGTCCACGCATCCATATGCATACATTATAACAATGTACAAACTAACATAAGATCTCCCTTGCATTTGCTTTCTTACTGCTTTTGTGAGCTGCAGAGAACATTATGTTAGGTTACTATAATGGGATTTAACTGCTAAATGCCTTAAGTTGTCCTGTTCCTAGGGTATTTCTCTAGACATGATCACCATAAAGACCTTTTTAAAACATTTCACAGACGCAGGGCATGGTATTCCATGCCTGTAATCCTAGCACTAGGGATGCTCAGGAGAATCGTGAATTTTAGGACAAGCTGAACTACATCTCAAGACCACACCCATTTCAGTTCTACAGTATTAAAATGCTTTTCCCACCCACTGTGAATGCAGATCCACTTTGACATAAAGTCCACATCTTCCAAACTGCCATGAGGTTTTTGTACTCTATCATTTCTTCCCTGCTTATAAACTTCAATGTTTTTAAATACTATTTTCTTTTATGTGACTTTTAACACTTTTATCAATTCCCCCCACACACTTCATTTTCACTTGTTGATTTGCAGGAGCTGTTTATTTATTAAGTGGATTAAATATCTGGACTGACAGCCAAAAATAATTGTTACTGACTCAAATACATACTTACCAACATAATTCAAAGTCACGTGTCCATTATTAATGTGGTGCTAAATGACTTTATGAGTTCTTAAGGGTTCTTATTTTTGGCATGTTTGAAGTCAGGAATGAGAAGTTCCTGGTGTTTCCACATGTGAGCACAAGCGAATGCACCCAGGCCAAGCTCGTGGTTGGAGCTGACAAGGGAGGGAACCCCGTAAAGGGGAAATTTGTGGAGTGTGATAATGAGGTGAGTCGTTATGTTCTAACTGGTCTTAACTGTTCCATAAATGTTTTTTTTACCCTGTAAACTTTAAGGTCAAGATAATAGGCAGAGCTGGAGTGTGGAAAAGCCACGCAGACCTTGGCTGGGAGCATGTCTGTGCTTAGAGAGCTGGGAGAGCTGAGTTACTGTTTAACTGCCGGGTGAACACACAGGAGAAAATTTTCTTCTCTGGTACAACTAGCAACCTCAGCTCAAGACTAAACTAGGTGTATCATTCACATCACGGGCAGCTCCTGGGAGCTCCATGGACCATCAAGCCCCCAAGGAGGCTTTGTTTTTATCCTCTGAGGCACAGTCAAAGGAAAGCACCATGAGCTCAGCTTCCCACCTATTTTTCCAAAAACCAAGCGTGTGGGCTGGGGAGACAGATGAGTAAAGGTTTGCCATGCAGGGCCAGGACCTGAGTTGGGATCCTTAAAACCTTACTCAAGCTAGAGGTGATAGCATACTCCCGTAATCCCAGCGCTCCTGAGGAGATCTGGGAGGGGAGGTAGGAGAATCCATGGAAGCTCACTGGCCAGCAAGCCTGGTATGTGTAGCAGTGAACAAGACGACCCTGTCTCAGATAAGGTGTGAGCGGAACCCAACACTCAAGGCTTTCCTTCACCTCCATCCACAAGCATGCTGTGACAGCACTTGCACACAGTGATTTTTTTTTGTAATGTTTTTTTAAAGCAAGAATTTCACAGCGATCATTTTTCTTTCCACACCATCTGTGAGGTGGCAATACCAAAAGGGAAAAAAGAAATGTTCCTATCAAACCTTCAGATTACTTGGCCTATGGCTTAATCCTCTTTTAATCCCAGAAAATGAAGAGCTAACAATCTGGGGCAGGATTTACAGGCACATTAAATTAACAGTATGATTCTCCCCTAGCAGCCATTAATGCTGCAATATGAATGGGGATTTTTTTTGCCTACAAGTGGCTAATATAATTTTTAAAACTTCCTTCAAATATCATTAGCGAGTGAGAAATCGATGGATTATTGGCTAGTGTGTGAAACATTTTCAATATCGCAAGCCATGCCACTAAAATAAAGCATTTTTAATTATATGGAAAGTATTTTATTAATAGGCAATTTAGAATGCCTGAGTGGTACCCAGGAGTCTGAAGGACCTCATACCTAGACACAGGAAGACCCGGGTCCACATACAGGCTGCTTGTTCTAGGAAATGCAGTAGCAGTGTATGAAAGTTTATGTACATTGTTTCTGATTTTACTGGAGAATATAACAAAAAGCATCCTGTTTCAGCATGGGAAAACAAGGCGGCCGGGTGGGACAGCTGCAATAGAGACTACAGTCAAGGATCTCAAGTTCACATGAACTGAGACCCTATCTCAAAATAAAAAGTAGGAAGGCAACTGATAGTGTAGCTCAGTGGTAAAGCGTCTGTCCAGCAAGCATGAAGTCCTAAGTTCAATCCCCAGTACTGCCAGGAAGCAAGAAAGAGAAGCTATGACTCCACACCCCGCCACACTCCAAGACAGCAAATGGAGAAAGAGCGTCCGAAAACAAGTCTTAGGATGTCACACTTTTCCATGCAGAGCAAGCAGGATAACTGCTCCAGGGATTCCAAAGGAATAAAGAGAACGGGCTCTAGACACAGGAATGAGATGAAGGGCCTCGTCTCCCGACTTGCGATGCCCTTCTTGGAATCTAACAGCAAGGTTACAGGCAACAGGGGAGAGCAGAGCCATCTCCTCCCAAAGCACCTGCAGGTTCCCATGCTGGAGCAGGATACTGCCTGGTTTGTATCCTTGGAGACATATAGGGAGAATGTCACTCAACCCTGCCTTCAGCTGCTGGCTCTGCAGAGCCTTTTCTGCCTCCCAAAATTCCTACAGTCAAATGATATTCCCGAAATCCATCAATACTGTCTGTCACTGAGTAGGCACCCCATTGCTCCATGGGTAACAGATATTTCATTGTGTAGACCTGCGGCAACATGTGAGAGCCACTTGAAGAAAACTCTTGAAATCAGATAGCTGTAAGGGCAACATATACTCTAAGCCATTCTCTTACAGATGTTTACTGGAAGATTAGGAAAACAAAACATGACTGCCATTGTGTCAACCTAGAAGAGCCATACAATCCTTCTTTAAACAATGGGGCAGCCAGACAGATGCCCCCTGCCAGGAACCCGTGAGTGCTGCACAAGTCCATGGGGCTGGCGTTCTTTCAGAAGGATACAAAATAGGAAAGACATGATGGCCTCAAGTACAAAGTCAAGTATCATGGGGCATGGACTCTTAGCTCTCCTGAAGTAGAACTATGTCCAGTGTCTCTTCCTTTAGATTGTAAGACTTGGTCAAAGCCACTGATGTAGTGTACAAAGTGACAAAGCTATCTGCTGGTCTGCACTAGGGCGAACATAATCCTAGCTTTCCACCCCTTACTAAGTTGACAGTATTCTTCTCAGTTGGTAAATGATAAAACTTAGGTGAGGAATTACACTGTCTATGAGGGCCACAAAGTTGACCCTTCCTAGTGTGACTCCAGTGGCCTCTGACCTGACTTACGCAGTCTGACTCATTACAGGGAAAAACAAAACAAAAATCTTTTAAAGCATTGAATGCCAAGGTCAAGTTCTGGGATAGTGAGAGTGTAGTCTGGGAGGACACAGTGGATAGATGAGGTGGTGAGGGCCACCGGGGTAGAGGCTAGAGCTGGGGACTGGGAGGTGTGATAGTTCCCAGCATTTTGTTGTTGTTGTTGTTTTCTCTTCCTCATTCCACTCAGGAGACAGGTGAAGCTCTGGGGCATGGGAACAGGCCATGAGACTGGAGGTCGGAAGAACTTTGCCCATACCATCACAGGAATGGTATGACCTTCAAGAATGTCCCAATTCCTCTGAACTTTAAGTTCTTATAAATAAATGGAGACAATGGTGCCTCCTAGCATTGTGCACGACATAAGTATACCGGTGCGTCGACATGAGAACACAAGTCAAAAAATAAAAACACCAGGCCTACTCTATAATGGAGCTGTCATGGTCTGGATGGGAAATTTGCCCACAAGCTTCTATGGTTTCCCTGTTGGTGGTACTGTTTGGGGAGGCCGTGGAAACACTGGGGCTGTGACTTAGACAGTGGGAATGAGTGGCTGGCCTTTGAAAGTGACACTTGCTTCCGCTTCTGCTTCCAGTCTGAGCTCTCTGATCTATCAATATGTGAACAGGCTTGAGATATGCTGTAAGCCCTTACTACTACAGGCCACGTTTCTCCAGCCACCATGTTTTTCCCACTATGACAGACTGTTCTCTCTAACCTGGGAGCCCAAACCAATTTCTCTTCCCTGAAGTGACTTCTGTCATGCTTTTGATCACAGTGGTGAGAAAAGGAACTGATACAGGTGACTCTTGGAGTCATTTCCGGTTTTCAGGCTGTGTGCCACTCTCTATGACTTTCACACACTTTCCTGAGTAGAGTGTGAGAGGGCAGTCAGTAAATGCCCCCCACTACATGGGACGTCTGTCTCTCCTCTGGCTAAGTGGCAAGAGAAATAACCATAAAAGCTCATTTCCCAAAAGAATTTATACCCTTGTCTCAAAGCAATAAGGTTTGTTCTTGACTTCCAAGTTTTTAAATCCTTCATATTTGTTCAGTTATGTTTCTTTTTCCTACTTCTAAAAGGCTTCTGTGCTTGTCCATTTTGGAAATAAGAGCTCAAAACTGTTCCACCAGCTCATAAAGCTTGTTAGCCAGGAGCCAAAAGGTAGGGCAGGAGGGAGGTGCAGGACCTGAGCTTGCCAAGTCAGCTATGGTCTTGTTGGTGACGGTAATATTAAACAGTCTCCAAGTCACAGGTCTTGGAGAGGGCCTGTGTAAACACCACCACAGGCACTCAGTGTGAGGCTAGGAACACATGGGAGAAAGTCATGGGTGGCATTGGAAATGCATTGGATACAGGGCTGGAGATACCCTGAGCAGCTCTTGCAAAATAGAGCCTCCCAGGCCTCGAGACCAGAGTCAGAGGGAGGCTGTTCAACACCCTGACTGTGGCTCAGGAATAAGGGGTATTCCAATACACAATAGACAGAACCTGGTACTTCCTGGGACAGCATTTGGAGAGGAACAATGGGCAGGGACCCCCGGAATGATGGTGAGTGACAAACAGTTACACACAACAACAACATGGTTGAGGGATGGTTATGGTTTGGGTATAAACTGCCCACCAGAGGTTCACGAGTTTGAACAGTGGACCTCTGGGTGGTGGTACTGTTCCGGGAGAAGACAGCTGAACCTTGTGGACCTCCCTAACTGCCAAGTATGAGGCATTAGGAACAGGGCTTATGGGCTATAGTCTGATCCCTTTTCTGGCCAGCTGTGTTTCTATGTTCTGATTCCTTGAAATGTATCCAGTTATGCCACAAGCTCCAGCCACCACACACGGAAATGCAGCCCCTGTGCCTTCCCCACCAGGAAGCTGTGAGCTCAACCAGATCCTTCTTCCTCAAAGCTGCTGTTGTTGGGGACTTTTCCAGAGATGACAAAGGTGACCAAACAGGAATTGACCCAGAGGAGAATTCTTCATGAGAAATATTTTTTTTTAAAAAAAAAAAGATCACCCCTCTCAGGAGCTAGCCTCGATAAAAGAGAGGGGTCAGACCTTCTAGCTGATGGCTGTATAGTTGAGCACTACGACTACAGAGTCCCACCTGTGGTCTCTGAATGGCGTCACTCCTGGGCAATACAGGGCAGGGGCCCATAGTGTACACTGAAAACCCATGTCTGATTTCAGCATCTTAGAGCTCCCATTTTCAGCGTACAGTCCTAGAGCTCCTGTGATCATGTGATTAGCCGCTTGAAATTTACTGTTTAGATTCCACCATAGTGTAGATCACAACACTCTGTGGCTGTCTATCATGAAGCAACACCTCTGAGAAGTGAATACTTTTCATTGTTTCTTACAAAATTGATAGCAGCTCTGCAGAATGAGCCACACTGTCCATGCAGATGAAACTGTTATCCACAAGTCACCATGGGAGAGGGGTATGAAAAGACAGAATGTCATAGTCATGGCAGACACTGAGACAGAGTAATCCATAACCAGCAAAGCTTCCTTCTAGTCCTGCATTTGGCAGCAAGGTACTTAGCTAACTTGTGCCTCGATTTCCTCAACTTTAGAACAGACATAATAAATATCTATTCACAGAGTTCCCAAAAGGATCAAAGACCAAGATACACACAACTAGGCCTGCATGCCACTTAGGAAGCTAAGGCAGGAAGATCAAAGCTTAGGAGGAGCCTTGGCTCCAAAGTGAGTTAAGGCAGGTTTGGGCAACTTAGTAAGGCCCTGTTCCCAAATAAAACTTAAAAAGAGGGCTGAGGGGACATAGCTCAATGGTAGAACACTTGCCCAGCATTCACAAAGCCTAAAGTTCAACCCTCATTACAGAAGTGGGGAAGTACACACACACACACACAGAGAGAGAGAGAGAGAGAGAGAGAGAGAGAGAGAGAGAGAGAGAGAGAGAGAGAGAGACAGACAGAGAGAGACAGAGAGAGAGAGAGAGAGAGAGAGAGAGAGAGAGAGAGAGAGAGAGAGAGAGAAGTGAGCACACTTAGGCATTACTATGGTACCTATGGTACAATTATCACCATTGCCACAATTAATAAATTGTAGGCTCAGACAAACCAACAGTGTCATGTGACAGAATGAACACATGATCTTGATGAGAATCTTCAGCAAAAAGATGAGTACCTGAAGCTCAATTTCACATCCTCTGTGATAAAGGAAAATAACAGAATTTCACGGAGATTACAACACATCAGGAAGTCATTGCCACACTCATCTTTACTCTTCCAGAACAGGGCTGGAAATTTTTGAACAATTATTCTGATCTAAAGAGAGGGTGCAGCCCGACATTTATCCAGGGCCTAGATAAATAGATGATATTCCTGCCACTATTTGTATTTCTATCGGTCCCTATGCTGAGCAATCAATAATAAATGTTGTTTAAACAAATGGTGTAATTTTCCAATCTGTGTTGTTCTAAACCGACCTTTCCTCCTCGCTGCCATTTGTAATGCATGCATAATTCATTGGCCAAGCAGAAGGAAAAGCAAGGAGGTTGGTCTAAGTGGCCCTTTTTGGGTTGTTTTTGATCATTTATTATAATCCCATAAATAAAACAGGTTCGTCTCTGTAAATATGTGTGTTATCTAGAGGTGTATTTAGTGAGAAAAATAATAACAGCTAAGCTACCTCTCCTAGCAATTTCCAAGCATAATTAATTGCTGAAAAGATGTATTTTCCAAGTTGAGAGGCCTCTAATAGAAGGAAAATAAGAGCCATTGTCAACATTAATGATAGAAGGAACTCCTGAAGGGCAGAGTCCTTTGCCATTTGGAGGAAGTGTTCTGCTAGAGACATTGTGTGGGAGGCACCTAGCCTGTTTTTCTCCAAGTGGAGATATGTGGGTGTGTACTTTATACTAAATACCTTTCAATAAATCATAAATCAAGGGCTTTACAGAGCTAGCTATTGTTAGTTTTACTCATGATTGCTATTGGCTCACATATATGAACACATATCTCCATATGACAAAAACAGGAATGCAGTATGTGTGCACCTGCAAGTGTGTGTGTGTGTGTGTGTGTGTGTGTGTGTGTGTGTGTATAAAATTTAAAGATAAATAAAGCGTGAATCAAGAGCCTTCCAGAGCTAGTGTCCATCAACTCTGACTCTGTTCTGCTGTTTGCTCACCTGCATGTATTCATCTGCAATAAACCCTTCCAATATGGGAGGTGAGAGTAAGATGCCACTCTTTCCCCAAAGGGCACCTCTGTGCCGTCCCTCAGATCATAGCAGATGACATGTCAATGAAACGGTGCTTGCTCTCATCCCGGAGATCAAAATGAGGGCTTAACCTGCAATTCACACTACAAGTCCCGTGACACTTGCTGGATCTGAAGACTTCATCTAATCTTCCTGGCTGAGAAAAAAAATAATCAAATACTCTAGCAAAGATGTATTGACAACTCTTAATTAACCATGCTAATGGGGGTGGGACGCATGGATAAATACATTCCACACATAACCCCAAACCTTCATTTGACCGTTAATTTCCACCTCTCCTTCACTAAATCTTGTGGAGATAGAGAGCTACTGATGGGGTGGGAGACAGACATTGACTAATCTTTTCACATTTGAATCTCTTGGTGTCTGTATGTGTGCCATGCAAATCCTCTCTAGACAAGCTAACAAGCAAGTGAATGGCCATAAGCCCATCCAATCCAAGAACTGTGTTTCAGTGGTCATCTTTTTGGATTCTTGCTAGTAAATACACTTTGGGTGTCTATCTGAATAGTATTAGTGGAAAATATTTTCAGTAACTGAGACAAACTGGATGGAGACTTGTGGTTTCTTGCCCTTTTATTACTGCTCTAAAGAGAAAAAAAGTAAAGAAAGCTCACATACACATATGCACACACACACATGGCAGCTTCCTGCAGTACCAGTGCTACAAAAGCAAAACCCACACCTAGGCATTAGCCAAGGCAGAGAGAAGAAAGAGAGCTAGGGAGTTCCTTAAGAGAGCCCTTGAAGAAGCATTTTTAAGCACTTTCTGGTTTTTAGGCTCTAAAAGAATACACAATAACATGAGACCCCCTTAAAAAATGTGGGAATGGTAACCAAGCAAAGAATGAAAGAAACATTCCCATTTGTCTTAACTATCCAGTGCAGTCCCATCAGGAGCCAGAGGGCAAGACTGTGCGTCCCTGAGAAGGATACTCCATTCAAGCCTCCCCTGCCTGGGTGGTGCTCTCTACAGCTGTGACCAACAAGGCAGAGGTGGGTACTGTGGACTTATTGCTGTAGCAATAGCTTACACTGTTAGATAACACCATCGCTCCATCTCATCTGAAACAGCATTATCTGGTGTCATCCTTCTGCCACACAGGAGGAAACAAAGGCACAGGTGAAGTCAAGCCATTTACCTGAACTTGCACAGCTAAAAAGGAACAGTGTCCAGATGAACCCCAGGCCATCATGCGTCAGCATCCATCCCAGTACCTTGACACTGGCAGTTTTGAAGTTCATCCTACCATATCCCACGCTGCACTCTGGCCACCTGCACTTTCTCACCGAATCCCTACACAGCCCTAGAAATGAGAGCTCACTACTGTTGTACACATAAGGAACTGATCTTGCAGAGGGGCAGTGAGCTGTCAAGGTGACAGGGCCCAGGAGTGGAGAGCAGTGGATCAAAAGCCAGGACTGTTTCTCGGGGTGAAGGCAATGATTAAGAGCTCAGGTCCAGAGCGGGTCTGAATCAGCGCTGCTCACTAGGGACCTGGCCCCAGCCTCAGATTACTATAGGACTTTATTGCTTTCAGAATCTCTGGGCTTGGCACACCTGCTTCTTCCTTCTCCTTCTGGTGCCCTTTCTCCCCATCTAGGTCCCAGCCCCTCTACCTCCGCATCTTGCTATCTCTGCTGAAAGTACTGGGGAAATGGTCACCCTTCCCAATGCCACAATCTAGCCTGCAGTTTTCCATTCCTGGAGGGGAGAAATCAGTATCTGTGTGTTTTGGGGGGGGCACAATATAAACACAAAATATGAAAACTGAAATGTTGCTGAAATGATCAATTTTCCTAGAACATGTTTCTACACTCTTGTCTCCCTGCTTTCACAGTTGTGGGGTTCAATCTCCATAGGCCATGCCTTCTCACCTCTACCTGAAAGCTACCTGAGGCTATTTCATGGTTTAAAAACCATGTAGGCTTCTGAGATCCAGGTTGCAGACCAAAAACATAAAGGGATTAAGAGAACTCCAGATTTACTTGTAAAATAGAAGCAAATTTCTCAAGAGGCCACTGATGACAAGGCAGAAGGCAGTTACCCAGCACAGCAGTAAGACACAGTACCCAGGGCATAGTGAAGGGCTTCTGATGGTATATGAAGAGCCCATGAAAGAGCAGAGGGGCCTGAGGAGGCAGTTCAGCTCTGGAGACAAGTCCACAATATTCACATCCTCAGGACCAGCCCATAAGTTTAGGGACGAGGACAGGAGCATGTCTGCTCATCTGTAGCACAGGGCATGAGAGAACTCACCTTCAGTGCTGCCAAGAGGATGTTAGAAAACACAGAGCACTGAGCCCACCCTTGAGCAGATGATGAGTGATCTTGGTCAGCATCATTGTTACTTCACATGGCTTGTCCAGCCTATCCCAGAGTACATGGCCTTACCTTGAGAGACTCGCCATTCAGTCCCCACTGTAGAGAGAACACGCGTGGTCACAGCTCCAATGGGGTCATTACATTGTCAGGGTCTTCTTTATTAAGAGACACACCGAGAAGCAATGCAGGATGGTCAGTATAACTGGGTGGAGGGAAAGGAACAATCCCATATCCAGCTGGACACATATGAACCACAAGTGCATGCCCAGGTGATCAGAAACTGGCCCAAGCCCATAGACTTGGGAGTTGAGAGCCAGGGGAGACTCCCATAGACTTGGGAGTTTTCACAGGGTCAGTGCAGCTATGCAAACGGAGGGTTTGCACTGAGCTGATAGAAAGAAAAGGAAAAGAGATTTTGGTTGAGATCTGGGTGGATGCATATGGTATAATCATCATCTGCATTCATGTGCCGCCTCCTCTATTCATCCATCACCCTCCTTTGGGACTAGTCAGCATCCTTACTAGTGCTCTAGGCCTGAGGTTCTCAGTGGAGCCTTCTGCATCACGGCATAAAAAGCCAACAGTTGGCAACAGGAGTCAGGTCCACTAAGGAAAGATTTTCAAGACTTCATAAGACAGTTCAGCTTCTTATTGTCACAGCACTTCAAAGAGTGTCAATGGAAATACACTCCTCTCCCTGAGCTGCCCCAGGGACTTCATGTCCCCTCCTAAGCTCCTCACACCCTCTCCTGATATCCCACAGTTTTGTACACTGCAGTCCCTCAACAAATATTTTCAGAAAGACTGAACCTGACGCAAGAGCGCCAGGCAAGGGCAGAGGTCCCATAGACTTCTGGCAGCATACACAGAAACCGCACTGCAGCTCCGTCTCTCTAGATAACCATGTTATCCCATCCGGTGTGGGATAATAATACATCCTCATGCAAGACTCCAGCTAACCAGGCCTGTGCTGCTACAGGCTGACTGGAAATGGGGCCTTGCACATTCCTGTGGCTGCAAAGATCACTCCAGGGTCCTGGGATTTATTTCCCTTTCGCAAGAGCTGAGGACAGATAATGAATACACCTCCTCAACTGATCAATTACCTGCACTTACAGCCTGGCACCATCCCTCCTCCCGAACAAGGTGAAAAGAACAGACCCATGAGTGATGGTCCGAAAAGAACTGGCTTCAAAAGAGGAAGGAGAAAATATTAAGAAATCAACATGAGCATTTAAAAGCAAAGCCCTTTCCACGCCACTGAAGCTGCTTGGACATTCATCTTGTTCCCGGACTCTGCTTCACCAAACTTGATGGAAGATGGCTGAACTGACATAAAGACCAGCCCAATGTGAGCAGCCATGATTGATGGGGCCATTCCCAGCATCAGCCAAAACTGGTACTAAAAGATGCCTCGAGCTTCCTGTTAACTGTTTTATGAAGGGACCAAAACACTTCTCATGCCCTCTCCCCCCCAGTCAAAGAATAAATTAGCAGAATAAGTGATTCCAAAAACAGAGCTACATCCAACAGAGAGGGAGAAAGAGTAGGTCATGGGCTATGAGTCTCTGGGGGAAGACAGTGGTGACCACGAAAACTGGGTTCTATCAGGCTTTATCTAGATGCAGCAGTTTGGGTTCAGGTACACAATTCAAGTGGGTTTTATTTAATTCCAAAAAATAACAAACTGTGCCATTAAGTAGTCCTACCATATAATCAGGATGGCAAAAGAAAGAAAATCTAGCTTTCCTCAGAAGTCTGGGAACACAGGCACAGATGTTCCAAATGAGCCAAGGTACCGAAAGAGTCGGGGAGGGTGAGCATCCACCAAAAAACCCAGGGAGGGCAGCTTGGCATGGCCTGTACTCAAGTACACACTCTTTTAGCTTGCCAGAATGAGACATTTGCAGGAGGACCACATTCTTAGAAGGTTGCTTAATATGGAAAGGAAAAGAGCATGCTTTCAGGAGTGCTGGGGAGCCTTTCTTGCTGTCCTTTCTGGAGTGTAGGAGACCTTTCCCTGCCTTTCTTCCCTCTTAAGTTTGAAGAAGGTTAATTATGACCTGGGAGCGTCTTCAAACATCTTGGCACTTGGGACTCTGCCACTGTCGAAGGAGAGGACAATAGTGCAGCAGGAACTAACTTAGGAAGCATCACAAGCCCAGGGCGGAAGCCATGTCAGGCGATCTATGTGGTGACAAATACCTCTTCAGCACCCACGCGACTCTGAAGGTATGTACATTAGAGAAATCTAAAAGACACTTGGCTTTTAAAATCAAATGGCTCTTTGGCTGTCAACCATAAGCTGATACATCATCATTTTTAGTGACAAGGCCTGGGTATTTCATGTCCTAACCTGGTTCTCAGTGAGGCCCAGGGACCCTCACTACACTGTAGATTTCTGGCTTAGCTTAGTAGGTACTGGGTGACCTCAAGCTTCCTTATCTTGACCTGGAAGTCCTAGTGCTTTCAAAGCAGAGATGTCCATGGCAATATAATACACCAGTGAAAAGAGAAGGCCACAACCTGACCACTCAAGTAACAACACCCGAACTAAGTCATGATGTGGGTTTCTAACCCCATGACCATTCAGACCATTGTCCAGGGCCGCTGAAAAGGTGGAGGTGTGGCTGTGAAATGCTAAGCCGCAATGGCATGCTCACCACTGAGTTAAAGCTGGGCATCTTTAGAGTGTTTGGATTGTGGGAACAGAATAAATTTCATGCCAATGAGGATGTTCTTCACACGTACACATGGTACCATGACAAAACAAAACAAAACAAAACAAAACAAAACAAAACAAGCTAGCTGGGCATTTTTACGTACTGGGAGAGGGCATGCCAAAATTCTGAATAGGCACCCTTGGTCAGAGAAGCTTCTGTCTGCCATGAGTGATGGTTAATGCTAAGACTCAGAACTGGTCAAAGTGCTAAGAATAAAAACCTGCTGGGAGGCCAGGTGGCAGTGGCTCATGCCTTTAATCCCAGCACTTGGAAGGCAGAGCCAGGAGAATCTCTGTGAGTTCAAGGCCAGCCTGGTCTACAGAGCGAGATTCAGGACAGGCACCAAAACTACACAGAGAAACCCTGTCTCGAAAAAACAAACAAAAAAAAAAAACCTGTTGTGAGCTCAGTCCCAAATGGGACATTTACAGTGCCCTCTCCAAGGCTCAAGAAACATCACCAAAGAGCAGGTAGAAGGAAGCAGAGGAAGTATTGTGTGAAACACTCTCCTCCGGATATGACACAACTATTCTATCTGTAGATTCACAGCATTGGTAGATACCCTCTCAAGGCTAGGCTGATCTTCACTCCATTCCCAGGGGCGGCAGGCAGCTAATGGTTGTTGGGGAAAGGAGTCAAATTCCTCAGTTGTTTAGCCCCTGATAAATCCGCCTTTGCTCCAGTAAAAAACCCTACACCCACTCTCAGGCAAGCAACTCTAATTCAATGCAGTGGGCTGGAAAAGAGGGGAGACATATGAAAGTAGGGGTGACTTGCTGGGAGGAAAAAGGGTTCAGTGGGAGGGGAATCGAAGTTCATTATATAAATTATGAAATTATGGGAGAATAAATAATTTTATAAAAAACTGAAAATGCTGAGTAGGTAGGCAGATACTAGATGACCTCTCTCTCTCTCTCTCTCTCTCTCTCTCTCTCTCTCTCTCTCTCTCTCTCTCTCTCTCTCTCTCTCAACTTTTGGGACATTCCATTTACTTAACACATATGTTTCCATTTATATGGGATATCACTAGCTTTAAGAATTCCTCTAATGAAGAAGAATGGGATTTTTGCTTCACGATTACTGACTAGCTGAGGTCTGTGTATTCTGAGATCCTGGAACTCATTTCATGCAAGCCTAAAAGATGTGCTACAGAGCCCTGAACATGAGTGGAGATGCCAGGCATAAGAAACAGGCTTTCCCTGGGATTCTCCCATGGGATTTGATCATCACGGACAATCCTTTTCAGATAAAATGATCAACAGCACTGACATGACTGCAAAATAAAACCCAAAGCCAGGTGGCTGCAGGCCTGTGATCACAGATCCTCAGGAGCCTGAGGAAGGAGGATAATCAGTTCAAGGGCAGTCTGGGCTACAAAGTTCACCTGCACAACTTAGTGAGACACTGTCTCAGAACAAAAAGTAAAAAGGAGGGATATAGCTCAGTGGTGGACCACTTGCCTAGCATGTAAGAAACCCTAAGCTCAATCCCTGGTGTAGAAACTAAATCAATGTGAACGTGAACAAATGCAGTTATATAACAATGTGATGATGAGTTTGGACAAGGAGTCAGGGTTTACAAATGGAGGTTAAGCCAGAGGTAGAATCCTATCCTGGACATTCAGAGTCTCCATTTCTTCATCATCAAGAGGAAGGGTGGACTATGGTGGAGGATTTCAATGAGGCATATCAGGAAATGTAGCATAAATGACAATCTGTCGTCATCCATGATTGCTAATAACAGCTGGTCACTTCCTCATGCTTCAGGCTCCAGGAGACATTACATGTACTGTCTCCTCAATCCCGCTGGGGATGGCATTACTTCTTTTCCACTGGAGGATTTAGTTTGTGACAGTTATGGCTAACTGTTAACTTGATGGGATCTAAAATCACTTGGGAGATGGGCCTTTGGGCATGCCTATGGAGACTTATCTTGATGACATGAGCTGACGTGGGGTGGTACCGTTCTTGGGCTGGTATAAATGGAGAAAGTGAGCTGAGAGGAAGCGTGTATTCACTGCTCTCTGCTTCCTGACTGTGGAGTTAACGTGACCAGCTGCTTCAAGCAGAACTTGCTGCCTGAACTTCCCTGCCATGATGAATCGATTGTACCTCAAACTCCAAGTCAAACAAACTACATCCATTAAGTTGATGCCATGAGGATATTTTGTCAGAGCAACAGGAAAAGTTGCTTACCTCCTTACCACTGAGGACCCTGTGATGTCACTGCGTTAAGTCACCAAAGGTAGAAAGGGAGAGGGCAGAGACCAATATCCAGGGAAGGAGATATTCCAACCATCTAAGAATCCCTCCAAAATGTGCAGAACCAAAACAAGGCCCTTGCTGGGGAGTGACCAACACGAGAAATCAAACTGTACAGTACAGACTGGGCCAGAGTCAGAGTTCCTTCAAGTTCAAATGCAAACATGTGTCCTGTGATTCCACAGAGAAGTAGGCTGGTATGAGACTCTCAGTCCTCCTAGACATTCTCAGCAGTGTCGGCCTTCACCCTGCCCTCTCACGGGTACATATGGGTCCTAGAGATGGGAGCACAGTCAGAGAGGAAGCACGAGACTGTCACACCACCCACTCCCACCCTTCCAACCTGAGTTCCACTCCTTCTTCACCTGCAGATTTGTGTCTCCTTTACAATGGAATGCGGCCTTTGGTGGGACCACAAAGAAAACTCCTCATTATAAACTAGGAGACGTGTGGAGAGAGAATTATTTACCCAAAGGCTGTGCTGGGTCAGTGTTGCCCCAATATTTACTTAGCCCACACACAGAGAAGTTGTGTTAACATTTGCCAGAGAATGTAGCTTTATAAAGTAACCAGTTAAAAAAAGAAAAAAGACAGCGTATCATTTTACAAATAACTTTACAATTGCTCAAGTTAAATGGCTGGTCTCTCTTAGGTTTGGCTTTCCCAAATGCTAAAGAAAAGATATCCAGAATTATGTCTCATAAAATACAGGTATTACAGACTGGCTGTTTAGCCCATTAAAGAAAATGGAGAGTGAAATGTGAGTTATTTCTACCCAAGGCAGAAGCAGACAGAGTTACCAAAATTACGTTAGGCCAATGTGGCAATTCTTTAAGTCCGCAGGGCAGCACAACTAACGGCTCCTGTGCCAAAATCCTATTAGGAGGGCTGTATTTGTCAGCCAACAGTGACAGGAATTCCATTTCTCAGACCCAAAACGAGTGTAGCTATAGAGAATTTACCCAAAATATTTGTGTTTGGTTAATCAGCAGCATTGGCAGGCCTTGAACTATCACTGGAAAGAGAAAGCACAGCAAACAAAAGTAATTAAGGGCCACTGACATGAACCGACTACTTACTCTATGTTTGAAACCACAGGAAGTGCTTAGCACAGGAAGCGTACCTGTTACATTGAAAGCCCAGAGAATACCATGGATATCCTCATTCCCAGATTCCGGCACTCACATCTGCACAATGGGGACTCACTCCTCTGGCCACGGTGTTCATTGAATACAGTGAGTCATGGCCATGAGGTTACAATGGAAAACCAGAGTATCAAAGTAGGTTAAGAACACACTCACTGAGACAGGAGTCAGGAGGCCAAGAGATACCATGACCACAACAGAAGGAGTGTGGGGCCCCCACTCATTCATCCTTAGAGTCTCCTGACTTTTAGCAACTTTTCTTGAGTTCCCAAAAGAGCTAGGGCCTGCACCCAGTTCCTTGCCTGCCTTCTCAGTGAGACGAAGGGAGGAACATCTCAAGGGTGTTACCATCTTATGTTCTTCTACCCAAAGAAACTGCTGGCCCAGCTTGCCCCAAGGAGGCATTCCATGAAGATTCACTTATGCATAGTACAAATGTATATCATGAGGCCTCTGGAATGATTGCTGTGAGAGAGAAAGACATTCCAGACTGCAAATCAAGGACACAAACGTTAAATTTCCTGAGGGAAGTTCCTCGGGTGCCTGCTAGAGATTATAGGGCAAAAATCACTAGAGACTCGATGGCTTGAAAGAAACAAACGTTGCTCTCTAACTGCAACCTGACTGATGGGCTTCCGCAGTCCCCACTCTTCCATGTCTCACAGGTAACTCACAACAGTATTGGGAGATGCCTCCAGCAAGGGTGCAAAAATGCCATGACAGTGACGTTCGGTTTCTTAAGTGAAAATGTGATCATGAACACAAGACAAGAAAGGAAGGAAGGAAGCAAGCGAGCGAGCAGGATGCTGAGAAATCTCAAGTCATCTGAGGACAAGGTTCACCAAAAAATGAATTTGCTAAAAATTTATGGGGGAAAAAGGTTCTTTTATTGTTGTATTTTAGAGCTCTATGAATTCTGGAATACCAGAAAAGAGACCGCAGATGGGTCTTTACAAGCATTATTGAAACACTTTCTTGATCCAGGCAGCCTTATCCCCAGGAGGAAAGGTGGGGTAAGGAGGCTGGCTGGGCTCAGGCCAGCAAGGCTCGGGCCAGGCCTCCCACTCCCACCAGCTCCACCAAACTTCCCCCATGAGGTTTGATTTAATGAAAGAATTTAGGAGCAACAAAAAAGACTGAAAATCATTGCTGAATGTCAGAGGTTGGCAAACCTCATCCCCTCCTTTTTTTTTAGGTAGAGGGCCAGATGGTAAATAATTTAAGCTTTGGGGGCCAAGAGTCAAAACCAAGGCCACTAGGAGATACTCATGTAAAGAGGGAGAAAACAAGCCCTTTTTAATTGAAGGGACCCAAAACTTCAGCATCGACACTGAGATGTGAATAATTCAATTTCACTTGCATGTGTCATAATATTCTCCTCTTGATTCCCCCTCAGCCATTTAAAATTATAAGTCTACTTATTCTTCCCCTAAAAACTGCAGACTTCACTGGACCTGTGTGCAATGGTTTGTAACAACTGGTCTAGTTCTCTGCAGGTCAGGCAGGACCCAGTCCTAGAATGAGACCTGCTAGCAACCACTGTATGGTGATCATGTGGGACCAAGGACCAGAACAGAGGGAAACAGACCTGACAGCTATTGAAGCAAGAAGCACCTTCAACAGACCTGCCATTGGTGGGGGTGGGGGGGTGGGCTGGGAAGGCAAGTGCTTTCTGTTCACTTTCAAGATTTAAACACCAAATGTGGTATGTACCATAACTTAGCAAAAAGATATTTTCCTGAAATATACATATCTTTTCGAAAGTTATAGCTAGGGGCTGAAAGAGATGACTTAGCAGTTAAAAGTACAATGTACTGTTATTGCAGAGGACAGCAACTTAGCTCCCAGCACCCATGTCAAGCAGCTCAGAAGGGTCTATATATCTAGTTGCAAGGGGTCAGATGCCCTCTTTTGGATCCCACTGGCACCTGCACTCACATGCACAGTACCACACAGGTATGTGCATGTATGTATAGACACATAATTTTTAAAAGTATTAATATAGATCTATTTTTAAAGTTACCTCTAAAAAAAACACCCTCTTTTACCACTTAAGTTGGAATTATGGTAGAGAAGGGAGGTACAAGCTTCTCATGTGCATTACACATTTTCAGAGGAGATCACCAGAAAACTGAGTATTGACAAAGCACCTCATGCATATACAAATCAATCAAACTTCATATTGTTCTCCAGTGTCCGGACACCTCCTTTGGAGCTCAGTGAGTCCGGCATGTTCTTCAAGGGACAACCCATCCATCCCCAGCCCCTAGACCTGCTCTGTGGCCCTTGGGCATTTGACTTCTTGCTAACTTTTAAGTCTGGCTTTGTATACAGATTTCATGGTATCCTAATGCCTTCTCCTTCTTGAGCAAGGACTATGCCACAAAAGACAAGACAAGCCCAGTGAAAATGTGCTCTCTGCCCTACAGAAGGGTAGGGAATGATCTGAGAGGTTCTTGGGAGTAAACCAAAACCAAGTCTGGTGTCTAAATTGCTGTGAGGAAAGTGTCTCTAGCACAGAAGAGGAAGACCACAGTGACCTTCAAATTCTGAAGTTGCCCACTGAAAATGCAAGGCAGATGTCAAGCAAAAGCAACCTCAGTTCAACTGTCCTCCATGTGTGGCGGGTCTTTTTAGATCCGCCACCATCCTCCATATTTGCACAAGGCAGCCCAGAAATAATGTCTGCGATATCACTATGAGCCTCATATGTTTTGCATAAATTACATCATCAAAACTTTCAAAATGAGGCAAAGAAGCTGTTTAACTTCATTTGATAGATAAGAAAACTGTAACACTGAATGTTAATTAACTTGCCTAAGTTATAAGATAAGCAAGCATCAGATGTAAGCATTCAAAGCCTGTATCTAGAAGCTACAGTCTAGACAGATTGTCAAGCTGTGGTCCATAGGGCAAATCTGGCCCACTGCCTGGCTCTATAAATAAAGTTTTATTGCAACAAAGCATTCATGTATATATTTTGTATGTTGCTTCCATGCTTTAATAGTAGAACAGCATTTCAACAATGACTATAAAGACCACAATCTAAAAGTATTCACTATGCAGCCTTTTGGCAAAAACGGTCATGCTGCAGCTCCTTGTGGATTCTAACCTTGCTATAGTCCTGTGTTGGTGAAAGCCAGATCCCTCAAAGGCTCTCTGTGAAGCCACACACCTGGGCAGTTGCTCAGATACAGGCAGCCTTGTAACCTCCTTGACCAGGTATATGGACTGCCTTGTTGCTGGACAATGCAAGCATCCATGATGGGAGAACAGCCTGTCTATAGGCAGCTTGCTAGAGAGCTTTGTACACAAGGTACAAAGGAGCTACACAGGGCCTACCACGCTTCACTCTATTTCAAAGTTTGATCGAGACAACAGGAAGCAGGAAGAAAAGCAAAAAGGCACAAGGAGGGAAACACAGACCTAGAGATAGTGGGGCAATGCAGACTGACCATGCAGGCAGAGCTGAAGGCCAGGCCAGGTAGAAGCTCTTTCTAGCCACAGGAAAAATTGGGGTCTGAACCCCCATTACTTCAAGCGCACTTCCATGGCCTGCCACAGGGGATCAAGAAAGGCTGGTCTGGCAGGCTTTCACTAGGCCAGATAGCAAGGACCAAAGGCCTAGAGAGATGTATCCTGTCAATGTACACATAAAAATTATAATAATTTGAAATACATTCTTGTTTTTTTTGTTGTTGTTGTTTTGTTTTTGTTTTTGAGACAGGATTTCTCTATCTAGTTTTTGAGCCTACCCTGGAACTCTCTCTGTAGACCAGGCTGGACTCGAACTCACAGAGATCTGCCTGCCTCTGCCTCCCGAGTGTTGGGATTAAAGGCATGTGCCGCCGCCGCCACCACTAGCCTTGAAATACATTCTTAATTATTTATATTTACCTCCATTATCGCTAAAATCATTTTTGTGAGTACTTTTTCTCATTTTAAAGCCAGCAAACAGGCTAGTGTGGTGGTGTATACCTTTAATCCCAGCATTCAGAAAGCAAAGGCAGATAGATTTCTGTGAGCTCAAGGTCAGCCAGGACTGTAGAGTGAAACACTGTCTTAAAAACAAAAATAACAACAACAAACAAACAAATAAAAATCCCTAAAGTCAACAAGTAAATAAAAATAGTAATTTTTCTTCCCTCTCCACTTTTTTTTTTTTTTTTAACAAAAAGGCTAGATATTAAGTTTTTAAGACCACCCAGCAGGACACTTCAAGTTGTTGTTTTTTTTTTTTTTTACTCTAATCCCCTTGCTAGAAAAGAAAGAGAAAAAAAGAGGAAAAGAAAGTAAATGAGAATAGAGAAAAGAATGTGAAGCAAAGAGAGAGAAAGACTGAGATTCCATATACAAGATCCTTCTTAACCAGTTATTTAACTTTGAGTTTTAAATCCCTTGTGGGATGAGACTTGTGGCCTTCTATAATTTTAGTTCTAGTTTTAAAATACAGACACACAGCTCTGTCCCAAATCAACCCAACAGACAGGGAACTGCGGCCAGCGTGTGATAAACGGGAGCTGCCTCGAACTTGGGAGAATTAGCAGCATTTGGACACACTAGGCTCCTGGTTCTTCACATTCAAAAGGAGCTAAATGAGTCCAGGAGTTCCCAAAATACTAGTCGTAACGAATGCTGGTTTTCAATGACTTTAAAACCAAAACAGGGATGATGGGAAAGGAACCTGGCTGCTGAGTATCTCTTGTCATCTAATGTACAGAGATGGCGCCCTAGAGCTGGAACTGTGGCAAGAGCCTGGACCCCACTCACACACATGTGAACTTCTCATGACCCTCAAGTACACTCATATGATATATCACATACACCATAAAACAGCCTTGTAATTACAGGGAAAAATTGATTTTAAAAGGCCTATATCAAAATTAATAGTCATAAAAATATAATAACCTATGTCAGGGAATTTAGGGACCACAGCATTTTTTAACATTATATCTCAAATGTATAAATGTTATATATAGCATTCACAAAGGTTTTTTAAATGGAATAACTAATGCATTAGGAATTTATTATATAATCTCAATATTTAAAAATAAGTATTAATACCCTTCCCCCATGCTCAGGCCTAAAATCAATATGTTCATCTCAAATCACCTCAAGTTAAAATGCTGATTCCATGGCACATTCTCTGCTT
Source organism: Peromyscus californicus insignis (assembly GCF_007827085.1). NCBI lineage: Eukaryota > Metazoa > Chordata > Mammalia > Rodentia > Cricetidae > Peromyscus > Peromyscus californicus. Next base: position 96,318,555 of record NW_026294606.1, read on the forward strand.
CCCAGACTTAAAAGAATAAAGTCCCCGCATTAGCCAGGAGGGGAACCAGTCACACATGCCCCTGCAAGACCGAACACCAGGGAGGTCCTTCCCCCAAGGAAGGAACCAGTATGGAGCTCCAAGGAGAAGAAACTTGGAACATTTGGGTGAAACTAAAGTATATTCTAGGATGAAAACTAAACCAGCAAAAGCAAATGTTTGAAATTCTTGGTGAAGTCCCACTCCACAAGATGAAACCCATACCTGGCACCATTATTGGGCCCAAAACCTCTGGCTAGACAGTTTGTAGGCCTTTGGGGGAACCAATTACTATCATTCCGTTAAATAGCCATGGTATAAAGCTAACTCCTAAGAACATCACTATACCAGACCCATGGATGATTGCACCTCTCAATCCACAACAGCGAAGCATCTATTTATAATAGATGGTGATTAACAATGAGACCCACAACTGGCCAAAGTGCAGAGACTAAGAGACTACAGAATTATCAGCCCCAAAAGGCACCTATATACCCTACCTCATGCCTTCCAAAGTTCAGGGATCATTGTGGAAAAAAGTGTAGAAAGAGAGTAAGAGCCACAGACTGTTGGTAACTACAAGGAAACAGTATCTTCTAGACTGACAGAGAGAGAGAGAGAGAGAGAGAGAGAGAAGGAAGGAAGGAAGGAAGGAAGGAAGGAAGGAAGGAAGGAAGGAAGGAAGGAAGGAAGGAAGGAAAGAAAGAAAGAAAGAAAGAAAGAAAGAAAGAAAGAAAGAAAGAAAGAAAGAAAGAAAGAAAGAAAGAAAGAAAGAAAGAGAAATGCATGGCTCCTATGATTGGAAAAGACATCATCTCAAATGGAGATGAACAACTGTGTGACTGTGGCATGTTAGGTCGGCACAGCGGGCTTGGGTGATGTTTTCAGGACATTTCAGACGTATGGTCGTGGTGTTACAGGAAAACACAATTCCAGTGTCTGACTCTGAGCCGAGCTATGCCCAGCTGGAAGTAACCACTTGCAGATCTGTTTCTTCGACTGTCTCTCACCTCCTGGGAAAGGCAGCGCGGAAAATGGAGGCAAAGCATTTAGAAACCAACATGGGCATCTCTTCCTTTTTTATTTTTGATACTTGGTAGAAAATGAGGGTCGGAGTTGAAGAGAAGTTTACATTTTTCTGTAGGTTTTATGAACTTGATCATCTAATACTCCTTCATTAGGAAAAGTCAATTTCCTAATTGACCTAAAAGCAAAGCTCTGGGTCTTCACCCTTCTTGACAGAAGCTACAAAGACAGGCTCAGGAGGGTTGGGGCAGGACAGGCACCAGAGGGAGTTACAGTCAGTCGGCAAGGAATGCAAAGCAGTTCACTGCACAGTGAGAAGTGTGACTGGGCATGTAAGAAAGTGCCACTGCATAGAAACTCTCTTCAGAGGCCCACTCTTCCAGCTATAACTGAGCGAACAAATACATGTTTGCTTCTGACCTTCATGACCCTAACATGACCTTTCCTCAAAAGAACTGAAACTCCTTGTTTGTAAGGTGTCTGCTCTGCTGATTTTCAGCGTGATTTTTTAAAGCTCTGAGTAGAACACTGACCGTGTTCTGGAAGAGTACACCCATGCACACCTTCTTTCACTGGAGCACATATCTACCCGGTCAACTTCTACCTATCCCAACTTGTGCATCTATGGATCTTAGTATCAAGGCCTAAACAAAGCTGGCACTCAGGGCCTACTGAACGACCAAGTATATGAATTCTAGAGAGTATAGAGAAAACTAGCCTCTTTAAAAATTAGCATGTCTTGCTGAACTAAGTGCATGGGTGAGCCTGAAGAGCAGTCCAGTGGGAAGTCATCACAAACAATGGCCACACCATCAAGACAGGCCCAATTCCAGCCCCGCAATTCTCTGAATCAGCTACTCCTTAAGTTCATATTTTTGCTCCTCTCAGCCAATGGCAATTCTGGGAGAGAAGCAATTGATAATAATTATGTTTTCTGCCTTCTCTCGGGTTATGAATTTATCATGATGCGAAAGTCGGGCAACTCTGATGCCGCGTTAACAATGATAAACACCATAAAGACAAAAAGAAACTAAATTTAAGCATTTAGATTCTGCAGGGGACTTTATTAAGCAGACTAACTAGGAAAAGGCAAAGCTATACAATTATGGAACACAGGCAGCAAAGCTCCGGCTGGCTACTTCTGACAGTCACCTGAGAGCGGGCTTCAGATGCCCTCGCTTCCGCGGGTCCATCACCATGTGCTTGGCTGTCATTCACAGCTGCGCGCTGGCTAATCTGTATTCAGAAATTCTAAGCGGCAAATGCGAACTGCATGGTAATGCAGACTGCTTTACGGACACAGCGAACCTGCCCAAGCCACCTCTCCTGAGGAACTCATGTTCAGCCAGAGAGAAAGATCCATGAAAGGGTCTTCTGTAGACTTTGGCTGGAAAGGAAAACTTTAAGAGGCAGCTTTTCATCTCGAGTCAATTGTGTTGTCAGTCCACGCCTTTCTTCTCCCTAGGTCTCCCCAATAACATGCAAAAGTACCAGCCCCAGCTCAGTACCAAGATGGACACAGTAGTCAGTGCCGAGATAGAGGAAGAGGATTCTGGGTACGCCCCTCACCTAAATTCAGTCAGGGGAGGCGCCGGGGAGTATTGAAGCTGCTGTCATTTTCTGCATGGACAGATGAGAAATGGCACAGGTAACCTAAGTATGTGGAGATGAGCATCCCCGGAGCACACACACTCCGGTGGGTATTAGCCTCCTCTTCCGTGTCCTGGCTGAGGTATTTCCCTGATCTTACAACCTTTGATTTATGCAAAGTGAATTCTCCTTCCCTTCCACAGGGCCCTTATAAGTGGATCGAAGATCAAGCTTCTGGCTCAGTGGTTCCCAACCTTCCAAACGCTGCGACTCTTTAATACACGTACTTCCTCCTGCTAATGAAAAGCACAGGTGCCAACAAATAGATTACAAAGAACTACCAAGTTCCTAACCAACTAGAGATCGTTTAAATTTTAAGATGTTAAATAACAACATAAGGTAAGGCCTCCATTTGAGTAAAAAAAAAAAAGAATTTTTAAAATATTTATTTGACTTTGTTCTACACATACAAGTGTTTTGTCTACATACATGTATGTTCAGGTCTCCATGGAGGCCAGAAAAGGTCATCCAGTCCCCTAAAATGGAGTTACAGGTGGTTGTGAGTCACCATGTGAGTGCTGAGAACCAAACTCAGTCCTGTGTAACAACAGCAGCAAGTGCTATTAACCATTGAGCCATCTCTCCGGCCCCTTAATTCCTAACCTCAGTTTAAAAGAGCAGTTTGGGCAATGATGTGGCACTTGGGGCTCTGCTCCTGGGTTTTGTTCTTTGAAACAAATTTATGAAAACTTTCTAAGTATTGACAGTATGATAGTTAACTTCATTCCTGCAATGGAAAATCGATGTTTATCCCTATTGGTGTATTAAATTCAACTAAATTAAGAATACATAGAATCAGGTGTGGGAAAAATATCTACAGAGCTATAAAAATGGGTCATTCCATGCTGGGGGATGTCTTTCTGTATGCTGTGAATATACGTTGTTCCCATTGGTTAATAAATAAGCTGCTTTGGCCTATGGCAAGGCAGCACAGAAGCGGGCGGGAAATCCAAGGAGAGAGACAGGAAAGAGAAAGGAGGAGGCAGAAAAGATGCCAGCAGACCGGTAAAGCCATGGAACACGTGGCAGAACATAGATTAACGGAAATGGGTTAATTTAATTAAGATCTAAGAGCTAGCTAGCAAGAGGCCTGCCACAGGCCATACCATTTATAAATAATATTAAACCTCTGAATTATTTTAATATAATTATTTAATAATCATTCAGAAACAAATGGTAAACATCTCAATGCAAACCAGCCCTGGCATCATTCAGGATAACTAGTGGTCCAAAGTATAAGAATAAGGGCAGGTGATACCTGCTACATTGGACTTGCTTTCTTCTTTATTTCCACACATACACATATATTTTTGAGACAGGGTCTCAGTGTATAACCTAAGCTGGGTTCTTGACTTCTAATCATCATACTTCAGCCTCTCAGATGTAGGACTACAGCTGTGTGCCACCATTCCCAGCTTGGATTTGAATTTCTCCTTGAGTAACACCAGAGATTAAAACACTTTAGTATTGATGTAGGGCTGCTAGGCACAGAAGCTACCACAGCTCCAGGGTCACATAGCTTTTCTCACACATCCAGAATGGAGAAGAGATTATATCAAACCTCAATGGTACATTCATTAATGGATGATTAACTTATTATGTTAATGGACTTTCCACCCCCAAAATCAAACTTTAAAAGAGCTAACATGTCTACCTTTTAAGTTACCTAAAACTGTGACTTATCTAAAAGAATAAAATACCCATTGGTCTGCACAAACTTACACTCAGGGACAACATCTACCCTGATGTCTTCCCTGGGTCACCTGCTTTCTCACCCAATAAAAGTAACACCTGGGATAACTGAACACCTTGGTCTCTGAAAGGAACTTATGTCCTGTGGCCTGCCCTCTCTCATAAAGGCTGGAAGAGTTGGGTCACCAGAATTGGTGACAGTGTGCTCCTGCTCCTCTGACTAGCCTTACCCTGTAGCCTTACCCAGGTGGTCTTTGATGACCATCTCTTTGCCAGAGAGATGACCCATTGGCCATGTTGATATGGTGTCCTAGCGACATCTTGTGGTGAAACAAAATATAGAGACGTCTAAGGTCCCACCCATTTGACTGTGCCAGAGTGTGTGTTAATCCAGGTGACTCCTCATTTGCCCTTCCTTTTGTGCAAAACCTAGGAGTACAGGTTGGATCCAGTGGATATACATGGTTAACCACAGATAAAAGCGAATGACTCCATAGAGGAAAGTCATGACCTAGATTCACACAACAGACACATTCAAAGTGCCCAAGGGTTCTAGGTCCCCCTGGTCACAACCGTCTCAGTGACTGATCAATAAAAAGGTGGAAGACATAATCAAGGCATAGACATGTACATCAGCAGCAACACATGTGCCCAGGCTCTTTAAGTAAAACTGAATTCAGATGACAAAATTTCAGCAAGTGAAAGATTGCTAATATTCAACTATGAATTCTGTAATCTTAAAACATGCAAACCATAAAAAACTAAATGGTGGGTGTTAGAAATGTGAAACAGGCAAGAAAGAGCCTGTAACAAGTAAGATGATTCCTTAGCAATGTTAAGAGGTCACCTGGCAGTGACTGCAAACAAATGACTAATCACAGCACGGAGGACAGCAATGGGAAGCGTAACCACCGGCACTAAACTAAAGAGGTGAACAGAAGCAGACATGGGCTAATATAAAGGATCATTGTTGGTCATGAGGTGGTAAAGGCACTTGTCACAGAAGCCTTGAGACCCAAGTTTGATCCTCAGAATCCACATAGAGGTAGAACCGACTCCCAAGTTGTTGTGTGAATTACATGCACACACACACACACACACACACACACACACACACACACACACCACTATTGTGATAATAATATAGTAACAACAATAACAAAATAATAATAATAAATAGATCATTGCATCCAAAGTAATTTCTCTTTAAGCCTTCAGTAGGCAAGGGGTACAAATACAGGAAGGTCTATAAAGTGTGAGGGATCTAACATCTGTGACTAGCTCTCAATAGACCATGCTGGTCAGTAGAAACATGTTTCCTTTGTATGACACATTGTCCATATGCCTTTGGTCAGTGTGCCATCAGCAGGATCCATGGCACAGCCAGGTCTGCTCTTCATTACCTATTCAGTGGCTATTCACACTAGCCACATGAAAACTGTTTTCCTGCACCACTGGCAGATGTGTCCACACAGCTGGACACAGGCACCCTCCCACCAGGTCTCTGCACTGAATTCCAATACCTTGTCCTCCTCCTAATCCCCTAACTCCTGTCTGGACCCCAGGGTGCTCTGGCCACGTTCCATGTCTTCCTTCATTCTCCTGGGCCCAGTGCTCCACTGCCTATCTACACTTTAGGTTTAGAAATACCAGGGACTCATTCCACATGAGCACAGGGTCTCTCAGCCTTAGCATTACTGTCTTTTGGACAGTAATGTCTTTTGGAGTAGGCAGCTAGATAGTCCTGCCCTGGTATCTCCTGGTTATTCCAGAATGTTATGCAACATTCCTAATATACCGCATGCAAATAGAAACCCATTCTTCCCTAAGGTACGAAAACTGAAATGAGTCCAGATGTGGCCATATAGATCCTTAAGTCTAGAAGAGGTGTGGAATCATGCTGGCTGATAACCACAGCATACACACAGTGAGAAAGGCATCATTTTCTTAATCCTGACAGGTCCAACCTAAAAGCAGCATTCCCGAGTCAGATAAATGACTGTCTCTCACACGCTCCTTCAGCCTGAAGTCTCCAGCAGAACTCAGCTAGAATCTCCAGAGACAGCAAGCCTCCTTCCTTCTTCTGCTACCTCTCATACTTAGCAAAGGACAGGGACAGCCCTTGGAACCCCAAGCCTACATGCAGCTCCTCTGCGAGCATTCTGGAAGCACCACACGGGCAAGCATGAAGATCTTTTGTGAGATTACGTATCTCAAGCGTGTGTCACTATTTCAGCACCATAAAACTGAAATACTTGAAATAGATGTCACTACATTTGTCATGAACTGACATGGCCAATTAATATTACAAATTCACCATGGAGAAATGCTTCCAGCTCCCAAGGAATAAACTGCTGAACATCACAATTCCGCCTTGTAACAATGGGCCAACCTCTCCAGGGCTATAAATACGATGCAGCAGACTGATTAAATGGCAGACAGAGCTGCTCACTGGTCGTCTCTCTCCAGGGTTGACACTTGGGCTATGCCTAAAGTTAACAGGCACTGCCAGCGACTTGTCTGCAAAAAACCATGTCTTTTCACCCTTTCTTTAAGAACAAGTTGACTGTTGCTTGCCATGTCGTCCTTTTCTACCTTCCTAACAGTGCACGATTGGCACATTCATTATATGACATGAAAGACTCCAGACATGTTATCCCAAGCTGTGTTGTAGCTGGTGGGACTTTTCCCCTCCCTCCCTTCCTGCCTCCCTACTCCCTCCCTTCTTCCTCACTCTCCTTCCATGCTGTCACAGCCAAACTCATTTCTAATAAGGTACAGGTGGGCCACTGGCCCTGAATAAACACATGTTGGTAACGAACTGCAAGTTTCCTAAGAGACATGGTTGCCCCCTTGGCCCTTTCAGATCTGGCTGGCTTCTTTCTCTGTGGCCATCTTAGCCATCAAGCAGAGAAAATAAGGCCACTGTTCCAAGCCACACAATGACTTTTGGTGAATTGTGAATGTTCCCTACCAGCTCCTACAAAGAGAATGCACGGGAAGTTTGGGGACCTTGTGGACCGTGACCTTTATTTTCTCAGCAGAAACTTTAAGTTCCACTTCTGTGGCATCATTCTTTATATTGTTGCCTCAGAAGACAGAGAAAGTGTTAAAGAAAGAGATTTCTGTATTAAGGAGACTCAGTGAACAACAATAAGTTACCCAAACTGAACACACAGAGTCTGCTGCACAGAGAAGGCTTTGGAGGAAGGCAAGGCCTGTTTGAAGGAGAATATGAAATCAAAGAGAAATGTGTCAAAAACAAATTACAAACCTTCCCACCACAGGGTCACACAGCAACCCCAGCTCAGGATGAACCATCAGTCAACAGCAAAGCATGCACCATGCCATGGATTTATTTTATCAGTTAGTTCCTGAGAACCTGTTGAACAAGCACCGATTCCCAGGTCCCCAGGAAAGGAATTAGAACCAGCCTGCCTGCCTCTGTCCAGGGAATTGCTTCCTCACCTGCTCCTTTTTCCTCCCTTACTACACTCAAAATACCTTCTGATGAGAGATGAGACTTTTGTTTCCACGGAAAATGCCTCTGGTTCCATTCGCAGTTCACTGCTCACTTAATTGAGTAAGTACTTTACTAAGTCTCACACAAAACAGCTACATGGGAAGTTCTAGGCCTGTTTATATTACACCACTGTCCCTTGTTCCTCTTGTCTCAATAATGGAATCTTTGTGTTTGTTGAAAGCTGAGCTACTCCATGCAAAGGGTAGCTTGCTCCAGTACAAACAGAAATTAGAGAAAATGCAAAAACCCTGATAACCCCTTTAATCTCTCCTTTCAGGGCAGGTGAATTAAGAAGGAACAGATTCTTTAAGCTCCAACAGGAAAGAATGTTTTAAAGTCATTCTCAAAGCTCTGGAGATTTTAAAAATCCAAATGAACTGAGCTTAACTCGGTAGTATGATATATAATAAAGCCCTTTCCAGGACTCACCTACTTAAAGATACACTGTACACTTGGATAAGATAAAAAGAAATTAGGAATATAGACACATATGGAATGGGATGGCCAAAATAAATAAATAAAATACTTTCAATAAAGGTTTCTATCTCTAAGTAATAAAGCCAAGCTTCTCAATAGATAGTTTCAATCCTGGTTTTAGAATGAGCCCCAAACTACTAGAGTGAATGGAAGAGAGGGGGAGAGGGATAGAGGGAGGGAGGGAGGGAGGGAGGGGAAGGGGAGGTGGAGGGGAAAGCTATGAGAACAGTTCCTAATGAGAATATCATACATCCCCTGCCACGTGGGTGTGATTCCTTTTCTCACATTCTATCTGAAAACGGTGATTCCAGCCCTTTTATTAGCCTCAGTACTTGTCAGGTCACCTGTAAACTTTTTAATATTATAGGAAATATAAGTGGTTTCCTTATTCCTAAACATCTTACAGAAGAAAACACTAAGCACATTTCAAATGAATATTTTCAATTGTCCGTAGACAATCAAAGGTTAAAATATCTACAACGTAAGATTGCTGAGTTCAACAAGATGGTAAAACTGGAACAGAAAACTTTGCGGTTCAAGTTCCTATCTGGAAAAATCAACGGCAGACTGCTGAGAAAGCAAAAGAATATCCAGGGGTGTTGGGGACTTCTCTGTAACAGTCACTCATGTCACACAGGGCCAAAAGTTGCAACTGTCATATTTTGTTATTCATTTTTGTCATTACAAAACTTAATAAGCATGGTTTGCTTTGAAAGCTTGGTGCAGGGACAGATGAAAACTCCACACAGAAGTGTATGCACTCAAAACAATGTCATATTTTTGCTTAGATGAATGTCTCTATACTATAGCTGGCTTTGAAACCACATAACATTCATTGATATCAAATATAAAGCCCCCCAAAAGTAACCCCCAACTCAAGAACATACCAAGGAAAACCATAATCCATTCTACACATCATTTGGTAGAGAATTTAAATGAACATCTCAAATAAACTTGTGCAAACATGTGGCATGTCTGCACATGCCTAGGAAAACCCATCATAAATTAATTTTGAATTAATCAAACTATAGTTTCCAGAGTATTTATACTGGATGATTCAAGAGGCACTTTTTCTAAAAATAGTGCAGCTTTATGTTGATGTAGTTCACATACACTTCACCCACTTAAAATGTACAACTCAACAGTTTTTAAAGTATACTGTACACATACAGTCATCACCACAGCCTAGAGAAAAGACAAAGCAAGAGAGAGAAAAATGGGGCCAGCAAAATGGTTCAGTGGTTAAGGGCCTGATGACCTGAGCTCAATCCCTGAAACCCACCTGGGGAAGGAGAGAGCTGATTCCCACAAGTTATCCTCATGGCCTCCACACATGTTCCCCAATACACACACACACACACACACACACGCACCGCATACACCCACACACAAATAAATAAATGTAAAAAGAGGAGAGAAATAAAAAGGAGAGAGAGGGAGGCATAGAAGTCCTATGGTAAGTCCCCAGTGGTTCCTGACAGGGGATTTCCCATCATCCCTCTATGGTACTGGGGATATATTTGCCCAGTAGCCAAATAACTCGTCACAAACAAAGTGGGAGAAAAAGCAAAAGGAAAGTGTTCTTTGCAAAGCTGAGACTCACCCAGTTAAAAAATTAAGTTGTACAGATCAGAAATGTAATCACAGGGGACAAGCTCTGAGAGTTCTTCAATCACCGTGGGGCTGCGTCAGTTTAAAGTCACGTCACATTAAAGAGAACACCAGCTGGGAGAGGCGCCCCGTGTCACTTCAGATTACATTTGTTGTTGTTACCAGGCTGTGCATTTTGCTGGCTTTCTTTTACATTTTAAAGATATTGCTTAATGGTCATAAATGAGAAACTTGTAACTGACAACTTGTTCTCTTTGCCCAAAGATGAGCAGACAGCACACATTAACATGGAGGGAGAAATAAGCATTGTCCATCTAGACCCATATTAGCATATTAACTAACCTCTTTAGGGTCTCCAAACATAAGGCAACTTCAAATCCAGTGGGCTGTTTTGTTTTTAACTTCACTCTACTTAATTTACAAGTTACACAAAAATCAATTTGTGGTCTATCTGCCTTCACCTACTCTACCATGGAGGAGGGAATTGGAAAATTCCATCTCGATGTGTTTCAATGTCTTGTCAAGTGCGACTTCCCTCATCTCACTGAGATCTTGCTAAATTGCACATGAGATCAGCCTTGGACTCTGAGGACTTCTAAACATCAAGTTGCATAAAAGTGACACTTCACCAATTTAAGTGATAAGTTTTCAAATTGTGAAGCATCTAATTGCAACAATAAATTCACCTTGCTTTCCTGTGTGGCCAGACATCTGTATATTTAACAAACAAAAGTGGCAGCTTTAAAACAATTAGACTCAAAAAAACTTTAATGAATAAAAATCACTGTCTCCATAGACTGCACAGAACTGGGCATGTACCCTTGCTGTGTGTTTACACCATACAGCACAGAGAGGACATAGACACCCTGATCCTGGATAGGACTTCACCCCAAGTACCCCCTTTCCCCTCTGCTTTCTGGAATGAAGACTATTCTAGGCATCATGAAGCCAGCAAAAACCTTCAAGCCTCAATGTGAGTATCATGGAATTAATGACATCACCACTGTTTTCTTCTCCTTAGGGGAAGGAAAGTGGTCTTCATACAATTTGACAGTAGAATCGGATAAAGAACTGACTGTCACCTAACACAGTCAAGTTGTCACATCTGCCCCAAACAGCCCTCAGCCTCCTCACATACCTGAGCACTCTAGAGAAGCATCCTAACATCTAAAGAGTTTGACAAGGATATTAAGAGAGGCAAGGACGGGGATGAGGAGGACCAGGGAACAGTAAAAGTCTGAGTTGTTGGGGTGAGGTGGGGCCCTTTGCCTCTGCTTTGCTTGGAAAAGGAGGCTACAGTTGAAACTCCAAGTTTTCAAGAAAGAAACTGGGAGATGAACTTCCAAACTAGCTATGAGCATTCTTTATGCATTCTAGAAGACCACTGAGGATCACTTGATTACACTCTATTCCCAGCTTCTCTGCCTACTTCAGAACCTGCCAAGTACAGAAGCTGAGGGCCCACAGAATTACTTCTCCCTGGATCTCTGTACATGAAACACCCTGTCTGGAAAAGTGAAACAACCACTTGCTGAGTGAACGGACCTTGTGCTTAAGGCTTCACACAATCGTGAAACACCTACCCAGACACCTGACACATAATACCTTCCAATAGGGCATTCCTCATACAAACCTGTTGGAATGTGGTTTAGTACCAAATCCACCAACCAATAAGAATAAAACATATGGAGCCACACCCCGTGGTTCTTGCCCAGCACTGGGAGCACTTGCTTGATTCTTTTCAAGTTTTGCTGTCTATCCATAGTCAACTTATTTTTGCAATAACAAGGTAGCTCATTAATAAAGACATTAAATCAAACCATGAAGCAACTGAGAGCTAGACAGGCAGGGGCACGGCTGGAAATTAAAAGGTCTGAGAAATAAAGACCAGGCCTTGCCTGCTTTCAGAAGGCTAGCAACTTCACCACAGACTTGGGCTGTGGGTATTAGCAAGTTCTAAACACGGCAGATAAAAGCATCATTAGTGGGGACAAGAGATATGACCGAGGAAGCATCCTCGAGGTCTAGGGTCCAGGAGAATCCATGAGTGGATACAGAGGGGCGATGGCAGTCTCGATGACGGCAATGATGATGGCTCCCAGCAGTGACACCTGTTGGGACCCAAGCACTGGGCTCATCTCAACCCTCACAAAAGCTCTAAGGATGAGGAACAACCACAAACCACATTGTGAAGATGAGGAAACAGAAGTTTTGGAGGTCTGGTGCTTGGTCAGAGGTCACACAGGCAGCTTCTTGTGAGGTTTGGACCTGGACCTGTCCTTGACAACACTCAATACCCTAGCAGGAAAAGCAACAGTGACTTTAAGGAATAGGGATCCTGAGACCTGATAGTTCAGGTCGTATGTCTGAAATATGGGTACATGGCCCCTGCCATGAGCCCAGCATGCACAGGCCATGGGCAACAGAGCAGCAAGGAGAATCTTACAGGCAAGGTGGCCGTGCCTTGATGGTTGGGAAGGGTAGATACCCAAACACAGGGTGCACCTCATTTCAGTGCTTAGAGGAGCTGAGGCAGCTGTGCCGGGAGACACAGGGCACAATGTGACATGTTCACACCCCGGACAGGTCTGGAGACAGCCTCCTGAAACCGCCCTGGGGGCCCCAGAAGCCCTGAGGTCTCCGGGGCTTGTCACTCAGGTACCGAATACACTTAGTCTAATTGGATATTATTCTTTCTTTATGAAGCCATGCAGGTTGCTACCTAGTTTCTGGATGAGACATTTGCAGTTTCATTTTGCAATTACATCTCCCCAGTATTTGTCATGGCACAGAAGTGAAATTTCTGTTTCTGGTCACCGATGTCATCTTTTCCTTCTGTTTAAAATATAGGCCTTTTTTTTTTTTTAAACCCATCTGTTTTCCACCTCTACCAAAAAAAAAACTACAATATCTAACCAATTATTTTCTCAGCCACATTAAAAATGGATGCCACTTCCATTGACATGTGACAGATATTAACACCTGCTCACAGCTGTCCCAGTTCTTAGATTCATTAGGGCACACAGTAGGGTTGTATTTCCCTGTCCTTTCGAAGTCAGTCATGTCCACAGATTTTCTCCACCCAGTGAACTGTGGCAGAGACAAAATTAACTGGCCTTCCAGGCTCCCTTCCTAGTGCTACAGAAGCTGTGTTAGAGATTATTTGAAAGTCAGCCTGGATCCCTGCAGACTTAAAGAGCAAGAGACCCTGCTCAAACACCCTGGTGAGAAATAAAGCACTGTGTGAAGTCACTAAGCTCTGGTCTGTTCCTACAGCACAGTATAGTGCAAGTTCCACCAGTGGATCCCACTTCTTTGTTACAGGCTGGCTTTTCTTTTGTCTCCTAATGCTATAGGATTGCTCATGAGTTATGTGTTCTAAACCATCTGTGATCTGTGGACACATACATGTTGGATACCCTCTGTCTTGTATTCAAACTAGAATCATAGCAAAAGAGAATGTCTCTTCATAACTCATCCTGAAAGGGCTAGAATAGGCAGACACACCCATCTCTACAAAATTCAAATCAAGACAGACAGCCTGTTAAAATCCAGTACAAGCCATGCATGTCATCAAAGAAGGGTTCATTACTCCATTTTCCTCTGGCAAATTACCACCATTCTTGGTGCCTGGATACTCCCAGAACCTTGGATACAATGCCCTCATATGTCTTTCCCTACCAGTCTCAACCATCATCCTCTACCTTCAAGTGAGAGCTCAGCCTTCTTCTCCAGGCAGTGAGCCTGCCTTCTGTGACAGTTTCTGACTACCAAGGCATCAGCCAGCTAACAGGTCTGCAGGCACACAAAAAGAAGGCCTCAGGAATTAGGTTGGGACCGGGCAGGGATGCTCTCTGTCAGACTGTGCCTTCACTGAACTTCTCTGACCTTTCCAAAATGGACCAATAAATAAATAAGATCAAACACATATAGTCACCATGATTATATGCTGGGAACATAAAACATACAACAGTAGTATCCACCACAAGTGAAGTTCAGAGAGATCACATGCCAGTAAATGACTGAGCCCGGGTTTGAACTGTACTCTTCAGATGTTGTGTTACTGACCCTAACCCACTACACCAAACAACTTCCCTTTATGCCTTTCCCCACTGTTCTCTCCTCTCCAGGAAGACACTAGCTCTAGAACAGCTCGGGCTCATTCCTGGTTCCCCATCAGCCACCTGCATTTCCACATGCACCTCCAACTCTCCTGGAACTGCTTACCACTGTCTTGCTCACAGAACTAACTCTCTGCCTCTCTACCTACCTTTCTAAGCTCTCCAGGTGTCCCTGTGCTCTTAGTATCTGAACACAAGATGCAGTTGCAGGAGCAACATCTGCCCACAGCTTTGGGGCCTTCTGGATGCCAGGTGATTTACTAAGCTCTGCCCTCCTGTCCGATTGGCCTCTCCTGCACCCAGGCTCAAATGTCACCACCATCCAAGCCAAACTGCCCCCTACAACCTGACAAGGGCAGTGCTGAGAGCACAGGAGGCCCACAGGACAGATGTGACGAGCAAATGAATACATAAGTAGATGGATGGATGGACGGACGGATGGACAGACAGACAGACGGGTGGATGGGAAAAGCCCTCAGTGTCATGTCTGTGGATTTCCTGTCGCATGGGATCCATGCAGCAGCAGCCACAAGAAGACTCTTCCCCTGCCACTATCTGCATTTGGAGAAGCAATGCCCCTGTAGACTCATGGAAAGTTGGCCACATGAGAACTAAATCCAGTCTCTGGCCTTCCTATTGAGTGGTGCCAGGGTCAGAACCAAAAATAAATCCCTCAGCCCTGCAGCTTCTCAATAGATATATCCAAAGTATCTTTAATCAAACTTTAGAGGCGCAAATTGTCCACAGTTCTAGAAATGCCTCCAGTTACTATGGATTTATCAGTGAAGAGAATGAAAGAAAGAAAATTTGTTTCATAGTTAAAGTCAAGGCCACTTTATCCCACATGTACTTAAATCATTTAGTGCTTAACAGAATCTTTAACTATAAATATACTAAATTTGGTAGCAGGATAGATTAACTACAAAGGAAAATTAACACTGCCTTAGAGAAAAGAGATAACGTATTAAAGCAGTGATAGGCTACTTTTGAGAATTATAACAGGGTAGACCTAACATTTTTAAACGGATATTAGAGACGAGGAAATAGTACTTACCCCCTTCTGAAACACAATTGAATTTACATTGATTAAAGAAGGGAGGGGGTTCTAAGATCCTGTGAGGCCTAGTATTAAAAACCTTAAATGTGCCCCAGAAAAGACTCATTGGTCACTAAGTTCTGGTCACTACGTGGTGTCATTAGGCCTCCAGGGAGGAAATACAGAGGGCGCCATTCGCCAAGAGCATGTATATGCAGTTTCATGTGCCAGTGGATGAATGCTCTCCTTCCAAGGAGAACAGTGGTGAGGCTCAGGTTTGCAGGGCTGTGTCATTAGCCCTGTTTGCATTCACCAAAGCAAACTGACAGTCTCATGATGCAGCACATTAAAAAAACCCTCGGTGGTATCGACTGCCTGAAGCCGGTGCTTCCCCGTTAAATACAGCACAGCTCAATTAACAGCTCTTCAATACGCAATTTAATTTTTCTTTCATCTTGATCCACAGCCTGGCTCGAAATGAGGAATGCGAGGATGGATGTACTTTGAATATTGAAGTCGGTCTTTATAAATAAACCTATCACACTTGTAATGATTTCTGTCATGGCATGACAGAACACATGAAGCCTGGCGCCTGCCACTTCAGCCCCCACATCATTGCTCTAGCATTGCCAGAAAACCGGCTCCCCCGCCCCAACACACACACACACACACACACACACACACACACACACACACACACACACACTTGGGGCTTTTCTCTAATAGTTTTGCCCCCAGTTACCTCCCAATAGCATACTGCTATTTTAGAAAACTTTATCTTTCTTCTTTGTTCCTTAACCTATGTGACAAATCTTCAGAAAAGAATGAAGAAAATTACTATTCTGCTACTTGTGTGTAAGGTGAGGCATGCAACTTATAAATGAATTATGAGGGTCTTAGCCTTGGAAAGACATGCATATTTCATCATAGATGCGATCCACAACACTTACTCCACATACAGTATTTATTTTTATATGTGATTATTCAAGGCTTTTTTTTTTCCAGTCTTGTAAGCACATACTTTCATAAGCAAATCCAACATTCTCCTTTAACCTGTAACACACAAAACAGAATGTACAAAGGAACGTTCAATTGACTTCATATGTCTGCCTTCCCCGATGGAAGGATGGTGATGTTTGCAATGGACACTGAATTCAGAAACGTCCAAAGGCATGTAACTTGGTATTCAAAGCGTTCCTTGTACTTGGTGTCTGTCAAAGAGGAAGCTGTTTCACTTTGGCCAGATGCAATTCCTTATGTTCAAACACATCCATAAAGAAAGACTGAACACCAGGCAAAGCCATGGATTTTGAAGTGCACAACACTGATGTGAGTTTTTGAGCATATGCTCAGCACAGAAGCGGAAGCTGTCCCTAGCACAGACAAAGTCATTCACATGGCCAGGCTGAAGCCCAGAGCCTTCCTGATCCGCTACCCTGAGACCTCTGGCAACATCACCGTCACAGTACAATGACAGACTTGAGAGAAAAACTTACTGGTTTTACCTCAGTGTGTTTGATGTTCATGTGGTAATTTACAACCTATTGAAAAATTCCAGATGCATTCCATATTTGTCAACTCATTCACTGCCTACTCAGCATGAAAGAGGAATCACACATTAGAAAAACAGAAATCAGGGCTAGACAGAGAGCTCAGTCACTAAAGCACTTCCTGCACAAGCCTGGGGACCCGATACCAGAACACACATCAAAAGCTGGGTACAGAGGAATTCACTGGTAATCACGGGACTGCGGAGGTGGGAATATGGAGATCCCTGGGCTAACCAGCTGCTCAGCCTAGCCTGATGGACAACACCTAAGGAACAATGCCTGAAACTGACCTCTGGCCTCCACACACATTAACACATGTGCACATGTAATACCCCTCATATACACACTAAAGAAATGGCACATCAAAGTGCATCACCCAAACCATCTAAAATACAGGCCAGCAAAACTACTCCCTATTCCTTTAAGTACATTCCTTCCTTCTCCAGTGCCTGACTGCTGCTTATACAAGATGAGGAGAACTGAACAAAAGCTTTAAGAGATCTTTTAATTGTCAGAGATAGAACACTTCAAATTTATAGTCATTAACTACTCATTATTTCAAATAAGAACATTAATTGGTATGTTGAGAAAATCTGCAGCATTGCAAAATTTAAAATAAACATTACAAAGATACCATTGACAAGTAATCTATATTTACCAATGAAGTTTCAAACTGTCTTTCTTCCTATTATGCTTTTATTGGCTACAGCACACAGGAAATGGGGTGTGTCATGCACAGCTTCCTAAACACCTACATTTATAAAACCCAATTACATAAATTAATTAGAAATGAACGCATACATTTATGCCTTTGTTTGCAACTGTAACATATTAAACATGACAAAATTAATAAGTAGACCCTCAAAGGAAAAAAATGGTGTCATATATTCATTTTCCACAACAAATTTCTATGAGATTTAATTTGACTTCTCTAGTCCTAAGGGTCATGCTTCTTAATAAATATGCAGCTTTGGCCATTTCGTGTGTGTGTGTGTGTGTGTGTGTGTGTGTGTGTGTGTGTGTGTGTGTGTGTGTGTGTTTCATGGTTCCTAAAGGACTAAGATGTATAAAGTCAAGAACATTTATTTCCTGGTCTAGAGACAGAAGGGCAAAGCATTACTCAAACGTTATTTCTGTCTCACCTCTGTCCTACTTTGTTATCAAAGACAGCTTCTTGGTAATTAGAGTGATTCGCTTTCACCCAGATTATCATAGAAAGCATCCATTAAAATAAGCTTAGTCTTAGTTCCACAGGGAAATGGAACATTGATATATGATCAAGTCAGTCAGATAAACATAGCTGGAAAACAGATACAAATGCAAAAAAATTAAATAAAATAAAAATTAAAAACAACCCTGAGTTTCCCCAAATGTTTTCAAACATACCCTTTAAAATAAAGTAAATAATTGTCTAGTAGTGTTATACATAATGACATTTTCTTGCATGGAAAATGCTAAAATAGAATTAAATGATCTGTCCTGTCACCCCCAGTCAATCATGTTGCTAATGGGTTGGCTCACGTGAGCCTGAAGACGCCCAGGCTGAGAACTGCAGGCCAGCAAGAGGAGTATGGGTGTGAGCACATGAAAAGACAGCAGGAACTTGTGACAGCAAAACCTGTTCCTTTCAGCCTGTTTCCATACTAGGAAACAAAAGTCTTCCAGTTACAGACTACAGTGGGGTGGGCATTGCCCCAGGCTCCTTAACCTACTGTCTTTCCTTGTTGGAAAAGAGGAGTCCCTCACAGAAATGAATACCAGTACAGGCACTTCCACCTCACCACACAAGTGACATGGTCTCTCTTGGACAAAAGAGCCTGACTTCACCTTTACAATACAGACCCTCAGACCCAGACACTGAGGGCCATGAGTCCATGGAGGGGATAGTCATTCATATTCTTCCCCACACCTGTTCATCAAGCCTGGGTTACTCCTGCTCCATAGGGCACCCCTATGGGTGCCTCCGACCCAAAAGAGCCAAATTACTTTCCCCTTTTCCTCTTCCTCCCCTCCAGTCCACACAGAAATCTAGGCAATGCCCTGATGGATCTGACACTCCATGCTCTTCCTTCTCTGCCCCCTGCCTGTCAGCACTCACCTCCATCACCTCCCAAGTGGTCTGGTCCTTTCTTCCACATCCCACTGACAACGACCTCTCCACTATCCCTCAGTGCCTTTTGCAAGTGCAACTACTAAACTGTGTCTGTGGCAAACCTCAACAGTCCAGGTGCCAAATTCTGCCAGAAGCATGATCTCCCCAAACACCCTGTGCCCCTAGTCTTTTGATCTCTGCCCCAAGGCACATTCACTGACAGCAAGATCCTTTTTTCCTTTCTTCTTTTTTCCAACTCTTACCAATTCTTGAAAATCTAAGTCAAAACTCACCCCTAGTATCCCATTCCTGAACTGGGCCAAATGAGAAAAACTCATGAATGGGATATATAAATATCCTATTCTGCTTAGCTAAAGAGCCTCTGGAGCCAACCAGGAGGAGGTGTGCTCCACTTTTCAATGAAGAAACGAAGGTTAAACAGGAATCCTGAATTCTGAAATCTAAAATCTGGAATTCTGAAACCCACAGAAATGGTGAGTATTAGCCTCAAAGTAAGATCTAATAGAACAGAATGGACAACCTTATAAACAATAAGCTACCTTAAGTAATGTCTGTGGAAAAAAAAAAAAAAAAAAACATTGTTTGGTCCAGTCCAAGGAAAAAAAATAGGCCAAATCTATCAGAGATATGAAAATGCTATCAACATGTTAAATAAGAAACTTCTAATTCCAGCCTATGCTGGCTAGTTAGAACCGAGCATGACACAACCTAGAATCACCTAAGAAGAGGCGTGGCACTGAGAGACTGGCCAGGTTAGCCTGGTCTACGGGCATACACACAGGGATTGTATTGATCGCTCAGGTGGTGGAAGAATCCACTGGGAATGTGGGTATGTCCTCTCATGGAGAGGGCTCTCAACTGTGCATGAGAAAAGAAAGCCAGCTGATCATGAGCAACCAACCAGCAGGCAGCATGAGTTAGTCATTTCTCTCTGGGACCAGCTGCTTGAGTTCCTGCCTTGACTTCCCTTCAATAACAGACTGCAACCTGGAAGGATTAGCCAAGTTAACTCTTTCCTCTTCCAAGTTGGCTTTGGTTGGGATGTTTTATTACGGCCACAGACAAGGAACTAGGACACTCTACAGAAATAATCAAACACATAGAGAGCATTATAATTAAAAATAGGGAAATAGTATTAATATCTAACAAAGATAATCAATAATACCATGACTCCTGGGAAGAGTATGCCTGTATATGAAGGGTATTCTATTTTACAATGTGGAGGAAAGGCTTCTAAATCAGTGTTAAGTCAGTACATATAGGCAATATAGAATTAATCCCAACTCTTTCATTTATTAACCCTGTGACCCAGGAAAAATTACCAAATCCCAGGCCTCAGTTTCCTTATCTGCAAAATGAGGACAGTAAAGAAAATGTCTCAAGAAAATAAAATGAAGATTAAATTTTTTAATTCATTTAACACATTCAATTGTCACTAACTGGGAGGTATTATTAAATAACCTCATTCTCTTGATTTTATAACACAGGAAAGAGTGAAAGTTTCTGAAAGCATTTTCTGCCTCATTTCAATTAGGTGACCTTGCATGCATACTCCCTAAACATTCAGAAATCTCCCTGACCCATCTAAAATATGGTTATAGTGATATTACAATACATGAAACACTTTTGAGAGACGAAGAACACGCCCAGCCCCTTTTTCTGAGCACTGGAGTTTCTCATTCAATGCTCAATTCTAACAGACCCACAGAGAGAACTTATTAATAACCCCCTACACACCACTGGAGTAAACAGAGGAGGAAACACAAGAAGTCACCATCCTAACCGCACTAGAGGACACACATGTGTAATACTAATGACATGGAAACTTCTGCCAGTGTCCTTACCACATCTTCAAGAAAAGCCCCAAGCAAGACCTTTGCTTAAGAGTTTCCGATGTGAGATGCCTCAAAATATCACTTACAATTTTGTTCTTTCCTCCTGACTCTCCTCCTCCTCCTCCTCCTTTCTTATTGCAGTAGCAGCTACAATGCATAGAGTTTAGATCCCCATAAGGAGAAACACATATTTTTCAAGGAAGCCCTCGTTTCTCTAATTACTTTCCTTTACCTTCCTGGATTAGCCACAACTAGAATCATTGTTAGACAAAGAATCTCTGTCAGAGACCAAATTTCTTGTTTGGCACGGGGATGACAAACCAGTTTCAAGTACCTGATGAGGCACTCCTGCCACACCAGTGAGAATTCAGATGCTGCATACAATAGTCAGTGGGAAGGGGTATTGTGATTGATTGGTGATGTCTGCCACAGACACAGGAAAGGTGAATTATGGTAACGTCATACCTGACAGTAATTAGAAAAGAGGCTGATTAATGAAATCTATGTAAATAGCTCATCCATATTATAAAGAAAAAAAATAAAATGTAATGTCCATACTATTATGAATCCATCAGTTTGAAAGTTCAAAATTCCATGTACCTCATTTTCTTAAGAAAAATAGACACATACATCAGTCACACAGACTCCAAACTTCAGCATCATCCCTTTAGCTTTCTCAGGCCTCAACATCCAGCACATGCACACATGTGCATGAACATAAGCAGCTCATCCCAGCCCCCTCCACTGTCTCTTAGCTGAATTCAAACCCTTTACTTCTGTGCATGATGGACAATTTATGAATATGCTGGCATGCTCTATTTCTTCTTTCTTTTTTTTCCGACACTTTTTTTTGAGGGGGGTGAGCACTCACATATAAAGGCCAAAGGTCAATGTATTGAGTTTCCATCAGTCACTCTCTACCTTATTTTGAGACAGGGTCTCTCACTGAACTTGGAGCTCACTGGTTCTGCTAGACTGGTTGGCTCAAAAGCCCTGAGTATCCATCCACCTACAGCACATGCGCGCGCGCACACACACACACACACACACACACACACACGCGCGCGCGCGCTAGCACAGGAGTTACAAATGTGCACTACCACCAGCTTTTATGGGGAAGCTGAGGGATCCAAACTCAGCTCCTCAAGATTACGCAGCAACCACTTTTCTGACTGAGCCATCTCACCTGACCTTCTTTCTTCTTTTGACACTCTCAACATCAGTTAGAATTGCTAAAATCAAGATGCTTGCTCAATGATCATCTGATGTGTTCCAGGAATTCAGTGGGAAATACAACTAATGTCTTTTCTTGGACAAAAGGGGGAATAGTCCAATCAATGGCAAATATACTAATAGATTGGGCTCTTTTAGAACAGGGGTGTACCACAGAGATAGAGGATTGAGGGAGAGGGATGACACTATTGTAGATAGGGTACTGAAGTGCAATCTTCTTGTATTTAAGTGGAGTAAAATTTCTTTCCCAATGAGAATGTATGCTTCAAATGTTAGAAGCTAAAATATGTCTTGTCACCAAAATGTTCCCTAAACAAAAAGTTGAGCTGAAAAGCATTCCAACAATGAAGCTAATTCATGTCACAGTTAGAAAAACATTTCAACAACTAACCTAATTCATATTACAGTTAGAAAAACATTTCAACAACTAACCTAATTCATGTTACAGTTATAGCTAAGGTGTAGAAGGCTTCATTGTGATTTAATTGTTGAAGGCCTGTGACTTTGGCCATGTTCCAACATCTTACAGTTCAACATGGACAGTGTTCAGACCCATCGAATATAAGAACTTTAACCAGCTATATCCCTGGACAGGGCACAAGGGGAGGGACAGAGCCTCCTTCACACCAGCAGCCTCAGTGTAACACGGCTAGAGAAAACGGCACTGGGCGGGCATGGCTCTGAGGGCAGCCAACCGAACTCAGCCTAGACAAGAAGATGGGAGTTCACGTGGGTTGCCCAAGACATGCCCTGTCTGGCCACCAACCAAGAGTCACCAGATCTTGTTGAGGACCCTGTCAAGAAGAGGCTCATTATCAAGTTTTCAGCCAGATCATGGGATGAAGAAAGGAGCTAGCAAAAATTCAGAAAATGAAACAGGGTCATAAGAGGAAAGAAAATGTAGACTATGTCAGAAAAATGCCCAGAGAGTGATTGGAGAGGCAAAGCCACAAAAAGCTTATGAGTGACTGAGAAACAAAATCACAAGCAGCCTGGCTGGCATGGCTGGACTAGTGCCTCTCCCAGGAGGGACCAAATTGTTCTGGAGAACTATTGATACCCATTGCTCTCCTGCATATTTTTCAGCCTGATGCTAACTTGACTTTGTCAAACATTTCTCATTTTGTGTCCTTTCTACCAACACTCTGGGCTCAGAATACAGTCAGAATAATCAAGTTCAAATCGTTAATACACTCTTATCATGCTTTCTCATGCTTTCAAGATCCTTGTAAGCTTAATAACTATTCCTTACACCCTCAGCCTTTTCCACACTCTCTGTGTGTCGATGATGTATTAATTTGCTTGCTCAATAAAGAACTGTTGTTTCCAGACACATGTCGGATCCTAGCTGAGACCCCCCCTCCCCAACTTCACTAAGCACAGGAGAAAAGGATTCTGCTGTCACATTAACAGGCTCATTTGAACACCTGATGATAAAAACATTGTATTTAGATGCTTCTCAATAATCCATCACTTCCATCCAGGGTGAGCTAATGGGCACATGACTAAAAACAAGCAACCACTCAAACAGTTTCCAGCCCAAGGTCCCTCATAATTGCTTCTGTGAGTGGAGGACTGCTCTCTGTCTGGAAGGCAGGAGGCAATGTTTATCTTTAAATGGTGGGTCTCCCTTCTGTTTGCTGTCCCCTGTGCACTCAGACCTGCGCACAAATAAAAGATGCAATAAATGTTTAACTCCATGAATCGAATGTGCGAGTGCTACCTGCTTTCCCACAGTGACTACACACAGGCCCAGAGCTCCCACCTGGAGCACGGCACTACCCAAAGGGCAGGTCAGGGATGGTACCAGTGATTCCCTGAACAAACAGACAGGCCCACCTGCACAAAGGCCACTGCACAGGAAAATTAATCCAGCCCTTTTTGACAACAGAGCTTCCCTGGAGCCACTCACATTGAAGAGGGATCTCCCTGTCCATGGATTAACTATGAGACACCATCGAGGAAGGGCAGGCCCCATGTGGTCACCTTCGAAGCCAAGTGCCTGGAAGAGGAGCACGGCAATAATAAGGGCAGTAATGAAAACTCGGAGACAAGCTACAGTATGTTGAATCTGCTAAGAACGTGCACAATACTAGCTGTGCCCCTGTGAAGCAGAAAGGAACACACTTGAAATGATGGGGAAATGAGGCTCAGATGCCTTGAGAGAAGCTTTTGAGACAGGGTTGGACTCTGTAGCTCAAAGATGATCTGGGACTCATAGCAATCCTCCTGCCTCATCCTCCCACCTCCTGAGTGCTGGGATTACAGGCATGTGCCACTATACCAGACTCCTTCCTTTTCTTTTGTTTGCCGGCTCATCATCTTTCCTCTATCCACTCATCCTACCCTTCCTGCCCTCCTCTACTCCTCTGTCCTCCCTCCTTGCTTCCCTCCCTCCCTCTTTTCTTCCTTCCTCCCTCTTCTTTCCTTTCTTCCTCTTTTCCTTCCTCCTCCCTTTCCTACTCTTCGGAGACTACCAGGATACAAAATCACCCACAGGTGTGTGTGCAGGGTGACTGGAATGAAAATGAACTGAGCTCACTCCTCAAGTCAGCTGTGGGAAACCAACAAGTACAATACAGAAGGAGAGACTCTGTCAGACCTACTGTTGGGCTAGAGCAATGGCCAGCAATTAAGAGCACTTGCTGCTCTGCCCCTCTGGGTGTTAAATAACCACACTTGAAAGCCTATACTGATGTGGTCTGAGGGACTAAAAGAGAGACAATTTTCCCCCTTGCCCTCCAAAGTCAACTGTCCCAGAGGACTGTGGACCATCTCCCCAAATGTCCCATAACTGTGGGAAGTCACTGGTGTCCTTGTTCAGGGATGCCATGGAAACATCACTGGGTAGTCTCTAACCAGTGGCCCGTCTACAAAGAGGAGAGTCAACACAGAGGAAAAAATCCGTCACACTTCCAAATGAAACAATGGGCAAGCAAGGCCTTTGGCTTATTCTCACACAGATGGACTAACTGATAAAAGAAAGATGAGAGGAGCTAGAGGGTCCTCCCAAGCCTAAGTGACCCCTGACGATGAGACCTTCAGCCGGCCTTGACACTAAAAGGAAACAATATTTTGGCTACTACATGGCCTTAAATACTCATTAAAAAAGTATAACCAAGATTCAATGATTAGTATGTTTCATTAACAATTCAAGGGACTAGAATCCTCAGACATTACACCAAATAACATTATGAGATGTTATTTGGACAATTATTTCTCACTAATGATTCTTTTCTTGAAAAAACATATATTGCCCAGATACAGAACAAGACCTTGGCTCACTTCAGTACTGCAGTGTCTATCTGCAGCCAAGAAAAACAGACCTATCTTCTGGAAAACAGAGGCCAAATTAAAAAGGAAAACGGAAAAAAAAAAAAAAAAACAACTGTATTTGCCAACTATAAAATACCATCTCATTCTGGAAGAATTCCCACCACTGCAATGTGTCCTTCTACGTCCTGACTGCCCATGTTCCTAGATTAAAGGAGGTTGCCAGACACCTCATTATCAAACTCACAAACTGGGGAAATCATTCAGGATGCCGAGTAGTGTCCCTGGGAAATTGCTGGACAATCCTGTTTCAAACAAACCAACAAACAAAACTGGCCGGGTGGTGTTGATGCACGCCTTTGATCCCAGCACTCGGGTGGCAGAGACAGGCTGATTTCTGAGCTGGAGGCCAGCCGGGTCTACAAAGTGAGTTCCAGGACAGCCAGGGCTACACAAAGAAACCCTGTCTGGGGAAATAATTGATGTGATTATATTTCTGTCTCAGATTGTCAGTGAGATACTGATGTGAGGTTGTGGCCTCAGCAAATGGCATCTGGATTCCACTCAGGTCTGGCCCGTGGTGTCCACACCCACTCAACACTACATCAGGTACACAGACAAAGGCATCGACTTCAGGGAGGGCACTGCCAGTGTGACAACTTTAAATGCCTTCTCTTACAAAGTCGGCACACTTTGATCTGTCGAACAGAATTTATGTCAGTCTAGATATTGAGAAGACCATTTCCCTGACCTTACAAGGCTCTGGAGCATAGTCTAGGCAGTTGCAAAGTTATGCTTCACCTTACAAAACAGACTTACGTTAGTCATAATGTTAAGAACTTTCCTCATTAATTTTGGCTGTTAGTGCTCCCACAAGGCTGTAATCGAGGAGACCTGATGGCCAATTTCGGGACTTACACTGGCCAGTGAAAAAGCATACAGAGCTTTGGAGTCAAACCTACTGCCTTCCCCAGGGCAGACGTCTTGTAGTGGACAGTGGTGGAGATTATTAAGTCTCACAAAGCAAATGACAAAGCTTCCAAGGTTCTCTGGATGATTTTCTTTCTTGTTGTCTTCAGCTAATGGGGGCAAAACTGCCCCAGCCATTTCCTTAACTACACTCTCATTAGGAATTACAGTATTACTATCTCAGTTTTTGAATGTTACCTTACAGATGATACCCGCTTGCACAGAGCAAACTCCAAGGATGCACACTGTCATAAATGGATGCCATGGGTCCTGGATCTTTGCTTTCTGTTAAGTTTTATCACAGCCCCTTATATCGACCCTCCTCTGATACATTCTAACTGCTGCCCTTCTACAATGGCCCCTTTGCCCGATTGGAAGCTGGTAGAACAGTCTGTGCTTCAAAACCCGTAGCAGCAGTTAGGGTGACCTCTGAGAGGAAAGAATGAGGGACTGTGAGTTAGGTAGATCCTTGTCAGGCAGACAGATAGGAAAAGGAGCCATGGCTAGATAATCAAGATGCTAGGTTTCCAAGAAAAGGGAGGGGAAAAAGTGTTTACTCTTCTTGCAGAGGACTGTAGTTTGGTGCCTAGTAACTACACTGGGCAGCTCACAAACACCTCCAACTCCAGCTCCAAGGGATCCCACTCTCTCTTCTGGCTTCAGGTATCCACACACAGACACACCCACATACACACAAATAAACAAACGTAAAATCATTTACAATAACAGTAATTAATAAATAGCCTACTGTATGCAGAGGGAACTGGTGGCACATGCCCGTGCTCCATCTTTCCAGTCCCATTATGAACTCAAAGTCTAGTCTTAGAAGTCTCTTGGCCAACGTTTGTAACTTAAAGGAGGAGGTACTAGGAATATATTATCTACTTCTTCCCTTGCCAACTCAAAGGACTGAAAATGAAAATTGGTTATGTGTTAGCTACCTGGTCATTGGTGACATTTTTGAAGTCACTAGTCTTATAGACCCATAACTAATGTTGTTCCTACTAGGAAAGGGCTTTGCTTGCACATGTTAGGGTTTTTCCCTCATGCCTCAACTTAATCAGCTCATCCTAGAGCCTGCTTAGTCTGTCAATGACTATTGACAATGAAGTGTACATACACAAATGCCATCAGCTGCCAGATTCAGTAAGGAGAAAAGAGAAGCCTTGAGTCTACAGTTCAGTCCATTCAAGACTCTGCCAGCTGTATTTTTTTTTTTAAGGTAGAGTAGGGATGGCAGATTAACTTGGGGCATAAGATAAGAATAACCCATCAGCCTCTGAAATATCAGGTGAGTGGCATGAGGAGACTCAGACCTGCATCCTGTAAGCCTCTGGTGTGCAATAGCATGTCAGGACAGCAACTAGCAGGGCATGAGAAAAGAAACCCCATGTGAGCTGCAGGTTCCCTTGGGACTTGAGCATCATCTTGTTGAAGCCCACATGGAGAAATTAAAAACAGAGGCACACTGGTTGGCCCATAGGAAAAAAAAAAAAAAAAAAAAAAAAAACATGTGTATGGACATCATGAGAGCAGTGGCTACTGCCTCTCAACTTTTACAATCAATCCACAGATAACGCTCAGGGGATTTAATTATGGCTATAGAATGGGATGCAAAAATTATGAATATGACAGTGCCGAAGTATATAGAACAGACATTTGCAGGGAGAGGGAAAAGATGAGCTAGCAGAGGCTGGAAAGATGGCTCAGAGGGTAGAGGGGCTGGCCTTGTAAGCCAGGAAACCTGAGTTTAATCCCCAATCCCACATTAAGGAAGGAGAAAACCAATTCCTAAAAGCTGTCTTCTGCCATAGTGCAGGTTCACACACAAATACTAGTAATAAAAAGCAAAAATGAACTAGTGGGACGGTTTGGAGTATCCATTGCCTCCTCTTCCTATGCAAGGGTCTTATCTGGAGATGTATAAGCAAAAACAGAAACGTAAATACTTGCACACATATACGATAAATGTATGTGTGTGTATATATATATATATATATATATATATATATATTTTACATAGTCCTATATAATGTACATATATACAAAAAGTATATAAAACTGGATGTAATAAACCTGATGTGAGAAAGACATAACTACTGACAGTGAGACAAACAGCAAAGTCTGTGTACTTCACAGAAAAAGCCATCAGTACCTGAAATGACTTCCAAAGCTGGCACTGTACGCACTAAGGCAGGACAGAGGAGTGGCCCAAAGCCTGCACACCAGAAAATGTTGAAATGGGCTATCTCTGCTCATCTCAGAAGCACATACACAGAACCCATTCCCAGTCCTGTGTTGAATGAACACAGTGGACAAAAGTGGAGGGTTACTGTTTACTCTTATTGTCCTTCTGAGCCATTTGATTCCCACCACCACCACCCCCCCCCCCCCCCATGATTACAAATACTTGTGAAAGAGACGAGGAGAATTTGGAGGAATTTGCTTAGTTTACACCTTTTATCTTGTTTTACTTAATTCCTCTAGTAAAAATCCAATTCTCAGGTTCTGGAAGGGCAGCCTTCTTCCATGAGGATTCTATGCAGATCTGGAATCGAGGAAGAAATGGCTACACTGCAGGGCTGGCCCGGGTAGAGCTAACAAAGGAAGACGCAGTAGCCCAGGACTGGAGGGCAAGACTACAGGCTCCTGTGGGGAAGAGAACTGCTCAGCCCACATTGTCAGGGTCAGTTGCGACTTTCTGAATAAGAAACAATTTTGAGGCTGGAGAGATAGCTCGGCAGTTAAGAGCACTTGCTGCTCTTACAGAGGGCTGGAGCTTGGTTCCCATCACCCACATCTGGCAGCTCACAACCACCAGTAGCTCCAGCTCCAGCAGATATAACGTGCTTTCCCAGCCTTGTGTGCACACATGTGGTATTCATACATACACTCGTGGTATAAACACATACACATAAAATACAATAGAAATTAATTCTAAAATTAACAATAATAAAACTACCAATAATATTATTATTAATATTGGCATTGATAAATTTAATAATTAACAAGAAAATACAATAAAAATTTAGACTTTTTAAGCTTTTAAAAGGTTTTGGAGAAAGAAAAGAAACACCAGTTTTAGACAAGAGGAGTGGGAACTGTCTTTTGCCTCATAATAATTATATATTTGTTAGATAAAAATAGAGAAGAAATGGTTTTAAAAGAAAAGAAACAGCACTAGTCTGGGGTGGCTACCTGGGGTGACCATGACAGCTCACTGCACGGGGTTGAGACTAATGGGTTCCATTTTCAAATTCTGCTTCTGCCCAAGAACAGGCAGCAGAGCCTCAGGCATGTGGCTCTCTCCTCCTGCAGTCAGCATGTCACTGCACGGCCACTTCCCTTACTGACCAAGTGGAGACAGTGACGGTCCTTTCCGAAGGTTATTAAAGGATTAAATCAAAGGATGTCTGTAGACACATGGCACGCGATGGAGGGCCACAGCACTATGTTTCTTCTCCCTCTGGCCCCCGTGACCAGCACTGAAGAATGCATGGCTCTCCTTTGCACAGGAGATTATTCATAAATGTTTCCTGAAAGGAAAGGACCCATGTTTATAGCAACATAATTAAGCTCAGGTTCAAACAAACATCAAAGCAGGTGGAAAACGTTTTAATGTTTTATGCCTCAATGTTTTGATGAAAAAGATTTTTTAATTATAGAATACAAACATCAGTCATTAATCAGTGACTTGGAAAAAAGTATACTAAAAAACATTAGACCTGTGTAGAGGGCTAATTACACTGTCACCCAGATGTTGTGTGTTAGGCTGTCATGTCCTATGAGGAACTGTGGTACACAAGAGTCAGGCAGCTTTGCGGTCAGGGAGCCCTGAGGCTGGTCCTGCCTCTGTGGCCAGAAAGCTGCGAGGCCCTGGCTGAGCGTCTTTACATATATGCCTCCATTTGGTTGTAAATGACATTACAGGTGACGCAGAGGTGCGGTCACAGTTTCCCTAAGAAACTCCCCCTCAGTCTCAGGTGTCTGTGTACCTGTTTCCCAGCTGATGAGCTACTTTTATGAGGTTGTGGGACTCAGAGGGTGAGAGGCATGACTGACTGAGGTAGGTCACCACATGGGCCTCTGATGGCTACAGACAGCCCCACTTTTGGTCCCATCCCTGCTTCCCAATCTACTGACATGAGGAGCTACCACCAACCAGCCTACTCCCACGGCCACCCATCCTGCCATGGTGGATAGGACCCTCTGAACTGTGAGCTAAAAGAAACGTCTCCTCCCTTAAGCTGATTCCCACGAGTGTTGTCACAGAGTGAACCCCAGAAGTCTAGGGCCTGTGGCAATGTGGGGCTAACCTGAAGCCCACATGAGATACTGTTACTTGAAGTGCACACTCCCTGTGCATCACATGATCTGTCTTGAGAGTGATATTATGGAGGAAGGACTGCACTAAAACGAGGACTTCAGGATCGTGTTTTGTTCCGACCTACAAGGCTCAAGCCAAGCAGTGGTTAAGTGGGGGTGATAAAACTCCCTGGTGGATGTTCCAGTGACTTTTGTCCAAAATGATCAGAGAGCACATTAAATCATTAGCAGAAACTTTGCTGCCTGCTGATTTTACAATGCAGGCAATGAAATTCGTTGCAGAAGCAAAATAGGGCCAATAATATAATTACGGTGCTCTGCCTATGCAGTCAGTGCTAATGCTATTATTTGACATGGCAAGGCTGTGCTTTCCCCCAGAGTGTCGGTGGAGACAAGGTTCATCCTAATTGGTTCCAAAGCACAGCCTCCCCACCACCATCTTTCCTCAGGACCAGTAATGTTAATTTCCACACGACTGTAAATAGTATTTGCAAACAATACAAACACGGTAATAAGAGGCTAGGTGGGTAATTAATGTGGGTACAAAGCAGCTTATTTGCATTTTTATTTAAAACCGGCCTTCTTTAAAAAGCAGCTCAGATTCCTCTCTGCAAAGGAAGCCTTGGTTAAAAAGCACAGCAGTAATTACTCTCTTTAGGGGTTCTTTTATATGTCCTTCAGGGAATTAGAATGAAAAGATAAGCAGAATTATAAAGGAAATCATGTAAAATATGAAATGTACTATAAACACTTAAGTGTATTTACCATAAGGTAGGCCTACCTTCTTCCTTAATGGAATATTTTAACCAGCTAACAATACATTCAATTTCATTATAGATGTGGTTAAAAGGTACAATTATTTTTTTATTGTCTTCAGAGGTTATTATTTAAAGATTGGAGAAGTCCTCACTATAATGTCCATATGACCATGTCCTGCTGAAAAAAGCTATAATAAGACAAAGGATAAAGCTTGGACTACACTAGGACAAGGTGTGCTTGACGCTAATAAAAGGAAGCCAGAGCTTTGGAGTGGCAATTCCATCTATCTTGTCTTGTGTTAAACCATACATTTCTAAGGTAAAGAAACAGGAAGCAAGAAAACCTATTTGAAGTAGAATTCAGTCTTTATTTGTCTCCCAATTTGTTTTTATTTTATATTCTGAGACAAGGTCCCATACAGCCCAGGCTAGCCATTCATACAGCTGAGGGCAGTCTTAGGTCCCTGAATCTCTTATCTCTTCCTCTCAAATGCTAAGATTTCAGGCATTCTCTTGTACCATGTCCTGCTTCTCTCCCTATCTGAGTACACGGAGATTACTGGAAAGTGTCCATGGTGTCAAAACCAATAGTAGATGAAGATCCCTGACTTCATCGAGAGGTCACTTAATGGTCGTCATCTAACCAGTGGTGGGTGAACCAGGGGCTGGGCCACAGAGACAAAAAGTCACATTTCCATCCCTTTGAATGGTAAGGTTGTCGCACAGAAGTACCTGTCAGATCTAGAAAAGGAGTGGGTTCCTGCAGGTCTGCTGTACAAGAAAAGTTTCCCACAGGACATGCTCAAAATGACTCCTTAGAAGAAGGGACTAAGAGGCAGACCACCTGTGGGGCAGGACAGTTGACTAGCAGCTTTCAGCCAACTGGAGAAGCATGTATGGGAGAACTCAGTGGAACCCCAGTGAGCAAAAGGCCCAAACTCAAATGCTGGCCAGGCCACAGATACATTCCCACAGTGCTTCAAGGAGTATTTATCGAGCTCTCCATCAGCATTCAAGGTTGAAAGGACAGCCTAGTGATGGAGCCCTTCCTAGCACACACAAGGCTCTCTGGGTTTGGTCCCCAGAAGCACGATGTAAGAACTTGGAGCACATCTATTTGGGGACAGTCAAGGAACACATAATAAAAATTAAATAAAATGTCTGTGTGATATAAGTGAAAATTAAAAGGGAAAGAGTAGATATTTAAAGAGGGAAGAGAGCTGGGGGTGAAACATAAGTGATACACAGAAGAGGTGGGGGTGAGGGTCACTGAGCCCGACATGAAACAAGTGCTATTCCAGGCTAACAAATCCTTATCTCTTCTTCCAATATTTTGAGGAGAAGCCAGAGCTTTGTAAACTTGAGAAAAATCTTTTCAAGTAAAATCAAAGAAAAAAAAGCTTATTTAGGTAGTTCACAGGGCACCATTAAAACAAAGCTCCCTGCCAAAAGCGACATGACAGCATGCAACAAACTAGATTTGAGTTTTTTTAAAAAAAAAAAGTATGTCCTTACTCTCATTCACCCAGTACTCCAAAAATTTAGAGAAACAAACAAAAATGCCCAATTAGTTCTGCTTGTGTCTGTCTCTCCTCCTCTACACATCTGAATTGGTATATCCATATGGGGCTGCTGTCTCCTCACTTCCAGCCCTGGCCAGCCTTAACATCCCAAACCCATTTCTCACAGGAAGTCTCAGGACACTGCACTATAGAAGACCAGACCTTCAAAAGACCAGCATTGTTTTGGAAATACTCACCCAGTTAAATTTATTTATACTTTTAGATAGAATTCATATGCAGTGATGATGTTTTAAATATGATTTCAAAATACTGGAGAAGAACAGAAATGCAATGAAGTGGAAGAGAAGGATAATAAGTTGATGACAGTCAAGTAAACATCTAGAAAACTGGGTCATTTATACAAGGACTGCAGCCTCTCCTGCTAAAATACGCAAATGACAGTATGAAAAATGGTTTGTGATTTTAAAGAAATATAGCACTCCAAATGTCAGCGTGAGAGAATTCAATAACACTTAATGAAACTTTGGATTTCAAATTAATTACTGATTGACTACAGCATCTGGGGAGAAAACAGTCTCGATTAGAGAAGCTGGGGTAGGCTGTAAATCTGGATGGCTCTTTCCAGGACTCTGAGCTGGTATTTCCTGCTTTAGTCAGTAAGGCTAGGCTAATGGGGTGATAGTCTCTTAGAAGGCCGCTGATTGGATTGCCAGACATCAGACTGGTGCATGCTTTCCTGACTTGGCTGGACCTTCTATTCTTTTCCGTCTTTCTAATTTTATTTTTAGTAACATTTAAACTTATATCTGTAGTTCCAGCTGCTTATAGGACTTGAAAGAAAAGGTTAAGTAGATTTGAGAAGTGATATTTTACCAAAAGATAATTGGTACATACATGTAAGAGCACATTTTGGGAGAATGGTACTCGTGGTCCCTAGTTATTGCTTCTACCCTGCCTCTGCCATGCTTCCCTGAAGGCAAAGCATATTGACCTGTCCCACTGAAGATGGTCTTGACGATGACTTCTGGTATGACTAGCAAGGTGAGAAACAGACACAAACACACCTGTGTCTGAACAGAAGACCCTTATGTTCTTTTTCCTCAGGAGCCCCTCACGACTTCAAGGTTCAGAAGGTAAGTGCTAAGGAACAAAGCCCATGAGGCCCAGCAAAGCCTGCAGGGCTGCAGACAGATCTCCACCATGTCTGTCATGAGAAAGCAAGTGTGTTGTTATTGGAAGCCCTCAGGAGGATGAAGTTGCTTCTCATTGCGGCAAAAGCTGGCTTATCGACATGCCATCCTTGCAAGCTAAAAAAGGGAAGAAGTTTACAAAATCAAGGCATGACTTTGATTTGTGCATGAGTTACAAAATTGAAAACATTCAACTGCAACAGCATTAGACATACAAATAAAATCTGGGGCATTTTTATGGTTACTGCTACAAAAATGGACAAAGGCGAGGCTATATCAGCCATAATCTGTAGTAGGGATTTCAAAGCAATGAGTGGTCAGCAGTAAGGCAGTAAGAGCAACAGCAAGAAGCCAGGAACTTCACAAGGTGCTTCCTGGGCTGGCAGGGATCTACAACTGCACCTCTTCCACGACCCAGGGATAGGTGTCTTCTTTTTTACCTCTTTTACACAGTAAAGAAAGGTAAACACCAGGGTTGACAAACTTGACTAAAAGAAGAACAGACAATCTCCTATTTGTCCTTCCTTGTACAATTCCTGGTTATTTCTCATCCAATTTTAGTATTCTCTGTGAGTCGCTCTTTCAATATAGCCAAAAGAGATTAATTAAAAAGTAGTCCAAGTCCAGGCATTTCATCACTCAGGAAAGGCACTCACTCTTATGATCAAATGTCCTATAAATTCTGAGACCTATCTAATAATCACAGCAATTCATTTTCCACATAGCTGTGTCTACCTCTCTACAATGCTATTCTCAAATCCCCCCTCAGATAAGAATTTCTTCCAAGGATCAAGAACCTGCCTTGCTTTAAATCCCTACCCAAACCCTTCCTCATGTGGGAAATCTATATTAATTCCACCAAACTAGAGCTATCAGACAGCAATCATGCACAGGACTTGAAAATAAAGGACTAAAATTCATAAAAAAAGAATTAACATATTCACAAGGGATGCTCTATATCCTATGTACAAAACAGGTATGGAAGGGTTCTTAAAAAGAATGAACATATTCACAAGGGATGTTCTATATCCTATGTACAAAACAGATATGGGAAGGTTCTTAAATGCAATCTCTGAAAATGTTAGGACTGTATTTTTTTTTTAGCACATTGTCCTAAGCCCAAATAAATATATTTGAAATGCCCTATAATGCTAGTTTCTATCAGCTGATATCTTTTCATCTGCCCCAAGGATGATTACACACACACACACACACACACACACACACACACACACACACACACACTATGGCTACTCCATCTAACTCAGCAGATCATGATCCAAGGAGCAAGGTAGGGTTGCCTCCCAGCCAGCCTGCCTTAGCTCACTCACCAGGCCATGTGTCCAGCTGGAGGAACAGTGGGCCTCAAGGGAATAAGGTCCCTTTCCTACTTCTCCCAATGTGTCCTGTGGCCAACTGTCCTGGTCTTGTGCACTCTGCTGGGTAATAATTCAGTGGTCCAATCTAGGTGCCTAATCCATATCTCATCACCAGGGATTGGAAGGAAGCTGATAAAATAAATTGCACTGCACAGTTTCATCTTTTAAATGAAATGGGGTAACCTGAAAGCTAACAGTCCTTATAGTATATGCACTTTTAAAAACAGAGATGCCAGACCCAAGAAAAGGTCCTTGCAAAAGCCCGGTGCTGATCAGACAGCAACAACCAGGGTTCCAAATAAATACCACCAAGTATATTTTAAAAGAATGACATAAAGTGTACTAAAGTGCGGCAAACCCATGCCACAGATGGCACTCTCTCCAGCACTCCCCACCCATTATCAGCCAGTGCTACAATTCTATGAAGTATATATATAGTGTCATATCAGAGATTAATCACCTGGCTGAGGTTGGAAATCCACTTATAAACTGACCTGGGATTCAAACCAAATGGCTTCAACTCCAGTATTCAATATGCTTTGCCTTCACACCAGTGAAGCAGCCTTTGAAAGGATGCAGGACCTCAGCCAATCCATTCTAAATGGGTCTGGCTCACGTGCCTCCTGTTTGAATAACAGAAATGACTGGAATGGGGGTAAGCTGCAGTTGTGGTAGAGCAGAAGGGGAGACACCAGGAGGAAGAGCACCCACCAGGCATACCTATGGAGGCCAAATCATCACCAGGTATATTACATTGGACAGGTATCACTGTAAGTGAGAGAAACTCAGTTCGCTCAAACACAAAGAAGGATTCATTATTCGGTAATACAACAAGGGCAAGGATTAAGCTTGGCCAAAGGAACTCTTTCATTCAGCTCAAACTACCCTTTCTCTTTTTAAATTTTATTTTATTTTTATTAACATTTTTTCCCATTTATTTTACATACTGACCAGTTTCCCCTCCTTTCTCCCCCCCCATTCCTGCACTCCAACTCCCATGTACCTCCCTCCCTGAGTATTCCTCCTCCATCTCCTTTCAGAAAGGGGCAGGCCTCCAATGGGCTTGAGCAAAGCATGGCACATTAAGTTGAGGTAGGACCGAGCTCCTTCTCCCCCTGTATAAAGGCTGGGCAAGGTAATCTAGGATGGGGAACAGGTTCCCAAAAGCCAGCTAAGCACCAGGGACAGGTCCTGATCACACTGCTAGGAGCCTTACAAACAGACCAAGCTACACAACTGTCACACACATGCAGAGGTCCTAGCTCGGTTCCATGCAGGCTCCCTAACTGTTGGTCCAGAGTCCATGTACTCCCACAAGCTCAGGTCAGCTATCTCTGTGGGTTCCTCTGTCATGACCTTGACCCACCCTGGCT
Organism: Peromyscus californicus insignis; assembly: GCF_007827085.1. Lineage (NCBI taxonomy): Eukaryota > Metazoa > Chordata > Mammalia > Rodentia > Cricetidae > Peromyscus > Peromyscus californicus. The sequence goes on from NW_026294606.1 coordinate 96,355,231, forward strand.
CTTACAATCCCTCCTCCCTTTCTTCAGGAGGACTCCCGGGGATCAGTCCAGTGCTTGGCTGCGGATCTCTGCATCTGCTTCCATCAGTTACTAGATAGAGTATCTCTGATGACAATTGGAGTAATCACCAATCTGATTACAGTAGATGGCCAGTTCAGGTACCCTCTCCACAAGGAGTCTTAGCTGGGGTCATCCTTGTGGTTTCATGGAAGTTTCCCTGACACTAGGTTTCTCCCTAACTCCGAAATGGCCCTCCCATCAAGAAGTCTCTTTTATTATTCTCCCCCTCTGTCCTGCCCCCAACCCACTCTCTTAAGTTCCCATCTCCCCACCTCCCACCCCCAGTTTATCCAGGAGATCTCTTCTATTTCCCCTTCCCAGGGAAATCCAAGCATCCATCTTTGGGCCCTTTTGTTATCTAGCCTCTCTGGGGCTGTGGAATATAGGTTGGTTATCTTGTACTTTACTCCTAATATTCACTTATGAGTGAGTACATAACCATATCTGTCTTTCTGGATCTGGATTACCTCACTCAGAATGATTTTTTTTCTAGTTTCATCCATTTGACTACAAATTTCATGAGATCATTGTTTTTTACTGCTAAGTAATATTCCACTGTGTAAATGTACCACATTTTCCTTATCCACCCTTCAGTTGAGGGGCATCCAGGTTGTTTCCAGGTTCTGGCTATTACAAATAATGCTGCTATGAACATAGTTGAGCATGTGTCCTTGGGAAATGATTTAGCATCCTTTGGGTATATGCCCAAGATTGGTATAGCTGGGTCTTGAGGTAGATTGATTCTCATTTTTCTGAGAAACTGCCATATTGATTTCCAAAATGGCTGTACCAGTTTGTACTCCCACCAGCAGTAGCGGAGTATTCCCCTTACTTCACATCCTCTCCAATGTAAGCTGTCATCAGTGTCAAACTACCCTTTCTTACCCCACCTCCCACCCATATCTCTTTCTGGGCCCCAGTCCAACACAGAAGAGAATGCATTTTGTCCACTGACTAGGGATGGCTATAATCTGACAAGTGCTCAAAGTGGCACTGGCTGCTGTTGATAGAGCATAATGAACCACAATCAGCAAAAACCAGATTGTATAAAATACCCTCAACCTCTCACTTTCATAGTCTGCAAGATGCAGCTCTTAATAGCAAGAGCAAATGAAGGGATCAACATCACAACAGCTTCCACTGTGAGAAGAGCAGGGTGCAAAGCAAGCCCCCAAAGAAAAGGGAAAGGGGTTTAGCTGCTGTGATGAGTCAGTCATCACTGGTGACAGCTATCACACCCTTCCTCTTTCTCAAAAAAGTAACAGGCGAGCTTCTGTTCCTGTTTTCTATGGCTTATGACAGCTCTGCAGATAAGCCTCCTCACCTAGGTCTGAGAATGGACAGAGGAGCCTGCACCATGGGTAATTCATGAAACTATACCAATAAAGATGAGGATGGATGAGGCAGGTAAGGCTGAAAGCACTGGGCCACACCTTAAGCAAACAAAGAGCTGTGACATGCACAGAGAGCACTCTGGCCAGAGGAAACCTGACCCACAAGCTCTAAACCAAAAGATGACGACATGCAGCCTAGAACCAACCAAGAAACGCCACAGCAGCTAGGAGCAAGAGCCCTCCCAAAAGCCACATATATAAATCTCAGCCCTTTGTTTAATAAATGAGCTCGCTTGCAACTCCCAGAATCTGTGTCATTGATTCTGCATCTTCTCATCCCCTGCCCCCAAGGGTACCAGGCCAGTAGAGCCAGAACAGCAACAGATGGAGACAGGAATGACAGTGCTATGTCACTAGAACTTCAGAAGTGCCCACACTACTAACAAGAGGTGATAAAGAGCAGTCCCACTGGGCTGGGGGTCCTGAGAAGCTATCACTAGGCTGGGGTCCTGAGAAGCTACCATTACACAGGTGAGCTGGGCCTGTTAACTTGCCACATATGGCACCCTCCTCACCCCATCCTGTACCTTTCTGGTCCTAAGATGGCAGGCAGGTTTCCCTCTTTCTGTCTTTGCTCAGCTCCAAATGTGCTTCCTATAACACTATCCTCCAGATGAACTGCCCATCTCAGTCCCAAGGTGGATTGAGCATCAGCATCACCCCCATTCTCCATAACCACTCCCATCCCCCACCCCTTTAATATATCACAGCACAATCTAATCTGATGCAATGTTTACTCATCTCTTAAGTTAGCAAGCATTGGATCAAAATATGATGTAGGCTGGAGAGATGGCTCAGCAGTTAAGAGTACTTGTTCTTGCAAAGGATCTGAGTTCAATTCCCAGAATTAACAATGGTGGCTCATAACTATCAATAACTACAGTTCCAAGGGATACAACACCCTCTTTCTGAAAGCCACAAGTACCAAGTACAGAGACATACATGCAAGGAAAACACTCATATACATAAAATAAATCTTAAAAACAAGTCATACATAGTGCTACACACCTTTAATGCCAGCACTTGGGAGGCAGAGGCAGGTAGATCTCCGAGTTTGAGGCTAATGTGGTCTACATTGTGAGTTCCAGGCCAACCAGAGTTACATCATCCCCCTCTCTTCTCCCTGCTCCCTGTGATGCAGGATACTTTAACAAAGGGATACTCATTTTCTCAAGTGGTCTCAGGGAAAATTCCCTCCTATAATTTCAACAAGCATGTTCTTTTCCCCAATACCCACAAAGGGTCCTAACACCCATGGATCTGTCCATAACCTTACTTCTACCTCGGTCAGTGATTTTTCTTTCCAGTCTAGACTACCTCATGATGGTGCACATCTTAGTGTCTACTCTATAAGGGATTCCTTACTGTAATTCTTTTGTAATATCAGCTTCCAAACCTTTCCAAATTGTGGACTTACTATTTAAATAACCCCATTACAGAAAATTGTACTTTTAAAACTATTTCCCCCATCCAGGTAAGAAAACTTTCTACACTGTGATATAAACACCTCTTTCCTTTGTGATCCCCTTTAACAGTATTGATTTAATAGACACTGGCAGGTACTAAATTCCATGGAAAGCAGTAGTTGGAAACCCACAGAAAATGCCATTTAATCAAATGAACACTCCCAGGTTCTCATAACCCTACTGAGGAATCACAATGAAGGCAGCAATGCTATATTAATTAAATTCTTGGAATGCATCCATGATGCTTAATGGAAATGAAACGTTAGGAGGCCTTGATGCTTGGGAAACACCCATTCCAGCACCTAAATCCCCAGACCCTCCTCCCGAAGCCTGCCAAGGAATCTGCTTAAATGCAATCACTGTTATCACTTTTTTTTTTTTTAATGAAGAGGACTTAGAAGGGGAAATGTTAGAAGGAGAAAGCCAAAGTTGAGGCAGCTTTCTGCACACTGTTGCATCTGGGGAGTTGGCTTCACATGATTTATTATGGAGACTCAGAGTTTCTTCAACCTCAAGGAAGAAAGCTAATTGAAACTGGAAAAACCATGTTCATGCATTCAGTCATTCAACAAACAGGATGAAAGAAAGACATGCATCCACCCATTGAATACTCTGGCTGTTCTTGCTACAATTACTCAGCAATCATGGAGATAAAAGTCAAACTTACAAAAAGCCACCAGTGTGCCCAATACACACTAAATTATAGATGTCTGAACACCAACACAACAATTAACATGAAAGCATCGTTATCAGGCTCTTTAACTTACACCTGTTGAAACTGAGACTCAAAGAAATTAAAATCTTTTGTCCATCATCACCCAACCCCAAATGTGCATCTTTGTAATTTCAGCCTCAAATGAACTGCTTTCCCTTGGACACAGCTGCTCATTTGACGTTCAAAACAACTCATTTCCATTTAATTTATTTTTTTTTAAGATTTTCAGAATCACAACAGATCCTAGAGAAAGGATCCTAAGGAAAATAAGTACAACAAACAAGGTTCTGTTATTTGGAGGGATGGGGAGGAAAGCGTACTCTAGATTCATAAATGTAGGACATGATACTCTTGTATGTGACATATGGATGCAAGGTAGAGCCCTCATTTTGCTCAAAAATTTGATTCATTTTGTGTGTGTGTGTGTGTGTGTGTGTGTGTGTGTGTGTGTGTGTGTGTGTGTGTGTGTTTTATAGATAGATAAACAGGTAGGTTGGTAGGTATGTAGACATAGATAGGTAGATAGCAGGATGTCCTAAAGAAATGTGGGATGACAGACAGGGACAGGGACACAGGCAGGGTACTAGGATGGTTAGTCTGGAAACAATGAAGACAAGTACTTCTCAACACCTGGCTGCATGATAAAATATATGAGGAACTATCCTCCACCTTATGGACAAGAAATGGATGTGAGTTTCAGTACATAAAACTTGAGGGCAAGAAAGACCTGGGACTTACTGACAATCTAGTTTGGCCAAAACAGTAAATTCCAGGAGGACAGAGATGAAGGAAGGCCCCCAATGTTTACCTCTGGCCTCCATATGCTCACACACACACACACACACACACACACACACACACACACACACACACACAGAGCAGATCATCAACTAAAAAAAAAAAAAAAAAATTCCAAAAGGCCTGGGGTGACTGTGGCTGTGGAAGGCAGTCCTCATGCTAATCTCTGACATTCCGGGTGTCTGCCCCCATCTGTATACACATGGCAGGTATTCCCTGAACTTGGAAATGCCATAAGCTAGCCCTGGCCAATGGAATATGAGCTGTGGTGACAGGTGTCGCTTCTTAGCAGAGGCTTAGCCACAATGTGAGCATGTGTCTTCCTTTCTCTGCACAACATCCAGCTACGTGTGATGCAAGTTTTACCTTTCAGAGCCCTTCCAGCAACACAAGCCAGAGACTCAATCTAAACAAGAGAAACCTTGGTGGCTTTACACCCCGAAGAGTCTGCAGAGGCTGTTAGTTATTACGTCCTGACTATCCTGTCCTAACCCACAATTCAGTTGTTTGTTCTGCACATGTGACATCAGCTATCCCGTCCAGGAAGTCTCCCTGAATGTGAGGGCTTATCGCATCTCCTATATAACCCAGACTTGGTTTTACAGTGGTTTCATTGCCAACCATAAAAACTGTGATAGTCGAACTGTATAAACAAACCAAACAGTGTTTTCACCGTAAAACATGAATGAAATATCAATATTTGTCTTTGCCTTCTCTCAGCAACTATAATGAGGGTGGAAAATTCATGCCATATGTTTAGAGTAGAAGGGGAAAATAGATCTCAACAATTCATCCATGTGGGTGCTCGCTACACTGTTTAATATTTTTAATCCATCCGTTTTCCTTCACATATAAATCCTCTGCAAATCATGAACCACTCGAGACTGCCAGTTACTAAATTCACAGTTATTTCTACAGAGGGCTCCTTGCTGAGGAGAGTGTGAGCACAGTTGATAATGAGACTAGTTGCTCTGCCATGATGAGAAAGGGCTATATGACCCTTGCCTAGCCCAGCTTGCCTCCACAGACTGGAATATGAAACCACTTTAAGGGAGACTTCAAAAGATGTAGCCTACCTGGAGCTGCAGGTGCAGATGAACACTGGGTCCTAACAGCTCCTATCCCCCATCCTTAATCCACATATGGAGAAGCATCGAGTATGCTAAGTGGATTCTGCCTGCTAGGACCTTCTGATACAGCATGTGTTCAGGGAGGGGGCTGTGTTATCACTAGAGCCGAGGTTTGTGACAAGCTCCAGATCCAGCTTCATACACAGAGAGCAATGGGGGATGTTTTTATTTTGAAGCTGTGATTGAGCTCTTGATGTGAAGTTGCTGAAGCCTGCCCAGAATGTTTGTGCAGGCTTTTAGGATGCGAGCTGAAAGGCGCAGAGAATGATTCAATTTTCTCCAAATTGGCTCATGGACCAGAGGTTTGTAGAAGCTGTCACCATTCTGCAAAATCCAATACCGCAGTGAGGAAGCTTTGCTTTGAACTTGAAGCTGATCTACCCAGAGGATGCTGTGTCTGGCACTGAGGCCAAAGGGCTACTGATGGGAAGAAGAGAAGGAAGATGTGCAAAGCATGGAGAGGTGACAAGCAGAAGCTTCCAGCACCATGAGCAGGGCACTGCTGTCCCATTTACACCTGACAATCATCATGGGATGCAGGGAAGCAATATCTCATCTCCCTCAGAAAGATGGAGGGCACATGGGGGACCACCATGGTTACAATCAGTACACAACTACAGAAATCCAAACTTCTGTTCATAACCACTAGCCAGCCTACCAGCATCAAAAATAAAATAAAATAAATATTTCCACCCACGTTTGTGGTATATATCTATAATCCTAGCACTGACAAGGTAGAGGCAGGAGAACCAGAAGTTCAATGTCAGGCTGGGCAATATGACTCTAAGCATGTCTGCCCCTTGCCCAAATAACACTGAGCTCAGGCCATGACCAGATCTCAACCCATCTACCTGAATACCAGACACACATATGTACACACACACAGAGAAAGTGTAAGTGTGTGTGTGTGTGTGTGTGTGTGTGTGTGTGTGTGTGTGTGTGAGAGAGAGAGAGAGAGAGAGAGAGAGAGAGAGAGAGAGAGAGAGACAGAGAGAGAGAGACAGAGACAGAGAGAGAGAGACAGAGAGAGAGAGAGAGAGAAAGAGAGTCCAGTGTCTTGGATAATATTATTCATTTACATGTTTGTCACTACACTCAGACTCCAGGAGGACAAGGACCAAATGTGGTGGGTACTCACATAATCAGAATCCAGTAGACTACATGGGTAGAAGACGGTGTCGATAAGTATTCATCCACTAAATAAGGAGCCCATCCGACAAACAATCAATACACAATGTGATCAATGCTGCAATCAATCAATGCATAATTTAACAACCAAATGCTAAAGGGGATGTGAGGGTGAGAGAGGGATGTTGAGGAATATGAATAGGAAAGTGTGGGGGCAGGGAAGCAGAGGAGATGAATGTGACAAAGTATATTCTATACCCATACGGAAATGACACAATGAAACTCCTTACTATTTAAAGTTGGGGTAAACTAATTAAAAGTTAACTAAATGAAACCAAAACCCAGTCTGTAAGTTCCCTGGAGGCAGGAGGCTTTGCTTCCTCCAATAGTGCTTATTTGCACAGTACCTGACTCAGAGGAGTGGGCTGACAGGTACTCTTGGAAGGGAGGGGAGAAAGGACAGCATCACAGCCAGAGAATCCTGGGGAGGCTCTGGAGCAGAGATGGCATGAGCGGAGACTCACAGGACACATGGTGGGTGGACAAGTTGGCTAAGATCCCTCCAGGCTGAGGAAGCAGACTGTAGTGAGGAGGGAAGGCTGAGCGATACAGTGGTTCTGATAACAGCTTCAACAAGGAGCAGAATACCTGAGTGGCCAGGCATGAACTGGACAGGTGGGTGGTGAGGTCATTCCATACAGATGCTACAAGTGAGTTTTTTCCTCCTATATTTTGTTTGCCTGTGTAGTGTGCACACATGTGCACACATTTGTGCAAGAAGAGTTGAGAATAGAACCTTGGCTAATACTCCTTAGATGCTATCCACATCCTTTTTGAAACAGGGTCTCTCAGTGGCCTGGAACTTTCACCAGTAGGTGAAACTGGCTGGCCATGGAGACCCAGGGATCTGCCTGTGTCCATTTCCCCAGAGCTGGGATTACAAGTGTGCAACAATATACTCGGTCTTTTTGTAATATGAGTTCTGGGATTGAACTTGAGTCCTCATGCTTGTAAGGCATCTCCCCAGCCCCGCTGTTTGGTTTTGTTTCTTATCTCTGTTGGCACTTGGATATTACACTCTTGGTACTTGGGTACCACTCTAAGCACTCCAGTAACATTCTTAGTTCCTGGTGAGCAACGCTGGAGATGATCTTCACAATGCTGAGATTTGGGTACTATCAGCACACCCATGTCATAGGGCTAAGAAAACTGAAGCAAAAGGAAGTGAAGGTCACCTGGCTCTCACATAGTACAAACAGGGCTGAGAGTGAGGCAGCCTGGAGGCTGGTCTGTTGCTTAGACCTGCACAATGCACTTTAGAGTCCAACCCTTTTAGACTGATGACGTCAGCAAGGCATTGCAGCCCTCCCAGAGGAACGTATGGATGCTATAGGAATCCTTTCCAACAACCATTGGGCTGACCCTGGGAGCCATTTATTCTTCCTAAATAAAGTCTTTATATACCCCAGTTTGTCCACTTACAAATTTAAAATATATACTGTGCTTTTTAAAAATCTATATTTAATTATACAGTATCAGTGAAATTTCACTTGGGGAAATGATAATCCAACACAAACGAATGCTTCCAATGGGGGAAAAAACTATAATTTAAAATAAATTACTATGCTAGATAGGCAGGAAAACTGTGCTCTCTTCAGAGGAAGAAAAAGGAGTATTATCTGGTATTAGGTGGCCCCAGTTAATTAGAAAATGGCATCAGCAGCAAAGGATGAGGACCACCCTAAATTCCTCCCTTCCTGGCTCAGACCTCACTGCTGACCCCGGCTGCAGTGTCTGCTGCCTGCCCTGGCCTGACTTTCATTAAGGCTTAAAGTCAATTAAGCCACGAATTGGAACAATCATTCCTCCTTTGCAAAGTATTGATATTTGCCCCCCAGACGCTTTAGGGCTTTTCCAGCACTCACGAAGAGATTTATGTTAGACAATTTCTTTCTGATTAAAACAAATCATAGCTCAACAATTCTAATTTCTTCTCTTCTAAGCAAGAAATGACCAAGGGACATAGGAAACAGTGATCAGACTCCCTCATCCTGCCCAGGCTGGTCCAAAAGAACACTCCTTAAGATACTGCTGTTAAAGTTTCCAGCTCGACTGTGTCTCCCTGTCTTTGTCTGTCTGTCCCACCTCTGTGTTGCCAGCTGTCTTCTGTTCTTTTTTCTTCCTCTCTCTTCCTCTGTCTGTATACACACACAGGTACATACATATAATCTTGACAAATTCCACGATTTGTCACTGCAATCACTTATTAACCAAAAGGAAAGAGGAATTTATAGGCAAAGCCAATTCAAGCTGTTTCTTCTGACCTAAGCAACAAGAAACCAAAGAGGTTTTATGTTTGCCTTCTCAACTCTAACAATATCTTAGGCATTTTAAAACAATTACTGATGCAATTAATCCCATCAGTAGTAAAGAACCAAATAACCATTCAAGTCCCCCTCTCCCTGCTTATACACACTCATGTGAAGACCACAAGCCTCCAGAATCTATCTGCTAGTCTTAAGCTCCCCATGGAACCAACCCTGACTGTCCTCAAACTGTGGCAATTCTCTTGCCTTAGCCTCCCAGATGCCAGGATTACAAGTGTGTCCCACCATACCTGGCTAGCCTTTAATTCATCCCCTCTGTTCTTGGATTCTGCTTTTGCAGTCAACATTTCTACATAAAGGTTCTCTTTCCTGTCCTTCAAGATCAAGTTTGTTTGAGTCCACACTCCATCACAGTCAGCCCTCCCAAGTTCAGCATGAGTAGGAGAACTGGCTACTGAAAATCCCCCAAAAAAGGATTAGTGATGTCAAAGGAACAGGAATAAATACTGTAACATGGTGTTCCACAAATAACTACCCTTTCTTGAACAAGCTAGAAGACAGCTGAAGAATTGGAGACCCCAGCAACATCAATAAGATAATCAATTCACGTAGCTCAAAACTTTAGAAACATCTGGCTATATACACACCTTATGCTGGTGAGCTTTCAAAAGGTAATCAAGCAACAGGGACAGGATTCTGCCATCTGGGTTTCAGTGCCCACAACCCAGTTGTCAACCTTTGCTGCCCTCTGGCTCATTACAGGAGTATTTGGTAAGTCCGTCCTGTGCCTAGGTATTATGTGGCACACAGAGGATGTGGCAGAAGAACTGGACAGACAGGAGTGCTTCCCTGAAAGCACCTTGTGCCTATGGCATCTGTGCTGTGTGAGCTTGCATATGGTCCTGAACACCTCTGTGCTTTAGAATCTTTTCAGGAAAACAGATTCCATAAGATTAATATACTGACAGGATCATTGTTAACATATGCTGAGCTAAAGTCCTTGAAGTGCTCAGCTGTAGCTAGAGTTTTCCAGCCTGGCCCACAGTCAAGACAAATCTCTGTCACCTGCCAGTCTCACAGCCGCTCAGATGCAACCAAGTAAACACAGAGACTTATATTGCTTACAAACTGTATGGCCGTGGCAGGCTTCTTGCTAACTGTTCTTATATCTTAAATTAATTCATTTCTATAAATCTATACCTTGCCACATGGCTCATGGCTTACCGGCATCTTCACATGCTGCTTGTCATGGCAGCGGCTGGCAGTGTCTCTCTGACTCAGCCTTCCACTTCCCAGAATTCTCCTCTCTCCTTGTCCCGCCTATACTTCCTGCCTGACCACTGGCAATCAGTGTTTTATTTATACAGAATGATATCCACAGCATTTTCCTTTTTCTTTTTTTTTTCAAAAAGGAAGGTTTTAACCTTAACATAGTAAAATTACATATAATTTGGGAATTTGGGCGTAGCTTCTCTTACTACTTGCTGCTGGGGGAGGGGGGACGCTGTATCTTATGGGGACACAAAGAAAATTTTAGGATTATGGAGTAGTCCATGAAGCTGTATTGTCTGAGCCAGTTGCCTTCAAACCATTCTGGATGTTGGATCATCTGGGCCATGGTGTCATCGGAGACCTTTCAGGGGGTCTTGGCTGGTCAAACCTGATGTATCTTAATCTGAAACAAATCCATAGCCTCTTGCTTTCTGTGGAAACAAAAGCAGAGCCTCCTTTCCAAAGCAACATATCCTTACATCCAAATTTTGAAGTCAAGGTACCTTTAAAGTATACATTTTGGCATAACTCAACAGTTTTTACAATCAAATGTTTTTCTTCAGTTACAAATATCAAAAAGAACATAATCCAGATTCTCTGTGTGGTAGCCATCTTTATGTGGCTTGTTTTTTATATTACCTTGAGCCTATTGCTTTAAACTGCACCATTCTAAGACTGAAACGGCGCTGTGGTTGCTGGCTCCGCCCACTTCAGCTTCCCAACATGGTGGTGGTACATTTTCCGCCAGCTCTGGGAGCCATCAATTCTCAGAAATAGTGGGTCTATGCTTCTTATCAAAGCAGCATGTAGCCCAGAAACCTCTTTTTTTGTTTTGTACTAGCAAAGGCTAAATCCACCACACAGCTTAATGTGCCATTTGCAGAGGCCTCATTCCCGCCATACTGCAGGTCGAGTGCAAACTCCAGGAACCCGCCATAGTAGCTCAAACCAGCAGGCTGTGGCTAACTTGAGAGAGACAACTAGGAAGCTGTTTTTACCTCCATTTTAGAATCTTTTTTCTCAAGTTTTAGGTGGAAACTCTTGCCAATACATTGGGCTCCATTTGTTTTATTTATACAGAACGATATCCACAGCACTCAGCACAGTGACTATGTTATCATCTTGGCTACCATTCTCATTATTATGGTTTTCATTTGAAAAGCAGGGTTGACCAAGGGCCAGTGATATGGGAACATCAGGTGAAGGTGATTGTCATAGAGCCTGAAAATCTCTGGAATGGCTCAGGATCTGGGTTAGGGCAATATTTGACTTTGGTAAGCAAAGACAAAATTGTGTACCTACCTCTTAGCAAAAACAAACAGCAGACAATCTGATGGCAATGTATCTGAACTTTTGCATGTATCTAGGTTTCCCTGGAACCTCACCTCCAGAAACTCTGAACTGGTGGTTCTGGGCAGGACCCAAGAATCTGCATGTCTAGCATGTTCTTGGGTGATGCTGATTCAGCCTTGACAAGCACTTTGTGAGTTTCTGCAGCACTGGAAACCACCAAGATTAGTCAATGAGATGCCACAGAGAGGAGTAGAGATGTGCCCTGTCTTTCCCACCTTAAACACAGCACCTTTCCAGTCTCCTCCCCACTATTTTTGTCTTTTCCTTGCTTTCAGTTTGGGGTAGGTTTAAGCATCCTGTAATTCATCAACTAATTCTCTCCTGGCTACACATTCCAAGTAATTAAAGTTCAGTAATGACTGAGTCTTTCTGCTCCAGCACCTGCATTTCATTTGTTTATTTTCCCAGAGTCATAAATCTGAAGGGTTGTCAAAGTGCCATAATATTAGTGCAATAATCAAAGTTAATTAGTCCCTCTCAATAAACAACAACAAAGCCATTACAAAGAGGCATTGAAGTTTCTCCCGGCCTAACCCGGTTTGCAGGCAGACTGCCTTGTAGTTGGAACAATTGGAAATCTCAGAATTGTTGAGTAAATAAATGTGGTGTTCCTCCATCGGTTAAAGGCAGACTGTGCCCTTGGCGCATGCTGATTCATTAACTCCAGGGAAGGCAAAGCAGGCCTGAGCTCCCACAGCTGCTGCCTGCTGCAAGATTCAGGGGCTGAGGTTCCCCAGCTGCCTAGCCTTACCATGAGCATTCGCAGCTTCAATAATAAAATAGGGACAAGGGTTGCAAAGAAATGAGAGGGGGCAGTCTCACCGCCAACTCTCAGTAACCTGATAGCTTCAATAACTTTGGATTTATTATTTAGGGAATTTGAGAGATGCATGTATTTGTTGGGTGATAAGAACGCAGGCAATAGAGCTCTATGGAAGGAGAACAAACCTCCGTCTGGTGGTCCAAGAAGATGCTGTTTTCATTGTAAGGAAGGTCCTTCTAATTAATTAATGCAGAAGCAGGATGGGATGACTGTGTTTATTCATCAGGAAAGGAGTTCAGAGCAAAGTAGGAGGTCCCTAACCTGGGATGCTGTAATGTGTAAGGCACCTGGGTGGCCAATGCAAACTTCAATGCCCTACACTTTGAGTGGCTCACTGCGTCTCAGGGTTCAGTCTCTCTCAGTGATGGCTCCTTCTCCCCTGGAAGCCATGGCACCTGTGTTAGTTACTACTGTTTTCCCCAAAAGCATATGGCTGAAAACTGTACACATTTTTCATCTAGTCAAATCTAGCAGGTCGTAAGCTGGGAAATGTCCTACCCACTGGATGGTTGTGAAAGGAGAACACACCATGTGAACCTGCTGGACCATGGCAGCAGCAGGACAGCAAAAGGCTGAGCTGGGCCAGAGGGTTCTGAGATGGTTCAAACTACCATTGTAGCAGCAGTCTTCACAGGGTTGCTTGAGTGTGCTCACAACATGGTGGTGCAAAAACAGTGACACAAGACAGTGTGTAAAGAAGAAGCTGGATGCCTTTTCGGTCCTTTCAGCTTTCTGGAGAGTCACTCTCCATCAGCACCACCAAACGGAACTCACTGAGATGTGTCAGCATATGGAACGCACTGAGACACATCAACAGGTACAGTTCACACTGGTGAAGGAGAACCAGACTCCACTCTTGAAGGGTAGACTGTCAAAGAACTGGTGCATGGCCTTGCTGCCACTACAACACACCTATAAGCCTTCCTTCTATAGTTTTTAAAACTTAGTTACATATACATCCTCCAATTGACAGGGACAGGTACACGCTCTCATGAATCTCCTGGGAATACAGGGTGGGCTCTGCCAGTTTTGCTTCTCTTCGGCACTAACCCCGGCCTATGCCAGGCCAGTCAGTTCCAATTCAGGCAAGGCTGTAGCAACGACACTCACATTTCTACGTCCTGGGGTGGAAGAGGCTCCACTCTTTATCTCAGCTCATTTCAGTATTGACTGACACTGCTGGGAAGATGAAGGGATCCTACAGAATGAAAGCTTAAAAGTGTCTCTCTCCCTCCCTCCCTCCCTCCCTCCCTCCCTTCTTCTATTTCTCTACTCTTTAACATGAAAAGGCATAGTGAGCTATAAAACAGGAAGATAATCCTCACCAAGAACCTAACCAAACAGGCACTGTGGTCAGATTTCCAGCCTCTGCAATGTTTGGAAACAGATTCCTTAAGCCAGCAGCCTATGACATTTTTAGAAGAGGAGCCTGAACTAGGATACTTTTTCAAGGTGCACGAATGCAACTGTCTAGTTTAGGGCTCTGTGTGGGACAAGGGTGTGCACTACTTTCTGGATCACAACATGCTGGGCTCTATGCAGAAGAGCCCTGTGTGGCTACACTCTGTCCTTGTGGTGACCCTAAAATTGTCATTTATGCCATTCTACAGGAAATAAGATGGGGCACCAGTGGGCAACCATTTGTGTCAGGATTTGATCCCAGTTCTCGAGGACTCCAAAGCAAGGACCTCCCACCTAAAGGCTGCCCATCTCTGTGTGGATTACAATTAGTTCTGTTTTAAACAGCTCTCTAGGGTTACCCTTGACCTTCTGCCCCATGTGCTGCCCAGCCTGAGAGACTACCTCCAGCCCTGCTGATCTCTACTTGTCCTTGCCTGGATGGTTTTATCAGCACAATGACTATTTCTCTTCTATTTAATCTAATACACACTACATCTGAGGGACTCTGAGTGCCCCATAATAAACATGAAAAACAGTCTCAAGTATATTTTTCCCTCTTAAATAACATAGGCTAAAAGCTGAGTGGCCAGAAGCTGGCCTTGCAGCCACTGGCTAGATACCATCTAAAGATGAAATCCGTCTCTTCAAACTATGTCAAAATTGCTTAATAAGAACCCAGGGGAACCCACATTATTGAGAGGATGGATCTTCTTTGGGCTGCACACAATTGGGGGTGATGGTTTGGAGCGAGCCACCTGTGCTTCCTGCTTGGACTCTTAACATTCTGCAGTGAACCACAGCCCTTGTTATATAAAGGTTATAATGGATATAAAGTTTGAAAAGATTCAGTTCAAGACTGCCAGAGATGGCCAGGAAGAAAAAAACGAAGACACAGAAATGGTGATCAAAGAACAGTGGATACAGTTAAGAGTAAGTCAATGCAAAATTTTCAGAATGAGAAATGAGATGGAAAAGTTGGAGGATAAGGACCAGGCACAATTTTCAGCTATTCTGAAGACAGAGAAAACTCAGAATATTTTAGCAACCAATTATGTCTACGAGGGGATGAATAATTTATTAACTGATAAAGAATCTTTCCTGGGCCTGTGACAAGAAAGGTCAAATGGGCAACTTAAGCAGAACAGTAAATACACTACATAGCACTTAACAAGGAAGGGAGGGGACGGAAGGGAAGATGCAGATTCCTTTGACCCAGTTATCAATGACATCAAATTACAAAGAGGTAGGGAGGTTCCTTCCTAGGTAACCACAGGTACCTTCATGTTAACAACACATTCTGTTTCCCATCATAAAACATTCATTCACATACAGACGAATCTCTGTGAATACAGTATTGGGCTGAGCCCTTTAAAGGGCCTGGTCAAGACTCTGTGTGTCTCAGCGGAGAGAAGGCGTGCCTGGCATGTATGAAGACCCAGGTTCAATCCTAGTACCACAAAAATTCAATGTGATAGCTGGGTGGTGGTGGTGCACGCCTTTAATCCCAGCACTTGGGAGGCACAGCCAGGTGGATCTCTGTGAGTTCGAGGCCAGCCTGGTCTACAGAGTGAGTTCCAGGACAGGCTCCAAAGCTACAGAGAAACCCTGTCTCGAAAAGCAAAAAAAAAAAAAAAAATTCAATGTGATGATACAAGTCCACAATCTAAGTTCCTAAGAGGTCAAAGCCAAGGGATCAGGAATTCAAATTCATTCTTTTCTATGAGAAAATCAGAGATGATTCAGTGAGTTGGGATACTCAGAACCCAGAACAAGGCATGGACACCTGTAGTTTCAGCATTCCACCGGGAAGTAGAGACAGAAGCTCCCAAGCCAGCTACCCTGGCTCACATGGTGACAAACAAGACGTCCTTTCTCAAACCAACAGAAGGCAAGGTCCAGTACCCACGACTGTCTTCTGACCGCTATGCATGCACTATGGCATGCACGCACCCGCACTAGTGCAAAAAGTACACACACACACACACACACACACACACACACACACACACACACACAGGCACATATGGAGGTTAAAAAGAAAATCCAGGCTACTGTTTAGGAACAACACACACCAAGAATTTTAAATTAGGTCAAGACTGGCTGGGAATCAGGGAGATGGAGTTGTGAATTCCGATTCCCTACTCATGCCCCAGCTGTGTGTAATTACACAACCGTTTCCCCAGCCCCCAGCGCCTTGGCTGTCAGATGGGCTAATCACAAGGCATGTGTTTCATTGTTACTACTAAGTACATTGCCCCCCGGCACACACACCTCAATACACAGGATGACAGTAAATGACATCTGAAAATGTTCTGGGGTGAAACTTCAGAATTTCACCCTTGCCTTTTGCTGTGAGTACACTTACTGACTCAAACAGGAAGTTTACATAGCTGCTGCTGGCTCACAGAATTGTTTATATCATATTTTATTTACGGAAATCCAATACTGAGCAGAAAAACAACTTTTAAGGCAAACAAATGAGAAAATCTAGAGGCTGATTTAGGATGAACTTTTCCTGATATTAATAGCTTGTTTTTGTTTAGCTACTGACATTCAAGACAACAGGGATGAGCCTTACACCTTGGGCTGCCTTAGATAACAATCATCTATTCCAAGGCAAGCCCCTAACTTAGACAGAAAGCTTCTATGTCAGCCACCCAGCACATAACAAACCCCCCCCCCACGTCGAGACACACACACACACACACACACATGCATGCACTCAGTAAGTGCTTGATTTGCATGAGAAGACATCACACCTAACACATTCTATCTGGACAGACAAACTGCAGACTGTAAGCTTTTAGTATCAAAAGGAAAAAGAGAAAATTCCCATAAGCATCAAGGCTCCATCAGCTTATAAAGTCCTTGAGTGGCTCTGTGGTAGCCAGAAAGCTGCTGGACTTCTAGGGGACTTCTGAGAAATGTGATTGAGCACTCAGCACCATCACCCATCCTTAATGCCACACCATGAAAACAAGGTGTCAGTAGTACTGAAAGCTCAGTCATGATTGGTATGGTGGTGTACTCCTTTAATCCCAACACTCAAGAGGCAGAGACAGGCACATCTACCAGACTAGCCTGATCTACATCTTGAGTCCTAGGACAGCTAGGACTACACAGGTGAGACCCTGTTTCAAAAAAGAAAACTATAAGCAAAGTGTCAGGGGCACATGCCCAGCATAATGTCTGGCACCAAGTTCTCCACATGTGAAAGCCCGTATTTCCAATGCCTACCAATGAAACTGTCAGGAAACACACAGCACCATCAGTGCTGTCCACGAGCCTTCACTCCAAGGAGATAAACAGACTTAACCAACACCATCAACAACCGGGGTAATTGAACACTGTGACATCAAATCAGGTGGCTACAATCAACCCAGCATGTGTTCCCTCTGCCACATACACATTCCATCACCATCACTAATAAATCTTTTGCTTTTTTTTAACCTCTCATCTCCCTCCTTTCTCAATAACCATTGCTTGCCGTTCCTGGTGACTGAGCCCTTAATTGCCTTTCCTGGATATATGCAAAGGGCAGTTCTTTATAAACACAAAAAGAAAAGCAATCACATAAATAATTAAGACAGCTTTTCAAATGACAGTTGAGAGCTAATATGAAGTGCATATTAAAAATATGAAAAATACTGATCAACCAACTAAATGCACATGTATTAAAATGTAGGAGTTCAGACATAAAAAGCCAGGAAAACAATTCACTGTGATTCCACTTAAATTGTGTTGGTAAACATCCTCCTTACAGCCCCCCTCTCAACCACTTGTTGAGGGTAAGAAAAGCAAGCTTCACTATGCTCTCCATGTGTACCTAAGGAATTATTATCTTCATCACTGTTGCTAATCAAGGCAGCTGGCATTGAGTGGAGCACTGAATCTTGCTCCACCATCTGTGAATGGTTTACTTACACATAGCCACTGTGCTGACTGCAGACCACCATGTTTTGAAATACACTATAATATGCAGTTTATAGACAAAGAAGCTGAAATTTCCACAAGTTCAGACACTTTCCCAAAGTCATTGTGTGTAGCTGTTTCTAATCTTTGCCAACATACATTTTATTTTTACTTTTTATTATTGTGCATGAATGGGTACCTGTATGAGTTTGTGTGTGTAAGTGCAGGTGCCCACAGACACCAAAGGAGGGCACTAGTGCTGTGAGGTGTTCTGTATGGCAAATATGTTAATAAATAAAACACTGATTGGCCAGTAGTCAGGCAGGAAGTATAGGCGGGACAAGGAGAGAGGAGAATTCTGGGAAGTGGAAGGCTGAGTCAGAGAGACACTGCCAGCCTCTGCCATAACAAGCAGCACGTGAAGATGCCGGTAAGCCATGAGCCATGTGGCAAGGTATAGATTTATAGAAATGGATTAATTTAAGATATAAGAACAGTTAGCAGGAAGCCTGCCATGACCATACAGTTTGTAAGCAATATAAGTCTCTGTGTTTACTTGGTTGGGTCTGAGCGGCTGTGGGACTGGCAGGTGACAGAGATTTGTCTTGACTGTGGGCCAGGCAGGAAAACTCTAGCTACACACTAGTTTCCCTGAAGCTGTAGTTATAGGCAACTGTGAGTTGCCCAATGTGAGTGCTGAGACCCAAACTCAGGTTCCCCTACAAGAGCAATACACACTCTCAATCACTCTCCAGCTCTGCAGTACAGTTGTATAACAGTGATAATTAGCCAGGAATGGGTTGCACCATTCCTAGAAAGCATCTGGATATGTGCAGAGATGTTTGGGGTTGTCATGAGAAATTCAATATCAGATCAGCTCTGGGCACTGCAAAGACCCAGTGCTGGATCTGGTGGTGCACACCAGTAATCTCACCACTTGAGGAACT
The DNA here is from genome assembly GCF_007827085.1 of Peromyscus californicus insignis. Taxonomy (NCBI): domain Eukaryota; kingdom Metazoa; phylum Chordata; class Mammalia; order Rodentia; family Cricetidae; genus Peromyscus; species Peromyscus californicus. The sequence goes on from NW_026294606.1 coordinate 96,373,957, forward strand.
AAATCAGGAATGTCGCAAGTTTAAGGCCAGCCAGGACTACATAATGAATACCCAGCCAGAACATGTTACAGATTGAGACCCTGTCACAGGATGAGGAGGAGGAGATGAAAAGGAGGAGGAGGAAGCAGAGGAGGAGGAGAAGCAGTGGGGAAGGAGGGAGAGAAGGAGGGGTGTGGCTATATCCACGTCAAGGAGTTGCTTTCTCTAAATATGACTGGGTCTTGAAATTAAACACTTGGGCGTCACCAAAGGATGTAAAGCAAAAACTGACAGCTAAGGATGTGACACTCAGATGAGCTGATCTTCAAGGCAGATGGCATAAACAAAGCCCTGTCCCTGAGGTCATGAGCTATGTGGCTCTGGGCACTATACTCCTCTGGCAGAGCTGTTCCTGGGCTCCTCTGTGAAATGAAGAAGACTAGGTTGTTTTGTTGTAACGGGCCATGCCTGCACATATGAATGAGGGCTATCAGCTGCTCCAACACTGTGAACTGAGAAAATCATTCCACTGGCTAAGACATAGACATGAAGCACTGAGAACATTGTGATCCTGGAAAGTACAGTGTAACTTGGAAGAGAAAGCCCAGGTTGGGAGAAACAAGCTGAGTGAATAAAGAAACCATTTCCATCTCCAGAACTGAGCTGAAGATGCCCACAGAGCCTTGGCACTTGAAAGTCAATGTGGAGCCAAAAATGCCCAGGGACTTTTGAATGAGCTCTTGCTGCAACAAAAAACCCTGGACCACTCTGAGAGCCTCCCACAGGGTGGCAATATGTCTCAGTACATCCCCAGCGAGGTAGGGATATGGTCCATCCAAGGTAAAGTATGAACACACTCAAGCTGGCTCAAAGACTAAAAACCTGCAGTGGATCAAATTGACCTTGACAATCCTTACTGAAATGCCAGATGAGAGCCCTATGTAGAGATGTGAAAGAAGGAGGGGCCTGAAGAAAACCAGAACAGCAAGGTCAAGGGTAAGCATGTGGGGAATGTGTGGAGTGGAAACATAAGGAAGGTGACCAGTATTAGGTCTCTACGTTGCAAAGACAGGAAATGGTAAGCATGGTTTTAGGTGCTAAATCTGGGCTCCTGTAATCACCATCTTGGGAGAGTGAGAATACACAGAGAATAAGTGCACCAGGGAGGTATGACAAAAGGGTTGAGTTTCTATAGTGCAAACCCTCCATGATGCAATTTCAATGTTTGAAACTGCATGGAAGACATTTGTTTTCACTTGTGGTTCTTGTTCCCAGGTCCTTAATTTGAATATTTTGGGGTAATCATTCCTCTAGGATTGCTACTCCACATCACGGAACTGTTTGGTGAACCTACACAGTGACAATTCCCATCATCTGAAGCTGCCTCACAGGGACAGAGTTATGACCTAACATGGAAGGAAGAGAGAGTAAATGCTGGGTCTCTGAGATCATCTCATTAAACCTTCTTCATGAGGGATGTGCCGGATGTATTAAGAGACTTGCCCAAGGGCCTACAGCTTATTAGGGTAGATCCAGAAATTTCTGCCTCTATGTATCAAACAGTAATGGAATCAAGACAAGTGTGGTGGCTCATGCCTATAATTCCAGAACTCAAGAGACAGAGGCAGGATGACTACTATGAGTTCAAAACTACCCTGAGCTACACAATGAGACCCTGCCTACAGAAAGAGAGAGAGAGAGAGAGAGAGAGCAACAGAGATAGCTGATAGCTAAATGAAGAGACACACAGATAACTGACAGATCAAAGAGAGTTAGATGACAGAGAGACAGACAGACAGATAGGCAGACAGATGATTGATTGATAGATAGATAGATAGATACATAGATAGATACATAGATACATAGATAGATACATAGATACATAGATTGATAGATATATACATAGATACATAGATAGATAGATAGATAGATAGATAGATAGATAGATAGATAGATAGATAGATACATAGATACATAGATAGATACATAGATACATAGATACATAGATAGATACATAGACAGATGATATGATAGGTGAGAGATATAAATAGATGATAAACAAATAAATAGATGGAAATAGAGGATAGACAAATATAAGATATAAAAATAAGATAGACTAGTCTGCTCCCATGTATTCTAAGAAAAATATCAATTTAAAGATGAAAAGCAATTTCATTTTGGTGTTCCCTTCTGAGACCAGCTTCAACATTAATATCCTTGTACAGTATGCTAACTGCAGACTCACTGAAGTCACTGGAATTATGCTATTCCAATTTGAAACACAGCATTCACTCAAACAAACAAAATCTGAGAAGCCTGACCATCCCTGAGCCACCCTTTGAACTCTTCTACATCATCAGTAGGAATGGACAATGCAGCAACTACTAGGCCATCAAAATTTTAACTGCATATGTAGCCCAGGGATTGGGAGCTTGCAGCTAAGATTCAGCCCCATGGGTAAGCTCATGGACTTAACTACTGAAAACAGTTCACATACAGCAGACCTAGTTTCACATAAAATTGTGAGAGCATCTGATGCAGGAGACAGAGTGACACTGGATCACCTGGAATAGCACGAGAATGCTAACAACCTCAGGCACCCCATATGGTTAACTTAACACATAAGCACACACTGAAATCATATGTAACCATGAAAGGGAATGGACGTGCATGGTTTGGAGTTGCAGTGTTCCCCCAAAGGGCTCATGTATTGAAGGCTTGTCCCCTAATGCAGCAGTGTTCATATTTGTGCAGTTTTGGGGGACTTGACTGATGTAGTCAAAGATTCTGACTTCATGGATGGATAGGTCCATTGATTGATGCAGAATCTGATGGAACTGTTGGGAGGTGCTGGAAATTAGGAAGGGGAGCCTAGTTGAAGAAAACAGATCACTAGGGCATGAGGTGTCCTAGAGAGATACACTTAAGCCCCAATCAATCAATCAATCCCTTCTCCCCTGGTCACAGCACTCCCTTCTTGCCACCCTTTCTCCCTCTCTTCCTCTTCCTCTTTCTGGCTCACTCTCTTCCTCACTATGCCCTTCTACCAAAGTGGCTTTTCTCAACATCTGTCTAAAGGCAAAGAAGTCAGTCAGCTCGAGGCTGAAACCCGAGCCAAAACAAACGTTCTCTCCTCCTGAGCTGTTTTTGTCAGGAACTGTACCCCAGTGAGCAAAGCCCTAACCCAAAGTCTATTTAGACACCCCACAGAAAGATCTTGTAGTGTATTAAGTGAGACAATCAAAGCATGGAACAGCGTGTGCACGTGTTCGCTTATATCTGAAACCTTTTTCTGGAAGAGTGCACGAGAAATAGTTAAGGATGTTTACCTTTCAAGGACCAGGGAGGACTTTTACTTTTTATTTTTCCCTTCTCATTCTGCAGGAAAAGAAGACTCATCCAGATGTTATCACCTTTCTTCCTTGTGACTCTCGGATAGCCCTTGAATTCTATGGGCAGGCCCTTCTGTGTCATTTCCCTGCTGTTTGCACAGCTTATCTCCTAACTTCATGAAGGCAAAGAGGGACCCATAGGGAAGAAGGGTTTCAGCAGAAGGAGGAGGAGGGATTAGAGAGTGTAATGGACAATGAAAATTTCTAACGTGCATAACACACATGTACGAAACTGTGAAAAGTGAATTACATAAGTAAATAACTGCAGAAGTAGAAAAACTATGTCGTATGAACACACACACATCCCAACTGCATTCATGGGCATTGGCTATGTTTTATTTCTCTTAATAAAAGATTTAAATAAGTAAACATTCTCAAATCTCTGAGTAATAAGGCTGATGACACCGACAGTGAACTATAAACAAACGCATGGGTAATAACTGTCTCACTCGTCCTTCCCTTCATAAAGTAAACAATGTGAAGATGACTTGACAACAAAGACGGTATTCCAAAAGCAATAAACTTTATGTGCTGCGCTGAAACCTCTGTGCACTCAGCCTGGTGTACACATTGGACAATTAACACAAAGCAGCCAGGCACTTACCCATTCTTCCAGAATGCGGGACACTGCCTCACTGGCTCTGCTCATGTTTCTACAGGCCAAGATCACGTGCGCACCATGGAGGGCAAAGGACTTGGCGGTTTCGAACCCTGTGGTTAAAAGTAAAAGTCCACATTAGAAACAATGCTAATGCCAACAAGTAAGGCTTGAAGGGTCGTCAGTGGATGAACTGACAGAACGGAGTGGTTTTTAACCAGAGATGGTTCTGTGCTCCAGGGGACAGGGCCAGAGGACAGGTCAGGAGATATGTTGGGTGGGTGAAACTGTGCAGTGGAGTGGAAGTGGCTTCAGTGACATAACAGATCAAATGTCTTACTCTAGACCAGTGGTTCTAAATCTTCCTAATGCTGTGACCCTTTAATCTAGTTCTTCATGATGAGGTGACCCCCAACCATAAAATTTGTTTTCATTACTACTTCATAACTGTAATTTTGCTACTGTTATAAATCATAATGTAAATATCTGTTGTAACTCGAATCTTAAATCAGTCTTTTAATAACAATACCCAGAGTCAGATATTAATCAGAGAAGCAGAGCAAGCCACAGCCACCACCTCTTACCTCACCAACTCCTCAGCCTGAAAGAGCCTCAGCCAATAGGCCTCTAGCTGAAATGGACACTTCTGCCAAAAAGCCTTAGTTCCTGTCTCCTCACGCCTTATATACCTTTCTCTGCCCACCATATCACTTCCTTCGCAGTGCTGGGATTAAAGGCATGTGGCTTCCCAAGCAAAGGCATGAGATCTCAAGTGCTGGGATTAAAGATGTGTGATTCCCAAGGAATTAAAGGTGTGTGCCACCACTGCCTGGCTCTATTTCTCCCCTAGACTGAGTCAATCTCACGTAGTCCAGGGTGGCTTTGAACTCACAGAGATCCAGACAGATCTCTGCCTCCCGAGTGCTAGGATTAAAGGTGTGTGCCACCACTGCCTGGCCTCTATGTTTAATCTAGTGGCTTGTTCTGTCCTCTGATCTTCAGGTAAAGTTTATTAGGGTACACAGTATATCACAATCTGTGTTTTCTGATGGTCTTTGGTGACCCCTGTGAAAGGGTCATTTGATCTGCCTCCCAGAGGTCGTGACCCATAGGTTAAGAACCACCCACAGCAGAGCCCTGTTGACAGAGCAGGTCAACAGCAAGAAATGAGAAAGCTGACCCAACAAATACAGCAATTTCAAAGGTGAAGACCCAGTCCAAGAAGAGCTCAGGCCATAGCCAGTAGCTTCACTACCAACCATAACTGACTAGACCTTTGCTTAACGAGAAGCCCCCATGCTCTGCTCTGTAAGGAGTCAGTGTTTCCAGAACTTACAAATCCAGCAATTGTAGATGTCTATGTGTCGTAGGCCCTCCCTCTTACCTTCCTGGTGAGAACAACTAGAAAATCTGCAGAGTGTATCAAATATATACATATATACAGATAGATAGATAGATAGATAGATAGATAGATAGATAGATAGATAGATAGACAGACAGGTAGATAGATAGATAGATAGATAGATAGATAGATAGATAGATAGATACACATATACATATATGTATATATATATACATATGTGAAGGCATGTGCATACATGGGCATGCATATACACAGATATGAAAGCACACGTTCTTCTCTGAAATTATCAGAGAAGTATGGTACAACTGAGAATTCTAGAGGCCAAGGTTTAGGAAAGTGGGGCAGCACATAGCAGGAATATGGGGTGCCACTCAAGTCCTATTCCAGTTCTATAACAGTAGATGAGAAGCAGCACACAGGCCAAGCTTGTCGTATCCTTATAGGCAGAGAAAGGTAGAAACATAAACCCAGGGTCCACGAAGAAGGGTGGTAGTACATACACACCAGAGCTACTGCCTTCCAGGAGAACCAGAGACAGGCCAGCCTCTCAGAAAGCTCAGCCTCAGATACTTCAGTTTCTGACTGGGTTGAAGTGGCCTGTCCCTATTTAATGGAAAAGCAAAGGATAACGATATGCTCTAGAGAGGAAGAAGGTGCCATCCAGAGCCTCAATTATCCCTCCAATATTTCCCATTCTCATGTAAAATCTCTGGAACAAGAACCTAAAATAGTAAGACACACAAGAGGACAAGATGTTACCAAAGGCCAAAAAAGACAAAACCAGAAGCAAATGCACAAGAGATCACTGGGGATGGCATCAGAAATAGTAGCTGGACGCACTATGGCTAGGCTTTCCAGGAAGGAGGAGCTAGAGCGGGCAGCTGAGATCACCGGCTGCTCTCCCAAAGGACTAAGTTCAGTTCCCAGCACCCACATCAGGAGGCTCAGACATTTGTAACTCGAGGCCCAGGGGATCTGATGTCCTCTTCTGTCCTCTATGTGCAACTGTACTCAAGTGCACGAATCCACACTCGCATACACATAAACATAATGTAAAAGTACATAAATGGGGTCTGGAGAGATGGCCCAGGGGTTAAAAGCACTGGCTGCCCTTGCAGGGACCTAGGTTCAGTGTCTAGCGCCCACATGGCAGCTCATAACCATCTTTAACTCCAGTTTCAGGGGACCTGATGCTCTCTGCTAGTCTCCATGGGCACTAGGCACACATGTGGTATACATACATACATTCAGGCAAGATACTCATATACATAAAATAAAAATAAATACATCTTTAAAATATAAATAAACAAAATCTCTGTAAACTGTAATAGTAGTTTCATCTCCAAACCTATCCAGTCACATACATATGCATGTTCAGATTTTGTGTAGTGTTTTTCTAAATTTTTAAATATTAAAAAAATTATTAAAAGGACTGTGGGTCCCACAAACCCTAAAAAGATTTTATGAAATGTTCAACTACTCTAGGTTGATACATTATTAAGTTTTAAAAGGAAAACATCTATGAAAACATTACTGAAAAAAATGTCATGAGGGTAAACTGGAAAATTAAAAGAATACATATTTAAGGAAATTGAATCCACATGTCAAAATCATCTAAAAAAAAATACCAAGGGGATGGGGAAATGCAAAGAGAGGGGAGGAGTCAACCTAGTTCTAGAGTTGAATGCCCAGACATTGCTCTAAACAGCAAAATGATACATATTTTATAGACATGTTTTGTTAATATGTATGTGCATGTACATGTGTGCATATGTGTGGTGTACACAGAGGGCATCAGATCCCACGAATCTGGAGTTACCTGTGGTTTGGAGCCACCCAATATGGGTTCTGGGAACTGAACCACAGTCCTCTGAAAAAGCAAAAAGCCCTCTTAACCACTGAAATCACCTCTCCAGTCCCAATATCAGATTTTTTTTTTAAGTTACAGTGAATTCAAATTAATAGTTTCCTTTTTGAAAATATTGTTTACATGTCTTATTCTAATTATTATTTCATGGATATGTGTATGTGTGCATGCATGTATGTGGATATCAGAGAATGTTTCATCTTGTTGGGGATTTTTACTCTTTTGGGGGGCCCGCCACTCAGTTCCCAAATAAATCACAAATGGAGGCTTATTCTTAATTATAAACACCCAGCCTTAGCTTGGCTTGTTTCTTGCTGGCTTTTCTTAACTTAAAATTAACCAGTCTGTCTTTTGCCTCTGGGCTTTTCCAATTCTCTTACTTCTGTAAATCTTACCCTTACACCATGGCTTGCTATGTAGCTGGGTGGCTTGCCCCTGATGTCAACCTCCTTCTCTGGCTACTTCCTTTTTCTCTCCTCCCAGATTTCACCTTCTATATATTATCTCTGCCTGCCAGCCCCGCCCATCCTTTCTCCTGCCTTGCTATTGGCTGTTCAGTTCTTTATTAGACCATCAGGTGTTTTAGACAGACACAGTAACACAGCTTCACAGAGTTAAACAAATGCAACAGAAACAAAGTAACACACCTTAAAATAATATTCCTCAACAGTTTCATTCTATGTATTATTGTTGCATAGATGTGGGGGGGAGGGGACAAGCATGCATGTATGTGGACATCAGAGAATAGATTTCAGAAGTCAGTTCTCTACTTCCACTTCCACTATGGGCTCCAGGGATCAAACTTCAGTTCTGAAGCTGAACTCAGGTTTTTACAACAAGGACTTCTACCCACTGAGCCATCCCATCAGCCTCCAAAATGCCACATCTTAGAAGCTATGGTAGATGACATACTGCAACCAACATGAATCCAGTAAAAAGGTGCCAATAACACCTTCATCTGTCACCCTAGGATCTGATGTGCCCAAAAGATCTTGGAGAAAATGGCAAAACCTCTATCCCTCCTAAATTTTCATGCCAATGCAATGACCAGAAATATTTTGATCATATTTCAATTAAATGATATTAAAATATAAATTGGGGAAGACGGCAAGTACAGTTCCCAGACATTCCTTGGGAACTATTTTGTTTTGTTTGAGACAAGATCTTGCCATGTATCCTAGGATGGCTTGAAACTCACTATGTAGCCCAGGCTGGCCTCAAACTCCAATTCTCCTGGATCCACCTCCTGAGCGTTGGGATTACAGGTGTGTGCCACACTAAAACAACTGTATTATTTATGGATGGAAAGGAGATCGGCATGATGCAAGGCCAGGCAGTAAACAACTGTCTCCATGCCTAGTCATCTCTGCTTCCCAGAAGGGTTCGCTAAGGAGGGGATGGTTTATACAGACTGCTAATGGGCCACAATGCTGTGCAGTTTTGAAATAATCCACCTTGTTTTGAATCGCAACCCTGATGAACCTGTAACTGGCTTTTTAATAAAGACTAAATATTAAAATCCTATAGGAATACTACTCACTACAGTTTAGAATTACACTACTTAAAAATCTACAGGGAGAAAACATAGCCTTTTCATTCACCTTTTATTTTCCCAAACAAACCTACTGAGTCAGGCTATCTCACTTGACAAAATGACCTGCTGCATAGGACCCTGCATTACTGAAAGCTGGGCATCTAGCTTGATGGCAGCAACAGGCTGCTGAGGCAAGCGTGTACCTTCCCTCCCTCAGATACGTCCTGACTGGAACTATGGCTAAGCCATCTGTCTCTGTGTCTCATAAAGTTATTCTCTGGACCTTACATCTTCCTTTATCTAAACAGAGCTGTACACACCGCTAGTCGACTTGTCAAAGCTACAGCCGACAAGTCCATTTTCTAATCCTTTACAACCGCCTTTGGAGCAAAAACAAAGCGGGAGATATTTCAAAAGATGATGGTTTAACAGCAAGGACAATAACACGTTTATAGCAAACCACATCTCCAGAGTATGGAGTTTTATAAATTAAAAAAAAAGTTTAATAACATTACCTACTGCTAAGTCCTGGGCAAAGCCCATGAGGACAGCATCCCTCACGCTCGTAACACTGCGGCTGATGGCCAGCTTAATTAGCTAAATGTAGTAGTGCTAAGCCAATCCTGCATGGTGCCAAAGTTGGTGCAAAATAATGAAGGCAATGGTTTACTAAATTTAATAACCTGATTCATCTTATAAAAAATTAACTTCATGACAATGTTTAAATTGCAGCAGCTTAACCACGAGGAGATAGCCAGTGGGTGCAAGAGAATATTTAACGCTAATAATATGAAGAGAATAAATAACAGAAGGCATTTTTAAACAATGGGCAGCAAGGTTTCCTAGCATCTGCAATAAGAGATCCAGTAACAAGTGCTAAGTGTCCATGGGGGTTTAATACCTCATGGTTCCAGGTTTTAAGTTTTAAATACAAATACCCAAGATGGAAAATGTACCCCAAAAGTTAAATGCCCCCTTACCTTACACTAGTTTTTATTTTCTGGGATAGAAGTTATAGACTGGCTTATAGAACAAATCAAGTGCACAAACAGTTCTATTTGCCTCGAGGTCTTTGTCCACCCTTTCCATCCTCCCATCCCCCATCCCCCCAGTATTTTCCCCTTTCTCTCTCACTGCCTCCCATGTTACTCCCATCTTTTCTTCCTAATTGAATTAGCTGCAGGGTTGAGCATTTCTGGAAGGAGCCTAGATGAGAGTTCTGGGGCCCCAATGGCATTGATGACAGCCAACTGACTGAGGAGCCACCGTCAAACAGGTGAAAATTAGCATCTCAGGTCAGCCACAGTGAACTGCCATCCATGCTGTTGGCATTTCCCACCAGGTCACTACAGGAACCATATGCCCAGACGGATGGTTCATCCAGATCTTTTGTTGTTGTTAAAAGCTAAGTTTTTGTGACATAGCCAAGGCTGGTCTCTAACTCATGATCCTCTTATGTCAGCCTCCTGAGAGCTAGGAATACAGGCACAGACACTATAAATAACCCTCTGTGATAGCTAATATTGATTGTCAAGTTGACAGGGTCTAAAATCACCGAGGAAACAAACCTCTGACATATCTATGAGAGAGTTTCTAGATTGAGTAACTGATATGTGTCAACCGGACCCACAATGGGTGGTATTACTCCATGGGCCAGAACCCCAGAAAGGAAGAACAAGGAGAAGTAAGCTGTGTGTGAGCATTGATCTCCCTCTGCTCCCTGACTCTGTATACAATGTGACCAGCCACTCATACTCTTGCTACAAGACAAACTAAGCTCTTTATCCCCTAAGTTGCTTCCTGTCAGGTATTTGATCAGAACAACAAGAAAACTTACATTCTCTCACCTCAAAATCTTAAAGAATATTTCCTGTTGACCTGCTTGAGATTTTATCTAAGCCATGCCAAGTCCTACCTTGCCAAGCAAGAGATCACACCCTGGCTATGGATAGGGAAACCCAGGGGTACTCAGCTTTGCTAAGGCAGGCACACTCAGACTGATAAATCAGGGCCCTGACATGCATCTACATGCATGGGAATGTGTCATTGTGTGGCAGCAGGAACCCTGGGTCAAGAACTACATCAGAACTGAAGGAGCTAGGGAAGAAACAGACACACAAAAAGGCACCAGGAATGATGAAAGACAGGGATTGCTGAGGGGCCTCACAGGAACAATGTTGAGAAAAGAATGGAGACCAGACTGCGCAAACCAATGGACAGGAGGATGTAGAGGAAATCTCTGGACAGAGTGCAACACTGTGAGTTATTATTACTGCTGTTGTTTTATCCAATTAAAGCCCCTCTGGTGGCCATGAAGATGATGGAGAAGGTACAGACAGGGAAGCACTGTGATCAGCCCATGGAGACAAAGACCCCTCTTATGCTGAGTGGCTAAATTCGTAAATTAGAAAAACACTTGGAAAACAAGTATGCAGCATGGCAACTGTGTAAATCTAGGCTTGAGTGAGCATCTGGGAGGTACTAGAGTTTCTCCAGCAGTGTGGGTGAGCCTAGCTACGTGTTCGCATGAACAGAAAACACACAGGGAGGGAAGGGCCTATGCTCAGAGCAGGTAGCCATACAGAGAAACACAGAGCTGCCTACAGATGCCACAGGCACAAAAGACTCCAGGGTAGGAAGCCATACTCAACAAGCCCTGACAAGGTGCCGTGGACATGGGCTCAAAGAACAAGGCAGTTTCTTCCACAGTGCCAGGAATATTCTTTCTGGTTGGAGATTTTTAATTCCTCTTATATTGTGGATGTACTTGGGCAGTGTCCCCATTTACTGTAAATTATGGTTTTAATTATCATTTTTATTAAGATGCCCAAAGGAGTTGGGACTTACGACACCAGTAATTTCTAATGGGCTGTTATTATTAATTTATAATTGTGAAACACTGGAGACAAACATTACTTGCAACTGTATGCCATTAAAAGAAAACAGAAATGGTGGCCACCACCCAATGTATGCCCACACATATCAAGAATGGACCACTCACGCAGTCTTTAGGAACCAAGCAACAAGTCAGAGAATATGCCCCCAAAAGGCCCTCATCATGTGTAGAACAGGAAGATAGGCCTATATCTTTCAAGTGAAGTTAGATTTGGGGATAACTCGGAGTTGGAGTTATTGTTTGGTTTGGATGTGGGTGGGTGACTGAGCACACACATAATACAGCATGCACAGTTCAGAGGATGGCCACAGGTCTGTTCAGAGGCAGAGTCTCTACTGATCACCACTGTGTACACCAGACTAGCTGCTAGCTGGCCCAGGAGCTTCCGGGGCGGGGGTAGGGGTGTTCCCCTGTTTCTGCCTCCCATCTTATCATAGAAGTACTGGGATTACAGATGCTCAGGACCTCCAGCTTTATATGGGTTCTAAGAATCCAAACTCAGGGCATTGTCCTTTCTTGTCAAGTACTTTAATCCACTAAGCTACCTCTCCAGCCCATGTAGTTTTTGTGTGAATGAACCACTAGCTTGGGCTAGGGGTGTTGCTCTGCAGTAGACTGCTTGCCTAGCATGTGCAAGGCCCTGGGTTAACAAAAACAACAACAACAAAAATCAAACTGGTGGTTTTAAGGATCTGAGTTTCCCTTACATCCTCCTAAATCTACAAGGACCACACTTTCCAAACAGATCTGACTACTGTAAATGAAATTATAATGACATGACATTGACTGAGACACTGAAACCTACTTTTTCTGAGGCTGCAAAGGGAACTCTGGGATACACAGTCATCCTAGTGATGAAGTCAATGCCAAGAGGCAGGGACAACCCACTTTGTTGATTCTGTAACTCCTGACACCCTGCATAACTCCTTGCACGATCACACTTACCATCCACACCATCTTAATTACATACCTCTGAGTTCCAGTCAGACATCACTCTCACCAAACAGAACACACAGCCATCAACTCTTAAGAAATTACAAAACATGCAACCTCTCCAGAGAAAATAAGTCCAAACCATCCCTGCTTTGGAAATGAGGTCTCAAATACAGTCAAATGAGAGGTGCCTTACAATGTGCAATGCTTTCTCAACACCCCTCACAACATAATTCACCAAAAGGATACCGGTTTAAGAGATGAGAACATGGGGGTAGGAAATGGGTTGGTTCACTGGGAATCTTTTTTCAACATCCCCAAGCTGTATCTCAATGATTTGGGCAATATTGCACTGGAATGTTTTGCAGTGTTAGATAATAAATTGTAAGTGACTGTGTGAGATCTCTCAAGAGGCAAAACTGACCTCAGGCTGGCTACGAGTGCTGCCACTGCACTGGGTGAATAAGTTCTCATCTGACCTGCTAGTGACAACCCTAGTTAGAAACTACGGTGAGAAAGGTACCCAGAGATCACAATTAGCACAGTCCTGGACAGGTCCAATGAAGACATAATCTGTAATTGCAAATATGTTGAACAGCACCTGAGTTGTCAGGGTGTGGAGGAACCAGACAACCCCAGGTATTAAGTGGAGAGGGGATATAAACTGGCTAGACACCTCTGAGGGCAACCGGACATATCAAGTGATAAATGGGCATGCTCTGTGTCCCCGCTATTCCACAACTGGAGACTTAGCCTAGCAAACAGACTTGCACACATGCATAATACTGGGGGAAGAACATTTGATGCCACATTGTTTGTAAGAGGCAGAAAAACCATAATCCACCTAATTGTCTATCAGTTAGGCTGAATCAACCAACTAGCATGCAGAGATTAAACTATATGTGCTGCACTCAGAAAGAATGGAGTGGGGCTGTAGAGATGGCTCAGTGGTTAAGAGCACTTGCTGTGCAGGCATGAGGACCCGAGTTCAGGCTCCAGCAAAAAGCTGGGTGAACACAACTCTACCCTCTAACTCCAGTGCTGTCAAAGATAGAGATGGGGGTGGTCTCTAGGGCTTACTGGCAAACAGCTTAGCTCCAGCTTCAGGTTTAGAAAGAGACCCCTGCCTCAGAGGGATATGATAGAGAGTGATGGCAATACACCTAACACCCTCCATGTGCTTCTGTGCATGCAACACAGGCAAGCATGTCCACATAAAATACACATGAGTATATACCACACACAAACAGAGTATGGAGGAATACTGCCTGTTGGCCCATTCTGGGGCTTCCTCAGCCTCCTTTCTTATACAGCCCAGAGCCACCTGCCTAGAGATAGTACCCATATTGGGTTGGGCCTTCTCACATCAATCGTTAATCAAAACAATTTCTCACAGACATGGCCATGGGCTAGTCTGATCAAGGCAATTCTTTAGCTGAGCTTCTCTCTTCCCAGGAGACCCTAGATTGTGCTGAGTTGACATTTTAGAACTAAGCAGGAAGCTGGGCAGTGGTGGCATATGCCTTTAATCCCAACATTCAGGAGACAGAGGCAGGCGGTCTACAGAGTGAGTTCTAGGATAGGCTCCAAAGCTACACAAAGAAACCCTGTTTTAAAAATGGGGTGTGAGGGCTGGAGAGATGGCTCAGAGGTTAAGAGCACTGGCTGCTTTTCCAGAGGTCCTGAGTTCAGTTCCCAGCAACCACATGGTGGCTCACAACCATCTGCAATGAGATCTGGTGCCCTCTTCTGGCCTGCAGGCATACATGCAAGCAGAACACTGTATACATAATAAATAAATAAATCGTTTAAAAAAAAAAAACTAAGCAGGACAGCAAGGGTAGCCCAGTAGTAGTAGAGCACTTGCCTGGCACGCGTAAACTTCTACCTTCAATCCTCAATATTCCGGCGGGAGGTGGGAAGGGATGAAGTTGGGATAGGCTAGGAATATAGCTCAGTAGTAGAACACTTGTCCAAAACACACAAAACTTTGAGTTCAACACTCAGCATCACACACAAAAAGTTAAAGCATAGAGTGGCTTGCAAAATACAACACAAATGAAGAAGGTATGTGGGTAAACAGCTCTGACACTGATTACTCTGAGAGAGAGAGAGCAATTGTTTGGGAGCAAGGAAGATTTACTGTACATGCTACAATGCATGCTGTTTCAATTTTTAACACATGCATGTACTCCTGTTATAGTAAGAAACTAAAAATAACCAACTGAATGACATCTAATTGATAATTTATGGGTCTTTATGAATTTTAATACAGAGCAATCAGGGCAGATAAGAACGGAAGGAACCAATTCAAACTCCAAGTATGTTTTAAGCAGTCTGACTTGGAGAAAAGACTGGAAACATCCCTGTAAGGAGGAGGAGCCGGGACGATTACTAGCTGCTGGGCACCGTGCCAAGTGCTTTACACAATACAGGGATTCTAAGACACTCTTCAAGGAAATCCTAGAAGTGCTGTCATCCTTTCATACAAGAGGAAAGCAATGAACACAGAGGTAATGGGACTTGCACAGTCCAGGGGTCCAGACAGACAGTGTGCCCAAGTTCAGAGGAGACACATACCACCATCCGGACCCTGACCTACCAAGAGCGCCTTGTCACTAGCAGTAAGTGGCATTGTGATATACAAAGGAAGATTTGTGTAGCTGTGAAGGCTGATCTTGACTGTCAACTTGACACACCCGGGAACTGGGAACCTCATTTGAAGAACTGACTCCATCAGACTGGCCTGTGAGCGTGTCTTAACTGATAACTGATTAGAGCTGACAGAGGGCCCAGTCCACCGTGGACAGCACCATGCCTAGGCAGGTTAGCCTGAGCTGTATAAGAAAAGTAGTTGTCAGTAAGCCAAAGGAAGCAAGCTAATAACTAGTGTGCCTCTGTGGTCTCTGCTTTGGTTCCTCCCTCCAGCTTCCTTCCTTGAGTTCCTGCCTTGGCTTCCTTTAATGATGGCTGGTACCCTGTAAACCAAATTAACCTTTTCCTCCTTAAGTTGCTTCCGAGCATGGTGTTTACCATAGCAATGGAAGGCAAACCAGGACAGTGGTCTCTATTCAAAACCTTGGAAATTCCCTGAGTGATTGAGGCTAGAGGGGTCTCTCTCGGTGGTGCTTAGATCCAATGACACTTGTTGACGATGTCTGGGTTTATACTGATGAAGTGAGTCTTGGAAGTTGGGGGCTACTTGCCAGAGAATGTGACTAGAAGATTGGAATTTTCAGAATCACCAACTTCCCAAGCTCTTATACCTCACATCTCCAGGAAAGAGGAGAGGCTGGAGACTGACACCAAAACTGGCCAATAATATACCCAACCATGCCTGCATATTGAAGCCTCCATAAAAAGCACAGGTAGCTTCTGAGTCTGTAAATACACAGAGACAGAGGGAGAAGCATATCTAGAAGGGCACAGGAGTTCTCATCATAATCCACCTAAGGACATCTTCCCTTGGCTGCTCATCCACACACTTTTAATATCCTTCCTAACAAAATGGTAGATGTAAGTAAGATGTTCCACTGAGCTCTGTAAGCCACTATATCAAACCCTCAAACTCAAGGAGAGGTTGTGTGTGAGGATCCTTCATTTGTAGCCAGTTGGTCACAGTACAGGTAACAATACAAGACTTGGGGTTGGGCATCTGGAGCAAGGGCAGTTTATGGTACCAGTCCTTCACCTGTGGGGCCTGTGCTAACTCTGGGTCATTAGTACATGAACTGTAACATACCCAGCTGGTGTCTGAAGAGTTGGAGATTTACTGCATGTATAGAATGAAACCAGATGTTTGGTCAGAGGCATACTGCAAATGTAGAAGACAGAGTTCCCCTTCCTTTAGGGTCTCTATGAGTCAGGTTATTTGTCATCGCTGGAGAAAGCACCTGAGAAAGTGATCCAAGGAAGGATTTATATCAGCTCACAGTTTGAGGTTTCACTCCATCAAGGTGGGGAGGTCACAGAGGAACAAGGCAGCTCACATCCTTGCAGCCAGAAAACAGAAAGAGAACACCGCTGGTAGTGGGCTCCCTGCCTTCCTACTTTTTCCATCCAGATCCTCAGCCTATGGGGTTGTGCTGCCCACATTCAGGGCAGGTCTTCCCACTTGGGAGGTTCTTTTGGGAAACACTCTCACAGACACTCAGAGGTAAATCCTCCTTTCTCAAGTCAACGAAGTTGACAGTCAAGATACACCACTGCAGGGTAACTGGAGAAGCTTTAACAGGAATTCATGGGGGAAGGAGGAACCCCTGCAGAACACTGCACCACCCTCTCACCACAGAGAACCTCTGCTGTCTGTTCCCATGATAACAGAACTTGATGCACCCCCTCTGTGGATATCTTGAGCTCTGGCCCACCACTCCATGCATAAGTGCTTGGCACTTGGACAACTTAGACAATAACTTAAGCAGTTGTTCTTCTCAAAGAAGAGTGGTTCCCACAGCTCATGTTTCAATGTCAGTAATGTTTTCAAGCCATTTTCACTTTTGTGTCACCGGGGGAAAGCCAAGACCCGTGACCTCTTTGGTTCCGCTATTACACTGACAGACCTGCTTCAAGGAATCCATCTCCCAGTTCTGTCAAGTTTGCTAATCTTCCACATTCCATCATGGAGCATGGAATTAACACCATTTCACAACTGACTTCTGAGACACTTCTCTTGTGAGACCTATGAGGGATAACTAGTCTACAGAAATAATGTCCCTCTGCACATTCTTCCAAGAATGGTAACAGCTTCTCAGACCGAATTTAGTCCCCCTCCTCTTCCAACCTAATGGGCATCTCAACACTGCAGTCCCAGGATAAGCTCACATTTTCCCCCTTTAATTCTTAAAGACTTTCAAATCCAAACATTAAAAGGAATATCCTGATTGCATCAAGTTCATGTGGCCACTGCCCACCTATGCTCCAAAAAATAACAGTAACTCCAAAGTGGCTTCTTGTTCGTTGCTCTTTAAGCAAAGTGCACATGGCACTCTAGAAACATGCTCCAGGACAATTAATTAGAAACAGGACAAAAATTAAAGAGGACACACATACTCACAGATACTCACTCCGATACACACTCAACTCGTACGTTTAGATCCTCAGCGAAGTGCTTCTGGTATGCCAAAGTAGAAAGACTTGCCCTTGAAGTTTGGCCTTTTGTACTTTGATGGATTTACTTCCATATACTTCAAGAGCAGAAGAGAACTCAGTAGAGTCTACAAGCCGGCTGGACTGTACTCCTGAGCCTGTACCATTTGTCCAGCTGTGGGAGGGCTTCCTCTCACTGCCCAGGCCTCACTGCTTTTTCTGAGCTGTCTGAGACCATTCCAATGATTTAGAGCAGAAGTCAGCCACAAGTGCTCACGCAAAGACAGAACTTTTGACATTTTATTATTTCATTTTATTTTTTATAATGTACTAAGTCTAGCTGGTGCTTCTCAAATGTGTACAGTTTGGGGTCATGCACTGGAGCATGAGAATCCTACCAGTGGCCATGTCCTCAAAAAAAGACTGATTCTCCCTACCCCCCCAAACTATAAACTGCCCATAGCTCCTCGGGAAGGGGTGGGGCCTGGAGATCAACTTTTCCATGTCAGGATTTTCGGCTGGCTTGCTCTTATGCAGGTAAGCACAGCTTCTGTGAATTCATGACCACAATAGCCAGGCTGTGGCCAGGCCTTTCATGACACCCTCCCATCCTCCAGCTTACTTTCTTTCCACGATGGTCTCTGCACCTTGGGAAAGGGAGCGGACGTAGATGTGTCATTTAGAACTTTCTTAACGCCCAGTGGGCCTGTGATCAGCCTCTCTCCCAACATGCATTCCCATACCTGTCCATAAAGAAATGGTTAGGATAGGAGTGCTCAAACAATAAGAGGGGGAGGAGGGAAAGAAGGAAGAGAGGGAGTAGAAAGAGGAAAAGAGGAGGATGTGGTATGGGACAAAGGAGGAGGAGAGGGACTCTGACTACATTGGGAGCTCTCAGCATCAAAAAGCCGCTCTACTGTCCTGTCCATCAGTCCATCGGTTTGGACAATGAATCACTCTTCTAATTCAAGTATTTAAAAAAAAATTTTAGTGACCTTGGTACATTACTTATACTCTTGAGAAGATTAAGTTTTTTCTGCTCCTAAAGGGCTCCCAACAATGTTGTGATGACTCAGCACTTTTTTGGAGCTCACCTTTAGAGTTCCGTATTCACTTTCCTTTCTCTCTAGCAACAGGGTCTCAGTGTGTAGCCCAGCGTGGCCTGGAACTTACTATATAGACCCGGCTGGCCTCCATCTCACAGCCAACTCCCTGCCTCTGCCTTCTGAGTGCTGGGATTAAAGGTGTGCCCAATCAAGCCCAGCCTAAACTGACTTTTCATTCTCCAACACTCCTAATCTTTTCTCGAAAGTAAGGATTAAGTTCAGTCTTCTGGGATAGACACACAGCCAGAATTACTCTGTTTGTGCTCTTGACCCACTATGACCTTACCCAAAAAGTGTGATGCCAAAAGACCTAATTAAAAGATCACCCTTTTCTTGGAGTCAGTTTTCCAAAGTATCTCTAATAATCAAAATGACCAGATTACTGTCCTGGAAGATATCTTTAGCATACTTCTGAAGTTTGTAAAAACTAATGTCTTGGCTGGGTGTTCATTACTATTTAGTTCTGTTGTTATGAAACATAAATGTTGACACTATCACAATTCAACTTGAAACATTCAAAAAACAAAGCCCTACCTTTCTGTCCCCCACCCCACCCCCATTTCTTGCAATAATAATGTGGAGTGGAAGGCAGCTGTAACTCTAGCTTTCAGAACGGGACAAAGGTTTCCATCATTTCTTCCACAGGCAGTAATGCACAAAGGAAAGCACATGATCATTACTAGTTCTAGCAAACCGTGTGTGTGTGTGTGTGTGTGTGTGTGTGTGTGTGTGTGTGTGTCTGTGTGTGTCTGTGTCTGTGTCTATATGTGTGTCTCTGTGTGTGTGTGTGTGACACACACACACACACACACACACACACACACACACACAGAGGCCAGGGGTTGATGTCAAGTATCTTCCTCAGTCATGCCCCACAATTATTTTCTGAAACAGGGTCTCTTCCTGAACCCAGTGGGAGGCTGGCTGACACAAAGCTTAAGGAATTTGTCTCCCCAATACTAAGTTTATAGACATGCACCAGAACACCCAGATTTTTCCATGGGTGCTGGGGATGAATCCAGGTCTTCATGCCTGTGCAACAAGCACTCTACCAACTGAGCATCTCCCCAGCTCCCAGCACACCTTTTTTTTTTGATACAACACACCTGGTGATTAGAGTGCCTGGGTCCCAGCAGAGCAAGCAACTACTCAAAGAAAGTATCCATCACTTTTTAAGCTCACTGAGATCTGACTGCACATACTGACTTGGGAGGGGAAGAAGAAAAGCAGTGTTAAGTTTGATAACATCTTGTTTTAGGCGACCCAAAGCAGATGCTAGAAACACATCAGCTTTAAAACTCCATACTCCTCCAGAGCCTTGCAATCTACACTAGCTGTGATCAGGCACCTGCTTGACATGAACTTCAGGGATGCACAAAGCACCTTCTAGGCTGATTTTGCCCGACTCTTGAGGTTCAGCCAGCTGTACACTTTTGCTTGGCTCCCCTCATCCATCTGCTGCCTCTGATCCAAGAAGTCTGGGTAGAAGTTTCCAGCAGCAGTAACGTGAATGATTGGAGATTAGGCTCAACTTCTTCTATTTGGAAAGGAGAAAGTGTGCTCTGGGCTGGTGGAGGCATTAGAGCTCTGACATAAAATCCCTGTTTGCAGGGAACTTGGTTCAAACTGTTTGCCAGGAGGTATGCTGGCTCCCAGCAGCTGGAGCAGAGGCAAACGGAAGGTTGCTCCCCAAGATTCTGGTGGAGATTTTCCATCATCGATTAAACGGCTTGAGGGAAGCAGGCTCAACTAGCACTCTTTCTTATTTAGCTCAGACACACAGACTGCCCTGCAAGCACACATGTTAGAGTCTCCATTACAGTAAAGTATACTTGATTTTCTTTGGCATGCTAAAACAGATATGGAAAGGGAAATGTAATAACCACATAAGCATTCCTTTTTTTTTAAACTTTGAGACAGAGTTTTATATAGCCCAGGCTAGCCTTAAACTCCTGACCCTCCTGCCTCAGCCTCCCAAATGCCAGGATTACAGGCAGGCACCACCATGCCTCTCCTTGAAAGCAAAGAATTTCTTAAGTTGGAGAACACATCAAGAGTCTTATTCCATGGTCAGTTTTCTCACTACTGTGACCACAGAGGTTGCAGTCCATCATGATAGACAAGAAACAGAGGAAAAATTAAAAAACACAGAATAGAGAAAGGGGCAAGGCACTTCCTTAGCAGAGTCCCACCTTCTGTTTTTCACTACATCCCCAAACCATCATAATACAAATCCATCACTGAAGCCACTTATGAAATCAGCACCGTCGTGATCTGTCTCAGCCAGCAGCCTCTCTTACAAACCCAAAGGCCTACTCGACTCATCTCCTAGGTGCTTCTCAATCCAGTCAAGCTGACAGGCATCACATCTCCACAATTCACACCTTGTAGCCATAACCTCAGTGTGATTGAAACCGGAGTCAGGGACTTTCAAAGAGGTAACTAAGGGTGATTGAAATCAGAAGGGTAGCGTCTTAATCTGATAGGGCTTATGTTCTTATCCAAAGAGAGCATGGCATAGGCATCAGGGTACACAGGGGGAAGACTTAATGAAGATACAGCCAGGTTGTTGTCTGCAAGCCAAGGTGAGAGGCCCTGGAACAACCAACCCTGACTGCACCTTGATCTGGAACTTCCAACCTCCATACTGTCGAGAGTAAACCTCTATAATTGAAGTCACCCAGCCTGTGGGAATTTGCTACAGCAGTTCCAGCAAACTAAGACCTGGAGCTTCTGGCAAGGTCTTCTCTATACCAAAGGGCAAACGTGTTCTCTAAGCCCCTGACCTCAACTACCATGGAACTAACATCAAAGTACCCAGCGTCCCTAAATAAGGAGTAACTGAGGAGGGCCCAAGAGGACTCTCATCTGAGACCTTGCTTCTTAGAATTTCTCAGACTTTCAGAACACTGAAGGACAGACCTATGAATGAAACCAGGGGCCTTTTGCTTCCTACTCAGAGTGTGGGACCTGCACCAATAGCAACATCATCAGGAAATGCAGATTCCTGTGCCTGGACCAAAACCACTGAACCAGAGGCTCTGAAGATGATTAGTGTTATAAAAAGCTTTCCAGGGAACTCTAATGTCCTCTCAAGATGGAGAGCCTCTTGAACTGGTAACTCTCTCACCAGTGATAAAATGCCTAACAAAAATAACTCAAGGGAGAAAAGATTTATTCTGGCTCATGGCTGCAGAAGGCTTACTCTATAGATCCTGGGACCCACGACTTGGCTAGAATACCATGGCAGTGGTACACGTGTCAAAACTACCCAGCTCAGGGAAGACATGAAGGTGGGGATAAGATCCCAGAAAAAAGATCCAGTTCCCAAGGACACACCTCACAGTGAACTACTTCCCTAAGATAGACTCCTGGAGCTTACTTACTCCCCCAAACACTTCCACTGGCTCAGGACCAAGTATTCAACACAAGAGCTTACGGCAGCTAACTCATATTCAAATCTCCATAGCCCTGATCTTGTGGAAGCACAAAGTCACCTTCCCTCTTCTCTGACAGCATGCTTTGCCTGGGCATCCTACTGACGAGTGACTTTCACATCACAGACCCCTCAGTCCTCACTAACAAGATGAAGGAGAGATGCTGAACTCAAGACCCCTTATAGCCTCCTCACTGACAAAACTGCTCAGAGTTGTCTCTCTGAATGTGGGCTTTCTCAGTCTCACAGCAAGAAGACACAGGTGTGCACACATCTGCTTCCTAGCACCATAGAAAACCAAATGCAGTAGTGACTTGTTCACTCTTTTCTTGTTTCTTGTTCTGTTTGTTAGCTTAGATTTGGTTTTTGATTGTTTGTTTGTCTGTCTGTCTGTTTGTTTGTTTGTTTGTTTGTTTGTTTTTGGCAAGATTTGTGCACTGCAGGCTGGCCTTGAAGTTCATATCCTCCTTCCTCCACCTCCCACATGCTGGGACTGCACATAACACCATGCCTAATTCACAAAACAAGATTCTGTGGGTCCACATAGGAGTTCCTCTGAGTCAGAGACATCTAACTTAGAATCATGTCCCCACCACTTTCTAGGGAAGGAGTTATGGGTTGAACTGTGACACTCACCCTGAAAAGATTCCTCTATTGAAGACTTTAAATTACCCTGTCCCCTCAGGGTGCACCTTACCTTAGTAAGGTAAAAACACGCCAAAAAAGAGGCAGTCAAGTTCAAGTGAGGTCATGGGCAGAGGCCCTGCTCCATTCTGAACAGTCTCCTTCTAAAAAGCTGGAGTTTGGACCCAGCACACAGGGCAAACAGCATGTAAATGTAAACAGAGGTCCCCTGTGGGAACCCAGTCAGCCCACACTTGATTCTGAATCTCTGGCATTCCGAACCATCAGGCAGTAAATTTCCACCCAGCTGACAGAACTTTGTTAAACCAGTGCCAGCAAACTGATACACTTGATTTCCATGAGCCCCAGTTTCCTCATCTGCAAAATGGGAATATTAAGAAACTATACCCTTAAGGGGCTGTTAGAAAAGTCAAATGAGGATCCAACAGACTCCTTCAATAGCAGCAGGTCAGCATGTTAGGTTTCACCAATAATTCAGCACTCACAAAATGTTCTCCATGTAAGCTATGCCTCACATGCTCCCGTGAAAATTAAAAAAAAAAAAAAAAAATGGTTCGCGAATCGGCACAGGAGAACACTTCCTAAATATATAACACCTGCAGCACAGACACTGAGAGCAACAATCAATAAATGGGACCTCCTGAAACTGAGAAGCTTCTATAAGGCAAAGGACATGGTAAATAAGACAAAAAGACAACCTACAGAATGGGAGAAGATTTCACCAACCCCACATCTGACAGAGGGCTAATCTCCAAATATATATAAAGAACTCAAAAAACTAGACATTAAAACACCGAATAATCCAATTTAAAAAATGGGCTATAGAGCTAATCAGAGAATTCTCAACAGAAAAATCTCAAATGGCTGAAAGACATTGAAGGAATTGCTCAACATTCTTAGTCATCAGGGAAATACAAATCAAAACAACTCTGAGATACCATCTTACACCTGTCAGAATGGCTAAGATCAAAAACACTGATGACAACTTATGTTGGAGAGGATGTGGAGCAAGGGGAACACTCCTCCACTGTTGGTGGGAATGCAAACTTGTACAGCCACTTTGGAAATCAGTATGGTAGTTTCTCAGAAAATTGGGAATCAATCCACCTCAAGACCCAGCCATACCACTCCTGGGCACAAATCCAAAGGATGCTCAATCATACCACAAGGACACTTTTTCAACTATGTTCACAGCAGCATTATTCGTAACAACCAGAACCTGGAAAAAAACCTAGATGTCCCTCAACCAAAGAATAGATAAAGAAAATGTGGTACATATACACAATGTAGTAAAAAACAATGACATCATGAAATTTGCAGACAAATGGATGGAACTAGAAAATATCATCCTGAGGGAGGTAACCTAGACTCAGAAGGACAAACATGGTATGTACTCACTCATAAGTGGATACTAGATGTAAAGCAAAGGCTAACCAGACTACAACCCACAGGTCCAGAGAAGCTAGGTAACAAAGAGGACCCTAAAAGGGACACATGGATCACTCTGAGAAGGGGAAATAGATGAGATCTCCATGAGTAAACTGAGGGGGGGGGGGGCAATAGAGGGTAGGGGATCGGGGATGAAAACATAAAAGAACGGGATGATTGAGCTGGAACAGGGACGGAGTAGGAGAGTGATGAAAGAAATACCATGATAGAGGAGGACATCATGGGGATAGGGAGAAATCAGGTGCTAGGAAAGTTCCCAGGAATCCACAAGGATGACCCCAGCTTAGACTACTAGCAATAGTGGGGAGGGTGACTGAACTGGCTTACCCCAGCAATCATATCAGTGAATAACACGTCATTATAGAGCCTTCATCCAGTAACTGATGGAAGCAGATGCAGAGATCCACAGCCAAGCACCAAGCTACGCTCCAGGAGTCCAGTCGAAGAGAAAGATGAGGGATTTATGAGCAAGGGGCATCAAGATCACGATGGAGAAACCTACAGAGACAACTAAACCAAGCTAGTGGGAACTCATGAACTTTAGACCAACTTCTGTGGAGCCTCCATGGGACTAGACTAGGCCCTCTGCATAAGCGAGACAGTTGTGTAGCTTGATCTGCTTAAGGGGCCTCCTGGCAGTAGGATCAGGATCCATCCCTGGTGCATGAGCATGGCTTTTCGGAGCCCACTGTCTATAGTGGAACACCTTCCACAACCTTGATGCAGGGTGAGGGGCTTGGACCTGCCTCAACTGAATGTACCAGGCTCTGCTGACTCCCCATGGGAGGCCTTACCTTTTTGGAGGAGGGAATGAGGAGGTGGGTAGGGGAAGGAAGTCTGGTGGCGGGGAGGGAAGAGAGGGGGACCTGTGGTTTGTATGTAAAATGAATTAAAATATTTATTAAAGAAAAAATTTTAAATAAATAAATAAAAATCAGTTCGCAAGTCTACACAAAAGAAACAAATCTCTTGTTTGTGGACTAACTATGCTGTGCAGCCATTAGTTAGGCATACCCCCAATGACTTTTAAGAAGAAGTATTTAAAACACTACATAATAGCCAGAGGTGCTGGTATAGGCCTGTAATTCCAGCATTTGGGAGATGTAAGCAAGGAGGATCAGGAGTTAAAGGTCATCTTCTACCTAGGGAGTTTTACACCAGCCTGAGCTACAGGAGACCCTGTCTCAAACAAGCAAACACAGAAGCTGGTACGAAGGCTTGAGAGGCAGAGGCAGGAAGATCTCCACAAGTTCAAACACAGTCTAATCTACACAGTGAGTTGCATGTCTGCCAGAGCCAGAGAGAGACCCTGTCTCAAAATGATAAATAAACAAGCCCACTATGTAAGAAAACCCACATACAAGTGATTGCCTGGGGGCAGTGGGTGGAGGGAACAGCAAGGGAGTTTTTATAGAGACATAAACCTATTCTGTCTTGATGAGGGAGCCGTTGTGGCTATGTGCACACATCTGCCAAGTCACGAGGGTACAAACACGATGTGCAGGGCTTTGTGCAGCTAAGGTAGTACTCCTCAGACTAAGAAAGATAAAGTGCAATGCTGCTAAGCTATAGTACAAAAAGTAGATACTCTTAAAGGGATATTGTGTACCCTCGTCAAGGAAAGCCCATCAGTCAGGAATCTGAATTATGGTGGTCACTCCACTGAGCACTTGAATGTGAGTTCTGAACATGCTGGCAAGCCAATACAGAGAAAGGAAATAGAATACTTTATGGTGTCTGTCTTATTAAATGGAAAAGATGCATGGCAGTTCTTTAGGTGAAATGTGCTTTCTTTTTTAAAAATTAATTCATTATTATTAGTGGTGGTAGTAGTAGCAGTAGTTGTGGGGTGTTTTGCCCACATGTATGTCTATGCATCATGTATGTGTCTGGTATCCAGGTATCCTGAGATCAACTGGAAATGGAGTTACAAACAATTCTGAATCACTATGAAGGTGCTGGGAATCAAACCTTTGCAAGGCTTCTAGAAGGGCATCCAGTGCTCCTAACCACTGAGTCATCTCTCCAAACCCAACATGGGCTTTCTTAGTGCTGAAAGTTTACCAGAAGAGCATCTTATCAGAAAGGTCTTGTCACAGTAATCCTCCTGCCTCAGTCCCCCTCAATGTTGGGATTACAGTCATGCATCACCAGGATGGCAAGTGTTTTCTACAGAGAACCAGACAGTAAAGTTCTTGGGTTTGTTGGCCAGCTCTGGTGGTAAACTGCAAAAGCAACTTTAGATGATATGCAAATGTGCAGATGTCCTGATGTCCAATAATACTTTAATAGACTAGGCCTGACAAGGCTAGATTTGGTCACGTGCCAGTTTGTTGACCTAAGGAACAAACAATGCACTTTTTAACATTTGGTTCTAAACTGACCTGAAGTAAAACAAACCTCAGAATGAAGGTGATCTCGACTTACAGAATTTCTCTGATTAAAAAAAAAAATGTTTTTAATTACAACAGCCAAGTTCGTGTGGGATAATAACTGTAGAAAGTTTAATTTTGGACAATTTACAAATTTCAATGCAAAAACATATAAAGACAATTTCATTAAAACAAATAGAAAACAAAAAATTTAAGTATTCTATTTTCATCAAAATCTTATTATGCTGTTTCACCCAGTTCATTCAAGTTCCCCTGACTCTATTGGCTTCTCATGACAGAGCTGGATATTAAACTACATCCTGACTCCCTTTTTCTGTGTAGTCAACAAATGTGTTGATTTTGGATCCTGGAATTCTGAAGAAAGCCAACTTAAATGAATTAAGATGACTAATGTGTTGATTCTGCTTCCAATCCAACAAAATTTTGAAGTAAGGACCCTCGTCACATCATGCTATGTGTTTTGGTTCAAATTTAACACCAAACATTGAATAAGGCCACTTTTAGTGAATGAATCACCTAAGAATATTCCTTCACCATGGCAGGATCTCTATCTTGTTTAAATGAGTGGAAAATGAGCTTTGGCCAGATCAACCTAAATGAGAAATCAGGAAAGCAGAGCCTCTGATATCCTCAACAGTGCTGGCTCCAATGGAAAAATGTGACGTGCCCTATGTAGGTGAAGTAGAAGAGTCCATTTCAAGTCACTTATTCATAAGTTGTAACTTCACAGAAAGTTCTGCACGGCACAGTAGAGGAGCATGGTCCCCCACCAGGCCTGGAACATAAGCACACACATCCAATCTAAATTCACCAAGATCCGATCAATACCACTGTGAGGATGCTAATGCAGTGATTGAACACGCAGCTCCCAAAACAGAGCTGGCATGACTGGTTCTCTCCCAGTAGGATATTGTTTTGACGAATGTGCATGCTGTCTTTTTTTTTCCATTGGCTGAGGAGTTCTAGTAGTTCTAATACAATGAAGCTGTAGAGACCCACAGAGGTTTCCTTGTGAGAACTTACTCAGGGTCCAAGAATCCGAGCTTGCTTTACCCAGCAGGGGTCCCTAAGGGGATGATTTAACCACCAGCGTCGTTACCAGGTGTTTGGAAGGGTCTGCACTTGGCTGTGTAGTGTGCTTTGACCTAGCAAGGGGGAGGTCTTTTAGCCCTCCCCTTGTCATTGTTATAAAAAGCCCTTTTGAAGAGGCACAAGGGACCATTGGGTTTTGATCCAGGTCCTCCCAAAGCTATCCTGTGCTTCTGTCTTTCTCCTCTCTGCTATCTTTCTATCTAAAAGTTTCTTATCCCTCTCTCATCCTCATAGGAACCCTTCAAAATGTAGGAGCTGGCCTCCCACATGAAGCACATCTTTGTTTTCTACACACTAACATTAGTTTTTCATCATGTAATATGTGAATAATTACAGAGTCCACAAAGACAGTAACTATTCTACTTTTAAAAGCTGTTAAACATGTTGCAGAGCCTAAGTGTTTCTCACCTACCTTCCATGAAGAAGACATTCAGAACTTGGATGTGTACCTCATTCTAAGAGCCAATCCTTCAAATTCCCTTACATTAATTGTACATATTGACCATCAACGGGGCTACTTTATTAATTACCTGCAGTGTGAATATCAAACTGGTTAAGAGATTATAAAATAAAGAAATCAATAATTAGAGGTCTCCTCTTTCAAAAAAAGAAGAAATTTAAAATTTTATAAGGAAGAATTTAGAAATTCAGGGTCTAGAAATGGAAACTACATAGAATATATGTATTTTGCCCCTAGGTTTTAGATTCAACCGTGACAAGCTGTCAGTGACTGAATTTTTTTTTTTCTACCTGCCAGTTATTTAGGAAAATTCCATTGTTTAGCGAAGTATAATTTTGAAATCAGTAATACTTTATTAATTACATACCAATAAATTTCTATTGGAAGAGCATCCATTAAAAAAGATTTCAAAACATTCAGTGGCATATTTTTCTTTCTAATCCTAGTTGATGAATTTTTATGGATAAAAAGAGGGTGGAAGTAAATGTGTATATTGAACTGTCACTAATGATTGTAACTCCTGGAAAGCATGAGGATTGCTTCATTCAGAATCCAGGAACTAGCCCTTCCTCTCCTTGAAAACGCTACACAAAAGCCTGGCTGTGGATACATCCATTTTTCTCTAGAGAGAGAGGACAGAGCTATATTCTCAAAGGAGCACAGGATGCAAAAATAAATTTTAAAAAGTTAACATCCAATTGCCTGTGATGATTTTTAAGCAGAAACCTACAAATGCACTGTGTTCCTCCAAACGAAAAAAGGAGATGACTACCGGGCAGTCCCTGTGTTCAGGTCATACCATCAAAGTATGGACAAGGGTCCTTAACCATCACACACCCTCAGTCCAGCCCAGCTCTGAAATCACCCACCCCCACAGCATTCTCCCGCACCTGAGCGCTTAAACATTGGCATGACTGGGAACCCACATGCATAAGGTAGCAGGTGTGTAATGACAGGGAGACCAAGTCCCCACTTGGTTCCTAATGGGTGATAGAAACTAGACTAGGAGCAAAGCCTTCTGACACTCATGCTCCATAAAAAGGCCAACCCCATGAGGCAGAGCATTGTACACATTGATGAGTCCCCAGGTCCTCAGACAGAGTTTGTACATAATAGGTTCTTGGTAAATTGGTTGTTCTTGCTGCTGCCGCTTCTGCTTCTGTTTTACTGTTGTTTACAGTGATGGTGGTAGTGGTAGTTTTTTGAGACAAGGTGCCATATAGCTCATTCTAGCCTGAGATGACCTTGAACTCCTGATCCTCCTCCACCACCCTCACAGTGCTGGGATTACAGACATGAGCCACTGCAGCAGGCAGATTAGCATTCCTTGCAGGTAAGACTCACTGGATAGCTGCTGTTCATCTGAACAGCACGGACAGCCGAGAGCAGCTTCTGCTTGCAGGATGGCTGTTATGTTCTGAACTGTATCCCTCCCCAACACAACACACAAAGATGGACGAACCTGCTCTGAGTACTTCACAGAGGTAACATGGAAATAGGGGCTTTATAGAGTTAATCAAAATACAGTGAGATGATAGGGGCTAGTAAGATAGCACAGCAAGTCAGGGTGCTTGCTACTAAGCCTGACAACCTGAGTTCAATCCCCAGAACCCACACAGTGGAAGGAGAGAATCAAAACCTGCCAGTTATACTTTTACTTCCACACATGCACTGGGAGACACACACACACACACACACACACACACACACACACACACACACACACACACTGAATAAATAAGTGTAAATTTTAATGAGACCATTAGGAAAGAAAAAATAATTGGTATGCTTTTAAATAAGGAAAAAGGAGACAGATACAAAGAGAGAGAAGATAACACAAAGGGACAGGGAGAGAATGCTTGGACTGACAGAGAACTGGCTGGAATTGCTACCACAGCCAGAAAACCTCTTACAGGGGTGCCCAGCCTTTTGGCTTCTCTGAGCCATACTGTCAAGTTCACATTTAAGAATTTTACAATCTTCTTATCAACACACACACACACACACACACACACACACACACACACACACACAATCTATCTATCTACACACACACATCTATATCTCTCTCTATATATATCTATATATAGAGATATAGATATATTATATGAGTCACATACACTGCTATCCTGAGCTACATGTGACCTTCAAGATGGACACCTCATCAAGTCTAGAATTACCAAGAAAGGGTCCTTTGCTACAGGTTTCAGTTGGACACTGGCCCTTCTCCACACCTGGGTTTCAGATTTCTAGCTTGATATAACACTGTGCCTAAGCTGCCACTTCCTGGCACTTGTTACATGTGCAAACATGTCCTTGCAAACAATGTGTAAGGCCCCAAAGTTCACAATGAACTGAGACTCGTTTTTATTCCTGACAGCTCTTTAGCCTTGAAGGACACCTGGGATGAACTATGTCTCATAGAGCATCAGGACACTAAGCAATGGAGTAAAGGGTGGGCAATACTAGATGTCTCTCCCTTACTTCCTACCACCATCTTATTCCAAAGGCTACAACCAGCAGTCCCTCAAAATCTTCAACTAGCTCCAGGCAACAATGTGGCGCCCTATTTCAATTCTGAAAATCACCTGACACTGGAGCATGGGAGGCCTATAGAAAGCTGCTTGGCATCCAACACACTATGAGACCATAGTTGCCTGAGAGGGATGAACGCCTGTGAACTAATGCCTCTCCTTCCCCAACAGACAGCTCTCAGATTCATTCCATGAGGCTCCTCAGAAAGTTCTTCCCAAATGAGTGCTAGTTGACGCAACACTGGCCCAACTCAGAACATGCTTGCACATCTTTTCCTTCGTTGTCTGGCTGAATTCTCTCAGCTTCTATCAGGCTCTCTGAAATCACATCTTAAATGATTTGAAGTCTGCCTATGGCTCAGGCTCTCCCTTTGGGAGAACAAAAGCTAACAGCTAAAAGACAAATTTCATAAACTATTTTCATAAAAAATATGCATAGTTTTCATACAACTTGAAATTATTATAAAAGTCTACCCCTATAGACACACCAAATTCTAATCACTTAAACACTGTCTGTCTCCTCAAAAAATGATGTCCACTACTCCTGGACATGTCAGGTTTATCTATGATGTCCCAAGTAGCTATCAGAATTAATTTTTGCAAATCTCTCCTACCAATCCACTAGCCATTCACTCTTCTTTCAATGAGTGTTTTCAGAACAGAAACTTCAACTAGCTTTCTGCTTATCCTTGCTTCATGTAGAAATGAACAGAATAGTCTAGATGATTATTTATAGGGTCACATGCCTGCAGAGTTCAGAAGACAGTGTCAGATCCCCTGAAGTTGGAATTACTGGCAGTGGTGAGCTGCCAGATGTGGGTGCTAGGGACCAAACCCAGTCCTCTGCGAGAGTGGCAAGTACTCCTGACCACTGAGCCACCACCTCTCTAGGCCCCTGTTTACCCTTCTTTCCATAAAACTGCAATAGTTCCAATCAACTAACGGTATAGATGGCTTGTCTCCATCACAGGCCTCGCTGCTGAATGTCAAGAGTTGTGCGAGGCAGCTGCACGGTGGAAACATCCTGGAGCAGCTGTAGGTTAGAGCTGCCAAATGCTGATTGAGCCCTCGAAGCTGGCTCTCTCTCCATTTGCTCCCCTTTCACCTCAGTGGAGAGACACATTAAGCACTTCACACTGGCTCTCCCGCAGGGCAGCACACAAGCTTTTCGAAAGCATGATTACTGTCTATGGCAGTTCAGTGATTGCTACTGAAGTCAGGCAGACGCCTGCTAGCTTCTCAGGTCGGGCTGCCCCAAATGTGTTCTGTTGTCATTCTCTGGGAGAGGAGAATAAATAACAATTTTAAAGACTTACACTCAGGAGATATGGCTCCTCAAAACATATTTATTTCTTAGAAATCCCTAATTGTTCTTCAGCTTCCCCTGTTCTCCCATGCCAAATCAAGGACCCAGCACCAACAGTGAGTCTGCACTTGACCACCACTGAATGGCAAGAGTCAGATTAGGCCTGTGCATCTTCCTCCTCTGGTCTACACATCCTTATTTTGAGTCAATTAGATCACACATACCTTCACTGCTCACTGAATTCTAAGGACTCATTATTTTAAAAAACAACAACAACAAATGTGTTGCGTGTTTTCAATGTATGCTGGCAAGTATCCCCGCCTGGTTCTTAAAAGGAAAAGCAAACTTTATAAAATTAAAAGGGAATATTTTGCTGAAGACAGAATAATTAAAAGGCATACTGTACTGTCAGTAAAACTAGGCTGGCTCCTGTGGGAGTATGAGAAAGGCCAGTGTTGGCCTGCATGGTCTTTTCACTTCTTCTTCTCCTGGATAACCATTGACGATGATGGAGCAGCCCTTCACCCAGCTGCCATCACCAAGCTGCCAAGCAGCTTTCATCTTCATGACCATTTGAAAGCTGAGCCATTCAAACACATCCTCTTTCTCTTAAGCTGAGCTCCTGTGCTTTAACGGGACGCACTCACCTGTTTCTTCTTCCTGTCATGAGCTCCTACGTTCATGTGCTACAAGAGAGACTTAGTTCTAAGACTAAGTCTTAGACAAGACATGAGATGTTCCAGGTTCAAAACCTGCTTGGAGACAACTGAACCAAGATCATAGGAACTCACGAACTTTAAACTGATGGCTGTGGAACCTGCATGGGGCCAGACTAGGCCCTCTGCGTATGAGAGACATTGTGCAGCTTGTCTGTTTGAAGGGCCTCTGGCAGTGGGACCAGGATCTATCCCTGGTGCATGAACTGGCTTTCTGGAGTCCATTATCTATGGTGGGACATCTTACACAGCCCTGATGCAGCGGGGAGACACTTGGTCCTGCCTCAACTGAATGTACCAGGCTTTGCTGACTCCCCAGGGAGGCTTTATACTTTTGGAGGAGGAGATGGGGAGTGGGTCAGCAGGAGGGGATGCTGAGGGGGAGTGAGAGGAAGGATGAGAGGGGGATCTGTGATTGGTATGTAAAATAAATTTTTTAATTAGATAGATAGATAAATAAATAAATAAATACCCATTTGGACTAGAGTGAGCTCAAAGCCACTCTGGGCAAACGAGCAATACCTGCCTCCAGACATTTTCATTTTTGGTTGGGGATACAGCTCCACTGCATAGTACTTGCCTGGCATTCCTAATGTAACAGGTTTAATCCTCAGTATGGAAAACAACAACAAAAGGTATGGCTACTGTTCCAGGGTAGCACACAGAACCAAAGCTTTGCCAAACTGCCTTCAACACCCACTGGCGATTTCGTCAGTCAAGAAAAACACGGCAATGGTTATGAAACTGCCAGTGATAACATGATAACTGTACAGCTGTCCCTAAGGTGGCCAGCTTGTAAATCTCAAACTCACACAGTCAAGAGTGCATCTTAAGCCCTCTTCTCATTTCTTAAGAAAAGAAAAAGGAAAGAACATAATTCTCTGTGTTGGAACTTATTTTAATTGTCTGCCATAAAAAGCTAAGAAAATAATTAAAAATGTTTGTCCTAGAAATAGGGCCTTAAACCCAGAAATTCTTAGTGAGCAGTCACAGGCTACCAGATGCCATGCTGGGCACTTTTGCTCCTGTGGCTTTCTTCTTCCATCTGACCTCTCACAACTCCAGCTGGCTGCTGTCGTGGGCCTCACTTCTCAGATAAAGAAGCTAAGGCTTTGGGGTAAAGAACATAGTCCAAAGTCCCAGAGTTAATAAACTAGAAAATACAGAAGCAACAAAGTAAAATAAGATAAAAATTCTAATTATCTAAGAATACGAGTGGTGACCCTCAACCCAAAAGCGAGCTAAAAGTCCACATCCATTCTTACTAAAGTCTCCCTTTCCCAAGGCTTCATTTTTTTTCTTAAAGGTTTGTTATAGGTATATGGGGGGGAGGGGGGGCTGAGTGTGTTATGTGCACCATGTGAGTACAGGTATGCAAGGAAGTCAGAAGAGGGTATCAGATCCTCTAGAACTAGAGTTTTAGGCAGTTGAGAACTGCTGTGTGGTGCTGGGATCCAAACCCAGGTCCTCCGCAAGAGCAGCAAATGCTCTAACTTCTAAGACATCTTTCTAGCTCCAGCTTCATCATGTTAATTCCAGTTTCTAACTGTTAGATGGAGGAAAAGCTTCCTCATTGCAGATGTGCTTTCCTGGGTAGAAGCTTCTCCATTTGCATCCTGACCCCTCTGTGTGCCTCAAGTATTCCTACCCACAGGAGACAATGCTACTTCAGTGAGTTACAATCCTGGGGAAATGAGGCGTGCACAGCCTCACCTTTCTTTTCACCAACAGCATGCACTTAGCCCTACCCCTGTGTCTACACATGCAACAGAGATTGGCTCTGCTGACCAGAAGGCACGAGTCCAGGTCAGTGTTGACCTGCCAGTCTGTCTACCACTGGAGTTTGGTACTAGGGCCTAACAGCCTATAGATATAAGTCAACTGCAATGGTGATTCCAAAGATGTTTTATTGAGGATAGATCCTCAATTTGATCTATCACTGGTCTTATTTCTCCCTTTGCTCATAACTCAGGAAGGAAAAAAGTATGTTATATGCCAGGTCCCTCAAACCCTAACACCTCCTTATGAGTTCACACACCTACCTGTGCTGAGATTTCCAGGTGAGAGTGAAAAGCTTTGTGTCACACGTGTGGCCAGAACTCATAACGCACTGATGTGACACCATTACCGGGTTGTGTCCCCAGTACCCAAATGGGTTCACAAGCCATGTGATAATGGCTGGATGGGATAAGGCCTTACCCCACATGTCCTGAGACCGGAATACACCTGCCATAAGTTAGAATCTATACCACAAGTGAAAATGTTTTTCCAAGTGTGTGTGATTTCTTGTTTTGCTTTAACACTGTAATTTTTAAGAATCAGGGGCATATCAGGAAACCCCACGCTCTGTGAAAGATTCCATTATCAGAGTCGCTGTTATTGAACCTTTTAGCCCAGATGTAATTTCTTACATGTTACAACAAGTTTGGCACGCATTGTGAATTTCAGCCAAGGTTGATAAAGTTCAATAACTCGGCTAACCAACCGTGTGTGCGGCTCATTACAGGAGTAATAAATAGATTCATCACAATGGACACGGAGAAGCCCTATGAAAGTCGGATGCCATTGCCAGTACGACTCATAAAAGCACCTTTTACTTTAATGTAATTTTATATGTGGCTATCACACCTACTCATCATTCAACACACTAGACACACACACACACACACACACACACACACACACACACACACACACACACACACCAGCCACCCACATCGCTTGCTGAATGCATTCTAGTCACAACGCTGGATCTCCTATTCTAGAGATCTACAGCTGCTTAAATCTACCCATGGCTCAGGTTCACTCGAGAAGTTAGATCAAGTAGAAATACAATCTGACAGACAGATCTACAGACATCATTTTATTTATCTTTTCTTGGGCCAACTGTAGTGAAATGTTGCAGGTTTTTGATAAAGTCTTTAGTGATAAATGACCGAGACAGCACACAGTCGGCCCACTGACACAGTCCAGGGCTTCAGTGCAGCGTGGAAAGCCATCACCACTTTCACTATTGGAACAATTTGTGACAATCTCTTTTTTTTTTTTTTTTTTTTTTTGTTTGTTTTTCTAGACAGGGTTTCTCTGTGTAGCTTTGGAGCCTTTCCTGGAACTCACTCTGTAGCCCAGGCTGGCCTCGAACTCACAGAGATCCGCCTGCCTCTGCCTCCCGAGTGCTGGGATTAAAGGCGTGCGCCACCACCGCCCGGCGACAATCTCATATAGACAGTGGAGGAAAACTGACTTCGATGAAAGTCACGGGTAGAAGAAAGAAATCTAAGTACACAGAACAAAGAGAGCCTATGTTCAAATGTTCCACAAAGCTGGCCTCTGATAGCTGAATATAACTAATGAAATTTAATTTACTCAGATAATAAACTCAAGCGGGTGGAGAAGTGAAAACTTCAATTCTATCTGCTGTTGTCCTCTCTTTATGCTCCTAAAAGGAACTCTAATACAGACATCTCGGAGAACTCAAGCACACACTTCCCAGGAAGGAACTGTCCCATCCATTGCAAATAGTGGAGACGGCAGGGTCACATTCAAACGGGACACAAAAAGGATGTGGAGCTCATATTCCATGATGGGCGGGGCTCTGGCCGCTCCTCTCAGTACATCACCATTCATGAGTTGTACTGCTAGCTTTCCTGAATTCAAAGAAAGGACGCCAAGGGGGAGCATGTGTGCCCTCCATTCCAGCAAGTCCTTGTCTTAGTCTACAGGGGACAAAGCACATGTGGGTTGTCTGGCAGACACCACTTCTGTCTGTGTATCTCCTGTCCTCTCCCAGTTGCCTATGTCAGCAACACCATAAGTCACACAAACAAAAAAAGCCCCCACGCTCTTGCTTCAGTTTACCTTCTGGACTTCCTCTTTGCACACTTCTCCGTGGCAGAACTGCTCTGTGACGACACTATTAATAACCTTAGACTTCCCTGGCTCTTTTCATATCAAACACAGACAAAAACATGACCAAGCTTTCTAACACAAAAGCTATCAGCACCTAAATTATCATGACCTGAGTTAAATAATGTGAATGTTTAACTCTGCAAAAGAACAACAGTAGGGCGATTTATGTTCTCAAGCACTCAGCAACTGCCAAAATCCTCCACGAGCTTAAATACCATAATGACAGACACTGTCATGCCAAAATAAAAGTAGTAGACACAACCAAATAGGATGAAGAGACCAGCTGGGGCTGCACTCTGAACATCGTGAGCTAGGAAAAGGCACTGATCCTCACCCTGACAATGGAAGCTGAGCAATCTAAAGAGGAGTCCGATGCTTCCCAGACTAACAGTGCAAGGAAAGTGACAGGGTTACTAAGCGCTAGGTACAGCAAGGAACTTTCCCCAAGTCCAGACTGTTGTTTGCAGAAATACCCAACATTAGTGATAGACTTTCATTCCTAAGTAAAGACTTCTGATAGCATCCACAACAGCAGCTGTCACCCCTAGCCTGTGGATGCTGATAGCCCATGCTCCAATTCAAACAAATACTACAGATCACATTAAAGCTTGAGTTCTGTATTGGCCACAAGTAAATTGCCCCCCCCCCCCGCCCCGCAATCAACCTGAGAACAGTCATGTGTGTATGCATGATCACCAACATGGAGGGGTGAGAGAAGAGGGGCACCATGCCGCAAATCCCAAGGGGAACCATTAAGAAGCATTTAAGAAAACACATATGGTGCTCTAATATCTGAACAAGAGCCTGCAAAGATGGAAGAATTTACAGCCTATTGACTATAAATTTGGAAAGCCTTGTTTCTCCTGTGCCAACTCTGTACTGTTTTGTTCTCTTGCAAACTCAAGCTCAGCTCTGCAAATGTATCCCCTGCCCTTGTGAGCTAGACTTCTCTATGACAAGGTTCCTGTGTACCATGCAACCAGGGGTCTCCAGCAGTGGGATCTGTCTGCATTTAAATCCATCTGCATTTGCTCTGTGGGAGAGTATTGAAAATCATTTCACTCCCAAGTACTTCCCTCTGGACAGTTTAAAAAGAACACAGAGTTTTTAAGGAGTATCTTTTGAAAAGTTAAACCCTTTGAAATTCTTCACTCCACACAAGACCACCTTTATGACAACTAAAATATGAAGTCCACAGGTCACTCCCTGAAGATTGAGTGTGCCATCCTGATCTAGTTTACTCTTCCATTTTACATAATAGGCCATAAAGTTTGCTTGGAATGTGTGGACCCAAATATTATCCAGAACCATGACCGCTACCCCCGAAGCCCTGACAGAATGCACAAGCATGGGTTGCAGCTACTCGCCTCTCCCTCCTGCTTCAAAGACTGTGCTCTGCAGTAACTGCAGCAATGGAAGAACTACAAACGGAGCCGCACGAAGAATTATGGCAATTATAAAACCTCCCCGAGCAGACTGTCAGATTCACAGCCAGCATTAGTAGAGCTCAGCTCCACCATCAGGCCCAAAGAGTCCAGAGCTACGGTGACGTCCTACCACAGAGTGAAGCCTGGGAGCTCACAAAATAAAACCGGGGAAAAAACAGGAAAGAACATCTGGCAGCAAAATCAGGCAAGCAAGCCGGCCACTCAAATCAGCTACTCCTAGTTCTCAACACACACTAGGTGGAGATTTACTGCTCAGGTTAGAAGCAGGAACTGTGAGCTGCAGGTGACCTTTTAAAAAAAAAAAAACGTAATATGCCTGCACGCTTATTAACACAAAGCAAGCAACGGAACCATGATGAGTAGAAATTACAGAATAAGCAATTACACTGGATCACAGATCACACATTGTTCAAGTTTAGGGTGACTCTGCACTCCCCCCCCCCAACCCCCACACCTATCAAAGATTTTGTACTCCTTTGTAGCCACTTGGAAGACATACATGTGGGTCAAAGCTTAAGAAAACTCAGACACTAACTCTATGATTTAAGGAGCAGCAGTTGTCGGCAAATGCTCTTTTCAGTGAAAAGAATCTGTTTAGTGATGTCCTCGCAGTTGTCTCAAGTACGAACAGGGAAGAGACCTCTGTGTCTGTGTCTTTAAATGCAAACAGAAAAACGCAAGAAGTCAGAAATGACCCACAGGCTACATATACATACATACTCAGGAAAATGACACACAAACACTATCAAGCAAATCAATTTAAATGCTCTGGAGAAGCACAAGGATCCAGTTACTAGCATTCTGAGTTGTTTGCATCTCCCTAAGTGTAGAGGTTAAGGCTGGTTCTACACTGAAGACTAAGCAACTACTACCCAGTAGTTGAAGACTAAGCAACTAGTACCCAGTAGTTGATAAATGTGTATTGAATGCATAAAAGAGTGAGTAAAAAGGGACTCTTGAGGTTATGGGTCAACTATCCACTCACCTCACAACTAGGCAGGTCACATGACCACAGGCAAGAGGGGGAGGCTGGGGGAGGCTGCAGGGGGTCACAGTGTTCAGTAAGCACCAAAGGATTTAGTCACCAGAGGGTTTAGTCAGCTAAGGCTGCGGTAACAAATGCTGCAGACTGGGTGCCTTGAGGAGCGAACAGTTTTCTTACATAGCTCACTGATCTGAGAAGTCCAAGGTCAGGGTGCTTGCTGACTTACAGGGCTTTTGGAGGGAGCCCTGGTCTGGTCGTGGTTCACAGAGCTGCCTTCCCATACCACACTCTGTCCTTGCTGGGCACAAAGAAAGCAAGCTAACTCTCGGCCCAGACCTGGAAGGGCACTAATCCTATTCACATTCCACCTCTGGATTTAACCACATCCCAGAGGTACCACCTCGACTCAGGGTCACTCAGGACTAGGATTTTAACACACGAATTTAGAAGACACTGTGAGCATTTGGTCTAAAACACTAAATCTGATTTCTAAAGCTCCTCAGAACTTTAAATTCCTTTTAAGTAAAACATCCTGATTTTAACATGTTGGTAAGAAAATAAATAAATAAATAAATAAATAAATAAATAAATAAATAGTTAGAATTAAAATGGGTCATTAGTTTTTACCTGTCCCAAATGCTACCTGGGAGCTCTGCTCTTAGCCAAATACCTCTATGCGCGCGCGCACACACACACACACACACACACACACACACACTACCCATGTGTCCACACTACACCCACGTGCACATGCATACACATGTACGTACACTACACACGCCTGTACACACCAATCCACACTACACACGTGTATACACTACACACATACAAATGTGCACATATGCACACACACATTCTCACAGAAATATAATAACCTCCATCAAACACTAGATTCCTAGGGACTCAGCAAAGCAACACAGCACAAGTTTCAGATCTGTGAGGACCCTCCTACTCCAGAGAAACTGAAATTGGTTGATCTGGGATGCCAAAGAACTGCTCCTAAAACTCAGACAAAACTTTTCTAGGCACAATTCCCCAGGCCAGAGATCCACTGAGGAAAGAAGTGGAGAGGGACAGACAGACATTCTTAAAGCTGACACAGTCTGAATGTGAAATGGTTCAACACCTGGCCCCCAGCTGGTAGCTCTGTTTTAAGAGGTTATGGAGCCCTTTGGACATGGGACCTTGCTGGCAGAGATAGGTCAGCCATGAGGGGCAGGCCTTGAGGACTGTAGCCCAATTGTTCTTGTAGCATGAGGTCAGTATCTTGATCCATCAAGATCTGAACAAGGCACATAGCAAACTCTCCAGCCACCTCGCCTTTCCTGCCATGGTGAACAGTACCCTCTGGAACCCTGAGCCTTAAATCTCTTCTGTCAGGGTTTGTCACAGTGACAAGAAATATAACTGATAATCTGATGCTGAGTTTCTGGGAAAATGCATTAGTTTCTGTCCTAGGTACGGTAATGTCTCTCCCTGGACAATGTTGACATCCTGATCGTTGAGAATGTCACCTGACACAGCAAAGGGGATTTTGACAATGGGGTTAAATGAAGGATCTTAAAGGGTGATCCTAGATTACAGGGGAGAGAAGCAATACTGAATATAATCACAACAGTTCATAGAGGGAGGTACTGAAAAGCTCGATCACAGGAAGAATGGTGACTGGGGTGATGTGCTGGATGGTTAGAAGGTGGGGATGGAACTGTGAACCATAAGGACACAGGCAGTTGCTAGGAGCTTTGGGAAAGGAAAGGAAATGGGTACCTCCCACCCCAGAGGCTCAGAGGGACCAGCCCTGTTAGCACCTTGACTTCAGCCCGGTGAGACAGATACAACTTCTGACCTCTAGTGCTGTGGTAGAGAAACTTGAATTGTTTTAAGCCAGTAGGTACAGGATGATCTTTCCCAACAGTGACAGGAAATGAATACTAAATAAACAGGGAAGGACCATATGACAGACACTGTGTCTATGTGTACAGTCCAGTTAGTCAGTTTCAGAGTGCCTGGAAATGACACATAAACACAACTGGCTCCATCCCTGATCAAGAGAAAAATACAAAGGGAGGACGGGACACAGGGGATACTGGCCAGGCAGCAATTACACTTGGTGAAAAAGGAGCCTCACGCACGCAGACAATCAGCTCTGCAGGCGGAAAAGATGGGGTCTCTTGCCAAAACTCTGCCTTGGCTCCCGGCTGAGACGTCTCCTGGAATGGATTTGTTACAGCATTCTCCAGTGTGTCAGCTACTCAATCTGCTAACTGTACATGAACTCGGAATGGAAACTTCTTCACTAATAGATAAAACTGTAATGGCATGGGGTTTGTTTTGTTTTGTTTTAATGCACTGATGATCTCTCGGCTGAGACGAGCTTCTTAAACCCAGCTGCCGAACTGAGAGAGTACAGCTGCCTTACTCTACAGCACGGCCACACAGAAGAGCACAATGCAGCTGGAAGACAAGACCCTGGGCAACACAAAAAGTATAGGTAGTTCATCCTCCAGACACAGGTGGCTAACAGTGAGGTCCCTCCTTTTGTTGTTCTCTTTCTTTTCCCATTTTTATGTTTGTGTGCAATGTGTGTGTGTGTGTGTGTGTGTGTGTGTGTGTGTGTGTGTGTATGCTTGCACACATGTGGACACATGTATGAATGTGCATACCTGGAGGCCCAAGGTTGCTGTCAGGAAGCATCTTCCATCAGTCCTCCGCCTTACTCATTGAGGCAGGGCCTCTCAGTCAAATTCGGAGCTCACTGATATGCCTAGTCTCACCTTCTTAGGCTGAAACAGCTGGTGGGCTGCCAGTTCCACTGGCATTTACTATGAGTTCTGGGGATTTGAACTATGATCCTCATGTTTGTGAAACAAGCATTTAACCACAAAGCCATGTCCTCAGCTCCTTGGGGTCCCTCCTTTTGAGAGAGATTATTTTCATTCTTTGGCTTCTATGATGACTGGGAAAAGCTTCCCAGTTTGAGATGGGACTTGCAATTGCGTTTATGTCCTATCAGAAGAAAGCACCCAGTCACATAAGAATTGCGCATCTCCCTCTGAACTGGCTCCATGCTATAGACAGACGGAATGCTTAGAAACTAAAGGCCACCAGCAAGAAACCATGCAGCCCAAGAACTGGCAGTATTTCCACCTAGGAAATCTCAACACAACACCCCCCATGGACTTCCTGCCTCTATGTGGAATCCCTTCTTACTGCATCATGTTTCAATTTCTGCTCCTCTGGATATCATTGCACCCTGTCAACTCTATAGAGACGACACCTGGTTAAGACTTTCTAAACACGGCCCCAAACCTGCTGCACAGCACACTGTCCAGTTCCTCAGCATCTGGCTCCCTTCCTAAACACTGTGGCTGATGCCTGAACCAACCTACCAGAACAACCTAATGAAAAATAGCAAGAGCTTCTAGAATATTCCATCTACTAAAGAATTAAATTACTCTCTTCCTCTTCCAACCTTCAGGGCTCTTTCCTACAGCTGGG
Organism: Peromyscus californicus insignis; assembly: GCF_007827085.1. Taxonomy (NCBI): domain Eukaryota; kingdom Metazoa; phylum Chordata; class Mammalia; order Rodentia; family Cricetidae; genus Peromyscus; species Peromyscus californicus. The sequence goes on from NW_026294606.1 coordinate 96,416,581, forward strand.
AGGTTTTGTTTTTTTTCCACAACTGTAAGCACCCTTATCCTAAAGGACTCTTTAGTGTCACACTTCCACCCATTTTTTGATCCACACAAAGCAGTGACGGAGTCAGGCATGGTGGTACATGCCTGTGATTCTGACTCAAAGTCAGCCTGGGCTACAGGACTCCCTGTCTTAAAGGGAAAATGTGGGGTCACTGAGATGGCTCAGGAGATAAAGGTGCTTACCATCATGCCTACCACGGTTGTTCAGAAAGATGATCCTAGGACCAGTGCCTAGCTACTGTAGCAACCTTGGGAGGACCTCAAAAGTAGAAAGTTTGGAAACACCAAATTAATGTGAGGACTCACTCCAGCATCCAGCATCCACTGTAGAAATGGCTATAGGCTAAGTGTCTACAAGGAGCCCAGATCTCCATTCTGAACCACTACACACGAAGATGGAACTATCCATGTGGCTCACGAGCCAGAAGAAGTCACCTGGCCTGAGCTACTCAGGTAGGAAGCGATGAGCAGTTTGAAAACTAGGTCATGCCTGCTTCCAGAGTCAGAACTCTTCGTCTGCCCCTCTCCAGGCTGAAACCCGCCACCAATCAAGCCCGCCCTGCCTGTCAGCAGAGCTATTTTCAGCATTGGTACAATTTCACTACACGGGAGCCAGGCTCATCACATGAGCAAATGTACAGGAAAGCTCCAGCATAGTGTTATTAACTTTAACAGATCTGAGGGAGAAAACCGCAAAGCCCAAAAGCACCCACTCTTGACTATTGTTTACTGGCCTCAAGCCCCACTGTGAGCCTGCCAATGGTGAACTTGAGTTTTCAGGGTGTTCCTCTTCCACTCGGTGCCCAGGATGTGAGTGGTAGCTGGTGTGCCAGGCAAGGCATATTGCCTAGAGGACTTCATGGAGGCAAGCTGGGGAGTAAGGCTGGCTTCTCTATGAACTGCCTCTTCATCACAGGATTGAATATGTACTTAAAGTAACGGACACTTGGAGATAAATTAACTTCTAAGAGAAAGGGACATTTTGAAAATTAAATTATACTGCATGGAATGAGCAATCAATCAGCAATCAATATGTATCTGATAGCCATGCATACAAAATGAAAATGCAATTCATAAAAGAATAAGTACAAATGGCCAGACGTGAAGAACTGCTCCATCTTAGGTATAATCAGAGGCATGAGGATTTAATTGATTTTTTTAAAATGCTCCTTCCCAAGGTTGGCAGGGACACAAGGCAACAACTGGCATTTAGATTGGTACAAGAGTTTAGGGTGTACAATGTCACAAATCAAGATATTAAGTTAGTGAGGAAATCTGTCAATTCAGCAATTCTCCTTTCACAAAATAAGGCTGTAGAATGTCACAGATGGGTACAAACATTTAATTACAAAATGTCTGCCTCCATTCCATGGCTATTAAAAAGCTGGAATCTACCCAAATGTGCCACACTGGGGAAATAGTTGAAACCATATAATGGAATAGTATGCAACCATTTAAGAGGTGGAATATTTAATGGCAAGGAAAGATAGAATCTACAGCTCAGTAGAAAAATCACAAGGAAGAGAAAAGCCAGTGCCTAGGATCATTGATGCTGAATACTAACAGTATGCTTCCAGCTAAGGAGTTGATGTTGCTTTTTGTTGTTTTGTTTAATCTCTATTTTCCAAATTTCCCACAGGGAATACATGTAACAATAGAAATAATTTTTTAAATCACTTAAAGGAGAAGACATAGGAAGCGATTCTATCTAACACCTGGCTTGATGAGTGCTAGCTCCTATCCCCCAGAACTCAATGCCCACACATGGCTCACACTAGGCCACCAGGAAGAATCCCAAGCAAGCACTCATGACCTCACCCATGAACCACCCGGGGTTTAGAAATTGCATCTGCCATAATCCACCCTACAGATGCACCCTCAGCCCTCAGATCACTGATCCCAGACCTGGTTCAGAGTGAATGAGCTTGGCAGGGTATGTGCAGTTACTTCTCAGCCATGGAAGGTGACAGATACAGTGCACAGGGCACCAGCGAGAAACCCAGAGGTATTCTGTACCCATCCAAGGACCTCACCTCTCTGTTCTCTTACTCTGACACCATTCTGATACAGCTGCAAGCACTAAGATAAGAATCTTAAAAGACAAGCAGAGAGTCCTTATATCTAAAGGGTCGATTCGGATAATATTCTAGTGATGCATAAACACTAATCTGAAATCCTTAAGTACAGTTTAAAGGTAAGAATGAGAATCATGGTTTCTCCCCAGCCGCACAAGCTCTACCTAACTAATTTTGTTTCTGTAAGATCTGTTCAAACAGAAAGTCTAGCTCCACTCACCTTGCTAATCAGCCCTCACACAGTGACAGTGATGTTCCATCTGGGTCTCCAGTCACCACCCCACCCCACCACACACACACACACACAATCACTTACAGACACACACCAGTCTAGATCTCCTTAGACTCTGGAAATAAACTTTAATATGACTCCAAGGACAGCTGTCTGAATACAGTGTATAAAAGTATCCAAACAGAAAGAAAGGAAAACAGCCTGATAAACAAACACCAAGAGATTAGAAACCACCAGAGCAGCCCATGCCACCCAGCTCAGCACTTGCTCCATATCCCAGAGTTCAGTTTGGCAAATCACTATGGGGGCTTCATTTATTAAATCAAGAGAGATGATTCGGGCAGGGGGACCTCCAACCACTGGACTGTATTTCTGGATAAACCTATGGGTGCCTTACATTAAGAGATCCTTGCAGGAGGCCCTTGTGCCCCAAATGCAATTTTAGAAAAGGATGAGAACTCATACAGGGACAGTGTACATAGCTGAAAAAGGCACAGGACAGGGCTGCCTTACACCACACAGTGACAGTCAGGGTTCACACCTGTCAGCAGCGCCTTTATTATCAAATCTGTAATAATTCCCAACAGCCATCTAGTTTTAACAATTTATTTCTTAAATAGTGAACACATCTGTGCATGAGCGAACTGAACATCTCCACTCAGGTGAAACAGCTCTGCTCTGGTACAGGTGCATACTCACCACGTTTTCAGGCCTGCCCATTTTCAAAAGAGAAGGAAAAGTTGCTGAGAAGGAACACAATACACACAACAGTATATAACAGAGGATATTTATCCTGTCTCCATTTACAATCTGAAAACAAACAGTCTACAAAGCCAAGCCCAAGTTCCTTTCTTTTGGGCCACATATCTGTTGACACTGAGAGTAGCAACAAATGAGCTACTCAAACTTTAATGGTAGTATCAAAATCCTCCCAAGACTGTGCAGAGCACTAGCTGCCTGCTTCACAACAGTCTCGCTTACAAGACCTCTTATTTAAGAAACAGATACTAAATACAAATGAACATGTTTTCTTCTAGTACTAGAATGCATCGTTCATAAACAATCTAATTAAAATACATTATATCACACCAGATAAAGCTGCTGGGCAAAAATAAATAAATAAATAAGGTCACTGAGGCATTCTAAATGAACCTTAAACACGAGCATTAATATTTAAATATTACAATTCCCACTTAGAAAAAGAAATCAGATAATTGATAGGCCAGCACACTCAAAACTGATAATGCCAAGAAACACTGTCCTTGTGTAATTTGGCGGAACAAGCTGCTCCCTGAATACAATGGACCTTTTTGTCAAATGGCCCTCTTCATCTTCGGCATTTTATACAAACAAAACAAAAACACAAAGCCAAGAAAGAGAAACGCGACACTGGTCCCAGTCTTCAGCCGGGGCTCTATCACTGAGATGGACGTGTCCTAAAAGATATGTTAGGGAAGGAAAAGGCACTATTTAACAAAAGCGAAAGCGAAGCCAGGCAGCCAGGAAGAAAACTACCGAAGATGCGCGTTAGTTCAATTATGTCGAAGGACAACAGTGCCCTCTTGTGGGATATAGAATAAACTGGATAAACACGGCTGCTTTCAGGTTAATTACAGAAAACAGCAATCCTTGTGTTACAATGCATACTGTGCCACTCCATCATAAAAAGGCAGGAAAAAATAGAATCACTTTAATTGGATTTTATGTAAGACCATTTCCAAGTCTGCATGTGACATAACACCTTAATAATGTAGAAGTCAGATTTGTAAACATTTTCTTTAAATTAAGAGTTGAGCCACTTTGTCATTGAAGCATAGCTAACATGAACTTCATTTATTAAGCTGACATTAAAAAAGTGAAAACCCAAACATACTTGAAAACATGAAATTAACTAAGGCCTCAGAAGGCAAATTCCTTCTGACACTGACCAGAGGGGTGCATGTGAACACATAGCCACGATTATAAACTGGCCAGAGGGTGCATGTCAGGGCCTATGACTAATACACACATTCTATGTACCTACTGAGCTTTTTACACAGGGCTAGCAAACTGCACCATGGTGAGCACTACAGCATTTTTAACTGGCCTTTTTTGGGTAGTAAGCTTCCCAAGTACTATGATTTCCAAGGATATTCAGATGTCAAGTAGCTGTTTGACTCATGAAGTATTAATTTTTAATTGTTGTATAATGCCAGTCAAGGACCTTTCCCAACATTGTCAAAAATCTCAAGTTTCCAGCCAGGTGTGGAGAAGGCTGAGGCAGGAGAACTGTCTGAACTAGAGGCCAGTCTAGGCTACGTAATGAGACTATCTCAAAGAAAAACAACGGCCAACAGTTTCTCAGGAGGAAATAATTTCAGATCACTTTAGCTTAGGAAAATAGTTGTCACAGATATATTTAATTGATTCCCCGGGGTCACTTCGATGATTTAGGGGCTTCCCTCTGCTTAATGAGCACCTAGGTCCCAAAAGGAAGATGTTACCCATGGCCCCATCAGCTCCTATGTCATCAACTGAAAAGGAAGGCAATGGGGATGTCAGAAGCCCAAACACAAGGATGTGGGCTTTACTCAAGAAAGGGACTAAAGGGCAGGTTCAGGCAGCCCAGCCTGGACTCTGATCCCCTGCAGTTCCTTAGAAAAGAATGATGTCACTTCATGGTCTCAAAGGAAAACAGCTGAGAGCAGGCAGCATTTCTCCAGGCAGGAATCCATCACAGTGGCGATTCACAGGATAAAAGTGTGGCACTAACTTCATGTCAGAACATCAGCACATGATTTAGGGACAAGATCCTCTAAACCAACATATAAGCACACTACACTGTAAGAACACTGCGAGGCTCTAGGCAAGAAAGCCTGACACGTTTACTTTGCTTTAAAGAGAACAAATTGGGGGAGGGGGGCAGTGATTGAAAGCTTGAGTGTGTACCTCTTTTATCTCCAAGAGCATGAATTTGGTATGCATGTGTGAATCTCTACAATAAGCCCTGGGGTGCTGATTACAATGACATATATACCAGTAGAAAGTTAAAGCATCAGTCCTAAAATACATACACATACATACCCACATATTATACACACACATATATATATTAAATAGATAGATAGATACAGACACAAACATGTGTACATACACATACATTATATATACACACATATTATACACATACATTATATATATATACACACACACATATACACATACCATATATATATACACACACACACATACACACATACACACATACATACACACACACACACACACACACACACACACACACACACACGGCTTATGATTATTCCTACAAAAAAAGCTAGCTTTGTTTTAGTTAATGGCTCCTCTGGCTCAAAAATCAAGGCCAGGCCAGGCTATTTCAGAGGGAAACCATGTATGGTGCAGCCTGACATTATAAAGGTCCAGAAGGTGAAAGAAACTTTTCGTTCTGATTAGGCTCAGAACCCCTACTGGCCGAGGACTGAAGGAAGAGAATTCCATCATTAGTACCCTGAACACCAGACTGGAGATGTCTAATGTGCTCATACCCGATAACAGGTTTCTAACGGCATTTGGCAGAAGTCTGACTGTCCCCCCATAAACAGAACGGCAATATATCCATCTATTTGAAGCATCAATCAATTGGAGCTCAAATGCTGCTCTGACAGAATATGTGCAGCCGCTGCCCCACACAAGGGACGTGTGGCTGCCCTTAGAGCCACCAGTGCTGCCTGACTGCAAGTCAGCCCACAGGTTCAAGGCCAGCAGTTTCCACACAGCTCTGTGCACACATAGCCAAATTGGCTGGCACACAGGTTTAGTCAGGGAAATCCCCCAGGAAAGTGGGAAAGTTCCTAGCCTGAAACAAGCCCTTTCCTGAGACCCCTCAGGACTTAGATGGGGTCAACTGTGTTGAAGCCATTTCCTTCTTTTTTTACAGAATCAGAGCCAGCAGCGGCTAACTCCAAAGAGCCACAACCTCCTGCCCCTCCTGCCCCTCCTGCCCAGCTGTGCTGCACACATGGCAGTGAGCTCCTCCCTTGTCTACTGAGTAGCAAGCAGGCTCCGGGCTCTTGATCTGCTAGCAGCAGCTCTGGATGAAGGGATGGCTCCCCCTGGAGCCTGAGATGCTGATCTCCTCTGAGGTCCACAAGCTACAGCTTTCAATCTAAAAGTCTTCAGGATCAGAAAGCTGGTTAAACAAAGGTCAAGAGGAGAAGAGTGTTAGTTCCTGAGAAGACAACATTCTAACCTTGCAGCTCACTAAGAACACTGGTGGGTGGGTAGATATTGGTAAGACGACCCTTCCAGTTACTCAAGATGTGCTGGCCACTCTTCCTGCAGCTGGGTATCCCATTATCCCAGCTTCAGCTAAACTGTGGCTGATAAGAATGCCCAGGCAACCCTGCCTTGTGTTCAGCTAGACCACCCAGTGCAGGAAGAGCAAACGCTTTGAGTGCAGGCCCCATAGTAAATACTTTAGGCTTTGAGGGCCACATAATCCCTGCTGTAGTTACTCGACTTCTGGTGATATCCTAAATGTGCATGGCTGTGCTCCAATATAAAACACCTACAAAACCAGGTAGGTCAAATTACACCCAGGGGCTGCTGCAGTTGGCCTACTCCAATCCAGACCGCTGAGTCCAGTTAACAGGTAAAGCTGGCTAACAACTGTAATGAGAAGGGCTGGGAGCTGGGTGTGGTGGGACACATCTGTAATCCTGGCATGGGAGGCAGGAAGATCAGGAGTTGGAGGCCAGCCTGACCTATACAGTAAGCTCAAGGCAAGGACACATGGTAAGACATAGTCTCCAAAACTAACTTTTTTCATGCTCCCCTTGTACTTCTGCATTGCCTCTGAATCATCCTACACTGCAGAACCATCCTGGCCTTTTCACCCTGCATAAAACTGAGAAGTTCTTCAGTTGCCTTAAAAATGCCAAGTATCGGCATTCAAAATTTAGCTCTGCATTGCTTACGGCCAGTGTGAGAAAGTCAGTGACAGACCAGTCTGCTCAGAGCTCACATCAAAGGGGACAGGGCCCTAGAAGAACCCGGTCAGTGTGTCAGGGGACACATTCCTCCCTCCACCTTGACGAGGCAGTGCCTGGAGGGGAGCATGGAAAAGGCACTGTGGCTACAGCACTCACGAGCAGACAAGGGGTCCTTCCAGTCATGGGGGGACCATGCTCAGAATCAATCCACTCAGCTTCACAGGCTAAAGACTCAACTGCTGACACACACAACAGTCACCCTGCTGTGGCCCAAAGAAGAGGATGCTGACGACCCTGGCAAAGCTTTCACAGAAGGTAACACCAGTGATCCTGGGAGCAGATGCCCACTCCACTCTACACTCAACAGGCAAAAATGAAGCAGTGTGGGGGAGGGGCAATTTAGCAGTTGCACAGCTCAGGAGAAGGAAGCCTGGGATCTAGAAGCCACAGACTACCTGGGCAAGAACACTCTCCAAAACTTCCTGGAAGGACACAACTATGTTGTGACGAAAAGCCAGGTTCCTATCAACCTCCAGCTTCTTCAAGTCAGACATGCCTGCTGAAGAGGCAGAAGGATCTGCACAGATTTGATTACCTGGAATTTGCAATATATTCTTCCAAAACTGAAGAGTCAGAATCTTCAGCACTAGCACAGGCTCATGCTTGCTGGAGTAGAAAGGGAGAAGGAGTGACAGGCAGTGGTAAAGTCAGTCCCTGAGAGAAAGCAGGGGCTGGGAACTGCTGGCTTCCCTATAATCCCCCACAATCCATCCTGACCTCACCCTATGACTGGCCACACCTCCTGCAGTGTCCACACAGTAAACTGTGGGCTCAAGAAGGAAGTGTCAGAGGGAAGTGGGAGCAACGAGAGGCAGCTCTCCCACCCTTGCTCCCAGGGTTTGGGGAGCCTTTGGGTCCACATGTTTCTTCGTCACACTTCAACATCTCCATGTCTCTCTATATCAGAAATCACCCAAACACGATTCTCATCCTGTCCTCAGCCAAGTCCGAGTCCAAGATGGCAATGCCAAACACCCGGTGCTGCAAATCTTTGCCAAGACAACAGTCAGATTCAAAGGTCTGCTAGCTAACATCAGACCAAGCACCTGACAGGAACCAGTCACACACCTCACTGATTAAAGAAAGTCTATCCTGGGGACTGGAATGTTGGCTCCCTGGTTAAGAACTGCTCATGCAGAGAACCCAGATTAAGTCCCAGCACCAATATGGCAGCTCACAACCATCTATAACTCCAGATCCAGGATATCCAAGAACCTCTTCAGGACTCCAAAAGTAGTACGCATACATACATGCATGCAGTCAGAATACTGATACACATAAAATAAAATAAAAAAGTTTTAAATGAATAAATGAGAGAAAAACTGTCCAACTAAAAGACCAAAGGAATGAGATCTTTTCATTAAATTCCTAGTGAGCTGAGCGTTACATAAACAAAGGGGTTTTTCTTAATTCCTCAAATCCTTCTCTAAAACTTACTCTACAGTATCCCGGGTCTACACTCAGAACTGTAACAGTGGTCAACCCACTGCTTCTGGGATCCCAAGGAGCCAGTCATTATTACTAGCACTGCAGCTCCACTGACAGCATGACCGTTATCCAGACTTTAACCGAAGGCAGAGACTGAAAGGCTCGACTGAAGGTATTCTGAGCTCAGATGAGGTTTAGGAGGGGATTTTAAGGAAATCGCTTCCCATTTTTTAGACAAATTTCCTTTGTCCCTTTACCTTAGCATAGTATGGTCAAGCCCCTGTCCGTATCTGGGATGGCAATGTCAAGCTCTGAGAGCCTGCCACACTGCACAGTGGCTGATCCGCTATAGGCAGTACCTCACATCCTATGCTTGCTGGAAAAGGACACTGGGGACTTCAAAATCAGGAAAGATAGAGAAAAGGTCATGAGAGAGGTCATGAGGGGGCACCATGATAGACAGACAGATGGACAGAGAAAAACCTGACAGAGGACAAGCCAGAGGACATCTGGATGCAATTCTATTCTTTAATCTGAAGATGCATATTCTATCTCAAAGCAATTCAGATGCTAATGTCAGATGTCAATGGACCAAAACAAAATAAATCTCCATCCCTCAGGATGGCACAAGTGCCCACTGACCTCACCACAGCCACTGTGGTTAAAGAGCAGCAATTAGGAGGGTTGCTGCAGAGGTGAGGACAAGGACGAATTCTCCAGTTTTATGAAGAAATAAGATACGGTTACCAGAAGAAAATGATAGGCTCAATGACCAGTGGAAACCTGCAGTACCCTTGGATCCAAAGTCACAATCTGCTGTTGTCCAGTATCCCATTACCAATCAATTTTGGTTTGAATAACCCAGGTAATTGGAATACATCCATGCACCACACAGACCGGGTCAAAAACTCTTAGCCAGAGCCTGTTGTCTCCAGCCCCTGAATACCAAAATAGCCACAGCCTTTTGCTGACTTCTCAGCTTTGAGCAACTTCAAGGTCAGGCCCTACACAGCCTCCCACTGTAACCCTGGGATTGAAAGAGGCTGCAATTCTAATGAAACAACAGCTGAAAAGGCCATGAGACCATCTTTAAACTGGAGATTCACTACCAAAGTTTCACTAGCTGTATTTAAGTAGAATTCACCACAGCACTCACAAAAAAAGAAATAAGTAAAATAAGATGACAGTAAGTAACTTACCTATTCCTGAATTCGCTCCGGTAACCAGGACCACCTTTCCTGTGAAGTCCCGGCCCTGCAGGATCTCCATGGCGGTGGTGCTACCATCATATCTCTGTCTGGTGGTTGGCTTTGTTGGATTATCTTCCACAGTAAATGCCAATCTTGGGTCCAAGTAGGTAGTTCTTTTATTTATGTGGCTGCAAAGAACAGGGAGGGCATTGATCTCTATACAGCAAGGACCAGCAGCTCCAAATACAAGATACTCTAATACTTCAGTCACACGCCATGGTTCATGTACCAAAAGGCTTACTGTCAAACATGGAGAGATCCAGAACCCATTTGATCTATCTTCTAACCTCCAGAAAGACCATACCCCCGCCTGGGAACACAGCTGTGGAAGCCTCTCGGAACTACATGAAGGTACTAGGATACAATTGGCCCCTTGGCTCTCACAACAGCTTCCTGAGAAGACTAAGTTTCTACTGAATTCATGTGTATATAAATTCATCTGTAAGATCTGCCAACCACTCTCATCAATACATGTCCAAGTAATTTCACTGGCCTGTGCAAAGGCCTAAAAACCCTGCTACACAAGGAGAAAGTGGAAATGATGGAAGTCTTAATAACTATAAAGCAAGCCAAATAGCAAAGTTTCAATGCTTTTCATTTTAAGACCATGGCCAAGCCACCTATAATAAGCACTCTACTTTTGATTTGGAATTGATCTAGAATTTACAGAAACAACACTAAAATATACTGGCACATATAGATTATTAAATTATTCCTTTTAATACCATTTTTACATTTTAAATGTATTCTTGGGCTGTCAAGATATCTCAGCAAGTAAAGGTGCCTGCTACCTAGCCTGATAACTGAGTTCAATCCCTGAAACCTATATGATGAAGGAAACAATCAACTCCTGCAAGTTGTCCTGATGGCCATGTGTGTGCCATGATGTGCATGCATGCACGCATATACACCCACATTCTAAATATATAAAATATAATACAAAAATTATGTGTATTCTTGAGATCTGAAATAAAGACCTTAAAAAGTCGTAAACATACTTAAAACTATTAAGAACCCTCCTGATACACATAGAAGACTATGATGTAAAATGTGTCTGGGCTTCATGGCATAGGCCTGTAATCCCAGCTAACAGGATTGCAATTTCAAGGCCAGTCTGAGCAACTTAGTGAGACCCTTTCTGACAACAGTGACGTCAGCAGCGCTGGCTGTGCTGTCACTCTGCTCCCCGGGGGTTCCACCTTGGTAGCCTGCAACCTGGCACTGATGACAGCATTTGCACATGGAAACAAATCTATACTTCTTTTCCCTGAAGAGCTGCTTGTTGAGCATATCCCAGCACACTCCTGCAGCAGGCTAGAGAATAACCACTCAGGGAAGCCTTGTTCTAGCTTGCTTCCAAAGTCCATGCTCATTCATTAGATCAGCACCTGTTTCTGCAGTTTTACTGGGACACAGCAATGGCCATCACTTTTGTATTAAAACAAGAACCATACCCTAAAACATGATGTCTGATCCATCACAGGCAAGTTCAGCTGACCCCTCTTTAGAGTAGGCCAGACAAACCAGCATGCTTCAGAATTCCCTGGAGGGCATAGGCTGCCAGCCACCACCACCAACACACCCCAACTTGAAATTCAGATAATAGAGGGTCTGTGTATGTGTATATCTAATAAGTTCCCAAGAGCTGCCAAAGATAACAATTGGAGAATCCTACCTTGGAACCACTGCTCTGGGCCAGTAAAGAGGAAAGCACCCCAGAGAACAGGTTCACAGGCATGTGTGTGCACAGGAGGAACATACACAGGAGGAGCATACACAGGAGGCTAAGAACTTCTACAGCCACGTTCTCCAAGAAAAATGTGGAAAAGGATATTCGGAAAACAAAACCAAAAAATAATATCCCTATTTTGATAAGGGAAAAGATTTTTATAAATCAAGGGAGAGGAAATCCTTTATAATCTAATAGGCAGCAAAGACTATCCACCCACCCACCTGCCAGGGAAGCTGCCCTGCTGGAGCTGCCAATGACTGCTCATTCTCCAAAGCAAGCCCTGGCCTACCTGCTCCCAGTGCAGGAGACATACAAAGAGGGAGTTCATTAGGTTTGCTGACAAACCATTTACCTCAGGTAAACCTGTTACTATAACTATTACTACAGGGATAGTAACAGGTGAGGCCAAGACAAACTGTCACTGTCGTTACACAAACTTGAAAACAATTCCAGAGACGGCACAGTAGTTAACAGCACTTGTCGCCCAATCATGAGGACTGGAGTTTAGAACTCAGCACCCATCCAACAAGCCTGGAATTCCCTGTTTGCACAACTGTAAGCCCAGCTCCAAAGATTGCAGACATAGCAAGATTGCTGAAGCTTACTGGCTTCCACCTGAGCCAAGAAAAAGCAAGTTCCAGGTTCAGAGAGAGACCCAACCTCATAGGAATTTATAGAATGATAGTAGATGGACCTGATGCCCTTATACAGTCACATAGACACATCAATCAATTCTTTGTAAAAATTTAGGAAGCCTCAAAGACAAGCAGCTTAAAAGGAAAAAAAAGAAGGAAAGAAAGGCAGGCAGGGAGGAAAGTAGAGGGAGGGAGGGAGGGAAGGAAGGAGGGAGGGAGGGAGGGAAGTAGTAGTTCAATCAAACACAGTGAAAACATAAGAAAAATTTCATGTATGTTATCACATTCTCTGAAAAGTTACTATTTTGTTTAACCTTAGGGAACGGCAGTAGAAACTGTAGCTGTTCTATCAGGGTATGCATAGGGAATACCATACCACAATCCATATGGCAGGCTGGAATGTGAAGGGGGGGTCTGGTCTAACCCCAAAACCTTAGTGTACAGAAAAGGGTAGAAAACTGCAGACTGGAGGGGAAAAAAATGAGAAAGCCAGAGAAGGTGGTTACTCCTGCTGACAAAACAGGTAAATATGACTTCATATTTTCCTACAGTCAATATAGGAAATTATAATTAAAAATTCATCTTAAAGGCTATCCTGGCCATGTTTCTACACAGACACTTACTCAACAAAAAACACTTGTCCATTCTCATCAGTCTCTTGTTCCCATCCATATGGCAAATCTGAAACACAAGAAATATTGACAGCTGTACATGTAGTGGAATGAAACCAAGCCACACCCCAAGGTAAGGAAGAAGTGTCATCCCTCTTATCCCATCTCCTAAACCCTCTGGAAAAGCTTCCCCTGGTCACAAGATTCAAGGGTGGCAGCCACAGAAGGCCCAGTATCCCTTCTGGAATCCACATTTCTGCTTCCTGATTTAACCAAAATCCTGTTACTCTCTTGATCACTCTTAAATGTTCACTCAGCTCCTCCTTTTACTTCGAGCCTTAGCAGATGCTCCTATGAACTTGAATTCCTGAAGCCCACTACCATGTCTGAAAGTACACCAGACACTGACCAGTGGAGTGCTGACTCGGGCTGCCTTGCACCATGTTATAGAGCCATCCATCATTCTCATGTACCGGCTCATCTGTCTTCAACTAGATCCTAAACCCACTGAGGCCAAGGAGCTTCAACACCTTTTGTCTTTATTCAATATTTCTATTCCATGGATTATGTACTTGTTCAGAAACACCTAGAAGTCACAGTTTTCTCTGTAGGTTTCTGTAAAGCACTGCCATCTGCCTCCCACAGCCTACACCAAAAGCGATTACCCACATGGTGCAACTACAGAGAAACGCAACAAGTCAAAGGCCACAACTGTTTCAATAACCCTTTGTTTACGGCCATAAGGCAGAAGGCATCCTGATGTCCATCTCAACGTCTTATCTCCTCTTCTGCCAAATCCCAGTAGACTCTCACACTGAGAGTCTTGTTCCTTGTTCCCACCAGACAGCCTTCCCAGGAAGATAGGGTCAACTGCTACCTCACCACTGTGACATCTTCCCCAGCTAATCAATGTTTCAGACTCAGGATTCTGGGCTTCTGCCATACAGACCTCCTGCAACTCGTTTTCTTTTGCCGGTTTTCGGATGTTCCCACTGGGTCTTTTCCTCCGTGTGGCTGTAACAGAGACCCACAATAAAGTAAGTTAACCTGGCTAAATACAGTAATACAGTACTAAATACAATACAGTAATACAGTAATCACTGTACTGAACTTGTCTCTCCCAGATAGATCTGGAGTAGTAAGAACAGGCTCAGAAAGACATACTCACCAGTTGAAACTTTCCTGGTTACATCAGGTCAAAGCCCCCAGGTTGGGGGCTAGAATCAATCCTGAAGGAATTTTGCAGGCCAAGTAGGGAAAGCAGTGGGAGGAGAGCAAGGAGGGACTAGGTCCCAGCTAGGAGTCAACTTTACAATGCTCTGTGAATCACAGAGTTCTAGACAGACATTTTGTATTTCTTTTCCCTTCATTTAAGAATATGCTGACAAACTTCAGTGTCTGGTTTATAATGCTCATATTTATATATTAAACGTAGCTTAAATACAGCATTGTTAATGTTAATCTTTTTTAGATGTTTATTTTCCTTGTTCTTTTTTTGCTTTGTTGGTTTTGTTGCTGTTTAGTTTAGTTGTTGTTTCTGTTTTTTTGGAGCCAAGGTTTTGTGCAGCCTGGGCTGGCCTAAACTCACTATGTAGCCATGGATGACATTAAACACTTAATTCTACTGTCTCTACTTCCTAAGTACTAAAATTACAGAAGTGACTTTAAAAATGTACATTCTGAGCTGGCAAAATGGTTCAAGAGGTGAAAGTGCTTACCATGCAATCCTGACACAAATTTGCTGCCTGGATCCAACAGCAGACATAGAGAATGAGCTACTGAATGTTGTCTTCTGACCTCCACCAACACACCATGGCATGCATACACCATTACACACACACACACACACACACACACACACACACACACACACACAAATAGTTTTAGATGTGTATTCTATCCCCAGGTGTAACTTCAGTGTCTCATTAATCACTGGGTCCTGAGCACACCCAAAAGGACATTAAGAACGCAGTAAGACAGCAGCATAGGTCATCTGCCTATGACAAGATGACCGTGGATTTACAAACACTAGATCTGACAAGACAGTCCTTATGCACCACTAGTCCACTCACTCCAGCTCTCAGCCATCACTTCCTGTCATCTGCAGAATGGGGCTGTTGAGGACACTGTCCAAATGTCTAACGGAGCAACCATTACAATAAAATGGTGAGCTGTAATACATTCTATTGGTAAGCTGTCATGTGCTGTCCAAGCTCACTGAGAGCAGACTCTGGTATCAAGGAGGCTCCCAGGCTCTTGTGTGCTTCTTTCAAGTGTCCTCCAAAAGCCCCCAAGAGACTGATGGGCTCCCTAGTCTGTGACAGGAAGAAAGGAAACAGCAGACAGCTAAGGGTATTAAAGAAACATCCTGTCCTTGAACACAGCGAGGAGATTCCAAAGTGCCTTCCCTCAGCTACTGTTTATCCCACAATAGAAAAATGTCTGTGGGTAAGGGGAAGCTTGTCCACGAAGAGCATGTACCGGGCGATGGGAACACCAGCATTACCTCTCCACAGAGCTCCCAGATGTCTGCTGATTTTGTACACACCTGACTTAAAGCTGTGACTTGACTTCTCTCTCAGTTGGGCTCCTCCAGTCTGTTTCTGATGGGCCCTGTGAGTACTCCACCAAATAGTATTTGCTATCTGTGGCTTCTATCTATCTGCTACTTGGTATTTATTCTTCTACTTTGGCTCGTTTCACATTTAATAAATTCATTCAAAACCTAAAGTACAGCTCTAATAGATCATTCTCGTATAGGGCATGGATCAAAAGCTAGAACCACCTGTCACCAGTGACAAAGACCCTCTCATCAGGGAAACAGCAGGACACTGAAGGAGGCATTCGAAGGTTAAGCTTCATTTCCTCTCAACAAGAGAGTAACTGTATTACTTTATCACCAACTGACAAGATGCCTATTTGAGATGCTAAGGAGTAAAAACAGTGATAGGTACAGGTGGCTGGAACAGCACAGACTAGAAAGGTCTCGAGGGCAGAGACTCTGCACACAGAGGTCCAGGTAGGAGCAGCAAATGCAGGATCACTGGCATGCCTACACCCTGAACCTCCTGCTCATACAATCCACTCACTTCTCTAAAGACACAAACTAGGTGTCACTCCCCGGCTCCAGATCATCAGTGGGCTCCAGAGTCTGACAACAGAGTCTCAGGTCCGCAGAAAAGCACAGAAGGGCCTCTGCAAACTGATTCCTTCCTCGACAGTGTCAGACTTTACAACCTTGCACCACAGACAGAGGCCTGCCTGCGGTCCCTCCTTCCACTGTCCCCTCCACTGGCCCGACTTCCTGCCACAGGAACCCATCTTTTACTTGTGCTCTGAGACACAAGCCAAGTGACAGCTCTCCTAGGCAGCCTCCCTCACCTACTCACACACGCCTCCTGCTGGACAGACAAAAACGCACTCGAACCATCTAATTACAAATCATCTGCCTGGTCTTGTGGAGCTCCTTAGGTTGACAGCTGCACCTCACTTAGCTGGACATCACCAGTGCCCACCAAGGGGCCTGGCTCTTCACTTCAGGGCTCTACACCCTTCAAGGAATGAATCCTCCAGAGCTTTTCTGGTTCCCATTTCTTTCTACCTGGCCAGCAGGGGCAGCAGTGACTCATACCCTTGTGCAGCTGAAAATCTCATGGGGAGTTTACAACCTATCAATGGAGAGACTCCAGGGCACAAACTAAGTCCTAATTTGATAATGAGTCAGAAAAGTTATCTTTTAAATTTTTCTTGAACCAGGTAGGGGTGGAGCAAGCATGTGATTCCTACCTGGAAGGTGGAGGCAGGAGGCAAGAGGATCGGAATTCAATGTCATCCCTGGCTACATAAAGAATTCTAGGCAAGCATGGGCTACAAGAAACACTACTGGACAAACAAAACTGTAGCATACACCACTAATCCCAGAGGCTAGAGGACCTCTGTGAGTTTGAAGCCAGTGTGGTCTACATTTAAAAAACATTAAATATTAAAAACTAAAAACACAAATTACAGGTGTAATTACAACAATTTGTTTTCAGAAAGCCAAGTGATAATACACTCATGTGTAAAAAGATTGGTTCTCCTAGTTTTTAAAAACATAAAGCTAGGTGTGCTCCTGCATACTTGTGGACCCCAGCTAGCCCTTAGGAAGTGGAGACAGGGGAATCAGGAGCTCAACCTCAGCCACATATCAAGTTAAGCCTGGACTACATGAGACCCTATTTAAAAAGTACCTTGTAAACACATAAGAAAGTAGAGGGGGAAAGTATTTGAGAAGAGGAAGAAAGTGGGGGCGGGAAGGAAGAGTAATGGGACACTGAATACTATGAAAGTACCCCATACACATATGACAAAGGACATCATGAAAGTTAGGGACTAGGGGGTAGACAGACTCCTTGGTAGGCAGGCAGATAGGGAGAGGGGGCATGGCTAGGTAACTAAAGGCCAGCTTCTTCCTCACCCTCCCTTGCCTTAGGCCCCTGCTAATGCTCAACAAGTTCAAGGCCAAATCAGGGCATGTTACCCAACAGTTGGGGGCCAATCAACCATCTTACCTTTCTTCAAACTGACCAACTCTTATATTAGGGGAGGAAAACTCTTCAAAGACTTTAAAAAAAAAAAAAAGCCCTCAAAAAGAGACTGGATGTTTTGGCTTCCAGAGTACCCCTCTCTGCTTGGCAGAGGGTCTTTTTCTCTGTGTGTGTCTGCCGTGTGACTGTGTTTCCTCCGACCCCCCAGTAAATGCCTTTCAACTGTTGATTCTGCCTACTGCTGTTTGAGGTATTGGAGATTCTTCCTGCCTTTTAATTCTTTAACTGGGAGAGAAAACGAACCCGATCAAGACCCCTAACTGTATCAAAACCCATCATTTTGTGCATTACATATTTTAATTTTGTTAAAAAGGGCAGATTCCCCCAACTACAGAGTCAGCTGCAGTAGGTTCTCCATGAAAACTCGGTGTATACCCAGATACTGGGGGTGGGGTCACCCAGGCCAACACACAGTGAGACCCTGTAAAGGCAGGTGGATCTGTGAAAGTTCGAGGCCAGCCTGGTTTGTTAAGCTAGCTCCAGGCCAGCCAGGTTTATATAGAGAGGCCCTGTCTCAGAACAAGGGAGGGGAGGGGAAGGAGGGAGAGACCACACAGGTAATCCTAACATCAGGCCTAAGCATCTTTGCCATAGATACAGTCCAACTAATGCCGGCCTGGGCGGGAGAGCTACAACCCACCAGCGTCTCCACAGAGTGCCTTATGCACAGCACTGGATTCATTCTTGTGTCAAAACTCATTTTACGGATGGGGAAAACAGACTATCAGGCAGGGCTTTCAGTGGCCCAAGGTCACGGTTAGTAACGGAGAAAAGCTCTGCTATGGTTTCCAAAACTTCCCTGGGAGACCACTGTGAGCCATCCAGGACCTCTGTTCAAAATTACAGACTGCTGGGCCTCCAACCCAGGTGCCCTTGGCGGGAGCTGGGCATTGAAGTTTGCTCCATTTCCTCTTGAGGAGAGTTAAGACCTACGAGCCATCACCGCATAGTGCAGTGCCACCTAGTGAGCAGCAGGGGGCGTGCTGCAGGCGGCCCGGTGACTCGGTCTTGACCCTGAGCCCACAACGGTGGGGGACCTGGGACAGGTGGCTGGTCATCTGGATGCGCATGCCCGCCGGGCTGGCCGCGCAGGGTCCAGGCCTCGCAGGACACGGGTCCCGGGAGCGCCGCTCCAGGCCGCTTACTTGGCGTAGTACACCCAGCCGTCCTTGGTGGTTCTCTCCTCCCAGCCCGGAGGCAGCTCATCCTCGCTGTCCGTGTCATCCAGGCCCGCGTAACGGAGAGCTGCCATGGTGGAGACAGAAGTAGTCGCCGGGTCTCCTCAGCAACTCACTCAGCCTTCAACCGCGCCGCGCGCGTCAGGGGCCCCCGGGACCGCTCGCGCCTGCGCACTGATCGCCTAGCCGATCCGCAGCTGCAATCCAGTTTCCTGCTTTCGCGGCGACTGGCGGGAAAGGGGGCGGAGCCTGAGAGGAGAGGCGGTGGAAGCGCGGAAGAGACCAACCTGGCCGTCCGGCTGGAAGGAAAGACAGGAACGGCTCAGAAACTGGATTAAGCTTCTTCACCCTCCTGGAAGGGGCGTGCTCACCCAGTCACGGTGCAGGACTCCGCCCGTTGCTGGGCGACCCGAAATCACTTCCTCATCGTTATACCCAATCCTGAATGAGTCCCAGCAATGGGGTATCCTGGGAAATGTAGTCCAGACTCAACAGGACTATAAAATACAGCAAAAAAAGAAAGGATTCTGATGCGGTTGTCCTGGGTTCCAGTCTCTTCCCTTGCAGGTGTGAATGCTCAACCTTTTGACATTGCGACGCGATACTGTGTGACCTTGTCATATACAAAGTTTACGCTGGAGAATCGCTCAATCGAATTCCAAATAGGAAAAAGAAAAGAAAATTTTACAATAATTGAAGTTTGCAATTTTTGTGTTGGGCCATATTTATTATTATTATTGCTTTTGTTTTTGTTTTTCGAGACAGAGTTTCTCAGCGTAGCCTTGGCTGTCCTGGAACTCGCTGTGTAGGCCAGGCCGTATTTATTATTATCCTGGGCCACATGCTGGCATGAGCCTCAGGTTGGATACACCTGTGAGAGTAAATGTCCCAACTTGATACTGTGCAGGGTTTCTCCATTCACAAGCTTTGTTGTGCATGTAAACACGACATTTAAAAACTGCCTATACTGTGGAGAACTTAGAAATACAAGGTCTAAACAGGTACAGTGGCTCATGAGTGTAATCCCAAAATTTGGGAGGCTAAAACAGAAGGATTATCATGAGTTTGAGGCCAGCCTAGGCCATATAAAGTGGGAAAATATCTTCAAAGATACAAAAAGTAAAAACTCTCATTCCTCCAGATTTTCCATTAGAGAGAACGGTCTTCCAGCCATAATGTGGTTCTCCTGTTCACAGGCACCACCTAATTACAAACTCACAAAGTAGACTCTTAAAGCACTTGACAAGAATCCTGTCTATGAGTCCTATATCCACAACCTGCAGCTTACCCTTCAGCTTGAAGGAAGTTTCCAAAACACACCCTACTGATAACTTGTTTCCCAACCCTGTGTTACAGAGAACACTTCTGGCCCACATTGAGACAATGCATGCCTCCATCAAAAGACTGCGTGTTTTATGGGTAGGTTGGGGATACTGACAGGGTTGCTTTTGTCTTCTAGTCCTGAAAATGATCATTGCTGTGGGATAGCTCCTCCCTCTCCATACTCCTTAGGGGCAGACACACTTCCCTGAACATAATGAAATGAAAAGTTAACTTAATGAAAACAACATTTAGGGTTTTTTTTACTTCACATGTGTATGCGTGTAGTATGCATGTGTATGTGAACACACGTGTGCACATGTTTGAGGAGCCCTGGGGTTGATAAGAAGAGTAAATTCTTCAAAGGCTTATTCATTGAAGGAGTGTCTCAGTTGTCTGCTAGCCAACTTGCTCTAGGGATCCCTGTCTCAGCCTCTTCAGCCCTGGAATTACAGAAAGACACCACACCCACCCTGAATTTCTGTGGTTTCTGAAAATCCAACTTGGTCCTCACGCTCGAATGGCAAGGGCTTGAACCACTGAGCCATCTCCTCACCCCAACCACTTAGTTGTAATATCACTGCTCTCTCATTTGATTCCTATGAGAGCATGGCCTTTTTCAAATGTCTGTGCATGTGTATCTGCTATTTTTAATCTACAGCACCTCTGCTTACCCGTTCATCTCTCACCTTAGCCTACTGACTCCTCTGATATGAATAGGAAGTGAGATCATAAAGTCCATTGATTGTGCAGAGAAAATGAATACGGTCCAAATGAAGAGTCTTGGTTTCTCCGGTGACCTGTGGCCTCTACTCAAAGTATGAGGGCTCAAGTTGACCTTGGATTGCTCTATACAGACAGAGCCTTTCCTGTCACCTGCTTTCAATGACATGATATCAAGCCGTAGATATTAATAATGTATAGTGTCCTTCTGCTGCAGTTTGATTCTGAAGTGTCCCTAACAGGCTCATGATTTGAATGCTTGTTTTCCAGTTGGTTGTAGCTGAAGTTTTCTCCAGTCCTGCCTGGCCCACGGTCAGGATAAATCTCTCACCCACCAGTCCCACAGCTGCTCAGACCCAACTGAGTAAACACACAGAGATTTATATTGCTTACAAACTGCATGGCCGTGGCAGGCTTCTTGTTATCTAGTTCTTCTATCTTAAATTAATCCATTTCTGTTAATCTATATGTCACCACGTGTTCCGTGGCTTTACCTGCTGCCTTTACATGCTGCTCCCTGAACGGCAGGCTGGCATCTCCTCCCTCCGCCTTCCTGTTCCCCCAATTCTCCTCTCTGCTAGTCCCGCCTATACTTCCTGCCTGGCTACTGGCCAATCAGCATTTCATTTATCAGTCAATCATAGCAACATATTTTTACAGCATGCAGGACATCCCACAGCAGTTGGTGGTACCATTTTGGAAGTTTCTGAAAACGTTGGGAGGTGGTGAATAGCAGGAGGAGATGGGTTGCTTGGCAGGCAAGGTCTAGTAGGAGTATTATGCTCTCCTCTTCATCCCCTGCCGCCAACCCGACTTCCTGCCTTGCTCTTCTAGTTAGTTTTTATTGTCAGCTTTACACAACCAAATGTCACCTGGCAAGAGCCCAGATGTGATTAGCCGATGGACGAGTCTGTGGGGAATTGTCCTAATTATTTATTGATGGGGAAGGGTCTAGCCCAATAGAGGGGCAGCTATTCCTTGGTTAGGTGGTCCTGGACTGTGCAAAACTGGTAGCTCCAAGTGAGGCAGTGAGCAGTGTTCTTCCATGGTTTCTGTTTCAGTTCCTTCAGCTCTCGCCCCAACTCTTTTCAATGATGGACTGTGACCTGGAAGTGTAAGACAAATAAAACTGTCCTACCAACGTTGCTTTTGGTCGTGGTATTTGTTACAGCAACAGCAAGCAAACTAGCACGCTCATTATGATGAGAAGTGATCTGCCCCATTGTGCCTTCCCAGCCTTCGTCTGCCAAATCCTCTGAAACTATAAGCAAATTTCATCCATTAAGTTGTTTCTGTCAGGGATTTCTTCATGCTGGTGTGAAGTAGCTAATACATAATACACCTTCAAGCTATTGGTTCCCATGTGTGGCAGTTTGAATATAATTGGCCCCCATAATCTCATAGGGAGTGGCACTATGAGGAGGTGTGACTTTGTTGGAATGGGTATGGTCTTGTTGGAGGAAGTGTGTCACTGTGGGGATGGGCTCTCAGGTCCTTTGCTTAAGCTTTGCTCAGTGTTACAGTTAGTTCACTTCCTGTTACGTGCAAGACTTGTAGGACTTTCAGTTGCTCCAGCACCACACCTGCCTGCACACCACCTTTCTCCCCATCATGATGATTATGGACTGAACATCTAAAACTGTAAGTAAGCCACCCCAACTAAATGTTTTCTTTATAAGAGTTGCTGTGGTCATGGTGCCTCTTCGCAGCAATAAAACCCTAACTAAGACACCATGGTAGAATTTGAAACTTCTGGAAGATTCTGCTGTCCTACCACATTAATAATCCTCTCCAAGGTTCTTCTGTCACTGGCACTAGGATATCTCAACCTCAGCACTACTGACATTTGGGGCAAATCATAGTGGGGCTATCCTATGCATTGTGAGATGCTTCCAATAGCATCCCCTGTAGCATGAATCTTAGAGTCTTATTAATAAAATCAAACCTGAGCCAGGTATTGGGGTGAACTGGAAGACCAGAGAACCAGAACAAGCCACAGCTACCTCACCTTGCTGGATCCTCAGCTGGTCTTGTTTCCTCAGACTGGAGGCCTCTGAGTCCTCATCCAGAATGGGTCTCAGCTGAACTGCTGCTCAAAAGCCTGAATGCTTAACCAGGCCAAAAATGCTTCTAGTTCCTGGTTCTCATGCCTTATATATCTTTCTGCCTTCTACCATCACTCCCTGGAATTAAAGGCTCACTCCCTGGGATTAAAGGCATGTGTCACCATGCTTGGTTGTTTCCAATGTGGCCTTGAACTCACAGAGATCCCAGATGGATTTCTGCCTCTAGAATGCTAGGATTAAAGGCTTGTGCTACCACTGCCTATCCTCTATGTTTAATATTGTGGCTATTCTGTCTCTGACCCCAGATAAGTTTATTAGGGTACACAATATTTTGGGGAACACAATACCACCACAATCCCCCCTCCCAGTTATGACAATCAAAAATGGCTTTGTGGGTAAAGGGGATGTTTAATGTTTAGTGTATTAGTTCTTTTTCTACTGTTGTGATAAAACACCATGACCAAGGCAACATTTTGTGGAATATTTATGTAAAGATGTGTTACATTTGTTTATGCTGTGGAATATTACTTTAACTGTGTGTCTTAGTTTGGGTTTTATTGCTGTGAAGAGACACCATGACCATGGCAACTCTTATAAAGAAAAAATTTAATTGGGGTAGCTTGCTTACAGTTTCAGAGGTTCAGTCCATTATCATCATGACGGAGAACATGGCGCACAGGTAGATGTGGTGCTGGAGCTCAGAGTCTTACACCTTGCAGGCAACAGGAAGTCAACTGACTGTCACACTGAGGGAAGCTTGAGCAAAAGAGACATCAAGGCCCACCCCCACAGTGACACACTTCCTCCAACAAAGCCATACCTCCTAATAGTGCCACTCCCTTTGAGAGCCATTTTCTTTCAAATCACCACATTCCACTCCCTAGCCCCCAAAGGCTTATAGCCATATGATAATGCAAAATGCGTTCAGTGCAACTTCAAAGGTCCCATGGTCTATCACAGTCTCAACAATGTTTGTAAGTCCTAAGTTCAAAGTCTCTTCTAAGAGCCACGCAATCTCCTAACTGTAATCCCCTATAAAATCAAAATCAAACATACATATCACATACTTCCAATATATAATGGCACAGGATATACATTACCATTCTAAAACACAGGGAAAGGAGCATAGAGAAGAAACACTGGATCAAAACAAGACCAAAAACCAGCTGAGCAAACTCCAAACTATACATCTTCATGTCTAATGTCAACACACTCTTCAGGTCCCCAACTCCTTTCAGGTTTGTTGGCAGCACACACTTCTTTCTCTTGGGTTGGTTCTATTCTCTGTTAGCAGCTCTCCTAAGCAGGTATCCCACAACTATGGCATCTCTAACATCTTGGGTCCTCCAAGGCAATCCAAGCTTTAACTTCAGGGTTCATGCAATGACCTCTCTACTAAGCCTCCATTCAGGGACAACTCTGACACATGCCTGGCCTCAGTGGCTTTATTCCATAACTCCATTCCTCTATCCTTAACTCTAAATTCAGAACCATATGGTCCAAGCTGCCAAGTTCATTATGAGGGTAAACATGGCGCCATAGAGGAAGATGTGGTACTGGAGCTCAGAATCCTACATCTTACAGGCAAGAGGAAGTCAACTGTAGTCATACTAAGAGAAGCTTGAGAAAAGAGACCTCAAAGCCTGCCCCCACAGTGATACACTCTTTCCAACAAAGCCACACCTCCTAATAGTGCCACTCCTTTGGGGGTCATTTTCTTTCAAACCACCACACTGTGTAAAAGTGTGTTACATTTGTTTCTGCTGCTTTTGTTAATGGTGTAAAGATGTGTTACATTTGTTTATACTGCATTTGTTTAATTATGAAAAGATGTATTGCTGCTTCACCTTGCCCGACTAAGGCACCTGATTGGTCTAATAAAAAGGTAAAAGGCCAATAACTAGGTAGAAGATGGATAGGTGGGGCTGGGATGCAGAAAGAATAAATAGGAGGAGAAATCCAGGCTCAAGAGAAGAAGAGGAGATCAAGAACATGAGAGAAAGAGAAGGATATGCCTGGGGCCAGCCAGGTAACAGCCAGGCAGTAGACCCAGAGTAAAGCATACAGAAAGAAAGATTAAAAAGTCCCAAGGCAAAAAGTAGATAAAGAGAAACAGATTACATTATAAGAGCTAGCAAGAAATGAGCCTAAGCTAGGCTGAGTATTCATAATTAATATTAAGTCTCTGTATCATGATTTGGGAGCTGGGTGGAGGCCCTAAACGAAAAAGCCTGGTAGAGCAACTTATAAAAGACAGAGTTTAACTGGGTTTATGGTTTCAGAGAGTTAAGAGTCTATGATGGTGGAGCAAAGGCATAGTGGTAGGCAGTTGGAGCAGCAGTTGAGAGCTCACATCTGGATTCACAAGTAGGAGGCAGGGAGCATATAGGGATAGTAGGAACCTTTTAAAGCCTCAAAGCCGACCCTGTGACACACCTCTCCCAAGAAGGCCACACCTCCTAATTCTTCTTAAACACTTCAACCAACTAGGGACCAAGTATTCAAACATATGAGCCTTGGGGAGAACATTCTCATTCAAACCACCACAGTTAGGGAATGCCAGACTTGGTCACTTACAGTTTTAGCTTCACAGCGCACTTTGTTTATTCCTTCTTCTATTTCCTTATCATTTCTGGCTCCTAGACTTCTTTTTATTTTTGTCTCTGATCCAACAAGGATCTGTCAGCAGGTAAGTAAGGTGATACTGAGCTTGATGACATTCAAAAGAAACCCAATGTCCTCAAAATCTAACCCGAAGACGAGCATACCACTGGCTTGTTTCTGCAAAAACATCTGAATCACAGTGCTTATTAGATAAAGATTTTTAAATCTCCAAGCATGTGGTTACCAAGCTGCAAGCCAGATGGCTCTATCTGCCCGTGCTTTAAAAAGCCTGCTTTCCAGCAAAGATGTCTGCCTTTTTTTTTTTCTTTTTGAGTGATTACTTCTTTACTAGGTAGGAATTTATGATAAGATGGACTCATTTTTGCTGAATAAAATTTGACACCACTCAAGAAACAAATGTATGCAAGGGGCACAAATTTTAGTAGGATATTCCTGTAGTCATAGGTCTCTGATGTATCAGTACCAGGAAGTTGGTAATGTCAACACCCCCACTCGCCAAACACTCTGCACTCTGCAGACCTGATTTAACTTGAATCATGAATCCTTATGAAGTCAAGCTTAGTGTTTTGGTGCAAATGAGATCTGGGCAGCTTCTGACATCTCTGGCTAGTAAAAAAGAATATTGAAGCTTAGAGAGGTGGCTCTCGCCTGTAATCTCAGTACATGGAGACCACAGGATTGCTGCATGTTTCAGGCTAGACTGGGCTTCACAATGAGTTCCAGGTCAACCTGGGCTACAGAGACCCCATCTCAATAATAATAATAATAATAATAATAATAATAATAATAATAATAATATAACAACAGGATGGTTAGGAAAACCTTCTAGTCAGTGTGACCTTACTTAGAAATGTCACAGGTGCAGATTTGAGTCTGGAGTTTACAGGTCCCTGTACCTCTTCATAATAAATTTTATAGAGACACACATTTATTACAGGAAAGGGGCTCATTTATTAAGAGCAAGATTCTGAGGAGCCTGGAGGTGTGCCAAGCCTCAACCTGTGGCCTGCCTCCAAAAGAGCAATAAAGGGGAAAGGGCTGAGGCAAGGCCTGGAGTAATCTTTCGTGGGCCATTAACAAAGTACCCACTTGTCCCCAGCTCACAGGGCTTCTCTCAGCATACTCTTTTGGTTGAATGAAGCTCAGGTAACTTAAGGGCTCCTGGTCTTTCCTTCTCTGCTCTTTCAAATGTTGATCTCTGCACCCTCCTCCTCCATAGTTTCCTATTTTCCTGTCTCTGCCTTTGTGTGCATGCATTTGTGTCTCTGCATTTGTGTGCATGCATTTATGTGTATGAATGGAAACACACAATGGGTGCATGGGGAGGGCTATCTGATATCAAAGTCAAAACAAACAACAAAAAAAAAAGCATAATGGCAGGCACAGTGGCTATACCTTTAACACTGGCATTCTAGAGGCAGAGACAAGTTGATCTCTGTAAATTTGAAGATAGCCTGGCCTACATAGTGAGTACCAGGTTAGCCAGGGGCTGCACGGTGAGATCCTGTCTCAGTTAGAGAAGATTACCCAGTGCCTTAGTTCTCTTGTATTCCAAAAGAAATTAGGAAACAGAAATCCATAATGGAAAATGTATTTGTCGATAGTTATGCACACTAGGAAGAGAAGGGACCTAATCTCTCTCCCTGCCACCTGTGGCAGTCCTATGGTTTACGGAAAACTATGACACAAAAGCCAGAAGCTCTGTGGATTTTGCTGTGAGATAGTTTCAACTGTGCACTGGGAGGGGGCTGATATTTACTTCCATGGAGCCCTTCTTCTCAGAAGGCTGCCTCCTGCTGCCTGGATTCTCAGCATGGGGAGGCTGTAATATTTTAGCAGTTAACTTTATTTTTTTGTTTGTTTTTCGAGACAAGGTTTCTCTGTGCAGCTTTGCACCTTTCCTGGAACTCACTTTATAGCCCAGTGTAGCCTCAAACTCACAGAGATCCGCCTGCCTCTGCCTCCCGAGTGCTGGGATTAAGGGCGTGCGCCACCACTGCCCGGCCAGTTAACTTTATTGCAAGGTGTGGTGGCAGATGCATGTGATCCCAGCATTCTAGAAGCAGGTGGAGGCAGAAGGTTCAGAAGTTCAAGGCCATTCTTCACTATATAGCAAGTTCAAGTACAACTTGGACTACATGAACACATTGCAATCAGTCCACTATGACTACAGCGTGAGGGATCCAAGAGAAGGGAGCGTCTGAGTATTAGGGTTTCCTGTAATTTGTCATTGGAATCTGATCAATGACACATATAAGGTAAGTGACAGTGGCCAAGCCCCAAACTTCTCTAAAAACAATACAGCTGGGGCTGGAGAAATGGCTCAGCAGACAAAAGCAGACCAGAGCAGCACAAAATCACTGAAGCTCCAGTCCCAGAGTCCCTGACATCCTTTTCTGGCCTCCATAGGTACCTGCCCTCATCTACACACACATAATTAAAAATAAAAAGAAATCTTTAAAATAATAAAATAATATTACTGCCTTCTTCAAGCTGTGCTGTATCTGTCAGAATTCGGTCAAGAAAATAAACTAGTGTTTCAATAGAAATTTGGAATTTAAAGAGGGAGTCTACAGGGAATTTAAAGGGGAAATATTCACAAAGAAACCATTGGGTTGGTTCACATGTATAATTAGGTAAGCGTTATGCTATTTTGTTTTACTCTTCAGACTTTCTTATTTTATTTTATGTGTATCAGTGTCTTGCCTGCATATATATATATATATGGGATTAAGGGCGTGCGCCACCACTTGATGTACATGCTTGATGCCAAAGGAGGATGGAAGAGGGCATCAGAGTCCCTGGAATTGGAGTTATAGATAGTTGTGGGCCACTATGTGGTTGTTACAATCCAAACAAGGGTTCTCTGCAAGAGCAGCAAGTGTTCTTAACCCCTGAGCCATCTCTCCTTCATATTATTTCTTAAATTGTCTTGAACAGACAGCTTTCTTGAAACTTTTTTTTTTTTTTTTGCTATTCAGATGATTGACAGGCCCATTTGAATTAACTCAAGGGGGAAAACAGCACAATTTCTTTGTTCTTTATCAGAAGGCCTCAAGCTAGATAGTAAGTTTTAGGATCTTTTGTACAGTTTTTTGTTTTATTTTGTTTTGTTTGTTTTGTTTTAAAGCAAGCCTCAGGCCAGGGCCAGAGATGAGATTCAGATTCCATTCTTTTGACCAATAATCAAAGTCTTGGGGTTTCAATTCCTGGTTTAACAAGTTGCTGATTATGAGGGAGGAGGCCCCTCTTCAACGGCCTTCAAGGCTGCTAAAAATCTAACTAGCTCCCTAAGAGATTGACCACTTAATTTTTTTATCCAACCCATATACTTTGAAGAGATAAAGTTGTTATTAAGACTGGGGAGATGGCTCAGTGGTAAGGGTGCTTACTCAGCAAACACAAAGACCTGAGTTCAAATCCCAAGCACCCACATTAAAAGCTAGGCATGACTGAATGTAGGAATGCCTACAACCCGAGCATTGAGGTGGGTGGCAGATCCCAAGAGCTCTGGCCAGCAAGCCTAGCTATGAGAGACCTATCTCAAGGAAATAAGGTGGATAGTGATGGAGGAAGACATCCTACCATCCTACTCTGAACTCTTCATGTGCATGCACATACCCACATGTGTGCCCTGAAAAGATATACCACACTCACAATGACTCTGCATTCTTTCTGCTTCCTGACATAACCATCTCTGCTCTGCTTCCTGCTCCCTGCCATGACACTCATGAGGCCAAGTGACCATGGACATGTAATTGCTAAAGTTATGAGCCAAGATAAGCCTTTCCTCCTTGAGTTGGGTTCTGTGTAGTGTTTTTTGTTTGTTTGTTTTTGTTCATTTTTTTTGTCACCTTAACACAAACTAGAGTCACCTGGTAAGAGAGAATATCGGTGAGCCTAGGGGCATGTCTATGGGACATTTTCTTGGTTTATAATTGATGTGAGAGTATCCAGCCTACTATGGGTGGTGCTACACTTTCGTAGGTGGTGCTGTGCTGTTTGTAGGAAAATAGACTGAGCAAACCATAAAGAACTAGTAAGCAGCATTCCTATACTTCAGGTTGCTCCAGGTTCCTTCCTTGGCTTTCTTCAGAGATAGACTATAACCTGTAAGGTATATGATAAAACAAACCCTTTTCCTCCAAGTTGACTTTTGACCTGTACAAGCAGGCTGTTTTTCAGTGACTGATGAGGAAGGATAATGGGGATCAGAAATGAAGATAGGAAAGGTGGTCTCGGAAGGCCTTGCATAAACTATGTCTTATGCCAAGTAACTTATTAAAAAGTATAGTGTCTAGTCAGTAGTGGTGGTGTACACCTTTAATCCTAGCACTCAGGAGGCAAAGGCAGGTAGATCTCTGAGTTTGAGGCCAGCCTGCCCTACAAAGCGAGTTCCAGGACAGGCAGGGCTACATAGAGAAACCCTGCTTCATAAAACCGAAGAATAAGAAGAGGAAGAGGAGAAGGAGGAAGGGTAGGAAGATCTAATGCAGTTTTCAGGGAAAACTGAGACAGAGTCAGCAGAAAGCTGGCATACAATGGGACAGTGTCAGCAAGAAGCTAATCATGCAGTGCTGCCCAAGAGAACGCAGTTATCTCAAGGGCATTACAGATGAAGGACACAGAGGTCTTGGGACTGATAACTCCAGTCTCTTCGAGAGGAAAGCCAAGTTCCCGGGAATCAAAACCTTGACTCCTTCAGGGCCCTAGCTCCAGCCTCAGACTGGACCTTGCCATGCCTGCCCTTGAGCAAGAACACAGAACTGGGTTCCCTTCACTGGGGCCTCTAAGAAGCCTGCTATCGGCCTGACTCTCGACAGGTTTTGGTCAATATTTTATCACAGCAACAGAAACCAAACTACACTAAGTTGTTTGTTCAGATATTTGTTGTAGAAATGAAAAGTTGATTAATAGATTAGCTAACACAGATCTGTTACCCAGAAAGCAGCTTTCACAAGGTACAGCATAGGACATGGATGGCAACTGTAGATATTCAGCCTCAGACCAAAAGAAGTTCTCACACACGCAAGTTTTGCAAGGGAACTGTGACCAGAAATGAAACAACTTGATTCTCAAGCTTTCCTCCTTTCAATCTGTTTAAATGTTACCCAGCAGGTTACATTGGCTATCGAGGCGTAAGCCAACATGGAAGAGCAAAATCTCAGAAAGTTAAGCAAAGAATATATGGGAGGACACTTATAAACCCATGGGACTCCCCGTCTGAATCCAGAAGCACTAGAGGCATCATCAAAGGACATTCTGGGCAAGCAACAATCTTGAACTTAAGAGAGAGAAAATCTCCTGTGTGTGAGTGTTGCGTGTATATGTGTTTGTGTGTATGTGTGATACACAAGTGTGAACCTCTGTATGTGTGGACAAATGGGGAGGCCACAGTTGCTATTGGATGTCTTCCTCAATCATGTCTCCAATTTACTTTTTGAGACAGAGTCTCTCAATAGATCTGGAACTCACTTTTTCACTAGACCAGCTTGCCTGTGAGTACCAGGATCAATCTGTCTCCACCCAGTGGGTTCTGGAGTTGCAGGCATGTGTCACTATGCTGATTTTTACTTGGGTTTTGAGGCTGGGAACTCACATTCTTGTGCTGTGCAGCCAGCACCTTATCCTCTGAGACAACTCCCCTGCCTAGAAATCCCCAATTACATATTAACGCACATTCTTCCTGCTGTCTTTGGAGCCCACTTTTCCCCTGTGCCCTGTAGAACATGTCTATTGCATTCTGTATTTTACAGTAATGTTCGTATTACTATAGCCTCTCTAAAGCTTTCTTTGTTGAGATGTGTGTGTGTGTGTGTGTGTGTGTGTGTGTGCGCGCGCGCGCGCGCGTGTGTGTGATTTATAGTACAGTGAGTTCTCTATAGTATTAGTAACACAGAAAAGGTTTAAAACTTAAGCTGTTCTTTTGCCAAGGAGGAAAAGTCAACACTGATGGTCATATTAAGATTAGTATGTTAGCAATGAACCAGTAACAGCCAAGACTGGAGATAGTCTCAGGTGGCCCTCTGCCAATGCCAAGGGCATAGGTGAGTGTTTATGAACTCCATAGGTGTTTATTCAAGCATGTTCAGTTTGATTCATCTGGAGCTGTTGGTATTTATTAGAAATTGTCTATGTTAAGAAAGTGACTTTTGCAGGGCAGTGGTGGCGCATACCTTTAATCCCAGCACTTGGGAGGCAGAGCCAGGCGAATCTGTGAGTTCGAGGCCAGCCTGGTCTACAGAGCGAGATCCAGGACAGGCACCAAAACTACACAGAAACCCTGTCTTGAAAAACCAAAAAAAAAAAAAAAAAGACAGTGACTTTTGCTGGCCATGGTGGTGCACACCTTTAATTCCAGAACTGGAAAGACAAAAACAGACAGGTCTCTGTGAGTTTAAGGCCAGCCTGGTTTACATAGCAAGGTCCTGACTAGCCAAGGCTACAAAATAAAGCCCTGGTTTTGTTTTGTTTTTCTTTAAAGTATTTTTTTTTAACCAAATGAACTTTGTAGCAGTCAAAGGCCAAACAACAAATTTAAAATACCAGTAGCCCTAAGTGACTGAATAACCACCAGCAAACTAGGTAGGGAGGCTATTTCAAGCTGGTAGCTCTGAAAATCACTAAAGTGATTTTGCCATTAAGCAGTAACCTGAACTGCCTGCTCATCAATAGCAGTTTTCTCTGTTTTAGCAGTTGAAGGGATTGTTGGGGACTGAGAGAATCAGCACCATAGATATCATAGAAATGCAGAAAGGTTGTTCTGAACTAAGGGCAGACACATCCAGGTACACATCAAGGATCCTTTAGTAACTAGTTAACTAGAAAACTTGTCCAAGTTAACCAGGGCAAATTATTTCTCCAGGGCTCATTTTCTCTTTGTAGAGGTACATTATATAATGCCTCTCTGGGTTGAGTATGGACTGAATCAGTGTCTACAGACTACTTAGCAGATACAGAAATACATGTGATGATGCAAACTATTCTTGCCTCGTTGCCTGGATTTTGTGACAACAAAGGTTTTATCAGGTGAGGGAAGGGGCATTTGCACAGAAGGGAGATGAAAATAGTCTACCAAGCTGTGGATTCTATGTGCTAACTACCTAGCTATCAGATCAGATGTGTCCACTCATGCAATAGTGGCATGATTTTTATGGGTATAACCAACTTCTTTCTGATTGGATGTGAGGCCCATTCCACAGGAAGGAATTTGTGTCTAGAATTGTAATCCTGGTTAAAGGCCTATGGCTGGGGAAGTTTGAGGCATCAGTGGGGAAGCAAGTATTATTATTTTGTTAAATAGACTTAATGTGCTTTACAAACAATGTTCTCAACATTTATGCTTTCACCCCTAGAAGACTGTCTTTGTTATCCTTATTTAGTCATGGAAGAAAACTCCTTTTTGCAATGAGAGGTATATTGCAGAGACAGATAATTAACAGTCAAGCTCCTGAATAATAAACGACTATGGATGTGGCATAATAGCCCAATGCCTGGTCATAAATGGAGGAAAATCTTCAGACATTAATATCATCCTCTTCAGGGCTCAGGAAGCATAATGATAAGAACTAGAGGAAAGAAAAGAGCACATATAGTGAATTTCTTCTGAATTGAAACACCCTATCCCATACTGAAGCTCCTTAAGACTCAGAAGTAAACAGCTCACAAGTCTCAGAAATTTCCTGAAGCTTAGAAAATGCACAAAGCCACTCCCCAGAGTTATACAAGCAGTACAAAATTTCTGGGGAGAGGAGATTCTCTGACCTGTTGAGCTATTTGGTAGTTGTGCTGAGAGCTCCAGAGACGCACCTTATATGAGTCACCCTCATGCTGGAATGGTTTATCTACAGCTTTTGGTATTTGTTCAAAATTGACTATGTAAAGGAAACATTTTTAATCGAATGAGCCTTATAGTGTAGTCAAAGGTCAACCAACAGCCACCCAGAATGAGTGAATAACGACCAGGAAATATAACACCAGGGAGGTTATATCAGGTTGACAGCTCTCTAATTAAAGTAGCTCTTCCATTAAACAATGAAATGAAACTTGCTCAAACTGCCTATCAACAAAAGTTTGCTGTGCTCTAGCTGTGGGATTTTTGGAACTGTGCTGGCAATTTTTTTTTTTTACAGCTTGAGACAAGCTAGGGTCATCTGGGAAAAGAGAACCTTAACTGAGAAAATGTCTCCATAAGACTGGCCTGTGGGTAAGTCTGCAGGACATTTTCTTAATTACTGATTAATGTGGGAAGGCATAGCTCACCATTGGTGTTCTACTCCTGGTCATACGTTGTATAAAAAAGCAAGCTGGTCCAGCCATGGAGAGCAAGCCAGTACACAGAACTCTTCCATGGTCTCTACTTCAGTTCCTGGCTCCAGGTTCCTACCTTGAGTTACTGTCATGACTTCCCTTCAGTTTTTTTTTAAAGTGTTGTTTTTTTTATATGTGTGTATGTCACATGTGTGTGAGGGCCTGTGAAGGTCAGAAGAGGGTAGGAGATGCCTTGGAGCTGGAGTTACAGGTGGTGGTGAGCCACCTGATAAGTGTGCTGGGAACTGAACTTAGGTCCTCTGGAAAAGCAGCAAGCTCGCCGGGCGGTGGTGGCGCACGCCTTTAATCCCAGCACTCGGGAGGCAGAGCCAGGTGGATCTCTGTGAGTTCGAGGCCAGCCTGGACTACCAAGTGAGTTCCAGGAAAAGGCGCAAAGCTACACAGAGAAACCCTGTCTCGAAAAACCAAAAAAAAAAAAAAAAAAAAAAAAGCAGCAAGCTCTCATAACAACTAACCCATCTCTCCAACCCCTTGACTTCTCTTCATGATATACTATAAGCTGTAAGATGAAATAAACTCTTTCTTCTCCAAGATTATTTTTTAGTCATGGTGTTTATTGAAGAAATAGAAAGCAAATTAAAAGCAAGTAAGTAAAAGATTTTAAAATTAAAGAAGCATAAAACATTGATATTCAGATGCTTAAGTAAAATTTCAGCTATAAACATATTCCAAAAAATGCACTCACACACATAGAGGAGTATTATGGAGTTTGTAGGAAGACATTGTAAACAAGACAGAAAAAATACTTATGACTGCAAGAGAATGAAAGCATGAGATAATGGCATCCAAATGGGTCTGACATCATCTCTCCAGCTGCCCGTGGGTGTTGATAGACTTAAGTAGTCATCGTTGGATGAAGATACTGAACAATGTGAATTGGATAAATGAACAAAAAAGACCAAAATGAAGGGTAACCTGCACTGTGTGTGTGTGTGTGTGTGTGTGTGTGTGTGTGTGTGTTCTGTTCTTCAAAGTGTTCCATAGTGTGATAGATATATGTATGTATATATAATGAAACCATTCTGGTTTGCTTTCTTTTTTTGTTTTGTTTTTTTTTTTCGAGACAGAGTTTCTCTGTGTAGCTTTGGAGCCTGTCCTGGATCTCACTTTGTAGATCAGACTGGATGTGAACTCACAGAGATCCACCTGGCTCTGCCTCCCAAGTGCTGGGATTAAAGGCGTGTGCCACCACCACCCGGCAGTAATGTGGTGCGCGCATGTCTTTTTTTTTTTTTGTCTTTTTTTTTTTTTTTTTTTTTTTTTTTTTCTGGAGCTGAGGACTGAATGCAGGGCCTTGCACTTGCTAGGCAAGCGCTCTACCATTAAGCTAAATCCCCAACCCCCTGGTTTGCTTTCTATTGCTGTAATAAACACCATGACGAAAAGCAACTTGAGAACAGAAAAGCTTATTTGGATTATGCTTCCTGGTATTTATCATCATTAAAGGAAGCCAGGAACTTAGAGATAAGAGCTGAATCAGAGGCCAAGGAGGGACACTGCTTATTGGCTTTCTCTCTTTGACTTGTGTGTTCAGCTATCTTTCTTATACACCCCAGGCCCGCCTGCCTAGGAATGGTACTGCCCATAGTGGGCTAGGCCCTTCTTTATTAATTAGCAATAAAAAAAAATGCCCCATGAATATGCCTACACGGCAATCTCCTGAAAGCAATTCTTAAATTGAAATTCCTTGTTTCCAGCTGTGTGAAGCTGACAACCAAGAATAGTCATCACAGGTAACATTTCTTGAGTGTTCATACGTTGTCAAGCTAAATCTTATTTCCGCGATCTGTCCTCTCTGGTTGACAAGGAAGTAAGAACTGAAAGTTTATTCTTATCTGCAATCACACCAGGAGGGCAGATTCTAGCCCTTCTGATAGCATGTGTCTTGACCTTGTTGGCTTTTAATGTAGTGTTATAGTCCAGTCTCCAAAACCAGATTCTAGCCCCCAATTGCTCCCCACTTACATGAGGAGTTTGGAGGTAAAGCATTTCTGTTTGTGTTTCTAGTTTTATCTTGGTTTCATGACCTGATATATCATAGGGATTTTTCTATTCAGTTATTTCTTCAAGAACAAAGAGGGATGTCTGAGGATGATTCCCTAGTTTGCTTTTCTGTTGTTATGGTAAGCACCAGGACAAAAAGAAGCTTGGTAGAGGAGAAGGTTTATTTCAGTGTGTGATTCCTGGTCACAGTTCCAACCTTGAGAGAATTCAGGGCAGGAACTTAATGAACTGAAGCAGAAACCATGGATAACGCTGCTCAGTGGATTACTCTCTCTCACTTAAGCTCAGCCAGCTTTCTTATATAAACCAGGACCCCTGCCCAGAGGTGCTACCACCCACAGACGGCTGGCCTTCCTACATCAATCAATAATCAAGATAATGCTCCCACAGACATAGCCACAGACTAATCCAATCTATATACTCCCTCAGTAGAGACCCTCTCTTCCCAGGTTATTATAAACTATGTTACATTGACAATAAAAAACTAAGCAGACAGATGATATTGGCCATCCTGTCTGTCTTAGATTCTTTTCTATTGCTGTGACAAAACACCATGGCCAAGGCAAATTATAAAAGAAAGCATTTAATTTGGGCTAATGGTCTCAGAGGGTTGGCGTCCATGATGATGAAGCAAAGGCACAGGAACAACTAAGAGTTCACATCTTGATCACAAGCAGAAGGCAGAGAACACACAGAGAATGGCATAAGTCTTGAAACCTTAAAACTTTCCCCCAGTGACATACCTACTCCAACAAGGCCATACCTTGTAAATCTCCCCCAAAAGTGCCATTAAATGGGTACCAAGTATTCAAATGCTCTAGAATATGGGGCACATTTATCTTTCAAACCACTACAACAGTGTGGTGGTTTCAATGAGAATGACCCCCATATATTTGAATACTTGGTTCCCAGTTGATGGAATTGTTTGGGAAGGATTAGAAGGTGTGACTTTATTTGAAGAGGTGTGTCACTGGGGGTAGGCTTTGAAGTTTCAAAGCTTCACATCATTTGTAGTTTGCTTTCTCTGTTTCACACTCTGTTTTTGTAGTTAAAAATCCTGAAACAATGCTAATAATTGCTTAGTTTTGACTTTTTGTAATGTGATGAAGAAAAAAAATCACTATTTCATCTGTTCTTTCTTTACTCTGCAGTATAGAAGGTCCAAGGAAGCAGTATGCATCACAGGCTGGCTTTCATCTTGTAATTCTCCTGACTTATCCTCTTGAATTCTGAGATTACAGATGTGAGCCACCATGCTCATCTTGACACTGTGTGTGTGTGTGTGTGTGTGTGTGTGTGTGTGTGTGTGTGCGTGTGTGTGTGCGCGCGCGCGCGCACACGTACCTGCTTGTCTGTTTATGCACCACTTGCATGCAAGAACCCATGAAGACCAGCAGAGGGCATTTAGTTCCCTGGGACTAGAGTTAAAGACAATTGTGAACCACTATGTGGGTGCTAGGAATCAAAGCTAGGTATCCCGCAAAAGTAGCAAGCACTCTTAACTGTTGAAGCCATCTGTCTGGTCCCCCATCTTAGCTTTCTAACCTAAGTATTTCATGACATAATTTTTTCTCTAAATGCTGCTTCATTTCATCTCATGAATTTTGATATGTTATATTTTCATTTTTTTAACATTTTCTAATTTCTCCCTTTCTGTTTTACCTGTTGTTTATAGAGAAATATGTCATTTAATTTCCAAATATTTAGAGATTTTTATAACAATTGTTCTGTTATTACTTTCTAGTAACACTGTGGTCAGAGAACATACAGTTTGCTTTGTGGTTCATTTGTGGATGGCTTCTGTGCTCTTGAAGAGAACATGTATTTGTCAAATGAACACTTCTGTAAATGTCACTCAGAGCCAGTTGATT
Source organism: Peromyscus californicus insignis (assembly GCF_007827085.1). Classification (NCBI taxonomy): domain Eukaryota; kingdom Metazoa; phylum Chordata; class Mammalia; order Rodentia; family Cricetidae; genus Peromyscus; species Peromyscus californicus. The sequence continues at coordinate 96,454,337 of NW_026294606.1, forward strand.
GACAGTGGTGGTAATTGACAATCCTGCAGATTGTTTACCTGTTCAATCAATTACTGACAGTAAAATTGGTGTCTCGAACAGTAACTGGGGGTGGTCTTTCTTTCATTTCTAGAAGTGTGTGACCAAAATGAGCCATCTTAAAAATAAGACCAAAATGCTTTCACCCTAAAATTAAGGCCTAAGATTTCTCCTTTTAGGAATAGGCCATTAGTTACTGAAACCAGTCAGTTCAGATTCCAGAAACCAGGAAGTGTAAAAGTACAGAGTCACGAGGTAGTCACGAGGTAAAGACTGCCGGACTATGGAATGTCCTCTCCCTGGTTTCCAGGGTAACTGACCACAGAACTGTCCCCACCTGAGGGCAGTCAATGAGAAATGGTGGCGGGTAACTATTCCCTTAGAAGTAAGATTAAGCCATGATTTCTAGAAAGCCCCTAGAAGCAAGCCAATCAGAATTGTACCCATACTAGCACCCCTAAATGATGTAACCTTGTGATTTTTCCCTTTAAAAACTGAGTTTACAGAGAAGTGGGCACTTCCTCCAGCCTCCACTGCATTGGATGTATTGGACGAAGTCCCTGCCTAGGCTTGTATATCCAGAATTAAACCTTGCTTTTGCATTCCGGCATGCTTGTCTTTGGTGGTCTCTCTGGGGGTCGCAATCTGGGCACAACAGAAGTTTTAGCTTTAAGTATCCTGTGGTTATGTTATTAAGGTTAACATTTCACTCTAAATGTTAGAGTCCTGAAATTTTAGTTTGTTCTATCTTCATGGTGTCTATCAATACCTTCATTGTGATGCTATGTATCTTTGACCCCTTTTGTGGGCCACAAGAATATATTATAGAGATTCAGCTGTATATTAAAACTATACCTAGAAATTTCAAGGCATTTTTCTACAGGAAGCTATCTATCATGGAATATTTGGTGTTATTTAGCTTTTAATATTTCAGCTGTCTTCTGCTATGAAATTCTTGTGGGCCCAAATACTACTAGACCTTATTGGCAAACAATGTAAGCTTCTCAGAAGTTGATCCTCTAGGTAACTAACTACCCCCCCACACCCTCCCATAGAGCCTAGGAGACAAGCAGGCTGTAGATGCATAGCTTTGCTTCTTGTGCAAATGAAGCTCAGACCATCCCTTGTCTTCAAGCCTAGTGGCATTCCAGAGCAATTGATTGAGGACAATAGGTCTCTTTGCATAACCAGGTGCAGTAAGGACTGTAGTGGAATTCCAGAGAGTCACATGGCAAGGAGAGGAAGAACAAGGCAGTTTTTCTGTAGATGATAGACAGAGCTGTATAGCAGGAGAGAAGAGAGGAAGGCAGAGATTCTGTAGATGGTGAGGCAGATCTCTTATAGAGTTTTCTCGGAGTCAGGAGTAAGGAGCAAGGAAAGAAAGATGCAGGACGAAGGAACAGAGGACAAAGATGAGGTCAAAAGCATAGGACCTTACTAAAACTATGAGGACAGGAAAAGGGGCACAGAGAGGAGCTGAATGTGAGGATGGAGCTGAAGCTGTATAGATAGAATTTTGTCATAGAGGAATAAAGTAAACAGACAAAGAACATGGTGTACATAGATTCTTTTCCCTCAGATAACCCCAGGCTGGACTTAGCATCTTCCCCAGGACTCTGGGAGGGATTTTCTCAGGACAGGTACTTGGGAAAATTCCATTAGACCCCTGGTGTTTTCGTGGCTCTCTACTCAGCCCATACATTGTCTTTGCTGATGGTTTTGCTCTGCATCCCTATGTATTGTTGAATTTCAGTTATGAATTCTTCTTTGACTCATTGCTTGTGTTTTCAAGTCTCACATCTACATGAATTTCCCAGTTTTCCTTCCCTTACTCATTTCTAGACTGTAAAAAAGCAAATGATATACTTCCACTGTTATGCCCAGATTGTGACCCCAAAGAGACCACTGCAGACCTTGGATGTCCAGAATGCAACAGCAAGGTTTATTCTGTAGATACAAGTCTAGACAGGGAACTCATTCCTACACCCAATACAGTGAGGCAGGGAGGAGTTGCTCTTTCTTTGTGAGGCTAGCTTTTTAAAGGCAAAAACCACAAGCCCTTCAGGAAGTTTGGGGGGTTTTTGCACGGGTGCAACTCAGATTGGTTTATTTTTATCTCTGTTCTCTTTTAATTGGGTGAGGGTATGTAACCTTTGAATTTACTGGTTGGGGGTTACAATTATCACTTTGGGGGCAGTCCAGCACAAGTCCCAGGTTTTGTCCTTGAGCCGCCATGGGGCCTGGCTGGCAAAGCACGTACTGACTGTGGGGGCTGGCTCAGTGGTCCAGGCTCTGTCCTTGAGCTGCCATGGGGGCTGTCTGGCCTAGCACGTCATGTACATAACTCTAAGTTGGTGAGGGGCCCCAGACAGTAAACATCTGGCTGAACTTTGAGCAGTCAGAGTACATGCAGAAAGGGAGCTACTGCAAGGACTATGTCTTTTGTTCATGGCCCTCCCAGAAACTGCTTGCTCAAGTTTCAGGAAACTGAAATTGAGGCCTGCTCTCTGAGAGCAGACTGAGCAGCCTATTATGGCATCTGCTTGGTCCTTTCACCATCACCATTACAAAAGGGAGGAAAAGGGATATAGTAAGCAACTACTCCACCAAAGCAAGACTGAAGCCCAGCAGGGCAAATTCCAAATTCTACAGCTCTATATCCAATGTCCGAGGGCTTAAATGACTCTTTGGGTCTCCCATTCCTTCCAGCTTTCCTGACTAGTATACTTCTCTCTCTTGGTCTGATTGGCTCCACTTCCCTTGGCAAGTATCCTACAGCTGTGGCATCTTCAATATCTTGGGTTCTCCAATGCAATTCAGACTTCACCTTCACAGCTTCATGCAATGGTCTCTCTCTGCATCCATTTTGCAGATCGGATGTAAACTCTCAGCTACTGCTATAGAGCCATGCCTACTTGCCTGCCTGCCTGCCGCCATGCTCCCCACCATGATGATCAAGGACTTACCTTCTAAAACTGCAAGCAAGCCCCGACTTAAGTTTTATAACTTGCCTTATGTCAGGTGTGTCTTCACAGCAATAGAATAATAACAAGTAACTAAGATGATTCCATAGGAATAGGAGTCTATCACGGCAGGGAGGTATGGCAGCAAACAGCAGGTATGGTGGCAGGAACAGGAAGCTGAGAGATCATCCTCAACCACCACCATGAAGGGCCAAAGCAGCCTGATCAGGGATGCTAAAGAGGGTGCCTTATGGATAAAATAAGTGTTGGCAGCATGCTCTGGCATTGGCCTTTCTCCACACTTGCTCCTGACTCCTTACACATTTTCTAATTCAGCTTCTTCTGTGCCCACTGTTGTGGCATACTAGGCCCTTGATCCTGTCTGTCCTTCTGTCTTCCCTGACATCAGATTTATCCACAATCCCTAGTTCTCTTTTGACTATCCCTTCTCACCCTGTTTCTCCACTTAGGGCCTCTTAGGGATTTCAACTCCCATAGATGATCCTCCAATTTCTCTCCTCCTTCAAAAGGGAGGGAGTCTCCAGCACCAGTGTGTATAAATCCCTCTCCTACCCTTTCCTTCTTCACTTTGCTTCTAGCTTATGCCCCTATGGAACTCCCCCAGTCCTTCCTACCCCAGAAACCCATGCATTCCAACACATGGTGCTAGATATGGATACAGCTATCAAATCTGAGGCAGGTACTTTGCAATTGCACCCACAAACACCCTGCAGCACAGTGAAGAACTCTGTCATTTCCCATTCTCCATTCCCACACCCTTGCTTCCATGCAGCAGAGGTTGGCTGAAAATGTCAGTTTCCATTGACCAACTACACTTAGGGCTCATCCATTCTAGGTTCACCTCAAACTTACTGTGTAGTCAAAGATTGACTTGAACTTCTGATCCTCCTGCCTCACTCTCTGGAGTGCTAGGATTGCTGGTGTATTATACCATGCATGTCCAGTTAATGCAGTGTTGGTGTTTAAACCCAGGACTTCCTACTTGCTAGACAAGTGCTTTAACAACCTTGCTATAGCCCCAGCTTCAGAATTATCATTAAGATTTATTTTTAATTGTGTGTGTGTGTGTGTGTGTGTGTGTGTGTGTGTGTGTGTGTGTGTGTGTGTGTGTGGCTATGTACATATGACTGCATGTACCATTGGAGGCCAAAAGAGGGCCTCAGATTCCTGGGAGCTGGAGATACAGGTGACTGTGAGCCACCTCGTTTGTGGGTGATGGAAACCAAATTGGATCCTCTGCAAGAGCAAACTGTTCTCTTAACCACTGAGCCATCTTTCTAGTCTCTCCAGAATTATTTTAATTGTAAGTGACACACCCCAACCGTTATCAAATTTTCAAGTTCTTGAGGTGGGGCTATAGCTCAATTGGTAGAGTGCTTGCCTAACATGTATTAGATGGTACAAATCTGTTATCTCAACACTCAAGAGGCGAAGGCAGGAGGATCAGAAGTTCAAGGTCACCCTTGACTACATTGGGAGTTTGAGATCAGCCTGGTCTCCATGAGACCTTGTTCATAAAAAAGCTAACCAACCCCCAAATATGCCAGGTCTCCCCCTGCTGGGCGTACTTTGGAACTGCACTTGCATCCCTCCCTGTGTAAATGCCATGTTTGTCAGACTGTTTGCTGTCTATAGAGCTTGCTTTTTCTCCGTTGGGCAAACTGGCATCATTCCACACAGTTTCTCTTCCACTGGCTTGGCAGCTCACCCACAGCAGAGCCCCATTTAACACACATTCATATTAGGCTGGTCTAAAACTCACTGGCCTCAACCTCTCCATCAGCCTTCCTCCATTAGCCCCTGAGCATGTGTCTTTATTTTATTTTATTTTATTTTATTTAACATAACATTTTTATTGATTCTCTGGGAATTTCACATCATGCACCCTGATCACATTCATTTCCTTGTCCTTCCATGTCTGTTCCCCACCCTTGCAACCTCCCCCCCAAAAAAAGCAAAAATAAAAATAAGGGGGGAAAGTCTAATTTGTGTTATTTATATACTCACTGGAGCATGGTCAAACTTTCAGTGACCAGCCCTTTAAATAGAACTAAGTCCTTCCCCTCCTGCACCCACACCAGAGCCATCAACTGTGGAGAGCTACACTTCAACATCCCCACCACACCCCTTGAGACTTCTCTTTGATGGCTCCTGTCCAGACTGCCACCCTTTGAGGGGGAGAGGTGTCACAGAAACCTTCCTTATCCCTTTCTCTCAACTGTGTATCTGCAGTCATTGATATCACAGCAAAAGTAGCCTTCTTCTGTAGATGAATTTCTAAGCAGTCTTATTAAATAAAGAACACGGAGCCAAATATAGGGGTGAAAGCCTTAGAGATCAGGGAACTAGTGAGAGCCACCAACCACCTTACCTCACCTGCTCTGTAGCTTCCAAAATGCGAGCTACTTCCTGTTTAAACTGCGCTTTTATTACCTTGTTTTTCTGCCCTCTCATTGGCTCTTAGCCCAGATACTTCACTTCCTTGTCACTGCCTGTCTGTACAGACCTCCAGGTCTCTATGGTTGGTATTGGGATTAAAAGAGTGTGTCACCACACTTGGTTCTGTTCCCTAGTATGACTTTGAATACACAGAGACCCTGAATGCCAAGTGATTGGATTCAGGGTGTGTGCTACCACTGCCTGACTTTTGTGTTAATGGTTTGCTATGTCTTCTGATCTGCAGGTAAACTTTATTTATTAACATACAAATAAAATATCACTGTTTTTCAGTACAAATAAAATATCACCACATCCTTCTTCTTCACAGTAGGTGGGAGCACGAATCATGGGCCTCCACATGGTTTCCAGCGACAGCACAGACCACAAACATAGCCCCAGCTGCAGTTGGACCACAGACCCAGATGAGGACCTCTGAGACAGCCCAGACCATGGACATCAACATGGCTTCAGGTGGCAGCACAGGCCACTCATATCTACATGGGTTTAGGCTACAGCACAGACCTTGAACATCTGCTTGGCCTTCGGTGGTTATTTTTAGTCTTTGTTTTAGTTTTTGGTTAAATAGTAGTGCCATGAGACAGATTATACAAGTTAGTCTCTTAATTTGCCTCTTGACATTATTATTATTATTATTATTATTATTTGATTTTTCTCTTTTTTTCTTTTTTTTTTTTTTTTTGGTTTTTCAAGACAGGGTTTCTCTGTGTAGTTTTGGTGCCTTTCCTGGATCTTGCTCTGTAGACCAGACTGGCCTCGAACTCACAGAGATCCACCTGCCTCTCCTTCCCGAGTGCCAGGATTAAAGGCATGCGCGACCACCGCCCGGCGCCTCTTGGCTTTTTGCTGTTTCCTTTGTCTATTCCAGCAGTTCTCAGCCTGTGGGTCATAACCCCTTTGAGGGTCACAAATCAGATATCCTGCATATCAGATATTACATTAAAATTTGTAACAGTAGCCTAATTACAGTTATGAAGTAAGCAGCAATGAAATAATTTTATGATTGGGTGACGGGAGCCATAAGCCTAAGCGACCCTTGACACACATGCTGCCATATTTGGGCTTCTGTCCTCTTTTCTTAGATCTAGGTCTTGCTTAAGTCTCCATAGCACCAGAACCTCTTCTCACAGATACCAGAACCTCTTCTCAGATATCAGGTGAATGAGCTGCAGTTAGGCAATTAGGCAGTTAGACAAGGGTAGATAGATAACCTTCAGAGCAACATTTCCTGCTGGCTGAACAGCCCATAATTAAATCCCTTCCCGCTTGCAACCCCCATTACTAAGTCCCTTCCCGCTCGCAGCCCCCTTTGCCTACCTATATATGCCTTGAGAGAAAAATAAAATTTTGGAGCTTGATCAGATGTCCTGTCTTGCTCTCATTCTTTGTGTCTCTTGTCCCTCTCATTAGCCAGCCCTCCCTTTAGGTCCCCGTTGAAGACCCCACTGGCTGGGGCAATTGGGGGTCACACAACATGAGAAACTGTATTAAAGGGTCCCAGCATTAGGAAGGTTGGGAAACACTGGTCTATTTTTTCTGAGGCCTGATAGAAAGATGGAAGATGAAGGTAACCTAAGAGGGAAAAGAAGCCCCTCCTCACCCTGGGATTAAGTTTCTTTTCTAGCTGAGAGTCAAGTAACTGCAACACAGGCTACAAAGCCCAGACTACCTGCTTTTCTAAGGACCTCGCCAACATAGAGCTATGCCTACCCAGGGCCAGCCTCTTTGTAGCCTTGAGTTTTAGTGCTATGGTACTCCTCCCTCATTGCTAACTCTAAGTAATAAAACCGGCTTATATTTCATTTAAAATAACTTTTAAGAAAAGAAAGATAAATTGGGCTGGGGAGATATTTCAACTTGTAAAGTGCTTGCTTCATGTTTTTTGATCTCAGGAACCCATTTTAAAAAAAGAAATAAACTGGGTGGTGGCGGCGCACACCTGTAATCCCAGCACTCGGGAGGCAGAGGCAGGTGGATCTCTGTGAGTTTGAGGTCAGACTGGTCTACAAAGTGAGTTCCAGGACAGGCTCCAAAACTACACAGAAAACCCTGTCTCGAAACAAACAAACAAACAAATGAAAAAAAAAAAAATCAGAGCAAAAACCAACACAGTTTGTTATCCCAGCAGAGGCAGAGACAGGCAGATGTCCGAGGCTTGCTAGTCACTCAGCCTGCTCTAGCAAGTCGGGCACTTTATTTTAAGGGGAAAAATTAAAAACCAGTAGACATTGGAATAGTACCCGAGGAAGGGCACCTGACATACTCTGACCTCCACAGTCATATACATGCTTAGGCACACATTCACACACACACACACACACACACACACACACACACACACACACACACACACACACACAGAGACAGACAGACAGACAGACAGAGAGACAGAGAGACACAGAGAGAGAGAAATCAGCTCATACATGTTTATTTAACTTTCAAACTTTATTTAAATTTTATGTTTTCCTTAATCTTTAAGCTTATTATAAATTACATCATTTGAGGAACCTAACTTAGAAAGTTGCAGGTTCATATACACAGGCACTGTAAAGATAGGAAATGTGACTTTCTCTCGAGACGCCTACACCCTTGTCTTAGGATGTGTACCTTCCTTTACCTCTATGACTCTGTCTAAACACTTAATAGTCACTAACTCTGCTCCATTCTGATTCATCATGACATTCTTTCCACAGCACAGTAACCAAAGATCTCACTTTAAGTGAATGGAGTTCTGAAGGGGGAGGGGAATTCCTCCAGCTGCCGGTGGTGGCGCTGCTGGGTTGTGTTTTCTAGATGCTGCTGCTGCTGCTGCTGCTGCTGCTGCTGCTGCTGCTGCTGCTAATTTGAGTTCCTTGGAAAGCCTTTTATGTGTCTCCTTGGAAAGGATGATCCTATCTGACACAATCTCTGGGGATCCAAACTCTGCCATCTACATGTGGTCTTTGGCTCCTTAACCCTGTCCTTGCAAAGGGGTCAAGGACAGCAGCTTCAGAGTCAATGTCTTCTCAAGGTCACCTGTTTGCCCAAATTATGATCCTAAGTGAGGAATCTGAGCCATGAATTGGGATCTGTCCCATCATCTGTTGGGACAGATTTCACTAAGTCAGAGCCTCCATGGTTGCTGAGGGTGTGGTGAGTTGACCACTACTTCTGGGAGTGTGCTTTGGGACCATTGTCACCTCTCTCATTGTGTTTTTCTTCCATATAAGAAAATAACTCTGGAGCCTACTTCCCAGTATATATAATGGCAATTGGGTATGTTTAAAGTCTCCCCATCTCAAGACTGTGCCTCTTCAAGGCCAGTTGAAATTGTTCTCCAAATACACCAGTGTTACCAGTTTGATCAAATACAGGCATTTTCCCTCTTAAATTCTGCCCAGTTTAATATAAATATCATAATCTGAATAAATGTAATCAATATCTAAACACATCCACACTGATCAGATTTGGGGCTTTATTGAGCAATGAAAAAGCCAACCTAAAATTTAATTCTAAGCATATGCAGTTCAGCTCTTGGGAGCAAAACATTATTCACAAAAGAGAAAAGATATTTATTTGAAGGATAGAATATATTCTGAATTGTTTATTTCTCCAAAACCCATTTCCCCTAAGCCTTAAATTTATGCTGCTGTTTTTAAGCAATGAAGTTATTTTTATAAAATCTAGTTAAGCAATTTAATGGAAATAGCATTGTTTGAATAAAAAATTGCACACATGTGTAACTCTGAAATAGTATTATTTAAGGCAAATTTTTAGCTTCTAATGACAAACTGCCCCTCATAAAGTGAAATACATAATGATAATTGAAGAAATATATATGTAAAGAAAGTAAAAAAATATTGTTATCACATAGAAAGGGAGACTGTAAGGACACATAAGTGAAGGGAAAGAGGCACTTTTCTTTTGTTGTCTAAACAGGACCTGGTGCAACAGCGTAGGCTGCCTTTAAACTTGCAGTCCAATTGATAGAGCATGACCTTGGACTCCTAATCCTTTTCCTCCACTTCCCCAGTGCTGGGATTATAGGCTTAAGAGTCCTGTTCATGTGAAACCACATCTTCCTGCCTGCTAGACAAGCACTTTACCTACGGAACTGCACCCCAGCCTTGCCTTATTTTTCTCTGGTCTATTCTTTGTCCTCACCACCTGCTGCCCTTCTCCTGCCTTAGTGCTGTATATTGGCTAGAAGCTGTTATAGAATGCTGAGAGCAGAAATTGATCAAATAGGTTGACTCACTTTGGGGAGGTGGTCTTGACTGAGACCCTCCAAGAAAGCTGGAGTGGGAAAATTTGAAGAGTTAGATGAGAACCTCTTTAGACATTCCTGCTCTGATGTCATAGACAGGATCCACGTCCCACCAGGGGATGTGACATCTGAAAGCAAGGACCATAGGCTAACAGGGTGGATGAAATTAAACATTGTGCTAGAAAGGTTATGGATTATATAGCACCTAGAACCTCCAACTTGGGACAGTCTTATCAACCAACTATATCCACGCACTGCACAACATTTTGACCACTAATAGACTGTATATTTGACGGTAGTCCCAAGGACTGTGATGTAGCTGAAAAATTCCTGTTGCCTAGAGACATTTTGGTGTCCTCATGTAGCAAATTATATGTAGCACTCTGTGTGTTCTTGGTGACAGTGCTAAAAACAAATCTAGCACACCACTAGTCATAAAGTTTAACACAATGATTAAGCACAGCATGTAATACTTGGTAACAATAATAAATGACAGTGTATTGGTTTATGTGTTTATCATACACTATAGCTGAAGATCATTTGATTGCTTCTGTCCCCTCAAGGACCCTGATGTGACAATTTTGAAAGGTATTGTGTACCTTAAGGAGGTGGATCCGTCTAGGGCGTCCTTGGATGATTGGGGACACTCCTTGGAAAGGAGACCCTGCTTGCCATCTATCTTTATTTCTGCTCTGGTTTGAGATGCTACCACTAGTTCCTGCTAATGATTGGCCAACCTCACCATTGGCCGAGTCACAGGGATTGCTTAATCTTTGGCTTTGAGCCACTAGAACTACAAACTAAATATATGTCACATTGCTTCATATATGTCTGTGTCAGATATCTCATTATAGTGATGGAAAGATAGTATACTTCACTGTGTTTTCAACTGTTTTTGATTATGTGTTTGCACTTAGAAAGAGAACTATATTGTGAAAGCCTGTCATGTTAGACCAGCAGAATCCTCACATTGCTTGTGTCTACTACTTGTCTTAGGGTCATTTAGAGGCCACCTGAAGTTTTGCCCTACAACATAAGAGTTCATGTAGTGCATACTACAATATTCACACAACTAAAAAATAACCAATGACAAATTTCTCAAAATGTATTTCCATCATGACTAAATTTTAAGGAGAAATCTTCCAGGCAGCCCAGTCTTGCTTTCCTGTCTTGAAGAAACACATGGCTAATATATTTCTCAAATACGCCAGGCCTATCCACCTGAGATGGATGAGGAGAGTGGGAAAGGGATTTGACAGCCCATTTTCAGAAGTCTCTTTCTTACCATGGATCATTCTTTTCTGATCCCCTTTGCTACATGATGGGTAACATCACAATGAGCTATAGTAGAAACATGGTCTGACTCTATATACCTATGGATATCAATACTGGCATTACAATCTTGGAATTAATAAATGTAATTTTGGCTTAATTAGGGTGACTACCAGCTTATTTATCATGACCAGTCTTACTTGGAAGGGATATTTGGGAGGGGCTTGCTAAGGGATGATAAACTCACATATGTACCTCTTGCTACTTCGACAGGCCTCATCACTCCATTTTCCCTGAGCTGACTGGGAGAACAGAACACAGTTCTCCCGTTTGCCACCACTGGGCTGGGCACGGTCCCAGTTGAGAAAGGAGACGGCGAATCCATGGACATCGAGGAACTTGCCTTCTGTGACCATGTCATTTATGCCCAGCCAAAAGTCATTGACACCTGGAAGACTCTTCTTACTATAGTCTCGGAGAGCGTTGATTTCGTCGGAATTCCTGGGGACAACTAGGGTTCCTCCCTTGGAAATGCAGTCTTCATTGGCTTCATGGTAGTGCTTCAGGCCTTCTGAAGCAAGGTAGCATTTCTTATGGACTTTGGTGCCTCGAAGACAAACTGTGAAGATGGGAAATTTGGTGATGTAATAGGATGCCTTTTGTGTGTGACACTCCTAATACTGGACCTAGAAAGCATTGATAGATGTTTGTGTAATGATTGATGTGTTGACCGTGATGAGTTACCATCGACGGTTTTTATCATGCCAGCCACAATAATAAGCACTTGCAATTTCAACAACCCCACAAAATTGTTACAACTTAACATGCCCCAAAAGAGTTTAGAGAACATATAATGAATTCATACCTACAAAAGACTCAAAACATAACCTTAGCCTAGGTTGCTTTGATATAATTTGTATCCTAGTTTATGTAAGGAACTATGTGGTGGGTTTCCTTGGGACTTTTAGAACAGAATGGAATTTCATAATAGTTTAAAAAGCAACCACAAACCACTTGTTATGGCACATGCCTATAATTGTAGCATTTGAAAGGTTGAGACAGAATGCTTGCTATGAATTTGAGGTCAGCTTGATCTACAGTTCCAGGCCAGACAGCCCCACATAGACAGATCTTATCACAAAAATAATAACCAAAAAAGAAAAAGAAAGAAAGATGAAAGGAAAGAAGGAAAAAAGGAAGGGAGAAGATAGGAAGTAAAGAAGGAAGGAAGAAAGGGAAGGAGGGAGGGAATGAGGGAGGGGGGAGGGAAGGAGGGAGGGAGAAAGGAAGGAAGGAAGGAAGGAAAAAGCAAACAAAAAGTCATTGAGAATAGTGGGTTTCTCCCTACTTTGATTTGTTTGCTTGCTTTTTGACACAGGATCTCTCCCTCTCCACCCCCACCGTGTGTGTGTGTGTGTGTGTGTGTGTGTGTGTATGTGTGTGTGTGTGTGTGTGTGTATCCACCTGCCACAGTGCGTCTGGCAGAGGACAGCATGTGGGAGTCTGTTGTCTCCTTTCATTAAGCGGAGTTCAGGAATCAAACTCAGATTGTCAGGCTTGGTGGCAGGCACCTTTGCCTGCTGAGCCGTCTTGCCCGTCCTCACTGTGGTTTTTGTAGACATGGTCTCATGTAGTGCAGGATGGCCCCCAGATTGACTATGTAGCTTGGGATGACCTTCAGCTCTAATTCTCCTGCCTCTACCTCCTGATTCTGTGGCATTAGCAGGCATGTGCCACCACACCCTGGTTTTTTATGCAGTGCTGGAATGGGATCCAGGGCTTTGTGCTTGTGAGGCAAGCGTTCTATCAACTCAGCTACAGCCATGCCCTAAAAGACAAGACACAGATCCCAGGCTGGCACAGAATTCTCTTTATAGCCTAGTCTGGCCTTGAATGAACCTGTAACTTCTGAGTGCTGGGATTACAAGGCATGCACCACCATGCCTAGCTGGAACTGTGGTTTTCTTATGAAGAGAACTGGAGGCTGGGGGCTAGTAATATTGCTTAGGTTATCCAGGGTAAAATAAACCCACAGGGAGTTTAAGGGTTTAGACTGTTAAGTCAAGCTCCAAAGCCATAGTGCATGATTCAAGTCTCCCTCCCTCACATTTTAGTATGAATTATTGGAAAGTCAGTGTAAAGTGACTATTCAGCATATATGTTGGAAAAATTAATTTTTAGGTAGTAGCCTGGTATAGTGGTGCATGGCTAAAACCCTAGCATTTGGGAGGTGGAGGCAGAGTGAATGGGAGTTTAAAGTCAGTCTCAGCTGTGTAGTGAGTTTGAGCCCATACTGCTCAACATGAGATCCTGTCTCAGAACAAAGTATTAATGGTGTCAGAACACACAGAAAAAGTAACATTTTTTTTTCTCATTATACAGAATCATTTGCCCTTACTTTAACTTTCCAATTATGCATCCCTGGAAAGCTGGTAAAAGGAGTGTTATCACCCTTGTTCCAAGGCACCATTGTGTATGGTGAAGGTGACCCTGGTTTGGTAACTAGCTTGGGAGTAATGAATACTTGATGAGAGGCTGTGATTTCATTTGCCTGAAGGTGCTAACTTTAATAAGTAGGCTTCCTGCAGGGACCCTCAAAACTCAATTCTCGAAGTTGGTATGAGAGACATTGATTCCTGGTACCCTTATAAGGCAGGACTGCTCTGGACCTATGCATTCTGCTATCACTCATTCATCTTTTTAGAGCACAGCTCCTGGCCAGAAGTGTGTGCAGCTAATAGGCTGTGGAGGAGTGCTTCTTTCCAGACAAAGTCTGCTAGGAAGCTGTGGCCCTAGTCAATGTCCTTCCATGTGCATCCATGTTGAGTGTAGCCTTGGAGAGCCTTGTGGACCTGTTTGGTCAACTCTCAGTGGTTCCCTGACAGCACTCAGTGAACATCCAGTAATGCTTCATTTTGGATATTGAATACTCCTCATTATGTTTCTCCACCTATAGGGAAGGTAGTTAGGGCTGGGCATAGTGATGCATGCCTTTAGTCCCAGCCAGCACTCTTTGTTAGGTTGAGGCCAACCTGGTCTATATGGTTAGTTTCAGGACAGCCAGAGCTACATAGTAAGACCCTGTCTCAAACAAACAAACAAACAAACAAACAAACAAAGTATTTAAGACCTGACCTTTAAAGTATCTTCTTGTGTGTGTGTGTTTCTCTGTGTTTCTGTCTGTGTGTGTGTGTTTCTGTGTGCGTGTGTTTCTATGTGTGTGTTCTGTGTGTGCATTTCTATGGGTGTATTTCTCTGTGTGTGTTTCTGCATGGAAGCCAGAGGCTGAAGTCATGTGTCTTCCTCACTTCTCTCCACCTTGTTTTTCTAGTAGGTATTTCACTGTACCTAGAGCTCTGTGATTCAGCTAGACTGGCTGGCCAATGAGCCCCAGGGATCCTCCTGTGTTCTCACCCCCAGCTTTAGACCTGGCTGTCCTGGAACTCAGAGATCTGCCTGTCTCTGCTGGGATTAAAGGCGTGTGCTAGCATGTTTGGCTGTCAATGTTTTGTTGTTGTTTCGATTTGGTTTTTCATCTTGTTTTGTTTTTTAATGAACAGACAAACCCCGGAACTCAACATGTGATCTGGATGAGTTCAATCCTGGGCCATGCTGATTCTTGCCTGCTCCCCTTCCAGACTAGACTCAGGTGAATAGCCATCTCACCTGTCTGCAGAGCTTGCATTTCCTTCAGGGCGTTCACTTCTCGCCACAGCTTTTCAACTTGAGACTTCAGGTCACCATCCTTTTCTGGGAGGCGTTGTTGAGTGGGGTAGGGGGCAGGATGGAAAATATTCAATTAGATATAATGGAAATGTAAAAAAAAAAAAAAAAAACCCCAAAAAATTGGAATCTATGGGGGATCCAGAGGAACCAGCCATCTCCTGTAACCAGGCAAGACTTCCAGTGGAGGGATTGGGACACCAACCCACCCACATAACCTTCAACATACAATTTGTCCTGCCTACAAGATGTGCTGGGGTAAAGGTGGTGCAGAAATTGTGGGAGTGGCCAACCAATGACTGGCCCAGCTTGAGACTCATGCTGTGAGAGGAAGCCCATCCCTGACACTGCCTGGAGGTCCAGGACCCAGAGGCTAGACAGACAAGAGACCAAGGATAGAACCAAATAGGACTGGGGAAAAAAAGTCAATGAAGCCGGGCGGTGGTGGCGCACGCCTTTAATCCCAGCACTCGGGAGGCAGAGCCAGGTGGATCTCTGTGAGTTCGAGGCCAGCCTGGACTACCAAGTGAGTTCCAGGAAAGGCGCAAAGCTACACAGAGAAACCCTGTCTCAAAAAACCAAAAAAAAAAAAAAAAAAAAAAAAAAAAAAAAAAAAGTCAATGAAATGATTCCTAATGATATTCTGATGTACTCAGAGATAGGTGCCTAGCCCAGTTGTCATCAGAGAGGCTTCACCTAGCAACTGATGGAAACAGGTGCAGACACCCACAGCGAAACATTAGGCAGAGTTCCAGGAATCCTGTGGAAGAGGGGAAGAAAGGACTGGAGGAGGCACAGGGGTCAGGGATACCATAAGAAAACCCACAGAACCAACTAACCTGGGCTCATAAGGGCTCGCAGAGACTGAATCAACAACCAGGGAGCCTGCATGGAACTGACCTAGGCACTCAGAACATATGTGACAGTTGTGTAGCTTGGTCTTCTTGTGGGACTCCTAACTGGGAGCAGGGGCTGTCTCCGACTCTGTTACCTGCTTTTGGGGCTATTTCTTCCTACTGGGTTGCCTCTTCAGCCTTAATAGGAGAGGAGATTCCTAGTCTCACTGCAACTTGATATACCATGGCTGGCTGATATCCATGGGAGGACTGCCCTTTTCTGAAGAGAAATGGAGGAGGAGTGGATAGGGTGTGGAAGGAGGGACTGGAGGGAGGGGGGAAACCACAGTTGGGATGTAAAAAACAAACAAACAAAATGACAGCGTTGGAATGCAGAATCCCAGGCAGTGGTGGTTCTGATGAAGCCAAGCCAAATGTTTACTGAAAACAATACACGAAGAGAACCTGGCTGAGAAGGTTCATGGACTTTGCAGATGGTGTCTGCTCTCACCTCTCCTTACCAAGCTTAACTGTGTATTCTGAGCAGACTTTTCTGATAACCCTGGAAATTAGCGTCCCCGCTGCTAATCTTTCCCAAACTTTGTTTATTTTCCTTCAGAGCACCATCTGTATTTTACTTACTTCATTTCCTTGGTTTTATTATCCATGATTCTCCCTATGCTTGGCACAATACTGCACATGAATCGTGCTTGCATTGGGGGCATACACTTGGGATATAAAAAGGTTTATGTTATTTGAATGTTTTTGGAAGATGAGTGCAGTGAGCTAAGGGCCATGGGGGATACGGCCAGGACTCAGATTTACTGGGACTCTCCTCCCTGACCCTGAGATCTTTACATGAATGATGAGGTATGATGGAGGTGCAGTGGCTCCTGGTGGCATTGGGTGATAAAGGACCGTTGAAAACTTTTGTACGGGAACATCACCACCTACTACTTCTCCTTATTCCTTGTTCTCTATCCACCTCATTCCCTTCTTCTCCCTTCTCTTTATCCTCCCCCCCCCCCCCACCCCTTTGGTGGTATTAGAGATTAAACCCAGGGTCATATATCTGATGCATTCTAGGCAAGGGCTCTACTGATAACTATATCCCTAGCCTCAGTTATTTATTCTTAAATGTTCTTAGATGGGGCCAAAAAATCTTCACGATTGTCTTTGCTTAACCTCAGTTGTGTGTAAGTGAGTAGCTGTGGCTGAATCTAAATTCCAAAAGAATGGGGACTGTCTTAGTGATCGCTAGGAACTGTGACAAGCCGTACCAAATACTAAACATGTATATATATAAAAAGATATCTTATGCACTAGTCTGTGAGATCAGTTCTTCTGGTATCTCTGAGATATACACTCTGGTCTAGAAGCTTACAGAAGAGGGTGCAGAGAAACAGAAAGCTGAATCCACCCGCTGAATGTCTCCCAGTCGGTAAGACACAGAGCTCAAATGTGGGTGTCTCTGGCTTCCAGCCTGTTCTCTCCCATTCCTCTGACCCACTTCTGCAAAGCAGCTGTCTCCACCTCCTTGGTCCCCAGCACATGGGTTTAGACAGAGATGACACGTAAAGGTGATTATGAACCATCTCCTGCTGTCTTTGCGTGGGCCTGCCATACAGAGACTCTGTTTTGTGGTCTGGGAAAGTGGCTCAGCCAGGAAAGTGCTTGCCAAGTTTGAACTTTCCAAAATCCAAGTTTGACCAATGAAGCCAGGCATGGTGGCGTGCTAATAATCTCAGCCTGAGAGGCAGATACAGGCAGATGCCTGGGGCTCCCTGGTCAGTCAGTCTAGCTTACTTAGAACTACAGGTCAAGAAAAGACACTTCTTTAAAAAAAAAATCAAAAAACAAAACAGCAACAAAAACAAGGTGGATGACACCTAGGAAATACTAGAGGTTGTCCCTCTGGCCCCTACATGTGTGTGCACACTTGTGAAGACACACTGACACATATATGTACAGGCACACACACAAAAGAAAATCAGTTTTGTGTCCCTGTGAATTCTCAGGAGAGTGTAAAATCCAGTGGTTTGTTTCCACATTTGGGCTAGGAAATTGCATTCTGGGGTATTCAGCACCCCTCCCCCTCCCTCTGTTTCACTTGACATTGTACATCAGTTCTTAAGCATCCGACAGCTCAGCTCAGGAATACAATTACCCAAAGATTTTTTTTTCCTGTGAGACCACTCAAAGTGGAATAAATAAAAGGGGCATTTAGATGCAAACCCACCAGCTACTGGGGCCAGGTTTTCAAAGGCCCGCTGAGGTCTGGCTCCTAACGCAGAAGCTGTCAGCCAGACACGTTTCATCCCCCTTCCTTCCTGCTCAGCTTCCAGCTTCTTCCTATTTAAATAAGTAGCTGTAAACACTATCATTACCACAAAGACACATGTGTTCCCATTAGGCTCCTGGGAGATCATTATGGCAGCCATCATCTGGGGGTCTTGGTGGCTTCCGTTCTCTGTTGCTCAGGTGGATGGATGAACAGAAGGAATGCCCTGAGGAGCTAGCTTGCTCTAAAAGGTATATTTTATTCATTAGTATAACACGTAATTTGTAGAGACCTATGAAGTAAGTACTCAGGGAACACTTTGGTGATTAACTGCTGCTGCCACTTCGAGTGTCTTAAAAGGTCTCCTATTCTTTTGTGATCATGACTGTGTGGCATCAGATCCAGGACAGAAAAACACAAAAAACATTTCCAGTGGAACCACGGTAAGGTGTTAGGTTGTCCAGTTGAGTGAGAATGGCATAGGCTGGTGCTGTCATTTGAAGAGACAATTACAGGGTCAGGTTACCAGAGAATGTCGCATCTAGAAGGTATACCGCAGCCTTTTAGCACAAGAATGGACATACGTGCACAAGGGTCTCCTGTGGAACATTGTGTCAAAGAGAGACATACCAGAAACCACATAAACATTGCCAAGAAAGAACCAGTTAAGTCAAAGCCTCCCCTAACAATAAAGTAACATATGCAACTGTTAAAATGAATGAAAAATGCCTCCATTTATAGCTATCCAAGACTGAACACATAAAGTAAATTTATTTACCTGCCAAATATTTGCAATGCCAATCTGGGTGATATTTATCTACTGTTACTAGCTGGTAGATAATTCTGGGTAAGGACTGGAGGGGAAAAGGTGGATTTTACTTTTTTGCTGTTGTTGCTTTTGCGGGTTTGAGACAAGGTCTTAATGAAGCCCAGGCTGCCCTTAAATCTGCTATACAGTTGAGGCTAGTCTTGAACTCACGGTCTTCTGCTTCCACCTCCCAAGCACTGGGATTACAAATATCTGTCACCATTCCTGCCTTGGCTTTCACATTTGGTTCGATAAACTTTGGTATTATTTCAAAGTACTCAAAATGTTTAAAAAAAATATGAGTGAATAGGTAGGAAAAGAAGCAACCAGCAAATCTAGGCTGATTGCTTTACCTCTTGTAGACGTGACTTTCATTAGACTCGAAGGCAAAGATTATTCCTTTGGGTCAGGGGGATGGTTAAGACGTGTTTGCAACAATAAAATAACATACCTGCTGGAGGTGATCTTAGGATAGGAGAGAGAGAGAGCAACAAGGAGCTAGAAAGAACAAGAAACTCACGTCTATACATTTTTTTTACCCTCTCCCCACAGTTCCTACTTCAGTAAAGGAGAAGCACAAAAGTATGTCACTCCACTTAGTGTCTTCTCTCTCTTCTGTCCTCACCTGCCGTGATGCACTTCACCTCCTTGTGAGAAGTATCTGAAACTTTCATTTAAAGAGCTTGCACGGAGAGGCAATACTTTATAAGGAAAAGTATCTCTGCTTAAGAAACCTTCCCTCAGACCAGGCTTTCATAAACACCCCTAGGAATGACCTTTGAGGATAAGAAAAAACAAAACAGAAAACCCACAAACAACAACAAAAACCCACAGGGGGATCCATCATCCACTTGTGACAGGTAGAATCTAAGTTTTAGTGGAGGTTTTTTGCTTGTTTGTTTTGTTTTGTTTCTTTGAGCTAGGGATTCAAGAAGCCCAGCCTCAAACTCCCAACTAGCCAAAGGTGACTTTGAAGTCCTGATCCTCCTGCCTCCACTTCCCAAGTGAGCCAGCCACCCATGACAGCTTAGCTTTGCATTTAACAAACTAAAAGTGGTGAGGAAAGAGTGCCATGATATTTGAAACGCCCTGTTAGGAAAATGGCTCAGAGTCTGAGGTAGCATGTCACTGGACCTGCTGCCTTTCTCTTCTGCTTTGGTTCCCACCTCAGGCATACGCAGTCGCATCATCTAGGTTCTTGCAGCTGTGAAGTTTTTGTCTCTTAACCTGGTATAAACCCACTTCAAATCTAGCTACTCTTGACGAGTGAATTCCGTGTCAAAATATCTTTAAATTCTGTCTGATTTTGTGTTGACAGGTTCTTAAATTAAAGAGACATCCAGTGCTCTGTGATATGAAAAGTTAGATACATGGTTTCAATAGCTGTCCCGAGGCTAGTAGAGATGGCAAAATAAACCAACAGGATAGCCAGTGACAAAAAGGAAGCCACAGTTGCCCTAGTCATCTGACTTAATGAGATTGCAGTGAGCTTACAAATATATTTGAATTTATTTATACCCAGGAGATCACAGGGCACTGCTAATCAGTGTCTCGCTTTCCCATCATCCATTAAGCCCTATGTCCACAGGTCCATGAGAGCTCTAGCTCAGAAATGTTCCACATTATTGAAACTCATTGGACAAGAGACACACAATAGGGACTGTTTTCATTATGAGAAATTTTTTCAATAGTAATAACAATAATAATAGTAATAACTTAGTCATGTTTTCTTTAAATAGCAAACTCCCCAGAGACTCCAAAAGTCACCGGATCCCCTGCAAAGCCACACACCCACGATGTAATGATGGTCTCCTGGTGCATTTTGAGTATGAATCTTATCCTGCTCTTTCCCTGCCTGAATAAGCCTAGGGTTTTTGTTGGGCAGCAAAGTCCCATTACCTTTCACACGGCGTTTGCTATGTTTCCTGGCTTTCACTCTGGATGGGTAGCTATTGGTCTGGTCCAGGAGTAAGCTGGCCACCAGGATACAAATGACAAGTCCATTCTTTGCCATGGCTCTGGGACAGGCCAGTCTGGCCACTTGGTCAGCAGCACTGGAGCAACTAGCGAGCAGGGAGGCTGTGAGGCCACATCTTGCTCTGGGCTGCCTGGGGCTGACTTTATATAAGGGAGCTCCAAGGTTGGCTAGAAGCCTGCTGACGGAAGGCTGGAATGTTCCTCGGGCCATGGCATAAGGAGGCTCCCTGTTCTTACACCTCATGCTGGGCTCCTGATTCGTTTATTTTTATTCTGTTTGCGTTTTCCCATCGATTTGCCTTTTCCGAGTGTATTTGAGTAAAAGAAAGATTTGCCTTTTAAAAAAACTTTGATATGTATCTAATATATGTTTTAGAGCTCTCAAGTATATCAAACGTCTGGAAAATGGATCCAATTCCGTTTTCAGAGTTAAAATTTTTTTTTGTCCGAATTGCCTGAGGATGTGGCTCAGTGGCACAGTGTTTGCTTGGCAGATGTGAAACCCTGGGATCAACTCTCCCCAACAGAAAATAAAGTGATACTGTGACCCCTCCTCCCATCAGGGAAGTTCCTGCAATATACACTGTGTGTGCATCTGCATGTGTTTGTGTCTGTGTGTATATGGGAGTCTGTGTGTGTATGGGAATGCATGTCACAAACATGTGAAAATCAGAGGGCAACCTACACTAGTCAGTTCTTTCCTTTCACCTAGTAGGTCCCAGAGATCAGACTCAGCTCTCCAGTCTTGGTGACAAGCACTTTCGCCCCCTGAGCCATTTTGCTGGCCCATTTATTTTTATTTAAAAAAAAAAAAAACAAAAAACAGGCACTAGTGGCATACACCTTTCTTTAATCCCAGCACTCAGGAGGCAGAGGCAGGATGATTTCTGTGAGTTTGAGACCAGCCTGGTCTATAGAGTGAGTCCCAGGTCAGCAAAAGCTACAGAAAGAGAAACCTTGTAAAAAAACCAAACAAAACAAAACAAAAAACAACAACAACAAAAAAAAAACAATTAAATTTTTAGTTTAATTTAGTTTTGAGGCAGTCTCATGCAGTCCAGATTGGTCTCAAACTTGCTATATAGCTAAAAATGACCTTGATATTCTGATCCTCCTGGCTCTCCTTTCAAAGTGCTGGATTATAGATATTTGCTACCATTGCCAGTACCACTCTGCATTTGAATGGGTACGTCTGCACGCTCACATGTCTACACACTCCTGTGTCTGCACTGTTCTGCTGGAGCTCAGAGATCAGACTTCCAGCAATGATAGAAGTAGATAACTCATTATAAAACAGAAAGTTGCCTTCTATTAAGGTTTTGCCAGTGTATCAAGAATTGTGTTCCTAAACTCTACCTGGTGGTTCAGGCCTACAATCCCAGCTGTCTGGGAGGCTGATTCAGGAGGATCACAAGTTTCAGGCTTGGCTTGGGCTACAGAGTGAATTCAAAGCCGGTCAGTCTGGATCATTTAGTGAGACCCTGTCCCCAAATAAAAAGTAAATATAAGGACTGAGGGCTGGGGAGGTAGTTTAGTGGGTGAAGTGTTTGCTACTCAAATGTGGGGGCCTGAGTTCAGGTGTGCAGAATCCTTGTAAACACAGACTGGGTATCATGCGTCTGTAACCCCAATGCTCCCATGGTGAGATGGGAGGTGCAGACAGGAGAATCCCTGGAAGGGAGAGGGCCAGCTAGCCTGGAGTACACAGCAATGAAGAACAAGAGATACTGTTTCAAATAAGTTAGAAGATAAGAACAGATGCCAAAAGTTGTCCTTTTAACAACCCCCTGCCACACGCCCACATTTACACACACACACACACACACACACACACACACACACACACACACACAAGATTTAAAACAAAGCAAATACTGGGGTGTAGCTCAGTGGTAAAGCACTTGCTTAACACATGCAAGGTGGTAGGCTCAATCCCCAGTGTCACACATACGCACAAAACTGTATTCCTAGAAGCATCTTAGACTAAAAAGAAAATAGTGATTGCATCCATAAGAATTAATATAAAGTATTAAAAATAGTTATTTCTCGCTGGTCGGTGGTGGCGCATGCCTTTAATCCCAGCACTCGGGAGGCAGAGGCAGGCGGATCTCTGTGAGTTCGAGGTCAGCCTGGTCTACAGAGTGAGTTCCAGGACAGGCACCAAAACTACACAGAGAAACCCTGTCTCAAAAAAAAAACAAAAAAAAAACAAAAATAGTTATTTCTCAAATCCCCAACACCAAACACTTTTTCCTGAGGCTTCTCCAAGCGCATGAGAGCACACTGTCAAGTGAAGTACATAAGAAATAGAGGAATGTGATGAGGGGCTGCAGAGACAGCTCAGCAGTTAAGAGAGCTCACTGCTCTTGCCGAGGACCCGAGTGTGGCTATGAGCACACACATCTGGTGGCTCACAACCGCCTGTAATTCCGGCTCCAGGGGGCTCCCACATCACCACAGGTACCTGTACTCATGCGCACAAACCCTAGCATATGCAAAAATACCAAAAATAAAATATTTTAGAAGTAAATGGAGAGAGATAATGGAAAACTATAACTGTTCTTAGCCGGTTATCAGTTTTAAGACTAACTATGTGTGTAGGGGTAAGGTGGGATGGAGTGTGGGTATTGTGCTTACTGTACAAGCACTAAGACGAGAGTTTAGATACCCAGGACCCAGGTAAAAGCAAGTAAGTTTGATAGCCTACCTGTAACCCAACAGAGGAGAGGCAGCGACAAACAATCCTTAGAATAAGGCTTTTGTATGGCTGGACTAGCTAGAATGTAAGATTCTGGTTCAGCCAGAGACCCGCCTCCATGTAGATTGCAGAGGGTGATTAGAGAAGACAGCCAATATCAATCTCAGTCTTTCACACGTGTGTGCCGCCCCCAGACATGTGTGTGTACTCACACATATATACACTGCATACACACACACACACACACACACACACACACACACACACACACACACACACGCAAAAAAAATGAGTACTGAGACTAGACAGGCTTGTCAAAAAGAAACAGGGCTTTCTACAGGTGTGATCACGATGGAACATGTCAGAGCCAGGGACAGCTTCTGGATGCTACCCTTGGTGTTCTGTGGATGGCCCGGTGCAGTGCTACTCGTCTGGAATATCTGAAGAAGTGATTCCTCCTCCTGCATGCTAGTGAGGAGATCTGTCCACTTCCTCACCATTTCCTCTCAGCCACAGCCACTTTGTAGTTCTCAGAGAGGACCACGGGGATGGAAAAGCCTGGTGGTTTAGCACTGTAAGTGTACAGTAAAACATAAAATTGTCACCCACCATGCTGACTCTTTGCGCTAACAGGGACTCCATGTGTAGACAGTTGAGGACACCTGCGGACTTGAGGCCCAGCTTCTCATCCTGCTGTGACTCATCTATCAGTTGTGTGACCTTGGGCAAATCCCCTCCGTGTGCCTTATGAATGGGTCTAGGAATTCCTGCTCTACCGGGCTAGAGGAAGGGTTAAATGAGATGACAACCACAAGGGCCTTGGCACAGTATCTAGAAGGGAAGAGTCTCAACAGCGATCGATATGCTTCTGCATATACGTTATGGTTGTGTAGTTTGGTGTTCTTCTGGGACTCCTAACAGTGGGGGTCGGGGTGGAGAATGAGTTATTTCTGACTCCTTTGCCTGCTTTTGGGACCCTTTTCCTCTTACTGAGTTGCCTCATCCAGCCTTGATACGAGGATGTGTGCCTGGTCTTATTGTAGCTTGTTATGCCGTGTTTAGTTGATATCCCTGGGAAGCCTGCTCTTTTCTGAAGGGAAAATAAAAGAGGAGTGGATCTGGGAGAGAGAGAGAGAAAGGGGGCCTGGGGGAAGAAGAGGGAGGGGAACTGGTGGTCGGGGATGTAATATACGAGAGAAGAATAAATAAAAAAAAAATCAATATGTACAACTTACAGAATGGGATACTGAAGATGCTTACCTTTAAGCATAACACATATGAGTTATGGAACAGATGGCCAACTTTTTGTTTTCAGGGCTGGGGGTTGAACCCAGAGCTTCATATACGCTGGGCAAATGCTCTACCACTGAGTCAAGCCTCCATAGGTTGTTTCTTAAAGATTTATTTTTATTTTATGTCTATGGGTGTTTTGCTTATATGTGTGTCTGTGCACCATTTTCATGCCTGATACCCACAGATGCCAGAAAAAGGCATTGGATGCCCTGGAACTGGAGTTTCTGATGTTTGTGAGCCACCATGTGATGCTGGAACCAAACCCAGGTCTTCTGCAAGAGCATCAAGTTCTCTTAACTCCTGAGCCATCTGTCCAGGCCCCATATATTACTTTTATTGAGACAAGGTTTTACTATGTAGCTCAGGCTGGCCTGACACTCACTGTGTAACCCAGGATGGCCTCAATATTAGGCTATTTTATTCTTTCTTGCAAGCCTATGAGGCAGGAATTCCCTCTGTTGTATGTGATTGAAAATGAGTCTAGAAAGGCCTAAATGGCCTTGCCAGCATCACTAGGGTTCCAAGGACAAGAGATGGCATCACAATCTACTTCTTGCTGACTTTAGAAGGCTTGGGCTGTGAAAATG
Source organism: Peromyscus californicus insignis (assembly GCF_007827085.1). Lineage (NCBI taxonomy): Eukaryota > Metazoa > Chordata > Mammalia > Rodentia > Cricetidae > Peromyscus > Peromyscus californicus. The sequence continues at coordinate 96,479,517 of NW_026294606.1, forward strand.
AGCTTTGACTGAATGAGGGAAAAGATCAATGTGTAAAGCAAACATTGGTTTCACAACTGATAAAAATACTTTTTGCCGTCTTTCCAAATCCTTTCCCCCTCAGTGGGGAGAAATCCAAATTGTTAAAACAATGATGAAAAGCCAAGTATTTGTCTTAAGTCTTTGAGCTGTGCTGCCGTTACATGACCCTTGTAAGGTAAGGTATCTTTTTTTTTTTTCTTTTCTAAATAAATGTATTATGTTTAAAGGCTCTCTGTTCCTTTCCAGGAAAGCCTCTGATACCTTTTATATTGGCTTTTCTTTGAGTCTCATCCAAAAGTCCATGCTTCCTTCTTGTCAAGTTAGTAGGATTTATTTGGTTTAGTTTTTTTTAGTTTTAAAAATTATTATTTTATGTGCATAAGTGGTTTGCCTTCATGTACCTGTATGCTTCATGTGCATGCCTGGCACCCACACGGGCCAGAAGAAGGTGCTGGATCTGATAGAACTGGAGATACAGATGGTTGTAGACTCCAAGTGAATGCTCAGAATTGAACCTGGGTCCTCTGCAAGAGCAGTAAGTGCTCTTATCCACCAAGTCAACTCTCCAGCCCCAGTATAATTTTTTTTTTTTATAGAATAGCATTAAATGTATAGAAACGTTGAGCAGGAAGTACAAAGACTTCCTTCATACCTTACCCTTCTTGTGCCTGCCAGCATAGTTGTTTCTACTGGTAACACTTCAAATTAGTGTGGTGAATTTGTTACAATCAATGAATGAATATTGATATAGCACACTTAGTAACTAAAGTCGACAGTGAATAGTTTGTCATTAGTACCGTCCATTCTGTGGGTGTGAACAAATGGACAGTATCGTATCCATGGTTATAATACCCTACACAATGGTTTCACTAAATCTGGCCCTCTTGGTTCACTAAACTGTCCCCATTGGATGCTCAAATCCCCTAGACTCACTTGTTCCATAATCTTGTTCCCTCTGAGGGCATCAGATTCTTTCCTGGGGACTCAGCCGTTGAATCAGCTCCCTTCCAACTCTTATGTCTGGCTTCCCACGTGACACCTGGTTTAATATCTTAGAGGCATTTCAAATCTATGATGATTAAAAATTAAATCTGTTTTCTTTCCCTGTGAGTGTCCTGTGAATTTTTTTTTAAAGTCCCATTTTCTGACCCTGTCTTTCCCATCACACTAAATGTCTTCATCATCGACTCGGTGGGCCAAATCAGAGCTCTCTTAACACCTCACCCCCCCATAACCATCTAACATCAAGTGCTGTGATTTCCACCCCCATAGCCATGTTGAGACAGATCCTTCTGTTAAATTTAAACATCAAAGCAGGTTTCAATAGTTGTTTATGAGACTTGTATACCACTGGTTTCTCACCTAGCTCTTCCTGGTGACTCTCTCAGGTCAGAGACTGCTTGCCAAGTTTGAATTATGTTTGATAATCACTTTAATCATAACTAATGGACTACATCCCCACCCCCACTGAGCCTTTTCCTGTGGCCTTCAACCTCATCCCTCCCAAACTTGAACTGTTGTGTATTCTGGTGTAACTGTAGCTGGTCCCTCCTCTTTTAGGTCTGAATTCAGTGTCACCTCCATACCCAAGCTTTCTCTGTACAGTCGATGAGGTCTCTACTCTGCTGCTCTCCACCACAGTTTGATAGTCACCTGGGACTTGGTTTCCTCGACTCACTTGCTGGGTATCTGTAAGCTGGAGGCTGGGTCAGTGAGCTTAGTGAGATGTACAGTACAGTCCTTGCTTAATAAATACTTAAGAGCATGTGATAGGCAGCTGTGATTCTGTTTGCCTCCAATACTCTCTCCTTTCCAAGCAATGAGGCTTATGACTAGAGGAATACAGTACCTCAACCCACAGAAGTGCAACGAGACTCACAGGTGTGTTAGCACTTGGAGTCCTTCTCAGAGGTCATCATTCTCAGCCCTGGGGAAGCTCTAAACATTTTATAGGTGCTCAGCCCTGTGCTCAGACACAGATGGAAACCCAGCTTTAGCTTTAAAAAGCTTCTGCTGTAGATGTATTTATCTTACTTTATGTGTATAGCTATTTTGCTTTCAGGTATAGTCCTAGTTAGGGTTATCATTGCTGTGATGAATCACCATGACCAAAGCGACTTGGAGAAGAAAGGGTTTGTTTGGCTTACACTTTTGTTTTGTTTTGTTTTGTTTTTTTGTTTTTCGAGACAGGGTTTCTCTGTGTAGCTTTGCGCCTTTTCCTGGAACTCACTTGGTAGCCCAGGCTGGCCTCGAACTCACAGAGATCCACCTGGCTCTGCCTCCCAAGTGCTGGGATTAAAGGCGTGCGCCACCACCGCCCGGCGTTGGCTTACACTTTTACATCACTGTTCATCATTGAAGGAAGTCAGGACAAGAACTCAAGGCAGTAACCTGGAGGCAGGAGCTGATGAAGAGACCATAGAGGACTCCTGTTGACTGGCTTGCCCCTTGTGGCTTGCTCAGCCTGCTTTCTTGCAGAACCCAGGACCACCAACCCAGGGGTGGCACCACCCACGATGGGCTGGGCCCTCTCCCATCAATTACTAATTAAGAAACTACCTTATAGGCCTGCCTATAGCCTTATCTTATGGAGGCATTTTCTTAATTGAGGCTCCCTCCTCTCAGATGACTTTAGTTTGTCATATTGACACAAAACTATTTAGCCCACGTGTGTGTGTGTGTGTGTGTGTGTGTGTGTGTGTGTGTGTGTGTGTGTGTGTATGTGTAGTACCTGCATGCCTAGCACCTGGGGAGGACAGAAGGAGTCCCTGGAACTGGAATTATAGATACAGACGGTTGTGAGCTGCTTCATGGATGGATGCTGGGATTGAACCTGGGTCCTTCACAAGAGCAACAAATGCTCTTAACTGCTGAGCCATGTCTCCAGCACCCAACTTCAGTTTTTTTTTTTTTTTCCTTCTTCTTGCAGAGAGTCCAAGTTCATTCTGCCTTTCAGGAAAATAAGTAGACTAACTTGCCAGATGAGTGGCTAAGGGAAGAGACAGAGGGTGGAGCTCTAAGGACATACTGAGTCTGTATATGCTCTTGAGATAAAGATGTTCCTCTTGTTGCACATGACAACTGATAGCAGACCTGGCCTGTCCCTTTATATGAGTCCTTGCCTCCAAAACCCTAGAAACACCCCCAGAATCTTACCAAAAAATAATCAAGACCAAGGCAGACATGACAAAGAATGAGACTGACGGTCCCTTCCCCACTGTGTCCAAGGGAAGGGAGCCTCCCTTTTCTTGGAGGCCCAACAGTTCCTTTTTTGTTCATCAGAATGATGAAACCAGCTTGTCTCCTGGGCTGGATCTGGGCTTCTGAAAGGGCTATTTAAGAAGGAGCACACATTTATAGGCTGGGAATAGGAACTATAAAAATATTGCCTTTAGACAAAAAGCGTTTTGATGAGGATTCTAAAGCTGTCACCGGTATTTTATTTTCCTTAATAAACGTCTGTTTGCCACACATCCTGGGCCACCCTGTGTCTCTGCTGTGTTTATTCCCCAGTTGCTATTTTCAAGTCTGCTCTAAGCTATTTTCCAGAGTCTCGAATTCTAACCAGCAAATCCATCCGGCCACATTGTGATTTCGTCTATTAATACTCAAGGCCGAACACGTTTGAAGGCTGTGTTCAGAGGTTCAAGGGCATCGTTTAGGGAAGGTCATGGTATTGAACTTGGATATGGCACAGCCAAGGTGAAATGCAAGGAAGAAAGATGGTTAGGTAGATGGGCAAATTATGTTGTTTCTGTTGTTTGTGACTCAAATTGGTGACTGCTGAGAATGTCAACCCTTTGAAGAGTCAGTGACAGGTTTAAAGGAAGAGGTTACGAGATTGTGCTCCACGGGGCAGTGTTGCCTGTGGGAATGAACAAAAGCTCTGACAGCAGGTGAGCAAATTTCAGATGTCACTCATTGTTTGTGTGGCAGTGGTCAATGACTATTTAAAAAACAAAACAAAACAAAACAAAACAAAACACAGTTTCTTTACCCGTCTTGTAGAAGGACCAAGCAAACTAGAACACATGTAGAGGCATGCAGAGTGTTGTCGTAGTAGATGACCATCTATAGGATACTCTGGCTTCCCTTTCTACTTCTATAACGAAAAGCAAGGCATCACACCTATGTAAGGTGCTCAGACTCACCCCCGCTCTGAACCCAGCTTCATAGACTTAGTCCTGTATGTGTCACATGAAACATGCTTATTCTGTGCACACAATTCTTTCCTGTATTGATCTCCAACTACATACTTGATCCTGGACACAGAAATTTCTTTTTTTCTCTCCCTCCTCTCTTTTCCTCTCCTTTCCTTTTCTCCCTTGCCTCTCTCTTCCTCTCTGTCTTTCTCTCCTTCCTCTTTCTCTGTCTCTTCCCTCAGGTCTCTGCTAGTCCAGGCTGACCTCAAACTTGCTATGTAGTCAAGGATGACCTTGAATTTATGATCCTTTGGCTCTCACTTCCTCAGTGCTAGGATTACAGGCATGTACCACCGCACCCATTTTATGTGGTTCTGGGGTATCAAACTCAAGACTTCCTGCATACTAGGCATGTAAACAAGCTCCATCTTCAGACTTCTTGGTCCCTTCTCATTTTTTAAACCAGTGCTGTTGGACATGAATGCTCAGCGTCACCCATGTCCAGTGGCTGCCATGTTGGATGGCTCGTTAGCTTAGTGGGCCTTTTATAAGCATGTGTTGTATGAGACATATCAACAAAGATGCTTTGAAGTGGAAAGATGGTGACTTAGACTCCATTCATCTTAGGTGCTATGATAGGATTTTTAAAAATTTTCTTAGGTGTGACAAGATTTTTTTTTTCATGTAACTCTAGTAAGGAAGTCATTATTATATAGTGAGTTTTCTCTCCTCAACCTATAAGTGGTCGAAATTAGTTCTTGGACAATCAGAGCTCAGCTAAGAAGTTACATTTGCCTAGTGATGAGAGGGATGGGGGCCTCCTGGGTTTACTGGAGAGTTCAATGTGGAAGTTTCTGATAAAGTCAGGGCAGGAAGATGAGCAAAATAGAATGTCACATTTGAGAGATACACAGTCATTAGATCTATTGCACGAGTCCCTGATGTTGTATTGGTGATAGTCCTCTGCTGGAACCTTCCTTCCTACGGTAGAGAATTCAGTGCCCAGCAAGGCAGACAGATCTATCACTTCAGGCTTCTGTTTTATCCAAAAAGCTTTCCTCCTCTTCCTCTTCCTCCTCCTCCTCCTCCTCCTCCTCCTCCTCCTCCTCCTCCTCCTCCTCCTTCTCCTCCTCTATCTCTGTTATCAGCTTACTTACAGGGCTGGAGAGATGGCTCATTATATAAGTACTTGCAAGCGCAAGGACCTTTTATTTTAATCCCCAGAATTTAATGTTTAAAAAAAAAACTTAGTGTGGTGGCACACATTTGCAATCCTAGCTCTGGACAGATGGTGATGGGCAGATCCCTGGCTGATTGGCACAAGAGCCCATTTGGTGAGCTCCAGGTCAGTGAGAGACTGTTTAAAAAAAAAAGAGCAGATGGTACCTGAGGTTGTCCTCTGGTCTCAATACATATGCACACATATGAAGCACCCCCTCCCCACAGGTACACACACACACACACACACACACACACACACACACACACACACACACACAGAAGAATACCACTACATTACAGGACCCAATTTAATTCATCAAAGCCTGCTGTTTCTTCCATGACCCTGGCTGATGAGGTAATATCTGCCCATGGTTTGGCTTTGGGCATGTGGCAGTCACTTCTTTGGACTGCTTTCTAATTCGTGATCTCATCTTGAACCAATTCCTCCCTCTTCAGGACCAAATGTTCCTGTAGCACCTTACCATGCTGACTACTTCTTAAGATCCTCAGATGAAGTGCTAAGGGCTCTGAGTCCTTGGCCCTCAAATATCCAGACACCCCACTCCTTTCCTCATTTTCCACACCAAATGGGGTAGTTGAAAGGCACAGATGACATCACATAGACTGGAGTCAAATTGTGTCTCCCTGCCTTTGCTGGCTCTGTGAGTTGAACAAGTTTATTATTAGACCAATCCCTCTGCTCTTCACATTCCTACAATATGGGGATTATATTTACCATCAAGGTTGGAAAGATTAAAAAGATTCCCTGAAAATATAATATGTCAATACAATGATGTTACCCAGATTACTTAATACGTGGTCTTACTGCTAGGCATGTAATGGCTCTCATGATTATTAAAATAACATTCAAGTTCCTGCTACCTTTCTTTTTGCTGCCCACTCCTTTCCTACTCTAGCCTGTATCCTCCCATTCCGTCCTCCAAACATCAACTCCACTGAAAGCTCATTTTTAAAGGAAGGCAAACATTCGGTCAGTGTTTTTCCCAGATGTACCAATGTCTCAGATTTATGGTGAGACTTTGCCTGGCATCACTGCCAAGATGGTTAAAGGATACAAATAAGTCAGTATTCATCTCCCTCCTCTGAGAGCATGGACAGACCACAGTGGAAAGACCTTCACAATCCCCCTCTGTGGGCCTCCTAGAGTTGGAGTTGGTAGACACGGTTTTTCAACCTTCGGGTGCCAGCCACAAATGACGTCCTTGTTCCTCCTTGGAAGCCAGCAGCCTGCTGCCTCTTCTTGCACTGGAAGCAAAAAGATGGCACCAAGATGGGGAGGGGAACTTGGGAAGATTCACTTTTCTGACTGTGAATAATTTCTCCTAGTGCTTCATTGGTGTAAATTCAGTGATGGAGCTAAGACCATCTCAGCATTGACAGATGAGTGTTGCTTGTTTTTTTGTTTTGTTTTGTTTTGTTTTTTAGAGATTGGGTTTCTCTGTGTAGCTTTGTACCTTCCCTAGAACTCACTCTATGGACCAGGCTGGCCTCGAACTCACAGAGATCCGCCTGCCTCTACCTCCCGAGTGCTGGGATTAAAGGCATGAGCCATCACCACCTGACATTGCTTGGTTTTTGTCTTGGTTTGAAGTTTCTACCTGTCGTGGTGGACAAGGGCCCTTTCAGGAGGTTGTTAAAGAATCTCTGATGACAACTGTGTGTGTGTGTGTGTGTGTGTGTGTGTGTGTGTGTGTGTGTGTGTGTGTGTGTTGCACTCACTCGTTCAGGTACCAGTCAAAGCCAGAAAAGGGTATTGGATCTCCTAGAACTTGAATTACGGGAGGTTGTAGGCTGCTTGATGTGGATGCTGAGCACCAACCTCCAAGGGTCCTCTGCAAGAGCAGTATGTGATTTTCAGTGCTGAGACATCTCTCCATGTTGCTTTCTTAGAAAATAGAATATATAAATAGATTTTTTGAAAGATACTTAGTCTAATGCTTAGCAGCATATTATACTGGACTGCTGGAGATCAAATCTGGTATGTGCTGTATTGTGGACAGTTTTCTCAACCTCTTCACATCTTGATTTCTCCATCTATCAAAACAGGATATAGTGGCACTTGAAATCTAGGATTGTTGGTTGCACAAAGGAACTCATACTTGTAAAGCACTTACTTAAAGTGTCACTCAGGCCATAGTTACCATAAGTAAGTTATAGTTAATATCACTGCATCAAAGGGAGTAAGAAATGTGGGATTCTCAGTACTTACAACCAATCATATCCAACAGGAAAGAAGAGAGGGTCTTAGCCAGTGCCTTTCCCACAGTGGAATGTGATTGGATTGGTTAGCTTCCAGGACCCAGATTGGTCCATGTGAATCACAAGGAGAACCAGCAAGTTTTTCATGTGTGCGTCTCTCTCTGCAAACACCACATCAAGCTGAGTGTTTACCCTTGCAAGAAGGAAGTCTGCTTCAACACAGCTCAGTAGCCAGTGTTGGCTCCAACTTCAAGAGTCTGACCTCTGGTAGTTTATTTAGGCATTTATTTAAGCACAGCACAATTTTGAAAAAAAAATTCTAGTGATGATTAACTCAATCTCATGTGTACAACAAAGTTTAAGACATGATTACATCGAAACTCTTTGAAAGGTACATGTGACCTCTCCCATAAAAATGAGTTCTATAGATTGACTGAGAAACAGTGCTCAAGACAAGGGTCTGGGGAGGATGACTGGGATCGACATAAGAGCCTGGGGGAGCCAGATGTGGCCTGGCCCTACAGATAGCACAGAGGTCACCAGGTTATTAACCATATCCATTTCCAGCCATTTGGGCAGAAAACAGGTTGTGCATCTTTCTTTGAAAAGACAACATTGTGTGTTTAATATCCCTGGTTTCCCTAGTGCTTACCTATGAGCACAAGGACCTCGTGTCTCCCACACAAGTGGGGATGGCTGGCTCTTTCTCTTTGACATTTCTTCTACAGTTATTCATTTATTTACTTTATTTTGTACATATGAGTGTTTTGCATGCATGTATGTACAAGCACCAAGAGCATGACTGGTGCCTGCAGAGGTCAGAAGAAGGTGTCAGCTTCCCTAGAACTAGAGTTACAGATGGTTGTGAGCTGCCATGGAATCCAAATCCTCTCCAAGAACAGCCAGTACTCTCAACTGCTAAGTCATCTCTCTACCTAGTCCCTTTACCTTTTAAAGTAGACATTGTTTACCTTCTAGCTAAAATCTGATATATGGAAATATGGATGTGATATATAAATATGGGCAGGATATGTAAATGTGGATAGGATATGCAATACAAATGGGTATTGGCAGGATCCAAAGGATCAGGCCTGGTCCAAGTACCATGCAGAGATGCTAAGCATTGGGAGAGCCTCCATGATTATGCAACACACTTCAGGGTGCCTTGTAGTGGAGTTTAAGACAGCTGTCTATTGGCAAAGCAGGTCCCTGTGTCCATCACTTTAAGCACGAGGATAGTAGGATGGGTCAGCCTGGATTCAGGTATGATCCTCCCTGTAATTTCATCTCATAATACCAAATGCCGTTATCATACACATTTGTATTTAAAGAAAGTATTCCACCAGAAAAAAAAAAAAAAAGTCATATATCAGCTTTTTTTTGAAAGGTGTGGAGAGTGCTTCAGGCTAGTGGGGAAGGTATGTCGGAAAACACTGCCTCTTTTCTCAGAGGAACACAGATCAGCATTTCTTTCCTTTCTGGACACCTGGTAAACAGTGAAGGGACCACTGTTGTTTGGTTAGTGTCTAGTTTTCATCTCGGGAGTCTTTCTCAGCTTCTGCTCTGTGCCAGTCTGCAGAGGGGCAGGCAGTTTACATTGGCGGTGGCTGCTTCCTGCTAACAGGCTCCTTCAAGTTGAAGCCAGACAGGAAATACTTCCAGAGCTGGCCACTGGGGTGTGGAGACAGTAAGTCCAGGAGACAGACTAATGTCTCTCAAAGTCCCTCATTCACCCAGCCTGCACCTTCTTCTAATTTATTCTGTCTGAGGAGACGAGCCGCCTTCCAAAATACATACTAGATAGCTGAGGCTGCCTGTGAGAAAGCCTGTGTTTGCCTTTGACTGTCACTTACTGGAATAAAGAGCGAATACAGAATGGCTCCGAGTCTATCAATGGCATTTATCAAGAGGCAGCAAAAGAACTAGTTTAATGACTAGACTAACAAGAATATTACTCAAAACGGTTGACTATATTAGATTTTTGGACACCATTGAAATTCTACCATGATAAGATGTTGAGTGACAGGAAAATGTCCACAGTATATGTGTTTTTGTTCACTTTAAAATTGACTTTTGTTTATTTTGGGAGCATGTATACACTTGTGGAGTCGGAGGACAACTTGCAGGGGTCTGGTCTCTCCTTCTACCATGTGGGGCTTGGGGATTGAATTAGATTTTCAGGCTTGGTAGCAAGTGTTTTTATCATGCTACCTCATGAGCTGCCCTCCCCGCCCCCCCATCACCCACCCTGCAGTAGTAGAAGTGGTTTGTAAAACGGAACACATGAGGTGAAGAATGGTGGATTTAGAGGGGTGAGATGGATCAAAACAACATAATGGTTGTACTTTTGAATGTCTGGATTTCTTCCTCTTTGTTTTCCTAAATCTTTTGCATAAAATATGTCAATGTTCCCTTGATTTTTTTGGTTTGTATTTTGTTTGTTTGTTTTTTTATTGAGACAGGGTTCCTCTACAGAACCCTGGCTGTCTTGGAACTCACTATGCAGACTAGGCTGGCCTTGAACTGCCTGAGGACAGAGATTGACCTGCCTCTTGGTTGCTGGGATTAAAGGCCTGATTTTGCTCTTTCAGTTTTTGAGATAAGGTCTTACTCTGTAGCCTAGGCTGCCTTTAAACTCTCAATCTTCTTGCCTTTGCCACCCAAGAGCTAGGTTTGAGCTACCCTACCTGGCATCAGTGTTTTCAAGGTCAATTTTTTGTGTGTGTGCTTTTAAGTCTCAGTTCCAGGGTCTTAGACATACCAAATAAGATTTCTATCATGCACTGTACCTTTAGCTTGAGAAGTAAATGTTTTATTGAAATAAAACATCCAGATGTGTGCAATCTTTTGACATTACAGAACGACATTGTCATCTACAAGGACATGCTTGAGAATGTACACTAGAATTATAAAAATGGGAAATCTGCTCCCCTGCAATTCCATAATATCTTAAAGTAAATGTACAGCTTTGTATTGGATCACATTTATAGGTATACTCAGTTGCACATGTCCTGAGGGGCACAGGTTGAACAAGCTACCTCAGTTGTCAAGTAAGTATTCAATTTTCTATCTCTTTTCTTCATACAATGAAACATGACAATGCATAGATCCAAGAAGCTGAGCTCTTTCAGCCCCACAGATATTTCCCATGTCCCATCTCAGTGACAACTTACCAGACATAAACTACTGTGACCTCAACTCAGTGAAACTGAGATGAGTTTCCCAGAATGACCATCCAAGAGCACGTCTGCTCATGGAGAGGCATCCACTTCCAGTCAAGATAATCAAGAGGCCAAAGTCAAAGGCACTTAGGCAGTAATGAAGGTCTATCTCACACTTACTGGTTTGACTGGTCCTCCTTTTCTACTTGACTTCCATCCCCAGTTCCCTGTGACTATCTCTGTGAACCTCAAGCTCCAGCCATAGAGAGAAACATGGCAACTTTCCAGACAGCTTAACCAGTTCCGTAATCAGTAGTCAGATCTCTTCCATAAGCCTTTCAAAATGTGTGTGTGTGTGTGTGTGTGTGTGTGTGTGTGTGTGTGTGTGTGTGTATGTGTATATTGTGATTGTATCTCTTTCATGGAATAGGAATGACTGGTGTTAGAGAGATGAAATTGTGAACATGATAATGAGATTTTTTTCTTTGAGTTATATGTGTATGTGTATGTGTATATATATATATATATATATATATATATATATATATATATATAGCGAGAGAGAGAGAGAGAGAGAGAGAGAGAGAGAGAGAGAGAGAGAGAGAGCAGGAAAAGGCCAGCACTGAGTGTTGTTCCTCAGCTGTTGTTAACCTTTATTTTTTGAGACAGAGTCTCTCACTGGGGACCTGGTACTCACCAATTCTACTAGGCTGGCTAGCCAGCTAGTCATATGTATCCACTTGCCTTCACCTCCTGAGCCCTGGGATATGCTAACACATCCCTTTTTTCCATGTAAGTTCTGGAGATCAAACTCAGGTCTTCATTCTTCTATGGCAATCACTTTACTGAGTTATACCCTACCAGTCTAGCACATGACTTCTAAGATAATGTCATGAAAGACATTGGGAATTGCACTTCTGTTTCTGGAATTTCCTACTCTGAAGAAGCCAGCTGTCATGTTCTGAAGACATTCAGCCAGTCCAGTAAAGAGGCCCATATGAACCTGTAGATGTAATCGTCTTATTAAATAAGAAACATAGAGCCAAATGCAGAGTTAAAAGCCCAAGAGGTCAGAGCAGTAGCTAAGAGCTGATACTAAAAACCCTTTCTTACCCTTCACTGCTGCTGCCGTCCTTCCCCTCAGAAAGAGGCCTACTTCCTGTGTGTCTGTCCTTTTATTGACTTTCTGTTCTGCCTTCTCATTGGTTGTAAACTCAACCACCTGACCTCCTCGTCACTGCCTGTCTATACAGACCTCCAGGTCTTCTATGGTTGGTATTGAGATTAAAGGCATGTGTCTCCATGCTGGCTGTATCCTTGAACACACAGAGATCTGCCTGCCATGTGATCAGGATTAAAGGTGTGCGCCACCTTGCTATTAGCTCTGACCCCCAGGCAACTTTATTTATTAACATACAAATAAAATCGCATTTCAGTACAAATAAAATATCACCATATGAACCAGAACCACTTCAGGTTAACAATCCCCAAATCCCTGGCTCTCAGAAGCTATGGGAGATAATAAACTTTGTTGAGCTAACAACTTTTGAGGTCATTTGTCACAGAGTTGTGTCCACAAAATTGCAGGCAAACAAAATGGCTAGACCTATGGCCTTGAGTTTTAGGAGGCTGTTTGCCTAACAAGAAACATTTAAACTCTGAAATCTGAATCAGCTAAGGCTTGTGTCCTGCTACAAATAGCAGAAAATGCATGTTGAGCAAAAAAGTGTATTTTCTCTCTCCTAAGAGGAAGTAGTTCATTCCACTGTGGGCTCAGTGGCTCTACATGCATGAAGTCAGCGACTCTGTCTTTTTCTTCATTTCTCTATCAGTCACAAGACAGCTGCACTGATTCCAGCATCATCTTTTCACAACATCATCTTGGAAGCAGGGAAAGAGGAGGGATGCTGGGACAGAAAGATAGTCCTCTTTGATTCCCACTTTTAAGGGAGGGAAACACACTCTGAGATGCTCTATCCCACCAAAAGCTCAGCTTCACATTATTATGATGCAGAACTGAGGCAATTAACTTATGAACAAAAAGGATTATTTAGCTTTCAGTTTGGATGCAACCTAAGGTTGAGTGGGGATGATCAGGGGGCATTGATTTGGCCTTTGCCAAGTGTGGCACATGATAGCGGGGTGCCCATGGAAGCCAGTGCTCATACATGGAGCCAGGAAGCAGAGAATTGATAAGATGAGTCCTGCAATCACTTAGGTCTGTATCTTAAAGGCCCAGAACATCTCCTAATACTGCTTCATCTGGAGACAAAACCTTTATATACTCATTTGGGGAACATTTATTCAAACCATAGCACCTACCTTCTCTGAGATCAAAGGCATGCTAACAGATTCTGGAGCACAAGAGGGGTCTATTAGCAAGGAAAAAGTCTAAGGAATAGCTCTTAGATTGACAGTCAATACAGTCTTCCACTTACTTATGTATATATTTATGTATGTATGTATGCACATTTTTATATGGGGGCAGGCGATTGTGTGTTTGTTGAGGGTGGGACACACATGTTTTACAGCATCTATGTGGAGGGAAGAGAACAACTCTCAGAAGTTGTTTCCCCTCTGTGGTTTCCACAAAGAGAACACAGGTCAGTGGCCAGTTCAGGCTTGGTGATGGCAAGGGTCTTTTACTCGCTGAATCATCTCAGTGGCTCACGTTTTTGGATTATTTGTTTTGGGTTTTTTTTTTTTTTTTTTTTTTTTTTTTGAGACAGGGTCTCATGTAGCCTAGGTTGGCCTTGAACTCATCATGTCCTTGAGGATGACCTTGAACTCCCGATCTTCTCAAGTACTTGGATTACAAGTAGGTGTGAAACACCACACTCAGCTCACCACCCGCTCTGCCTGGGAGAGTCTACCTTTTCTTTCAGTCTCCAGCAAGGTCTCTTCTGCCTATATGGACGCTTTTCCTTGAAATGCTCAGACATGCACATTGGGTGCTTTCTCTCTGGAACACTTCACTCTGCCTAGGTTGGTACTCAACAGTGCCTGTAGCTTGTGCTAGCTCTCAAAGCTCATGTAGGAACGAGGCTTTGGTTCGTGGTTGAGTATGCAGGACTCCACACGCACTGTTCATAAATTTATCCTCTGCCCCTTTTTCCACGATATTATTTCTAGTGAACAGGAAGCATCATGGGAAAAGTCACATTTCTGATTGCTCACTTTAATGGCTATTTTTGGTTGCCAACTTGACTACATCTGGAGTTAACTAAGCGCCAAGTGGCTGGGTACATCTGTGAGTGGTTTTTCCTAATTCAGTCATGTGAATTGTGAAGACCTACCCTAAATCTAAATGTTTCGAGGTAAGAGGATCTAGCTTCAATCTGGGCCACCCCTTCTGGTGGCCGCCTGGAGAAAGGGCATGGAGAAAGGACATGGAGAAAGTTGCTGTGTGCCTGATTGCTCTTGCTCTCACTGGCAAGTCCATTTCTTCACTGCCTAGTTCCTTAGGGTTCTGGTATAAAAACCAGCTGAGACATCCAGCCTTGTGGACTGAACAACTGAATTCTTGGACTTTCCATCAGGAGACAGCTATTGTTGGAACAGTCAGATCATAACCTATAAGTCACTCTAATAAATCCTATGTATATAGATATATGCATATCTATATAGATGTATATATATGTAGATATATAAGTATATAAGACATATAAGTATGCATATGTTTATATATCAATATATATGTGTATGTATATATCTATACACACAGATATAAAGCAATATATACATATATGAATATCTTTATATTTCTGTAGATCTATACACATATATTCACATATATGTATATATTTTATCAGTTCTGTTTCTCTAGAGAACCCTGATTAATATACCCATGGATTTTTATTTGTGAATCTGCCCTAGGGATGTTCTTTTGACTTGATAGACACAACTGCTTAATAAAGTAGGATGTTGGCTTTTTAGCAAATAAAATATTCCACTCTTAATGAATAGCGCCACACTGGGGGAATTAGATTCCTTCTCGACTTCATGTAACTGACAAGGCTTGATTAAACATTAATCACACTCTCCTGGAGACAGGGCTGAGTGTGTTAGATCATGGCTATTATAACAGGACCATGCTTCTTCCTGCTTCCTCAGGAATAATAGCCCATCCCCCCTGATGCTTGTTAAGTCCTGGAGACAGGTAGGAGTGACAAAAACACAGTGTTACTCCTACTTGGTGTGGCCACACATGGGATAAACCATTGATTAGTTTTGACTGGAATATGTCCCCTGTGTTAAATATCACTTGGCCCTTCTATGTGCAGATAGATATTCTAAGAACAGGATGCAATGGAACCAAATGAAATCCTTCCCTCATGAGGCTTCCCTTTATTGTTTGGGAGTGATCCCATGTGTTCCTAATGAGTATTCATGGTGACCCGTGAGGTACAGTTTATTATCTGCTGTGGAGCCTTTTACTACCTAACATAGTTCTCTGCTAGTTAAAAAGATTCTGCTGTGAAAAAAGAGTTCTTAGTGATTTGGGGCAGATGAACGGCTTTGCTTCTGTGGTTCCAGAAGTGGACAAGCACACTAGCTCTGACCATGTAAAGGATCTTTCCTCTAGACCAGACAACAGTCCTCTCTGGACCTGGCAAGGTTTGCCAAATTGCTTGCTGAGGTTGCCAAATTCATTCTCAGTGGCCAAAAGTTCACAGGCTCAGGTGGGGGTGGTAGTGCAAGCTTGTAAAGGCAACATTGAGATACTGAAGCAGAAGAATTGCCAGGAATTTAAAGTCACCTGGGCTATATAGCAAGACTTTGTCTCTAAAACAAAGCAAAATAAAACTAAAAATTCCTGCCAGGTGGTGGTGGCGCACACCTTTATTCCAGCACTGAGGAGGCAGAGCCAGGTGGATCTCTATAAGTTTGAGGCCAGCCTGATCTGCAGAGCGAGATCCAGGACAGGCACCAAAATTACACAGAGAAACCCTGTCTCGAAAAACAAAAACAAAACAAAACCACAAAACCCTAAAAAAATTCTTAAGCTGCTCCATGCCAACCCCACAGAGAGTTCTGATTTACCCGAGGGGATCGGCTTCCTCTTTGAGCCTCTGCTTTCACAGGAAGGTCTCCTCTGCCCATGTGGGCACTTTCTTTGAAACACCTCAGTATATAGCTTTGGGCTGTGAATGTAACTTCGTGGCAGAGTATGCGCTTCACAAATACAGACCTGAGGTGCATCTTAACACTTGGTTAAAAAAAAAAAAAAAAAACAAATAAGACCAAAAACCAACACAAATATCTAATCCTTTAAAATCATTGTTTTATTATTAGTGTGTAATGTGTGTGTGTAAGTACGCATGCATGTGTGTGTGTCTGTGTGTGCAGGCGTTTGTGTTCCACAGCATGTGTGTGGAAGTCAGAGGGCAACTTGTGGAGGTCAGTTCTCTCTTTCCACAGTGGATTTCAGGGATCAACCTGACAACTCAAGTCTTCAGGCTTGTCGTGCAGCAAGGGCTTGTACTCACGAACCATCTTACTGGCCCCAAATACCAAACTCTTAAGTATCTGGGGACTTTGTAAGCTCATCAGTCAATAATTGACGACAGGAAATTGACCATCGTGGGACTTTTTTACACCATACAAATCCTCTCTTCCTCCTTCCACCCCTCCAACCTCCTTTATATCTCCTTTCTCTTTCTTTTTTTCTTCCTTTCAATCCAGAGAGCTGGATTGCCAACACACTGCTGTGAGCTGTGTGAGAGAGACTGAGGTTAAATAGTGTATAAAGGCAACATGAACCAATAAAAGAGATGTGTGAAGAATTCCAAAAGACACTCAGGACCTTAAAGACGTTGAGCTGCAGCTTGTTTATCTCTTAAACTGTCCTTTCGCCATGCTCTGTGCATTGTAGCTCTTCAAATATTTATTAAGCAAATATTTGAAATGTGTGACCTCTTAACAGCTGTCAGAGTCAGTCCTCTCATCTTGGCCCCATGTCTAGGGTCAGCCCAAGAAAGCAGGAAATGATGGGATTTGGAATTGGTCACAGCCTGGATTTGAGGCACAGTGTTATCACTGAATTAGTTATGGGACCTGAAGAATGAACGTGACCTTGGCAGAGAGCACTGCCCTTGTCTGCATAGTGAAGATTACGTTTGCATGTGGTTGCAAAAAAAAAGTTAAAAGCAACAGCAGATATGAAGGCAGTTTGGAAACTAAATAGTATGTCTAGGCAGACCATGCACAAATAGAAAATTGGGTTATGCACCTTCTGGTGTCACAATTCAATGTTATGTTTCATGTCTGCATTTTAGGGAGCACCTCGGGAATATTTGTGGAGAAAGCTGGGTTTTGTTGGTTTTGTTTTGGAGACAGATCTCAATGAGTAACCCTAGATGGCTGGGAACTTGCTATATAAACCAAGGCTATTCTCAGATTTGCAGCGATCTTCCTCCCTCCTATCTGGATTACAAGTGTGCACCACCACATCCGGATATCTCTGGAGTTTTTAAAGAGTATTTACCCCATGGAAATCCAGCATAGATTTCCTAACTATGACGCTTCACGAGTGGACCCCCTATAGAAATATCTTTTTAAAATATCTTCCTTCCTTCTCAACTGATTCTGACTTATGCCCCTGTTGTGTGCAGGAAAGAACATTCAAAGTGATTCATCAAGTGCTTGGCTCAACAAATGGAAAACGTAATGGAGGAAAAGGGAAACTAGAAGCAAGTCCTTGAACAACCACTAGGTGGCAGGAGGCTTCAGCCAAGCCCAAGCCCAGTTCTAGGCTGTAGGAGCCGCTGTTTACTGGGACCCTTCATTAGGGAGTCTTTAATGGTCTTTTAGCCTGTACCTCGTCGTCGTGGGATGAGAATCGAAGGTAGGGATGAGAAGACTCTTTCACAATAAGCCCTATACTGGGCTTTTGACCGTTAATGATTTTATGTTGCCATAGAAATTCAGGTAGAGCAAATGCTGTCTCCAAAACAATTGGCAGTGGCAGAATTTCTAGAATGTTAAAAACAAAATAAAACAAACAAACAAACAACAACAACAACAAAACCACCCTTGTGCCTTTTCAAAACCAACAAAACTTGGGCAAAACACCTCTGGTTCTTTGAAAGTGTGTTTTAAGGAGCAGTGTAAACTGCTCTGGTACTTGGTGGTTTTGCTTAAGGACAGCTACCAGTTCTTTTTCTTGAAGTTACATTGAAAAAAATTTTCATTTAAAGGCAGCTGAAGGGCCATTTTCAATTGGAAAAATTCATTTACATCTGTGGTAAACTTTATTTTGATGAGAAGTTTCACTAATATTTTACCACCAGATGAAAAAAAACAGATCAGCATCATTTTAAAATTAATGTATTTAAAATAAAGTACAGAGGAAAAGTATGTATATAATCTATCAGGCTTTGTTTTGAATGGAATCTTTCCCCCAATCCTTAATGTAAAGATTTTGTGCTATAACTTTTAAAGCCATACAAATAAGAGTGCTAAAGTGTGGACTTAAAAGTAGGTGTGTAAATATTTTTAATCTGTGTTACTTGGAAAATAAAAATATAACACACACACACACACACACACACACACACACACACACACACACACACACACAAAGAATTTCAGGTAGAATTACAAAAGATTTTCTATCGTAAGTTTTGCATAGGGGTTTGTATGTGTAAAATCTGGGCTCTGTATGGTGGTGCACACCTTTAATCCCAGCCTTCAGAAGGCAGAAATTCAGGGGGAGGATCTCTGTGAGTTCAAGGCCAGCCTGATCTACATAGAGAGCTCCTGAGTAGGGCTACATAGTGAGACCCTGCCTTAAAAACCAAAACCTTTGTGTGTGGTGGGGTGAGGGGGAGAGAGGAGTGTATATGTGTGTGCAAGCACGAGCATGTGAGTGTTCATGTGCGAGTGCGGGCATTGTGGATGTTCATGTGTGAGTGCTTATTTGTGTATCTGAGTCAGGATGGGTGTGTGCCAGTACCATGGCACCCATAGGGAGGTCAGAGGACAATCTTGGGTGTGGCTCTTATCCTCCACCTTATTTCAGACGCTGTTCTTTCTGTCTGGCCCGTGTGGTCTATAGTTTCCAGGAATTCTCCTTTCTCCATCTCTCAGTTCTTATCCTGCTGCAGGAGCACAGTAGGACTCTGTCCTGTCTGGTTTTCCATGAGTCCTGGAGGTCCAAGTCCTTGTGCTTGGGTGTCGTGTTTTACCCACTGAGCCACCTCCCCATCCTAAGATCTGCATATTTCTTAAACCCTAACAATTTATAAACAGGGGCTCAGTGGTTAAAGAATAGTGGCTGCTCATCCAGAGGCAATCATTCCCCAGAACCCTCATGATGGCTCGTCACCGTCTGTAACTCCAGTTTCAGAGGACCCAGTGCCCTCTTCTGGCTCTGTGGGCACTAGGTATGCATAGGATACACACACATGCATGCAGGCAAAGCACTCATATACATTAAATAAAACAAAATAAAGATAATTTTAAAAAATAAATTGAAATTTGGGAACAGCTTCAAAACAGAGATGGCAAATTCTTTTCTATCCCCAAGCTCAAGGGGTGCTCCCACGAGCCCTGCTCTATGGAGCCAGGTGTCAGACGTTTCATTGTGAAATGAGCCTCAGTCTTTCCAGCTTTGAGGCTCATTTGTACTACAGGAGCCCAGTTCCTAACAAAGCCTTCTAAAAGCACAGAGGAATCACCTGGTGTGTGTAAGTGCAGGTTCCCAGATGT
This sequence comes from Peromyscus californicus insignis, assembly GCF_007827085.1. Lineage (NCBI taxonomy): Eukaryota > Metazoa > Chordata > Mammalia > Rodentia > Cricetidae > Peromyscus > Peromyscus californicus. Next base: position 96,498,994 of record NW_026294606.1, read on the forward strand.
CACCAGACTCCCCAAGGAATCCATGGATCTGCATTCCCTTGTGCTCCTAGGGATTCTAAGGGGCAATTGTTATGCTACCGGGTACAGGAGAAGGTGCCGCCCCCCCCCCCCATGGATGATGGAGACACTCCAAGCAGATGCAGTGGCGAGTGTGACAGTGGAGGGGAGAGGGAATGGAGGGAAGGAGAAGGGGGAGGGGGAGGGGAGGGGAGGGGAGGGAGAGAGAGAGAGAGTACATCTCTTGGGAATAGAGAGAAGGAGAGAGGAGGAGTTTCCTTTTTAAAGGAGACTTTACATCAGAAGGGAGGGTGAGCCCCCCAGGGGCAGGCCAGAATGCCAACATTCCTCCATTTTGACGATTATAAAAAGATGAGTTATGGATAGCAAGTTGGGGAATACGGGCACTGAATTCTCGAGACTGCTTCCTGCTGACAAGGGGTGAAGTGGGAGGCGGAAATGAAGGAGGAGGAGGGAGGCTCCCCTACCCTCTCCAAGGTTAGCCTGTCTCTAAAAGCTGGGACCAGTAAAGTCCACAGAAATCTTGGAGTTGGGGGAGAGAACTGTTAAAACCGGCAAACATCATCAGGTCTGAGAAAGATAAGTGAACAGAAGTGAGACAGCTCTCCTGTCTTCATATAAACAAACCTTAAAGCTGTTTCTTTCTATCTAATTCACCAGGAGATGATGAGAGCAGTATTAGCCCTAAGAGAATGAGGCTGTGAATTTTACATAGAGAACTGAGAAGGCAGCTGAAGCAAAGCCTAGTGGCCAAATGGCATCAGAGATCTGAGAGGGATACATTTTACCTGAGTTAGCAATTGAGAGTGACACAGACTTACCTGCCGGCTGCCTAGACAGCCACCCTAGGGTCCTCCATGGTTGTTGAGGGCAGAGGTCTCAGGGCAACAACATCAATCTTCAACTGCCAGGCCTAGGCCTGCCAGGCCTCAGAAGATTCAACAGTTGTGGGGTAGGAACTTGTGGGGAGGACCAGCCTACCTTGTCTAGGTAAAAGTGAGGCAATGGGTTCCCAGAGTCCTGTTGTCCATGGTCTGAAGAAGGCCCTGGCAGCAGTCGAGGTTCTTCTGTGCCCATCTCAGTGGCTGGTGCTGCCACTATGGAGCAAGCTCCGAGTGGAAGTTCTTCCATGCCCAGCCATCTTCTTTGGAGGAAATAAAGGTGCTGATAGGAGCCAGCAGGTCTCTCTAGTGACCCGTCCCGCAGGCCAGGTTATTGGGGAGACCCGAGGAGGCACCTCCTGAAAGATCAATGGGGGCGAGAGAGAAAGGAGACCAGGCACATAAGGGAAGACAGAGTCAGTCTGAGTCGTGTCAAGGTCTCGTTTATTGACTGGGTATTGAGGTTTATAAGCAGGGCTTCAGGCAGGGAGGGGGAGCAGGGGAAGCAGAGAGAGAAGAATGAAAAATTCCTAAGGAAGGGTGAGGTCGCTTTGGTCCCAGGCCCCTGCAGCTGGCTGATTAGCACGTACTCCAGGAAGTTGTACAGCCCGCGGTTAGGCCAGGAACCTGTTTTTGCAAGGTTTGATAAAGTAAGGAAGGTCACACAAAATTCAAGACACAGCTGTCCGGAGTCGGTCTCCAACACTCTATCATGAAAAGCTTTTTAATTAAACATTTAAAATACCATATTCTGCAGATCTCTGAAGTATTTGAGGACTGTCGAGGTATATCTGAACAGACAAACTTTTTTTTCTTGTTACTTGTTTTAAGCTCAACCCTGAAAACATATGCAAAGGATTAAGTAAAGCTTATCCCTGTAATTAATTACATCAGTACTTAGGACAACTACAATTAAAGAACTTGGTTATTTATAAGATACTGACTGTTTACTTGTGTTCACTAACAGTCTACAATAAATAGCCTTAAAAACAATGATTTTGAATTGAAGCTCTTTTAGTATCAAATATGGGTTCAGTAAAGAAACCAAAACAAAATAGCCATTCCCTGGGTAAAAACCAAACAAGTTTGTATAAAGCTGTTAAGGCTGTCTCCTGGGAAAGCAAGGAAGTTACAAGGGAAAGGTCACAGGGTGAAATGGGAACAGGAGAAAGGGGTAAGTTGAGGCATGGCCCAACTCTGAGAAAAGGACCCTCTGAGAAAAGGACCCTCTTGGAGGATCAGAAACTCCATCGTAGGATATATATCTTGTTTATCAAATATCTTATTTATTAAACATATGCCATCATTTATTTAAATTCTCTAGAGGTATAAATCTCTAAGTTAGCTTTTGTTAATCTAAACAGATAAATTTAGTAAGGACAAGGAGGCTTACATTCCTAAGCCTGAATAGACCTTGAGTAAGGAGAGACACTTTTTAAGCCATTGGCAGCGATATCTGCAGCTATTACTATTTTTAAGGCACTGTAGTTCTGGTCTTTGAGTACAGCCAGTTTATAATCCTGAATGATTTATATAGAAATAATAATTTCTTGTGGTCATATAATACCTCTTTGGCTCTGCAAAAAGAAGGTCTAGTGTCTTAGCCTATTGCAGAACCATTTTGGTTAATAAGTCTATCAATTGACAATATTGGGTCCAGTTTCCTGGGATATCAGTGGGCATTAGGTAGCCATTTTGTCCCCTATGCCAGGGGTTTTACCTTTAACTTAGCCTTTTAGCTTGTTTTGGGAGCAGGGAGCACAGGACTATGTATTCTTTTCCAAAGCTGCTTCAGGCTGAAATGGGGCACAGTCAGTGCCCAATGCAGCTTAGAGGCTAGTCAAAGGTAAGGGGAGGATTTAGGCAATGGGATATTAATCAGAAGCATCTTATTTGATCCAGCTGGAAATAATGAGCATTCATATCGGCTGGTCCATACCAGCTTTCAGTAAGTCCATGACTTACAGGTTGAAGTCAGTAGCCAATGCCTGGATATGTCAGTCAGCCAAATGGAAGCCCACTGAAAGAGATATAGACTAGAGATAAGAGTTAAAATTGATGAACTTATTTGGAACCTTTAGGCCCACAGCCTCAGTAATTGGGAAGGGGAGGAGTTTGATAACTCAAGCTGTACTGTTGTATCCATCTGGTGCCCCTCTGACCTCTCTGAAGTGGATCCAAGGGCGTCTTTTGATCCTCTGAGTCTTATATGAATTTTTATTTTATAAAATGACATAAAAGTTTTAGATATATTAGCATTACCAATCAGTATTGAAACCCACATTGTAGAAAAGCAGACATTGGGTATCTGCAAAACAGTAGAAGTAGACCCTTGAGTCCTACCAGAATTACAGATTTGTGTTAAAAGGTGTGTACATTTTTGTTTAGAGAGCCAGGTACAGATTGGACAGAGATGTCTTTGGTCTGATGAAAGGTTTAAGTTTATATTTAGAAGACAATCAAGGAAAATTTAACATATTGAGCTTGCAACCCAAATAAGTATCATAATTCTATTAATGTTAAAAATCTGAACTTTTGAAATCTTGGTATAATAATATCATAGAAGGGGAAATTAATCTGAAGCATTTAAATCATTTATTTATGTCAAAAGACCTAGTAGCTTTAGGAAAAGTAAGGCTTGATTTTTTTTTTTTAATCTATAAAATGAGCTGGCAGGTTGGCCATATCACCAGCATGTGTCTCCACTGATGCCCTAGAGCCTGGGACAGGAGAAGATAGGTCTCTGGGCCTGCCCACATGCGTGCACGAGCGGCCTTGGAGAAAGGAATGCCAGGCCGAGACTAAGTCCTCCACCCCATAAAATAGTGCATGGTGGGCGCGGGGGCTATGTTCTGCGCAGCTTGCCCCAATGCCCTGAGTGCGGGTGGTGGCAGAGGGAGGGCAGGCAGCCAGAGTGGGGAGGAGCTCAGCTCCATGACGCTGGGGGCTAGAGTCGTGATGGTGGTGGTGGTAGGAGGAGGGAGAAGGGTGGGAAACAGGACGAGACAGTTTGAGAGCGAAAGCATGAGGGTGAAGGGACCTGGCTACAGGTGACGATGTAACTGCTTTGGCAGAGACTGGAGGAGCATGAGCGAGTGGAGATAAGATACCAGCAGGTAGAGCCTGGATAGAGGTTAGTTGGTAGGCGCATCTTCCACAGTGAGGTAGAAGGTCCAACAGACTGACCTCCAGCATCCCAGAGGGTCAGTGAGGACCAATGACAGCTCAAGACATCCAGTGGATCATCATGTAAAGGCTATGGGCCATGAAGTGAGTGGGCACAAGCTGTTGCCATATACCATTACGTAGGAACAGGGGCCCGAGAGCTGAAAGCCTAAGATGCATGGCTGCCAGTACTGGAACCTGAGTGAGGCCAAGAGGTAAGAGACCATGGTCGAGAGGAGATGAATCCTCACTCATGGAAAATGGCCAGAAGGGAAGGGGGGAAGCTTACCAATAGGGTGAAGAGTCCCAGAGGTCCTCCAGTCAGAAGGGTGACGATGTTAGACAGTACAGGGTCCCATAGTTTCTCAGACTGCTGGTAGGCAGGAGAAAGCAGTGGGAGAGCCTGCCGAGTTATGGAGCACCAATGTTATGTATGATACGGTGCATGGGAGGCCTTGGCAGGCTGGGCCAAGGCACCCCAGTGGGTGAGGGAGGCATGCCATGCAGATGCAGCAGTGTGTCACAGTGGAAAGTCACTCACAGCCCAGGCACAGCATTCATGTGGAAGTTTATTATTATAGAGAGATAGAAAGAGAGGGAGAGAAAGGGAGAGAGGGAGAAGGAGAAAGGGAAGGAAAGAGGGAAAGCAGAGGTGTGCACACCTCATGGTGAGGAAGAGAAAGAGGAAGAAGAAGGGAGGGTTTTTTTTTTCCTTAAAGGAGGATTTACGTCAGGATGCAGGGTGGGTAGAAATAGACGATTCCCTTGGCATTTCCTAAGGGTTGCTCTGGGCCTCTGCCATTTGTAGCTTTACACGCACATACACATATGTGCGTGCACATGCACACAGCTGCTTTTTGTTTACTTTTTGGATTGTGAGCATGCATGGTGATGCATTGTCATTGTATAAATCTGAGGTTATAAAAATACATACCAGGAAATTGAAATCTTCCATACTGTTGTAAATCAGGGTGAGTGACTGTTACTAGTTGGTGCTGGAGACTTGCTTCAGTGGGGGTTCAGGTCCCAAAGAGGATGTGTGGAGGTGGGGAGAAGGAAGAGACAGACATGATCTGAAGGTGAATCAGGATGGCTGCCAGCAGAGTTCATTGAAAAGAAGAACACACCTTTTATACTATAGTTGCGTGTAGGATTAAACAGGAGACAAGGGGCATGTCAGCTGGGGTGTGACTTGAGATCAGGGATCGATGAATCTAGCATTGACCTTGATAATAGGCACCAGTTGTTAATGGAAAGGCCACAAGTTCCTCTTGCCAGAGATAAGGAGAATAACTGCTATACTAAGCAGGAACTTTCCTCAAGCCCCCAAGGGAACTGAGACCCTTATCCTGATGTCTGATCTTGGGAAAAGGACTTCTTCTGGGGACCAGACACTACACTACAATTTAAGAGCAATTTTCACTCCTCAAGGGGAAGCAATTCCCTAATTGCATCTCTTTGTATCTTAGTCTTACTATATGGGCCTGTTTTCCTCATATACTCCCAAAAGGGAGGGTCCTGATGTCTTACTCTTTTCCCATTATACTCTACCATTCTGATTTCTCTATACTTATTAACTGAACTCTTGCCCTTAACGGCCTCAGGCTCTGAATCTGAATTGTCTAACTTTCCTGTTCTTGGTGTAATTAGGAGGGCACAATGGGATTCCTCATTCCATGGTGGCAGGGATCTTTTTCCAAAGAATTATTTTGTTTAGAGAGGCTACCATTGTACACATTTTCACCCTTTACCAAAGTTCACACAAAATTTCCCAAAGGGAAGGGCAATAATAATGATAATCATTAGAAATGGAAGCAAAAAGGTGCTGGAGAAGTGTGGTCTGCAATGTTAAAATTCTGGAACTTTGTCAAGCAGCAATGGTCACCATATGGTCCATGTCAAACTGCTATTTCATTAACTCCAAACATGACCCCTCTCTTCCCATTAAGTAACTAAAATCAGTACACTTTCTCCCACCAGAAAGGCTCCCTAACCAAAACTGTTAGTGTTTAATCCTATTTTAAAAATGTCTCTGGGGCCAGCAGATGGTTCTGTGGGTAATGGTGCTTCACTCTAAACTTAATGACTTGGGTTTGATTCCTGGAACCCACATGATGGAAGGAAAGTGCTTGGTTTCTCTAGAAAAGAGTGCATGTAATTATAGAAAAGACAGGGGTTTAAAAACATCATTACATTTTATTTATTTATTGCATGTGGAGAGGAATGCACACATGCTTTGTTGTGAGTGTAGAGATTAGAGGATAACTTTGGGAAGTCAGTTCTCTCCTTCTATGATGTGGATTCTAGAGCTTAGATTCAGGTTGTCAAGCAGCATCACCTTTACTCCATGAGGCCTCTTTTTAGCACCGATTATTTTTTCTTTTTCTTTCTTTTCTTCCTTTTTCTTTCCCCCTCCCTCCCTCCTTCCTTTCCTTCCTTCCCTCCTCTCCTTTTTCTTTTCTTTTTTTTTCTTTCTTTCTTTCTCTCTCTCTTTCTTGACAGGGTGTCATGTAGCTCAGGCTGCCCTTGAACTTGCTATGGAGCTAAGGCTGACTTTGAACTCCTAGTCCTCCTGCTTCCACCTCCTAAATCCTAGGATTACAGGAAGTGCTACTGTGTCCAGCTGGAGTTGATGCTGTTTAAGCTCTTTCCATGATACACACATTAAGCTGGACGGTTTAGTACTCATTAATTCTTAAGACAACTCACCAGATGGAGCCTATTATTGTCCTCTGTCTACTGTTAGGAAACAGTATGCAGTTTCTACATGAGATCGTAGCAAAACTGTCCCAGAAGTAAAGTCTGGGTTTATGAAATCCATGTACTTTGACTGTACAACTGTGTCTTTAATCACTACAGCACACTGGCCCTTCAGTTCTTTCTCTTGGCTGCATGTGGCACATCATAGCTGTTTATTATTCTTTGTAGGGGAGAATTGATAGTGCTTTGCTTATTATATAGGTCTGCTCACTTAATCTTCTGAACAATATTGCAAAGTGAGTAGTGGTCTTCTCATTTTATAGTTGGAGACATGAATAGTCTGAAATGCTGAATTCTAAACTGACTTTCCCCATCCCAATCCCTGTTGTACATAGGCTTCTATAATTTTCTTCCCATGAGCTTGTGAGTATAGAAACTTTGCTTCAACCCACCCAGAACAGAAAAAAAAGGTGAAAGGATTTAGAATTTAAGTTTCCAAATGGTTGACTTTTAAGAGTTAGCAGGGATATGATCCTGTATAAACTTATCCAAGTCTTGTGAGGCCTTTCAATAAAATGCTTATACAAGATGGCCCATGAGCTTGTGAGTACAGAAGAGACCTTGCCCCAGCAAGTATGCATTCTGCTCCTATCATGATAGCATATGTGAAGGAATCAGCTGATCCACATTCCCCACCCATGGAAATATGAGATGGTAAAAATATGCTGTTTGCACTGTTTGTAATAGCCAGAACCTGGAAATAACCTAGATACCTGTCAACCGAAGAATGGATTAAGAAAATGTGGTACATATACACAATGAAGTACTACTCAGCAGAGAAAAACAATGACAACATGAAATTTGCAGGCAAATGGATGGAACTAGAAAATATCATCCTGAGTGAGGTAACCCAAACCCAGAAGGACAAACATAGTATGTACTCACTCATAAGTGGATTCTAGATATAAAGCAAAGAACAATCAGACTGCAACCCACAGAACCAGGGAGGCTATATGGCAGGGGGGACCCTAGGATGACTGTGGCTTAGAATAAGTTTTGGGTTTACTCAAAAAAAACCAAAACAAAACAAAAAAAAAATATGCTGCTTACATCCCATTAGTTTACAGTGATGTGTTCTTCAGCCATGGAAAACCAAAGCAGAGATGTTCTTGTAATTATTTAAGGTCATGTCACACAGTATGGCGGTGGAGACTTGATAGGGACTGGTTGTGGCTCTAGAGAATGGAACTCCACAGACTTATATGCAATGTACGGCCATTTTGTGAATATTTACGCATGTGTATTTAGGATGAAGGTGAATGGAGGAATGACTGGGCTCGAGAATCCCTTTTCTTCCCTCACCTCCCTTCTCTTCCCTTCCTCTGCCTTCTCCTCCCCTTCCCCTCCCTTCCCCTCCCCTTCTCCTCCCCTCCCTTCCCTTCTGTCTCCTTCCCTCCCCTTCCCTTCCCCCCTGCCCTCCCCTCCCCTCCCCTCCCTTCCCTTCTCCTTCCTTCCCCTTCCCCTCCCCCCTCCTCTCCCTTCCCCTCCCTTCCCTTCTGTCTCCTTCCCTCCCCTTCCCTTCTCCCCTCCCCTCCCCTCCCCTCCCTTCCCTTCTCCTTCCCTTCCCCCTCTCCTCCCTTCTTTCCTTTCTTTTCTCTCGCCTTCAACTTTCCCTTTTTCCTTCCTCCCCCACCCACCCTTTCTTTCTTTCATTTCCTCCTTTCTTCCTCCTCCTCCTCTTTCTCCTCTTCCCCTTCTCTGTCCTCTCTTCAAGTAGAAGTCAACGTTCATTTAGTGTTTCTTATAAATCTGAGGTGTAGTTTTAAGCACTTTCGTACTAATTCAACTTACCCTCAAATCAAGCATTACAGTGGTCATTTTGTTGTGATTTTTCTCACTTATACAGAAAGAAATTGAAGTTCAGGGAGTTTGAGTAACTAAAACTCAAGCCAGAGCCGTGTGACTCCAGATCTCCTCTGTGGCTGTGGTGCTGCTGTCTTGTGAGTGCAGGACCCTGCTTGTAAAGATAACATTCAAGCAGTCTGTTGAACAGGCACCACCCGGCCACTCCTGTAACTAAATGAGAATCAGGAGAGGCTCTGCAACTGATATTCATCTGAAACTGTCCCCAGTTCCCCATTCATTCCCTCAGCCTTCTTCCTCTCACCAGCCCTTAGTGCTGAGGAGAAACCCTTTCTAGGATTAGAGTGAACCACCCATGGGAGTAAATCCACTGTGCTGGTGTTATGCCCAGATTGCAGGGTCCCCCCAAAACCACCAAGGAGTTCAAATCCTCATGGAAAAGCAAAGTGCCTTTATTCAAGCAAGCTCCAGCTTGGACCGTCCATGTGGACCCAGCAGTATGATCAGAGAGTCCCGAGACTGGGTAGGGTGGGTTTTTTTTTTTTTTTTTTTTGTTTTTTTTTTTTTTTTTTTTTTTTTTTTTTTTTATCATAGTAGATGTTAGGGATAAGGGGATTTTCCAGGGTTCAGAACTCTGATTGGCTGACATTCGTCTAGGGCTACCTTGGTGAAAGGGAAATGGGGGTGTGCTGGGCTAAAGGACACCTGGTAATATCTATAATGGTAGGAATGTTAGGTATTTTCCCCTGGGATGCTGATTGGCAATTGTACAATTTGAGGAGTAAAGGAGCACCAGGAAATAGGATGGAGCTAAGTCCCGTGTTCAAGGAGATAAACAGATTAAGAAATGGAATGAAGAGAGCGATGACCTCAGGGCAAAATCCCATCCAGCTAAATTTCCAACTTGTGAAAGGAATTAAAGAAAAGCTTAGAGCTGGGTGTGGTGGTGCACATCTTTAATCCCAGCACTCAGAAGGCAGAGGCTGGTGGATCTCTGAGTTTGAGGCCAGCCTGCAGTAGAACTTGGCAACTACAACCATGTGGTTCTGGCTTTAGAGTCAAGGATAGAAGAAAGGGATTATGGAATCTTCCTCTGCAACTAAGGAAAGCCACTGAGGCCAAGCATATGTCAGGGATATTCCTGAATGGAGGCCTATAGAGGCCATTGTCTGAAGCTGTGAAAGTGAAGCCTGCATTGCCTTGGAGACTCCAAGATGTTGGATAGGCCAGAGTCGTAAGATACCTGCCGAGGAAAGCTGATAACAGGGAGTGGAACCAGTCCAATAGAAGGAAGTGTGTTGCAGTCAACAAAGCTTAAAGGAGTTGGAGATCTGAAGAGTGTTTTGACATCAGACATGGAGATGCAGAGTTTGGAGTTTACCCAGCTGGTTTTCAGTTTTGCTTTGGTCCAGTATTTCCTCACTATGCTTCCTTCCCTATGTTTTAAATGGTAATGTATATCTTGTGTCATTATATGTTGGAAGTATGTGATCTGCTTTTTGATTTGATTTTATAGGGGATTACAGTTAAGAGATTGTATAAATCTCAGGAGAGACTTTGAAATTTTGAGTTTTAAATAAGTCTGAGACTGTTGTAGACTATGGGGACTATTGAAGTTGGATTGAATATGTTTTTGCACTATGATATGGCTACAAGTCTTTAGGGACCAGGGTGTGGAATGTGGTTGTTTGAAAGAAAATGGCTTCCAAAGGGAGTAGCACTATTAGGGGGCATGGCCTTATTGAAGAAAGTGTGTTACTGTGGGGGTGGGCTTTGAGATCTCCTATGCTCAAGCTACACCCAGTGTCACAGTTGCTTCCTGTTGCCTGTGGATCAAGATGTAGAAATCTCAGTTCCTTCTCCAGCACCATGTCTGCCTACATGCTGCCATGTCCCACCATGAAGATAATGGACTGAACCTCTGAAACTGTAAGCCACCCCAATTAAACATTTTCCTTTATAAGAGCTGCTGTGGTTGTGGTGTCTCTTCACAGCAATAGAAACCCTAAGACAACAACCCTCAGCTTGAATGTGTTCCACTGATTTTCCTATGTTCACACCTCTCTTCTTAGGCATTAAGTTACTAGTATAGAGTATCCCCAAGGCCTTTCCGTGGTCCCTGAGCCCATTTGGTTAGAGTTGAACTCCTAACAACACACAGGGACAAGGTCATGCTCCAAAGGAAGGTCAGGTACAATGGTCAATGGGCCTCACAAGTACAAGTGTCTGCTGTGCCAGGCTCTCACTTAAGCATTTTGCATCTACTGATTCATCTAATCTGCACCATGATGTTTTAATGGTAAGAGGGTGACAGAGGTCACATAGCTTGTAATTATGAGTCCATATTCAAATGCAGGCTATCCATCTTCGGATTCCCTGATTCCTATCACAGCTACCAACAGAACACGCAACAGGGCTCCAAACCTTAGCCCAACTGACTCCATGATGGAAATGGCATTCAGGACATAAAACTCAGCATGTAGGTAGCACCACCTGCCAAAATGAAAACAAAGGCCTAATCCACTAAGTCCATAGTTCTGGGAAAGTCTCTAACTGTACTAACCTTGCATTTTGGCTTCTGTTGTTCTGCTTCTGGCTAACGGTTCTTGTGAACTGAAGTGTGTCCACCCAGAACATGGGCTTTGTGTTTAAAAGCTCACCCTGAGAAAGGCTCAGTGCTACACTGGGATCCTGAAAACCCAGTGTAGTTGGCATACTAATAAAGACTTTCTATTGGCTTAAATCCATGTCCCAGCAGTCTTGTCTGGTGGATACTTCACAATATTTCTGGAGGTCCCACAGAGATCCCCAGAGACCAGACCTTGAGACACCAGGAATCTCAGGAGTGGTGAAGAGTACAGTGGCCGTGGAGCTCCTAGGGGGTGCACAACCTGAGTTCCAGATCCCCAAGACTCCCCTTGGTCAATTGTTGCCCAGCACTTTGGAGGAATCTGACACCTCCACCCCAAAGGAAACAAATTAGAAAGTTGCCTGGTCTGTCACCTCTGGAGGTAAGTCTGGTTAAGGCACCTTATGTTTGGACACATAGGAGAGGCTAGACACAGCTGCTGATCCAGTGTCCAGGGTCCATGGGAGATGTCACTGGATTGGATTCTGCTTGTTTGCTCAGGTGTGTGAATGTGTGGTGGCCCCTCTGGTTGTCTTCTCTCTCTCTCTCTCTCTCTCTCTCTCTCTTCTGTGTGTGTGTGTGTGTGTGTGTGTGTGTGTGTGTGTGTGTGTGTGTGTGTGCATGTGTATGGTATGTGTGTGTCTTTCTATATGTTTCTTTTATGTTTCCCTCTGTTAACTAATGGCTTTCTTTGGTATGAGACACCCCCCCCCCTTAAGACCTGTGCCCCCTCCTGTTGGGGATGGACCCAAATCTTTTAGCTTTGCCTGGAGAAACAAACAAACAAAAACCAAAACCAAAACCAAACCAAACAAATACAAAAAAAAAAAAAAAAAAAAAAAACAATCAAACAAAACCAACCAAACAAAAACCCTGCCTGCCTCACTCTGGAGCTCGATGTTGTTTAGTTGCTTGATTCCTGCTCACAGTCAGAGACATCCTAATGTGGAGGGGGCAGGGCAGGCCTCTCCTCCAGGGTCCCCCTGCCATCTAAGTGGAAGGCACACAGGCAGGGAGAAATAGCTCCCCTGAGGTGGCATTCTGCTCCTTTGCCTGCTCTAAGCAACCTCAGGAAAGGGAAAAGGGGACATTCCACTCCTTTCATGATGTATGTCTTCACTTCACCCAATGATCCATATAAGTGAAAACCTTAGAACCTATCATTCTCTGAAAAAAGTAGAAAAGCCATCTTCAGGCTGGATAGGGGGAATCACGACTGGACAAAGCAGAAGCCTGGATAAAATGGATTTTCTCTTCTGGCCAACACTGACCAAGGAGACTTTAAACTTTTGCTAGGTCCTTTGTAGAAGGATTAATGACAGCTGCTAAAAAGATTTCCTTTGTCATCCATTTGGCCACAGATATTAAAAAGTTAGAAAAATTTAAAGGCATAAGTAGATCCCAGTTGCTGGAGGTAGCTCAAATGGTGTTTAAAAAGACACGCTCATTGGGACAAGACCTTTTGTATAAACTGAAAGCCCCCATGACCTCTGATGGTGAGACACAATTAGATTTATAGATACCCAGCAAAATTTTGGTGTCTACCCTCTGTTAGAAGACTATCTTCTAGCTAAAAGCTCTTCCTCCAATCAAAAGATACAATTGGACTGTCTCTCAGATTGACAATAAAGGTTCCTGGGTGTATGGGCAGAAACTATCCTCCCAGGACTGGCCCAACACCAGGTTCCTATAATTATTCAACTAATCAGTTCAGCTACCCCCATCCAGATTAAGCAATAATCCAATGATCCTGGAAAGAAAAAAGAAATTGCAGTCTGACTTGGAGAGACAGTCATCCCGGTGCCCTCCCAGTCATCCTAGAATACACCTCTCCTGCCTGGGAAGAAACCTGGGACCTCTGATTCTCATGAGTCTGATTCTTCGAGAGAAACAGGTGTACACTGTCTTAGACACAAAAGATGCATTCTTCAATCTCCCATTGGCAGATGTGAGTCAGCTCATCCTTGCTTTTAAATGACCAGACCCAGAGGGAGGTTTCAGTGGACAACTTATATGGACCAGGTTGCCCCAAGGATGTAAGAATTCTCCAACTGTTTGCTGAGACACCAAATGCTGACCTCCTGACCTTCTATCAGAGATTTCCTGGGAAAACAGATTATAAAAGGGCTACTGAGGGACGGTTGCAGGCACTATAGACTTTGAGCTACAGAACGTCAGCTAAGAAAGCCCAACTTTGTACATCAGAGGCTACCTATCTTGGATACTGGCTGAGGGGAGGCACAAGGAGCCTGTCTCAGAGTAGGACTGCTGTCATCCTTCAGATCTCAACTCCAAAGACTAAGAGACAGGTTTGAGAGTTCCTAAGAGCAGCTAGGTATTGCTGCCTCTGTATTCTAGAGTTTGTGAAAATAGCAAGGCTTTGTACAGAAGCATAAAAAGGGGCACTGAGCTCTTCATCTAGATTGAGACTCAACAAAAGGCATTTCATTTGAGGCTTTAAAAACAGCTCTGACCTCAGCTCATGGCCCAGAACTTCCAGGTGTCTCAAAACCTTTTCACCTGTTTGTTCAAGAAACAAAAGCCATTACAAACTGGATTTTAACCCAAACATTAGGACTATGGAAACACCATGTGACATAACTGTCCAAATGATTGGACCCTGTAGCCACACAATGGCCCACCTGTCTAAGAGATGTGGTGGCTACTGCTAGCTTAATGAAAAACAAGCTAACTCTGGATCAGAATCTTAAAACTCACAGCATCCCATGCTATTGAGGCCCTCCGAGGAACACCAGAGTGCTAACTGTCTAATGCCTGTGTGGCCCAGTATCAGGGCCCATTCCTGGACCACCTGCGAGTCTGGTTTGAAAAACCCACCACCATCAATCCTGCTACTCCTTTGCCTGATGACAACCTGCAAGTGTTCATCCATGACTATTACAAGATGAAAGATAAAACCAGTATGTGGGAGTTGCAGCAGTTACCTTAACTGAGACGGTTTGGGCTCAAGCCAGGTACCTCAGCCCAGAGAGCAGAACTGACTCTGCTCTCAAATGAGGAAGAGGAAGGTCTACCACCATGTACGTGGGCAGGTGCTATGCCTTTACTAGCAGGTATGTCCATGGTATGATTTATAGAAAAAGAGGGCTTCTCACCACTGAGAAAAAGGACATTAGACAATCTTGGCCCTCCTGGAGGCTATTTGGCTTCCCCTACAAATTGCTGTCCTCCACTGCTGAGCTGCTGACCTGGCTGTCTGATGAATGGCCCTAAGACTAGTGGGGCCTATTGGTATTCTGATGACATACCCTGGCCTGGTGCAGCATGAGACTCCATGGTAAAGAAAGAATAGACAGTTCAAACCCACAGGCTGATGGAGGATACCAGAGGGAAAGATCATTCTCCTGGAAACAGCTGGCAGGACTCTGGTAACTGACCTTCACCAGGCTACTCATCTGGGGTCCACAAAGCTTTCTGAGTTCCTCAGACTAAGTTATATTACAGTGTGGGATGTCTTAGTCAGATACTAGGTTTGTGCTCAAGGAAGTCCAAAACAAAGAGCCCTTACCCAGGAAGGGGTGAGGATGAGAGTCCAACACCCTGGCAACTGGGAAAACTGACTTCACTAAGTTCCAGCCTGCCAGGGGAGGATAAAAAAGTACTTGTTAGTTTTTACAAGTATTTTTCTGGTGGGTAGAAGCATTTCCCACCTGGACTGAAACTGCTTTAATGGTAGCTTAAAAGTTCCTGCAGGAACTGGTATCCTGATTTGGCCTCCCTGTAGCAATGGAATCCAACAATAGTTCAGCTTTCATAGCTGAAACCTCCCAATGAATAACTAAAGCTTTAGACTTAGATTGAAACTTCCTAACTTAGGTAGATTGAAAACTTCATTGTGCTGGGGTGGTGGCACATGCCTTTAATCCCAGCACTCAGGAGGCAGAGGCAGGCAGATATCTGTGAGTTTGAGGCCAGCCTGGTCTACAAAGCAAGTTCCAGGACAAGCAGGGCTGATACACAGAGAAACCCCATCTTGAATGACAAAAACAAAACAACAAAACCCAAACCCAAAACAAAACAAACAAACAAACAACAACAACAACAACAACAACAAAACCCGAAAGGAAGATAGAAAGAAAACTTCATTGTGCATAATATAGAGATCAGAATCGGAATTCTGGGCTGGTAAAACTCTCATGAGAGCCCAGCAAATTGTGGATAAACCTTCCTTTGCTTCACTTTGGGTCTGTTGTACTCCATACAGGGACAGATTTACCCCCTATGAGATTACGTCTGTAAGACTTCCCCTCCCCTCCTGCTTCCGCAGTTCAGAGACCAGCCACTGGTAGAACCCTCTAACCATTCCGTTCTCAGGTCACCACAGGCCCTTCAATCCTCCGTACAGGCTAGCCATCCAAGAGACTCAGCTGATCACCCAGTCCGCAATCAGTTTCCCCTTGTTTGAGTCCAGAGATACTGTCTGGGTCCAGTGGGTAGCCAAATGGGTGCTGGAGACAACTTGGAAAGAACCCTACTTGGGGACGCTCTCCACTCCTACAGCTGTGAAGGTAGTTGGCATTACACCATGGATCCATCACACCCCCCCAAAAATGGAAGCCACAGACATTGCCTCCAAATAGACTGTCTCCCAGATGATGGATCCATTAAACTTAAAGTTTCATCAGGTACCAGACCCTTCCTCTCGCTGCCCCTCTACCTCTTCCTGAGATTCATGTTTGGTTTGAATAGAGGGTTATGGGATAATCCCCACCACCTTCAGGCCTGGACCCAGGAACTAAGGAAGACAGAAGCAGGGGAGGCAATAGCTAATATGGCGACAGACCAGCAATTCCATCTTGACCTTTTACTGATGCCCACTTTAAGTGTCTTGTTGTGTTGGAGAAAAGAAAGATATGGGAGTTTATCTTTTGACATAGAAATACAGAGTTAACAATTCTACGCATCCCTTAAGCTGGAACCCCTAATTTCCAGGAACAGGGGAGTTTCCATGGCAAAAACTAGGGTTGTGAAATTGAGGCTTCCTGAAAAATTCCTTAATAAAGATTCTGGCCTTTGGGAAACAGGAAAAACCTGGAAAACCAAACTCTACATCACAGGAAGGGACCCTGGGGATAGTTAATCATTTCCAGCCAAAAATCAAGCAGGATTGTTAGTTATGCTTAGACACCTGGCCCCCATAATACATAGCAATAGGAACTAACCAGCCTGTCAGCCCATTGACTGATGAGAATCCTTGTGACTGGGGAAAGCTCAAATTAATGGTAGAGGACATACAATGGGCTGAAACTTGTCTAATATCCCAAACCTTTAACCTAGACACTTCCCCTTATTCTGATGCCTTCTATTCTGCCTTATGGGTTAATTCATCTTGATCAAAGCAGTATTACCAAGCCTCTGAGATGACCGGGCATGTACTAATGGTTTGACTGAATGTGCCTCTTTTGATGCTTTCTGAACTAAGTAGACAGGTTGATCAGGACCTAGAGGTATTAAAAGTTTCTTCTTCTGAATTAAAACAATAGATTTCCTTGCAGAAACGATCCTACAAAATTGAAAAGGCTTAGACTTATTTCTCATAGGAGATAAAGCAAACTAGGTATGGAGATAAAGAAACCTGTTTTTTTTTTTTCTCTAATTGATCAGGATTTATTAGAGAAAATCTTGCTATTGCTGTGGAAAGCCTCAAAAATAGAAAGAGACAAAAACACGAATCAAATAATTGATACCAGTTTCTGTTCTCTTGGACCCCCTGGCTAATACTCTGCTATCAGCACTGGCTGGACCTTTAATTCTCATTCTGATTGGATTAACGGCAGGCTCCTGCATCTTAAACTATATGGCCAATTATGTATCGGTTCAGTAAAATTAATGGTCCTTAGGACCAACCACACCTCTTTAGAGCAGAATGAGTTCATGATTTGACTAAGACCAGTGGGTAATATAACAGGGCCCCAGACCTTAATAGGCCCCAGACCTTAGCACAACTGACTCCATGATAGAAATAACATTCAGGCCATAAAACTCAGCATGTAGAGTATCACCTGCCACACCAATAACAAAGACCTAATGTACCATGGACTGCAGTCCTGGAAAAGTCTCTAAATATATTAAGCTTGCTTCTTTGGCTTCTTTAGTTCTGCTTCTGACTAACTGTTCTTGTTATCTAAAGTATGTCAACCCAGAATATGATTTTTGTGCTTAAAATCTTACCCTGAGAAAGGCTCAGTGCTACACTGCTGTGGAACAATCTCTGTACACTGTAAATGTGTATTACTTTCATTGGTTAATAAAGAACTGACAGGCTATAGCTGGGCAGGAAGAGATTGGGCAGAAGAGCCAGACTATGAGGACACTGGGAAGAAGGGCAGAGTTTCGGGAGTCATAAGTGAGACACAGAGGAAGCAGGAGATGTACATGCCATGCTGAGATAAGGTACCATACCACATGGTAGAACACAGATAAAAATATGGGTTAATTTAAGTTGTAAGAGCTAGTTAGTAACAAGCCTAAGCTATCAGCTGAGCATTTATAATTAATATTAAGTCTTTGTGTGGTTATTTGGGAGACAGCTGGTAAGACAGAGCTGACCAGAGGTCCTGACAAAAAACTCCAAATACACTATACTGGGATCCTGAACACCCAGTGTAATTGCCTACTAGCTAATATAGATCTTCTATTGGCTCAAACCCGTGTCCCAGCAGTCTTCTTTGATGGATACTCCACAACAGACGCAATTAATTCTTATCAAGAAAACTAAGTCATTGGGAGCCAAAGAAATGGCTCAGCTGTTAAGAACTCTTGTTGTTGAACCCAGGTTTGGTTTCTAGCACTGGTATCAGGCGCTCACAGACACTTGTAAATTGTAGCTCTAGAGGATCCGAGGCCCTTTTGACTTTTCTGGGCATCTGCATGCAAGTGGTACACACATATATGTTCAAATGCACTTACATACACATGAAATTAAAAACAATTTAAAAAGAGAAAACTGAGCCTTTTTACCATCATTTCATACCATTTCAGAGACTTTCCTGGTCTTTGTTTCAACATTACTTCTCCCAAGTTTGCACCCCAGGGTGCTGTTCATTAATCCTTGCCAGCTCTGTCCTATGATTTGTATCTTTGCCTCTCTCTGTCTTCTAGACAATGAACTCTTTTCCAGGTTCTGTTTGTTTCTGAATCCTTCACAGCATGTAAAACAGAGCCATGTACATAGCCAAAACTCAGTAAATATTTGCCTAACTGAATGAAATCTCTTCTATAACATTCGCTTTAACAGAGAGTGACAAGAGTTAGAACCTGGGTGGGGGGCATTTGATGTACTCTTAATTCATCTAGTTAATAATTATACACTCTAAGTGTCAATTTGATGAGGCACTGATTTCTTGCCTTACTAATTGATTAATACCAAAGAGTTGATTGGCTGTCCATATGTAATAGTTAACCTAGAGTGTCAACTTGATGGGATTTAGAGTCATCTAGGAGCCAAAGCTCTAGGTAGGAGTGTCTCTGAGGATGTTTCCAGAGAAGTCTGAGAAGGGAAGACCATACTGAATGTGGCACCACCCCATGGGCAGGGGTCCCAGACTATATAAAAAGAAGAGCATCTGAAGCACAGTCCTAATTAGTCTTAATAATAAAAACCCAGAGTCAGATATCAGGGCGAAAGCTAAAAGATCAGAGAAGCAGAGCAACAGCCACTAGAAACTTCTACCTCTACAAATCCTTAAACCGAATGGGGGTACTCCTGTCTCTACGCATCCTCAGACTGACTAGGGCACCGAGATCCTGTCTCCACCCACCTTATATCCCTGTCTTCATTTCCCTAGTGCTGGGATTAAAGGCATGCACCTCCCAAGTGCTGGGAACAAAGGTGTGAGCCACCACCACCTTGCTCTGTTTCCCTCTTTTTCTTTATTTTTATTTAAAAATTTTTTAAATTCATTTTACATACCAACCATCCCTCCTCCCACTCCCCACATCCCTGCTCCCTCCTGGGACCGCTCCCCACATCCCTACTACCTCCTGGGACCCACCCCTCACCCCCTTTTCCAAAAGGGTAAGTTCTCCCATGGAGGGAAAGCAAAGCCTTGTAAATTCAGTTGAGGCAGGACCCAGCCCCTCTGTTCTTCTTTTAGACTGGTTCAATCTCATGTAGTCCAGGGTGGCCTTGAACTCCTGATCTTCCTGCTTCCTCTTCCTAAGTGCTAGGATTAAAGGTGTGTGCCACCGCTGCCAGGCCTCTATGGTAAACTAGTGGCTAGCTCCACCCTCTGATCTCCAGGCAAGTTTCATTTGTCAGAATATAAACAAGATATCATATAATAAAGCCTATGTCTCTCTCTTCTTCCTGACCTGACACAATGTGACTAGTTGCCTAACACTCCTGTCATTGTACCCACCTCACCATGATGTACTGTACCCTCAAACCATGAGTCAACATGAACCCTTCCTTCCTTTAGTTGCTCTTGTTAGATGTTTGGCCACAGCAGCACAACTAATAGCCAAGACTTTCGTCCCTCAACACAGAGAGATTTTTGTTTGTCGTTGGGTTTTTGGTGATGGTAGGAATTGAACCCACAGTTTTGCACATGCCAATCAAGTGCTGGACAGCTGAGCCACATCGACCTGAACTCAGTAACTAGGCATTTAGGCTTATTTAGCAAAGGGTTCACTAGCCACATGTATTGTGTTCAATTTTCCAACTTTTTGATGGGCCTTGAAGGGACAGCAGTTACCTTAAAGGAAAAGGAGTCTCCCTTCCTCCTCAGTGGGGCTCCTTATTGCCTCCTTCCAGTTCTTCTGTCCTAAAGGTTCATATGTCACTTACAAACCAAGCTAGATATAAAAGGCACCCATGGAGTTAGCACCCTGAATTTATTTTGCCTTCTGGAAGACCTAATGGGCTCCCCCATGACCTTGAGTTGGTGTTCCAAGTTTTTTTACATTCTTGAAGACTTTAAGAGGGTTCCTGTGTTGCCCACCTTCTCCACTAATAAGCTTTAGGGTGGACCCCACTCTTTCCCCCATGTGGCTCTTTGTCTGATTTCCTGTCTCACAGCACAGCCCCTTAGGTCATCAGGGCTGCTGGGCTTTTTCCCTTGGCCTGGGGTAGAGTTCTCCAGAGTCGGAAAAACAGTAGTAATCCCTTCTCACTTCCTGGGAAGGCTTTTGGAAAACAGAGAGAGGGACTGGCACCAGGAGTTGTATTAACTATGACACCAGTTTAGAGTTTGAGTAAATGTTTCCACAGCGTGAAGTGGTTGTGCGTGTTTTCAAAGATCTGGGCATTTGGGAGAGTGTAGCTTGATTTCTAGGGTGCAACTTCTGGAAACTCAGTTGCTGATTGTATTATTTTGGATATCTTATTTATGTCTCTGATTTTGTACTTTATCATTGTAAAATAGGGACACCATCATTTACTTTGTAAAATGGTTAGGAGAAGTTAGAAAATTAACATCTATTTTTTTCTAAATTTTTATTTATTTTTTTTAATTGGCCATTCAGTTCTTTATTAGACCATCAGGTGTTTTAGACAGACACAGTATCACAGCTTCACAGAGTTAAACAAATGCAACATAAACAAAAGTAACACGCCTTAAAATAATATTCTACAACAGAGAAAGAACAAAAGAAAAAAATCCTGCATTGTTACAGGGTTTTACACAATGTTGAATGCTTTCTATATTCTTGGAGGAGGAATGGCTGGCTGGCATGGATTCTCCCATGAAGTCTGGTTACTGCGTTGTAACTTGGCTTTTTTTTTTTTTTTTAATGTTGAATAACATCTAAATTGCTATTTTTATTTGGATTTCTCCCAAAGGTGGCTGGAAGACAAGGGCTTGAGAAAAAGTGGTTTAAGTGAAAGGGGGTGTTAGGAACTAGCAGCACCAGAATGTGGGACTGCTCATGCCCCTTAACCACGGCCCACAGGACAAGGGTGCTGGCTGGGCATTTATCATCAGGCTCTTTGTCTCCAGTGGTTGAGCCTGCTCTTTGGGTGCTTTTCCTCTACATATAACTCATGTATGTGTGTAGCCTGTGGTGTTGGCATAAGCTTACAGGTGGAGAAGAACAAAAACCAGTGCAGAAGCTTCAGATGGAAGCTGTCAGAATGCCAAGAACTGTATACAGCTCTAGGTGAACTCTGGTATAGCAAGAACATGTTTGTGTGAGATTTTATAGGGGTTGCCGTGGGAGTGTAAATCACTGTCTGGCACACAGTGCATGACCAATACAATGGAAGACTTGGGTGAGTGTGGTTTATGTGGAAGAGGATATCATAACGTAGAAATATGTAGTTGGTTATTTTACTCTTTGGAAGCCCACCACCCAGCTCCCAAATAAATATAGGGAGACTTATTCTTACTTATGAATGTCCAGCCTTAGTTTGGCTTGTTTCTAGCTTGCTTTTATAATTTAAATTATTTCATTTCTTTTTAGCTACATTTTGCCTCTGGGCTTTTTACCTTTCTTTATTCTATATATCTTTCTTTCCTTCTTACTCCTTGGCTGGCTGTGTGGCAGTGTGGCTGGCTCCTGGTATCTTCCTCTCTTTCTCCTTTTTTCACTACTTACTCTCTTCCCTAGATTTCTCCTATTTATTCTCTCTGCCCACCAGCCCCACCTATTCATCTCTCCTGTCTAGCTATTGGCCATTCAGCTCTCTATTAGACCAATCAGGTGTTTTAGGCAGGCAAAGTAACACAGTGTTACAGACTTAAACAAATGCAACATAAAATAATGCAACACATCTTTGCATCATGAAACAAATATTCCACAGCATAAATGAATGTAAAACATCTTAAACTAATATTCCTCAACAGAAATAGGGGAGTAGGAGAATAAGATGAGGAAGCAAGAGTTCCAAGGACCATTAAGAGAAAGTCATTATTGTGGACAACCTGGGTTTTATCCCTCCCTAGTGACTCCTTGAGATGTTATGTAGAATATGCCTTAGAATCATGTCACCAGTGGGTAAGGATGGTGTCTGGAATTTCTGGACTCCATTTTCCCCCACTGCTGGAAAGAGCTTTTCTATTATATGGAGGCCTGTTTTTCAAATTAGTATCCTACACTTTCTCATGCAGTGATTACAGACAGGCCATCCAACCTCTCTTGAATTTGATACCCTATCTATAGGGTGGAACAATATGTACTGAAAAGGCATTGTTACATCTCAGTGTGGATGTATGTTTCACAGAGAAACCCTGTTTCGAAAAACCAAAAAAAAAAAAAAAAGTAAAATGGTTGTTAAATAGCAAATTATTGGTAATTTTCATGGTTTATTTTGATTTAGTTTCATCCCATGGAAATCATACTCTGAGTTGGAACAATATTTTTTTTTGTAAACAATCCTAATCTTTGAACATGAGTCCTGGCATGAGACCATGCCTTGTAGGTTGCTGTCCTGTATTATTTTTTGCTCCCTCACATGATAGTTTACTTTCTGGAAGCTTCTAATGGAAAATAATCCCTATAGTCCTATGAAAAGTCATGGCTTGCTGTATTTTTCTTGAGATAAGTATTATTATTTACACCATACCAATTTAATAGCCACCCTAAAATATGGTCAACTAAACCATGGATGGACCCTGGAAAATTAATCGCAAAACGCTCATTCCAATATGGTACCACGTCTGGTCTGCTTCCCACAGTGGATCAAATAAAATAGTAGCATTTATTTTAGAAAGGTTTCCTATGCTTTTTTCCATCCTTCATATTTAAAAAAGTGTTTAGTATAAAATCTAAAACTCTTGGATTTCTTGGATAGCCATAATCCAGTGCCCCTCCTTGTTTCTCCATGGTCTTACTGTATAGCTCTGACTGTCCTGGAATTCACCGTGTAGAACAGGCTGATCTTGAACTCATAGCTGCTTTGGAACTCACAGAGATCCATCTGCCTGTACCTCCAAAGTGCTGGGACTAAAGGCATGTGCCACCATGCCTGGCAGTCTCTCTTTTCATGATGCACACAACAGCTAGGCAGATCATTCCATGAGCTTACCTTGTGTTTCTGCACATACAAAACTAAAGATAGTGAATCTGCCTGGATAGTTTTCTGTGCCTGCTCTTGATGGAACCTCTTCATTAGTTATAGTCATATTCTTTTCTACTCAACACACATCAATTCTCAGGATCAAGAGGGATTCTTCAAATAAATTTGCCTTTCATGTGGGAGATAAAACTTATTTGTTATCATGACATTAAACTGAGAACTCCTGCATGATGACTGAAATTTCATTTTTTTTTCACCTGAAAGACACTAAAAAGATTAAAGCTGGATCATTATAGGCATGTGATTGGTCTTTGTAACTTCTAGAATAGAACTTGTGGGTGATACTTTCAATAGCTTACACATACATACAGTACCACATTTAATCTTTACAGCTCATGATTTCAGTTAGTTTATGGTTGGCCAACTCTGCTGTTTCTGGGTTGTGGTGAGGCAGAACATCAGGTCAGAAGGGCATGAGAGAGCAAAGATATTCACCTCATGGCAGCTAGGAAGTAGAAAGGAGGAATGGAAGGGGGCTATCACATGTATGTATACCTTTCAATGACACTAGCCAGTGACCTAGAAAGTTCCACATTTCTACGTCCTCCCAAATTTTGAATCTACCAATGGACTAAGCCATCAATGAAGGTAGAGTTCTCACAATGCACTCACCTCTGAAATGTATTACCTCTTGTCTTAGTTAGAGTTTCTGTTGCTATGAAGAGACATCATAATCATGGTTGGCAACTCTTTTTTTTGTTGGTTTTTTTTTTTTTTTTTGAGACAGGGTTTCTCTGTAGTTTTGTGCCTTTCCTGGAACTCACTTTGTAGACCAGGCTGGCCTCGAACTCACAGAGATCCTCCTGCCTCTGCCTCTGCCTCCCAAGTGCTGGGATTAAAGGCGTGCGCCACCATCGCCCGGCTATGGTTGGCAACTCTTAAAAAGGAAAATGTAGTTGGACTTTCCTTTGGGCCACCAGCTCACAAATAATGATATGGAGACTTATTATTAATTATGAAAGATAGGCCTATAGCTTAGGCTTATTCCTAACTATCTCTTACAACTTAAATGAACCCATTTATATTAATCTACAGTCTATCACATGGCATTACCTCTATTCCATCTTGCACCTCCTGTTTCCTCTCTGTGTCTCCTGGCATCTCCTCCATACCTCGATTATGATTATCTCCTCCTACTTCCTCTCTCTGTCCAGAAGTCCCACCTATATCTCCTGTCTAACTATTAGCTGTTTAGTTCTCTATTAAACCAATCACAAAAATATATCTTCACACAGTGTACAACTATCCCACAACAGGAAAACATTTAGTTGGAGCTTTCTTACAGTTTTAGAGGTTTACTTCTTTATCATCACAGCAGGAAGCATGATGGTGTGTAGGCAGACATGGTGCTGGAGAAAGAACTGAGAATTGTAATCCAGATTGGCAGGTAGCAGGAAGAGAATTCCACATTGGCTTGGCTCAAACATCTGAGACTTCAAAGCCCACCCCCAGTGATATATTTCCTCCAACATCATACCTGCTCCAACAAGGCCACACCTCCCAATAACGCCAGTCCCTATGATCCTATGGGTCCATTTTCATTCACACTACCACATTCCATTCCCTGGCCCCCACAGCTTATATAATATATAATTATAATATATTATATATATATTATAGCTATATAATATATAGCTATATATAATATATAATATATAATAAATATATATTATAGCTATATAATAATGCAAAATTCATTTAGTCCGACTTCAAAGTCTCCATAGTTTAAGAGCATCTTAAACCTGTAAAAGTCCAAAGTTCAAAGTCTTTTTTGAGACTCATGAAAATCTCTTAACTTGTAATCCCCTATAAAATCAAAATCAAACAAGCAGATCACATACTTCCATCATATAATGGCATAAGATATACATTGCCACTCCAAAGTGTAGGGAAGGGAGCATGGTGAGGAAATACTGGACCAAAGCAAAACTGAAAATCAGCTGGGCAAACTCCAAACTTTGCATCTCCATGTCTGATGTCAAAATACTCTTCAGATCTCCAACTCCTTTAAGCTTTTTTTTTTTTTTTTTTTTTTTTTTTTTTACTGTAACACACTTCTTTCTCTTGGGCTGTTTTCATTCTGTTAGCAGCTCTCCTTAGCAGATATCCCATGACTCTGACATCTCCAACATTTTTGGGTCTCCAAGGCAATCCTTTACAGCTTCACACAATGGCCTCTCGAGGCCTGCATTCAGGGACATCCCTGACATATGCCTGACCTCAGTAGCTTTCCTTAGTCATGGAGGGAGATTCCATAACCCCTTTCTTCTGTCCTTGACTCTAAAATCAGGATCACGTGACTGAGGGTGCCAAGTTCTGCAGCTTGCTGGGGCTGGAACATGGTCCCCTCATTCAAATACATTTTCACCGGCTTTCTGTTTTTGATGATTTGTTTTATTGCCCAATCTTGGCTGTCCTGAAACTTGATCTGTAGAGCTAGCTTGCCTTGAACTTAGAGATCTCCTTGTCTCTTCCTCTGGAGTGCTAGGATTAAAGGCATGCACCACCATACTGGGCTCTAAGCTTTTCTTTAATTCCTTTTCACAAGTTGGAAACTTAGCTGGGTGGGGTCTTGCTATGAGGTCACCAATCCCTTTATTCCACCTAACATCAGGCTTTTTATTAATCTGTTTATCTCCTTGAACACAGGATTTAGTTCTATTCCACTTCCTGGTGCCCCTTTTTTTTGAACTGTAGATTTTGTATTTTTCCTTGCTCAGCTTGCTCTTTTTCATTATAGATCTTTATAAGAGTGAACACTAATAATAATATGACAGAGTCAAAACTAGGCTGTTGTGAAATTTCCTCTGGCAATGCCATCATTAATCCAAAACTCTTCAATTTAGTCTCAGGCAGACTTTTAAGACAAGGGCAAAAAGTAGTCACATTCTTAGCCAAAATATCACAAGAACGGTCTCTAGGCCACATACAAATATTTTCTCTTCTGAAACCTCTTGAGCCAGGATCCCACAGTTTAAATCACCCTTAGCACCACTGTCTTTCATGCTCCTGCTAGTATAGCGCCCCCATTTAAAGTGTTCAACTGCTTATTTTGGTCCAAAGTCCCAAAGTCCACATTCCTCCAAACAAAAGCATGGACATGCCTATCACAGCAATACCTAGTCCCTGGTACCAACTTCTGTCTTAGTTAAGGTTTCTATTGTTATGAAGAGACACCATGAGCACAGATACTCTTATAAAGGAAAACATTTAATTGGGCCTAGCTTAGCGTTTCAGAGGTCTAATCCATTATCATCATGGTGGGAAGCATGGCAGTGTGTAGGCAGACACTAGGTGTAGGTGCTAGAGAAGCTCAGTGTTCTACATCCAGATCAGCAGGCAGCAGGAATAGAATGCCACACTGGGTGTGGCTTGAGCATCTGAGACCTTAAAGTCCACTCTTTTTTTTGGTTTCTTGAGACAGGGTTTCTCTGTGTAGCTTTGGAGCCTGTCCTGGAACTTACTCTGTAGCCCAGGCTGGCCTGGAACTCACAGAGATCCACCTGCCTCTGCCTCCCGAGTGCTGGGATTAAAGGCGTGCACCACCACCGCCGGTTAAAGCCCACTCCTAGTGACACACTTTCTCCAACAAAGACACACCTACTCTAACAAGGTCACACCTTTCAATAGTGCCAGTTCCTGTGAGCCTATGGGGCCATTTTCTTTCAGACTACCACACCTCTGAATACTGCATGCATCTAGAACCATATCTTCAATATATGAGACTTTGTGAGGTATGAGGGGGGAATTCGTATCTAAACCAGGACCTTATACATCTCCATTTCAATAGGAGAAAATTCAGATGCTAAATCAGTTTTTCCAAAGCATTTACCCCCTGTTGGAGAGATTCTAAGGCTTTTGCTCTCACTCTTTGCACTGGAGTTGGGGTACACACCTGTGCTGTGGTTGGTTTTGTTACTCCTGCATAAGCTGCTCCTTTGTTTGGAAGTTTGGATACCTGGTGAAATATTCAGAGGACATGTTCTCTACCATCTTTGTAGTCAGGGGTTGGCTCAATCTATTTGTGACAGAGAATACCAAGTCACCTGTTTCTTCTCGCATAAACAAATTAGGAAACAAGTAAGTATTAGGATCTATAAATTCTCCGTTGTATTAAGACAGAAGGAAAAAGAGTCTTCTAACTTTTCCCCACTTATCCATTCTTCTCAGCATTGGCCAGGGTGGATAGAGAAAGGAAGATAATGTTTCCTAAGAGCTTACTCACTTTAAGTTTCAATTCCAGGTGTTGTTTCTGGACTGTGTTTGGATGTGGCTAGGCACACACAGCACCCTTTGAGGGCAGCCGTGAGATCTATATACAGAACAAAAGTATTAAATAGGAAAGGATAAATGAGGAAGTCTCAGTACTGAGACTGTGTAAGACTCATTGTCCTGTCTCGTATGCAGGAGGCTCTGGGTTTGTTGCCCAGCACTGCAGAAACTGGGTTTGGTGGCACATCATTGTAACCCCAGTAATCAGGAGGTGGACATGGGAGGATCAAAAGTTGGAGGTCATCCTCCATGACAAAGTGAGATTGAAGCTAGCATGGGTACTCTACTTCAACGAAATCAAACCATATAACGAGAAATGTCACGATAGTCTTATCATCCTTTCTACTTTGTCAATTGAGACTTATCCGTGTGGCCCATGGATGGGGGCTTGGGGCAATGACTCTGGTTTATCAGCTTCTTGCTGAGAAACATGGGGAAGCACTGAACAGTCTCCAGGAGTGAACTCCTCTTTCCTGAGATCCTGGCCCATGCAAAGGTATTTTTCTTGACAACCTTGAGAATTTTAGATTGTGAACATGGACATTGTTGAGATTACACAAGCTTTAAAATCAGATTTTTTATAGACTACTTGGATGGAAGGCCAGGAGGGGAGCAAAGAGCTTCTCCACACGGGTATTAGTCGCTAGAAAGTGAAACAAATTTGCAAGCACAGCCTTGAAATCAAAGGGAAACAGAATCCCTGAAGGAGTTCCAGTGAACAGGAGATGGTGATTGGAAATGCATCGTGTTAGAGCTGTTGCAAAGGAAATGTAGCAGTGGGAATCTGCAAAGGACACTGACACTTAGTTCCCTCCAGTGAGGTTTATTAGCATGAGAGGGCCTCAAGGGCATCATGGGGCCTCATGGGGCCTCATGGCAAGAGGGAGAGCATTGGATAGAAACAATATCTGGAGATTGATCTGGACATGATGAGGCCTTAAAGGGAATGAAAGTCTCTCTGAAGCTTTGGAAAGGTGAGGGGGGGAGAGAGAGAGAGAGAGAGAGAGAGAGAGAGAGAGAGAGAGAGAGAGAGAGCGAGAGAGAGAGAGAGAGGGGTTGAAATGTTGAGATGTTATGGGAGGGATGGTGGGTAGAGGGTACAGAAGAGGCTCTTCTGAGATAAGCCTTCAGGACCAAATCCCTCCAAGGTGTCTTGGGCTAATCCCCAGAACAAAGGACTAAGGAAAGATTTGACTTTTTGTGATCTTTTAGAGCTAATGGGAAATTTCACATCATGTGACTTAGTTGAGCATCACCTGGCTTGCACGATAAATAGCATGGAGGAGCTAGGTACCATAAACTGAGAGCTGTCAAGTCACAGCACAGGCTGCTTCTATATTTTCTGTTCCAGAGAAAATCTGCAGGGAGGTGTGGCCTGATTCAGGCTCCAGCATCTGCTTTGAAGTTGCAGACCGTGTTGAGTTCTGACAGTACCAAGGTTTAAAGTGTGAGACAGTGTCATCGGTGGTTAAGAGCATAGGTTCCCAGAGTGAAAGCTTGGCTGGATCTTGGTGAGTGCTGGCTCTGTCATTTAGCAGCCATGTGACCTCAGATGGTACTGACACTTCATGCGCTTTGGTCTTTCTGCCCATGCAGACTTGACTTGGCACTGGTGGGGGAGTCAGTGACTTAGCACATACATTCATTGGTCTTTCAGGTGCATTCAGTAGGTGTCTCATAAATGCTTGCCATTATCCCCATTGTTACTTTCTATCGTGTTTGATATCACCATTGGTATCATCTGCGTGCAATTAAAATTGCTTTTGAGACCGGGGCTCACTATGTAGCCCAGGCTAGTCTCAAAATCATCATTTTCCATTCTCTGCATACAGGCTTGCATCACTATACCCAGGTACTTGGAGTAGGAGTTTTTTTTTTTGTTTGTTTGTTGGCTTTTAGGTTCTGTTTGTTCTTTTGAGATGGGGATCTTTTGTAGTTCATGCTGGCGTCAAAGTCATTATTTAGCAGAGGATGACCTTGAGTTCCTGACGCTTCTGCCTCTACCACTCAAGTGCTAGGATTACAGGTGTGCACCACCATGCCTGGGAAAGATGTCTTTTAAAAATGCTCATCTCATTTCAGCTTCTTTCTCCATCAGATCTTCAGCTTGTATTTCCTATCTTAGGTGCCCTCCCCCTGCCCCCAGTTACTCGCTCCCTATGTTCTCACAGTGAGGCCGCTCATCCAAATATTTATGTGGAGTAAAGGATGCCACAAGAGGTTATGCTATGCTGAATACTTTATTTATATTTTTATGTAAACATAATTTGCTTTGTAGGCACAATATAACAATATAACGAAAGCTCTGAAGCCACAGACACATTAGACAATGTTCGGTTCATTCCAATAAAGCTCAACCTTCCGAGAAGCCTTTGTAGCTCCCTTAAGGCAAACAAAGACACTCTTTACACTTCCTCCAGGAAACAACCACGAGAGGGGAAAGAAGGTGCTTAACACAAGAGTCCACGGGATGACTGACTGATTCCAGTTGTCCCTCACCCACCCTCCTGTTCTTCAAGGTGATGCTGGTCACACTCAAGTTTTCGAATTCTGTGTTCTCAGTAGAGGAGGGCTTTTCACGTGTAATCAATGGTTGGGGAGAGGTGACTTTCTATGCTTCTCCGCTGTATATGACAAGACCATTTGCATTCTGAATGTGAGTTAGGTTCCGTGTTCCCCAGAAGAGAATCTTTCTATGGCCAGTGACCAGAAAGCTATTTCTACACACTAGCAATAGCACTTTGAGAGTGGTCCTCAGGTCTACCCACCCTTGAGCATGGTTATGGTGGAAATGTAACTGATTATACAGTATTTAGCAAGGGCCATCATCTCTCTGGATAGCCAAACAGTGGAGTGCTAGTCACTCCCCGGAGCTAGGAAATAAAAGTCTGTGGTTGGCACGCTCTTTTAGATATTCTCATCCCCTGGCTTATTGGCTGGTGGTACTTTTTCTCATCTCTATATTTGACTCACACAGTCACAATGAGGAAAGACTCCATTCAGGTAAATATTTGGCATGAAGAAGTCATCATCACAGGTTCAGGATCGAGATAAAGGAACATGATGAATGGCGTGAGACTGGTTACAGAGACTTTGCAAACCAAGCAGGGAATTGTTGAAATGTGTTTGTACCCAACCCATGGGGGAAAGAGAGGGGTCCACCCTAAAGCTTATTAGTGGAGAAGGTGGGCAATGCAGGAACCCTCTTAAAGTCTTCAAGAATGTAAAGAAACTTGGAACACCAACTCAAGTCATGGCAGAGCCCATTAGGTCTTCCAGAAGGCAAAATAAATTCAGGGTGCTAACCGCATGGGTGCCTTTTATATCTAGCTTGGTTTGTAAGTGACATATGAACCCTTAGGACAGAAGGGCTGGAAGGAGGCAATAAGGAGCCCCACTGAGGGGGAAAGGAGACTCCTTTTCCTTTAAGGTAACTGTTGTCCCTTCAAGGCCCATCAAAAAGCTGGAAAATTGACCAGGGTATGTGATCAAGCAGTTTGGCCCCTGATTTTGACGGAGCCTGCAAATCAGCACCACGGTTTTGTGTGTTGGAGAGGGGGACCACACACTTGGCATCAGATGCTGGGTAGCCACCATCTTTATCCTTAGTGCTTATTGCACAGTAGAACATGCTTTGAGAAGGCAAAAGAAACCAATTAGTTTTTCAACCCCAAATGTGGTTGGTCTTCAAGGGAGCTCTTCCTTGGGAAAGAAAGGCATTTCTTGGGCAGGAACTTAGAAATAATCATGGTAATTCTGAAGGCTGAGGGTGAGGGTGAGAACCTAGGTGAGTTTAATGACATCTGAGTTAGGCCTACATGTGGTGAGTGTTTTTAGGATTTAAATAAACTGTGTGTGGCCACAGGAAGGACTTTGCTCAGGAGACATGGTTTCAGAGCAGAGGTCTCTGTAGCTGGTCTTCAGACATGCTGTTGACCCATCTCTATCCTAGAAAGAACCCACACCTGCTTCCCTGGTTTATGGTTTTTGAATAAGAACCAGGGACAAGAGTTAAAGAGAGGCTCAAACCTTAAGGTGCAGAGACAAAGGCAGGGACATGGCCTCTTAGAGGGGGAGTGACAAAGTACAGCTTGGAGAAGTCTGCAT
Organism: Peromyscus californicus insignis; assembly: GCF_007827085.1. Taxonomy (NCBI): domain Eukaryota; kingdom Metazoa; phylum Chordata; class Mammalia; order Rodentia; family Cricetidae; genus Peromyscus; species Peromyscus californicus. The sequence continues at coordinate 96,530,666 of NW_026294606.1, forward strand.
GTATAAGATCGTGAATGCTCTTCCTGGCCTACTCTCTTGCCACTAGCCAAACTGACAAAGTGCCATAGTTCGAGGCATTGCTGATGGCTGGCAGGCAAAGAGTGTCATTGGCCTGAAGAATAATGGGATCTGGACAGGGCTCTGTGACAACACCTTTCAATCAGCGTAGCCTTGTCCATGTCTGGTTTCAGACATTGGGCTCCATAGTCTTGTATTAATTTGCAAGGCTATTCTAAAACTGTCAAGAAGGACCCGAAGAAGGATGGGTTTGATACGAGGGAGAGGGGAGAGTGTGACACACGGACCAGGAAGGGACACAATACTGCATGGAATGGGATTGGCACTTAATTCCAAACACAACAGTGATCAACAACAGCTTCTTAGCTTGGCTGACTGCAGACAAACACGACACGCACTGGACTACAGCATTTGTTCACGGGGGCACAGAAGAGTTCTGATGGTGGCCATTATCTTGCCAGCCGTCCTCTACATTCACAGAGATGAGGTCTTACTGGATGAAGGGCATCCTTTCCTTGTTCTCGCTGTCGCCTTCGTGGTCCTCTTCCTCCTCCCCTGCCTCGCTGGTCTCTGTGCTGTCATTGGCCATCTGCAATTCAACAGAGGTCGTGATGGAGGTTATGTACCTACTCCCTCATCATCCCTGAGCATCAGACAAAGCATTGTGGGATGGACCTCTTTCAGAGTGTTCATTCCGATAGGGGAAAGTGCCTCTGAGGAGCCCTTCTATACCCTTTACTAATACCCACCAAGGCCCTGCTGCTTCCTTTAACGTCACCTGTAAGCCCTGGAGGTGGTCTCATTGGATCCATCCTGAATCTCACGATGCCCTAGATTCAGTTTGACTTCATGCCGTCTTCTTGCATCTAGAAGGGCTGCGGCATCTCCCCTACCACCAATGCTCCAAATACTCGTTCTCTACTGTCTCTTTGTCCCTTTGGGTGTCAGGGTGAAAATACTTCCAGAAAACAAGAGCAACAATTCAACAGAGGCAGACCTGAGCTCTTGGCTTGAATGGGGGCATTATCTGGCCTTTGATAGGCTCTGCCCCTTGGTCAAGCAACTGTAACCCCAGCCCAAGGGCCATCAGAATCTCATGTGTTCACGGAGATAGGCAGTCCCTCTGCACAGGAAGCCAGTGCCAGCTATTTTGTTTAAATGTAATAGTTGGCTAGGTCAGCTCTAGAGCCTTCTATGCATGGGGCTGAAAGAGACCTATTCACATGGGCCACAGGGTATTTGCATGAAAGTCCTGGGATCCTAGTCCCTCTTTCTAACCTCATACCATAATTTTCCCTCCAACAGTCCCGTGAACTTCATGAGTATTTAAAAACTCTATCCATATTGTCATCAGCAGCTTGTGTCACAAAGTGCCCCTTTCTTTGACTGTTCTGTATGGAGTGAAATGGCCATTACCCTTGAGCCATGTTCTGGCTACACAAGACCAGGAGCTATTTCTGAAAATACACACTTGGACTGACAGCTACGGATCACTTTAATTATTTCTCTTGAAAAAGACAGATACTGACACAAGACTAGTGCGTTAGTAAAGAAACTTAAAGCAACAACAAACCTCCATCTTTTCTTTTTTTAGCTTACCCAGAACTTAGGATGGCCAGTCATGCTCAGTGAATGCCTTTCTAGCTGATCTCAAAGAACCTGTCAGTCTCTAGCTCATCAACAGGACCAAAGCTGGAGTGCAAAGCAACTTGCCCAGGTTGCAAATGGACTGAGCGCCGCAAGGCTTTGAATGCATGCAGTCGGGAGAGTCTGTGCATTGAGGGCTACGTCGTAGGCCACCCCTCCTCCAAAGCAGCCAGTTTGGGAACAGGTGAATCTGACCTGATGTATTCTTGTGGATTGCCTGGATATTAGGGTTTTATCCTAATAAATGGAAGTGAATTGAACAGGAGCACCAGGGGCACCCTAGAGGCAGCTGGCACCGTTCTGTTGGGCACAAGCAGTGCATTGTTTAGAATTAACTAGGAAGTCTTCCCCTTGATAGCAGCCTAGAGATAGAACCGTAAAACAGTCCTTTTCTGTCCATTCCTGTCCGTCCTCACTCAGCAATTTTCCTGTCCTTCTCCATTTTCATCTCAGCCCGTGGCTGATCCCTCATTCTGGAGTCATCTGATCACCTCTAGTTTTTGAGAGCCTGTAAACACTGCCTGTATATTTCCTTCATCATCAGCTGTGCTACACGTGATGATCCAGCAGTTTGCCTTTGGTGTTGAGCCGGGCAGTTTCCTCTGCATTCCACTTACCAGCGGAGTCGGAGTCTTTTCCACATCTAGAATCAGCTTCCCGATGTTCCCTCGGTCATGGATGCGCTGCATGGCCTCTTTTACCTGAGACACAAGGGAGACAGAAGCACTTAGTGAGATGTGGCTCCTGGAAAACGGGCCTGGAAAAGTCAATCCGCCGGCCTTCCACCAGAGGGCGCTGCAGCTCAAATAGTGGTTCAGGCAGCAACTTTTTGGGGGCGCAAATATATTCATTCGCCTTGCGTCAATTATACACTGTGACCCTCTTCTGTAAGCCTGCCTACTTAAGTTTTACATAACCCTGGCTCATAATTTGGCTAAATAAACCAGTTACCAGGGCTGAACCGCATTTGCGAAATTCCCATGATTTCTAGTTGCTGGGATTTCTAGTTCCTGCTTTCACCTAGCAGGAACTCTCTTCAGAAGAGCATTCTCTCTAGAAAAGAGGATCGATGGTCTCCTTTCCCATATCTGGGTGCTTGTCAGACTCATGAATGTAGGGGACCCTCTTTGAAAGGAAAGCTGTCATACACATTCCTGTTTGTTCGGAGCCTTTCCTTCTGCTGTTGTGTAGAAAGTGAACTGCAGGGGGCGCTGTGGGGATTAATGGAGAAGACACTGAGCCACGTATGCTCGCTACATCTTATTGAAATCTAAACGGGAACGAATGCAGCTTCTCTTGCCTCACAAAAGTCAATTTGTAAAAATTTATAATAGATTGAGTCTAAATATTTTTCTTAAAGTCCCACAATTTAAAATATTTTTGTTCCTTCAGCCCACAAAAATTCAGTAAATGTTGCTTCAAGGCTAGATGCTATGACGTTAAAAAAAAAAAAATTGAAAAGTCAGACATCGTTAACTGCATATGAGGAACTCAGCCTGTGGCTGTTGGAGAAATGTTTGCTTATTGGAAACTCAAAGGCTTCCATTCATTTGGATCCAAACTCACAGAACCATTAAAATGTTTGTGTTCAAATTGCTTTACTGGGACTTCAGAGACACAATTCAATTTACGGGAGAAAAACATAAAAGATAATGAGTGTATTGCTTTTAGTGACAAAACCCTGAGACAGCGTATATGTCCCAGTAAAGGGATGGGTAAATAAACAATGGTTTCTACATTCATCTACCACATGGAAATGCTGCATAGCTTTTAAGGAAAAGAAAGATATATGTCACTAATTATAAAGGAGACACAGCAGGATCGAATGCTTTTGTAATCCTGCTAAATGAGGAAACCGACAGGCATACTTTTATTTACATCTCTATAAAAATGTAGATATTCTAAAATAACTAGGAAGGCTTGCAGGTGTACCTGGAAAGTTAAGTGGAGGAGAGGTGGGCCTTTTAACTCTACTATCCAAATAATGTTATGTGGTAACATGCTGTCAAAGTCAACGCTTAATATAAATTTCATGCATCTTTCAAATGCAGTGTTTTTGGTCACTTCGTGGTGAGAAACAGTCTCTGTTTTGTAGACTGACAGTGTCCTGTGATTGTTAATGTTTTCGACCCCGATAAACAAACCAGCTGATTCCTTCTATTTACATAATGACTTCTGAAGTATTTTCACACTTTGTTATAACAATAGGTAGCACCTTTGCCCCTCAGTATCTGTGGCAGGTTGATTCCAAAGCTCTTCATGGATTCCAACATGTGTGGGTGCTCTTATATAAAGCAGTGTGGTATATATCTGCATAGACCCTACATACATTTCCCCATAGACTTTAAGTTCTCTCTAGATCACTTGTAACACCAAATACAACATGACACTGTGCTGTTCTACTATACAGAGAATCATGACATGGAATCAAAGCATGCATGTTCGTGCAAACTCCCCCCTCCCCCGCCACCTCAAGTATTTCCTCTTCAAGGTTTGCTGAAACTGCTGATGTAGAATCTGCAGATGAGGCAGGCCCACCATGCTTATTGAAAGGCTCTATATGGTGACAGATAATTGTTGGTATAGCTCTCTGCCCCTCCTGGGAGTCGTGTCCTTGTGTGATTCTTTCCCGTTGAGTATAGGCCACAGCTAGGGACCTGTTTCCCTGCAGAGCACATCAGATGGGATGCGCTCCTCCTTTCAAGATTGAGTTACAGAAGACCACATCCGTGCTGCAATGACTCTAGTGAGGAATGCTGCGTGGCTGGGGCTACCCTATAGAGTCCCTCCAAGAGAGAGACCTAAGACACGCTCCATCCAGTAGTCAGGAAGGAACCGAGACCCTCAGCTCCTCTGAGGAGTTAAATCTTGCCACCAACCCCTAAAGAACTTAAAAGTAGAATCTTCTCCAACAAGCCCTGAAATGAGATCATATCCTGCTGACATCTTGACTGTAGCCTTGTGGGGGCCGAAGGACCAGCTAAATCATACCCAGCTCCTGGTACCCTATCCTGAGCCTATGAAATCATCAATGCTTTAAAGTTCACTGTTTTTTTGGGGGGCGGGGGGAGTAAATGGGATAATAAAGACTTACCAGACTCCTACCTTGCATATATGTTTAGCTTGCAAGATACAAATAGTGCCTATTTTAAGGATAAGTACCCCGAGGCTAAAGAGCATAAGCAATTCATTCAAAGGTTACATGGCTACGGGGAACCAAAGTGTGGTTCAGAATTAGGTTGGATAGACTTCAAATCCAGCATTTCCCCCTCAGTTTTACCTAGAGAGGTCTGTTTCACTTGATTCTAGAAAGTAGAAGGTGGTAACAAAAACCCTCACAATGTTCTTTTTGAGTATTAGGAACACTATGTACCTTCTGTATATCACAGGCAAGTGCTCTACTACCGAGTCACATCGTTAGTCTCCTGATGGTGGATTCTGGCCAATCACTTGACCACTGCCCCGAGTCCCTCATTGTCAGACTCTAATCAAGTGCTCTGCCACTGAGCTATGCCCTTAACTCCTCAACGATGAATTCTGACCAAGCACTCTATTACTGAGCCATGTTGCCAGACTTTCCCTGATGGTTTCTAGCCAGGCACTCTGCTGCTGAGCCATCCCCTAACCCCTCACTGGCTATGGTAGTTGGAATGGCATTGGCCCCCATAATCTCATAAGGAGTAGCACTATTAGGTGGTGTGGCTTTGTTGGAGTGGTTATGGCCTTGTTGGAGGAAGTGTGTTACTGTGGGGTGGGCTTTGAGGATTCCTATGCTCACGATACCACTCAGTGTCTCAGCCGACTACCTGTTGCCTGCGAGATGTAGGACTCCCAGCTACTTCTCCAATATCATGTCCGCCTGCATGCTGCCATGCTTATATCACCATGATGATAATGGACTGAACTTCTGAAACTGTAAGCAAGCCACCCCAATTAAATGCTTTCCTTTATAAGAGTTGTGTGGTCATGGTGTCTCTTCACAGCAATAGACACCCGAACTAAGACCCTGGCAGATTCTAGGCAACTGTTCTAACACTGAGTCACATCCCTAGTCCTTCCATGGTGGATTCTAGGCAAGCGTTTTACCACTGAACCACACCCCCAGCCTTCCTTTTACTTTTTATTTTGAGACAGGGTTTCACTCTGTTTCCCAGGGTGGTCTAGAACTCAGACTGAAGTCTAAGTAGACAATGAGTTTGTAATCCTCCTGTCTCAGCATCTGGAAGAGCCAGGATGACAGGACACAGTTAGGCACACTTTAAGCTGCTTCTGTACTAAGTTGGAGTCCAGGAAAATGTAAAGAGCTGTTTTCTCACAAGTTAAAGTGGATCGTGATGCTCGCGGGGTTGGAGGAAGTCCCCCCTGTAGGGTTGCCTTTAATCTGCATATTTTTGGAAATTTCTTTCCGAAATGAAACACCGCCTTGAAGTCCTGTCTATGGAAAATGGATAAAGGACCAGGAGTAATCTCAAGAGGTCATTTAATTACCCCCACCCCAGTCATGCTGTTAGGCTCTCCACGCTCTTTTAAAGGCTGCTCCTGGAGCTGCACAGGAGCCCCACTGGCAGAGGCTTAGAAGGAAGGAGACTACTACTTTTGATCAATTCTTTATCAGGCACAGTGTGTAGCATTTTGCACGCATGGTGCTATTTCATCCACATGCTGAGCTTCTTGAGGGAATGTCTGCATCAGCCTTTCAGACGAGAAACTCAGGAGGAAGCATCTGAGAGGTCTGCCTCTACCTGTCACTCAAAGAGGAAGAGCCGTGTAGGAAAAGTGAGTGCCAGCTTCTCCCTCTAAGGCTCTGTGCAAAACCCATGACAAAGCTGTGCTGGCCACACCCCAAGACTGTCCTCTGCTGATACTTCTGCACAGGGTTTAGACTTAACCACCAATTTATCAGTTTAAAAAAGGTCCTCTAATAGGTGATGTTCTTGAGATGTTTGAGAGCACCTGGGAAGATTTGTCTCCTCTGCATTTAAGACTTTCCTAATGTACCTTTCCATCTGAAACCAAAATTGCATTAAAGAGAAGAATCTTGTAGGCTTGCATCATCTAATCCAGTAGCCACAGGTCACCTGTGACAACAGGATTTGCACTTGAATGTGGTACTAACTGCCACAGGCTGTCACCATAAAATGTGTACCAGATTTCAAAGATTTAGTAGTTAGGAAGCCACCAGAGCGCAAACTAGGGCCTGGAGAGATGGCTCAGTGGTTTAGAGCACATACTGCTTTGGTAGGAGACCAGAATTTGGTTCCTAGCACCCATATCAGGTATCAGGTAACTCACAGTTCCTTGTGACTCCACTTTTAGGGGATTCTTCTCCTGGCCTCCATAGGCACCTGCACTCACACTGTATGCCACGCAGGCACACTTGTACACATACACACACACACACACACACACACACACACACACACACACATACACACACACAAATAATTTAAAAAAAATTATAAAAATTATTTTAAAAACTGAAAAAAAAATGTAAAATATCTCAGTGAGGATTGTGGACAAAGGTTCAAATTATGATATTTAGACATTGGCTTAAGGCGGGCACATTCAAGTCATCTTTTTGTCCTCTGAACGGGTTAGTAGAGCACTTCAAAACTTCACCGGTGGCTTGGCAAGTGTCCTGCTCTGTTCTTGACTGGCTGCCCCAGGAGCCAATTCTTGCACCCTTCACCCCACAACTGAAGATTTGCCTGAAGCTCAGTCGGCTGTCTGCTGTGCCTCTGCGCGCTTCCTGGAGCTTCCCAGTCCTGGCGCTAACTCAGCTGACAGCTCAGCTGTGAGCTCTTCTGGGTACTTGTTCTGTGCCCTGTACACTTGATCTTCACAATCTGGCCAAGTACTGTGGGGTCCTGGCAAGTCAGGCTGGCAGGTAACATCAACTCCATCCCTGTACTTGTAACATCTACAGCAGCCTTTATGTTGTAAGCCAACAGAACACCACACTCAAATACAAACACAAAGCAAGTTACAGATATGACAGAAGGTTTTCCGACTAGGCACAGGAAGAAATGCAACGAAGCAGCTAATAAAATTGATTTCAATAATGTATTTTACCAACTCTATCCGTCCTACTTAGCTTTAATCATCAACACCTTGGTGTAACTGAGAAGGAAGTCTCAGTTGAGGGGTTGCCCAGAACAGATTGATTCACCTGTGGGCATGTCTTTGGGCGGTTGTCTTGTTAATTGATAGAGGAGGGCCCAGGCCACTGTGGGTGGCACCATTCCCTGGGAAGGGGGTCCTGCCTTGTATATAAAAGCTAGCAAAGCGTTGGTCTGTGGGTTGTCCAACACAGTGTTCCTCCAGCACTTCTACTTCAAGTTCCTGCCCTTCCTTCAGTGATGGACTGTGACCTTTAAGTGGAAATAAACCCTTTTCTCACCTAGGTTTGCTTTTGGTCTTGACAGTTTTCACAGTGACAGATGATAACTGGGACACTATTCAAAGCTCTCTCATTTCAATATGTACTCAAAGTGATATCAAGTTAATGATGTGTGTTTGTTCTGCGTTTTGGAAATTCGGGGTATACAGCAAATTTACAAGGTATCCAAGTCAGACTAGCCTCTCTTTAAATACTCAGAGGCCCTACATGGTTCATAGGCAGCTTGGAGGTGCCTACAGGAACCCCCAGTGTGAAGGAAGGTCAGCATATGCTAACCTGCAGAATAAATGCATAAGTAAGTGAACAGACGAAGGAACAAGTGGATATGTGAAGCGGCTGAGATGCTATGTGGCTGAGCCTCACCCAGTGGGTTTCCATCCTGTGTCTACCCCACTTCCCAGAGTGGGGCAGCTGTCTCTTGGTGGCCTGCTCTGTGCTTCCTGGGTGGCCTGCAGGAATCTGTTCCTAATCAGAGCTGTGCTCCCCATACCCTGTGGGAAACAACAACAACTTCTGTTGGCTGTTAGGCCATCCAGATGTGTCTCAGCAGCTGACTTTCCCAGGGCTGGGCATTGTGGAAGGTCTCAGGCTCTACCCACTGGCACTAGTTTCCCAAAGACGCAGTGGGAGGCAGGGAATCTGAGCCGTGCCATCCAGACATGTCAGCATCTCAAGATCCTGAAGTCACTCGAACTTTTTCTGATATGGCTGTGTTTCATGAGGCTACTTGGATGGCGACCCAAGCAGATGATGGCACAGGTGATTGGCTCTGCTTCTACTTGGTGACACTGTTTGATGTCCCTGGGTTTTGTCTTTGGTCTACATGAAACAGCAATACCTATGCTACCTACTCCCTCTTCCCTTTGACAGTGCCAAAGCCCAGGTAGAATGGGTGTGCTCTATCTTTATTTTATTTATTTATTTATTTATTTATTTATTTATTTATTTATTTATTTGGTTTTTCGAGAGACAGGGTTTCTCTGTGTAGTTTTGGTGCCTGTCCTGGACCTTGCTCTGTAGACCAGGCTGGCCTCAAACTCACAGAGATCCATCTGACTCTGCCTCCCGAGTGCTGGGATTAAAGGCGTGTGCCACCACTGCCTGGAGCTCTATCTTAAAAAAAAAAAAAGACTTTTATTTTTAAATTCATGGGTGTGTGTGTGTGTGTGTGTGTGTGTGTGTGTGTGTGTGTGTGTGCATGCACAGGAGTGCTGTGCCCTTGGAGACCAGAAGAGGGCATTTTATCCCCCTGGAGATGGAGTTACAAGCAGTTGTGAGCTATCCTCCATGGGTACTGGGAACCAAACTCAGGACCTCCAGAAGACCAGCAAATACTTTTAAACTGCTGAGCCTTCTCCCTAGTTCCTGCTCTACTTTGAAGGAGCCCCACTTTCCCTTCTTAAACAGGTTAATCATAAAAGATAAACATTCCATGACTCCCTCAAGAATGTACTCAAAAAGGGGAGAATGATGTTTGGTTGTAAAGAAAACATGGCCATGGAGAGGGGCAACATGCTTGTATAGTATGACAGCGAAGGATAGTGGACCTCCTCAGGGTCCCTGTCACCCCACCCCCAGCATTCCCTACTTATTAACTATCTGCTATTCCTGTGGGGACCCCAGCCTGCCCTGCAAAGCCTCAGGATCTCATTGGAATCCAGACTTCTGCATTCATCACATGACATTATTACCTAATGTTTTTAGGACACTTTCCCCCTGTGAAGTGTGGGTAAAGTTTTGTATATATTTGTTCTCCCTGATGTAACAAATTGCTTTTAGCATAGTGCTCGACGCACAAATTTATTTTCCTATAGGTCTGGGGGTCATGAATCTGATGTGAGTCACACTGGTCTAAACTCAAGGTAGGTTCAAGACCATGTATCTCTCTGGAGGTTCAAAGGAGGAACCCATTTCTTTGACTTTTCCAGCTTCTAGAACCCTGCATCCCTTTGCTGGTATGTCCCTGCTACCATCTTCAAAGCCAGCAGCACAGATTTTTAAGGACACTTGTGATTATTCAGAGCCCTAAAGATAACCCAGGAAAACCCACCTATCTCAAGATCCTTAAATTAGTTTCATCTGTGAAATCACCTTTGCTTTGAGGCCACATGACTTCAGGTTCTGGGGATGAGAATGTAGATGTCTTTGAGGGGAACTTATGCCCATCACAAGGTTAGGTTCACCTCATAGAACCACCATTATGAAGAGTGACAAGGATGGCACATCAGGAATTTGGCATTGTGATTGGCCCAAACTAATTTCATGTAATGTCTACACAGGACCAGGAAGATGTTCTCTACTGGGAGTTACTTTAGGATGAAACTTGAGGTCTCAGCGCCCTCTATTGGAATTCTGAAAGATAGTCAAGTTCTCCCATATCCGAGCCTGTCCTAGTGGCTTTGGTGGGAACTTGAGGGTGTGAGAAAATTAGCCACTCACAGGCTGGATGCCTCTGCTTGTACTCTTGCCTCCAGCCCTGCACAGGTGACAGCCAGACCTGGCTGTGACACAGGGATTATGTAGTGCGACTGGTAATTGACCGTGGGGTGTGAGGGCGGCAAGAACTAAAGATGGCAGCTCATGGTGATGCTCTAAGACAAGTCAGAGCAGGTGATGAGTGAGGGTAGCTGACATCACCACAGGGATGACAATGATGATAAAATACCACATATCCATATGAGGCTCCTCATTGTCATCTTTGACCTTCATTGTTGAACAATGCTTCGTGATGAACATTGATTTCTTCTTCCATCTCCATCCCTAAAATGTGGATCCAAGACTGAACAGGCCCTGGGATCTGAGCTATAGGACTAGGAAGAGGAGAGGGAACAAGAAGGTGAACAGCTCAGAGGGAAGAAGGCCAATAGCAGGCAGGTGTCCCTGGATCTGATGATGCAGAGGGTTTAGAATCAGCAAAGCTAAGCCACAGTGCATTGACTGAGAACAGCCCTTTGTGGGTATCCTGGGACTCTTATCTCTTGCATTTTGCTTCTTTACAGACCCATAGTCAACCAAGACTCTTGTTCTCTAAACCTATTCTCTCCATGCAAATTGCCCCAGCTGTCGCACCCAAGGTTAAACACAGACTGTCATGGAGGTTGCAGCCTCCTAATAGAGGTTCTCAGAATAACTTATTTAAAACTACTTTATTGTGTGCAGGTAGCCTTACTCACAGAGAGTCCCTGGCTGATTTGTGTGGCCTCTGCACTGCAACCCAGCATAGTTCATCTGGTACCATTGGTTCATGCTCTGCATGAAGTCCGTTGTGTTTAATACTCAGGGCATGACCCACAAGGAAAATTTAATTGGCTCACAGCATGTAGGAGCAGTGGAGCAATTACAACTGAATGTGCTCATTTCTGTCTACACCAGAACCAGGAGAGATGAAGTTTCCAGAAGTCTAGCAGTGCTGGCTCACTGACTGCACCCTTGGTGTTCTGTTTATTCTCAAGACATTGTGCCTCTCATTCATTCTTGGGCCTCCTTTGTTCATTCCTCTGCCAGAGACTCTGGCAGAAGAACAGAAGGCAAGAGGGGTAGTGGAGGCTTCCCCTTGGCCATCCCTGCCTAGTGGAGGCAGATTTCTGGCAGAAGCTAGGTCTCTTTGTAACTGCAGCCATTGCCAGCTCCCAGCTCCCTCTCTGGCATCTGGTAGTGTGACTATCCTGACAAGCATCAAGATATTTTAGAGAGACATTTGTGTCCTTCTCTTTTAGCTAACAGACTATTGAAACAAAGTGCCCCAAGGACTTGGAATGTCCTCCAGAATGTCACGCTGGGAGAAGAGAAACAATAAAACATGGCGACAAATGGAGGGGAAGCTTGAGTCCCAGGAAGGAACTTCACACACTTCTGACAACTAATCTTAACTCTAACCGTACAGAAGAGGCTGGAGCTCAGACAATGAATGGCAGGACCACAGCTGGACCATAACTATTTTGCTTTCCGTATCTCTGGCCTCTGCTTTAACCCAAACCTCATTCCAGAATTCTGGAGATGAACTGTGGGGTGGAGTGGGGGCTGGATCCTGTTGTTCTTCCCAGAGTGGCCACATTGAATAAATCTCCCTTTTCTAGTTTTTCCTCTTACTATTTTTTTTCTTATTAAGAGTGGATAGACAAACACAGCTTTGTGGGTCTGTCAGGGACCAGTCTCTGACCCTTACATGCCCAGTAATGGTAATGCTTATTCTTTCCCACACACCTTCAAGCTTGGGGCAGGCAAGATCTTTCTACTATTGCCGGTTCCTAGGCGTCTCAACCCCTTTGTTGGCTTCTTCAACTCTGAAACATGTCAATGGACACTCCCATCATTTAAAGTCTTCAAACCCTTGGGTTAATGTGCTGCTGTGTCATCTAGGACACTTAGATTGGCACATTTAATACATTCATCAAATTCAGTGAAGCTGGGCCATTGTTTGAGAGGATTTCTATGAATTTGAGGTCAGCCTCAGATAAACTGTGAGACCTCATTTCAAAAAATAAACAAACAAAATGTGTTGAGTGTACACTCAAACTTAGGTCTGGGAAGACTGATGGGCACATGATGTCTCCAAGAGTCCCTACCAGTGCTCTGCTTATTATCTTAAACACAAGCTTAGACACAACATTGCCATTTGCTCATTACTCATTGGTGTGAGGACAATGTGGATAGAGAATTTGACCTGACTGGAGGGCCAGGGAGAAATCTGAGAAAGAAATAATTGATCTGGGATTTAAGAAATGAATGGAGTTTATTTATAGTGAAGGGGGATGGGTCAGAGAGGACAATTTCGACCAACAGGAGAATGTGAAAAAGACCTCCAAAGGCCAATGGCCATGGGAACTATAGAACAAAGTGAGCATGAACCTAGATTCGAGAAAGGTTGAGTTGGGACATTCCAAGGATAAGTGTTGTGATGGCTAGCCCTGTCAAAGTGACATAATATAGAATTGCCTGGTAAAGAGACAGTTTACATTGGGTTGGCCTGTGGACATGACTGTAGAGAATTGTCTTAATTGAGTTAATTGATGTGGGGAGACCCAGCCCACTGTGTAAGCACAAGTGGAAGCTCCTGAGCCATATGAGAGTGAAGAAATCAAGCTGAGCAAAACCAAGCAAGCTGCATGCATCTATTTCTCTTTGCTGTTGACTGCAGACGGACGTGCTGTGACTAGCTGTTTGAAGGTCTTGGCACCTTGACACCTCCACAATGATGGGCTGTAACCTGGCACTGTGATGCCTCCACAATGATGGGCTGTAACCTGGCACTGTGATGTCTCCACAATGATGGGCTGTAACCTGGCACCGTGATGTCTCCACAATGACGGTCTATAACCTGGCATTGTAAGTTGCACAATGACTGGCTGTAACTTGGAACTGCAAATTGAAATAAATTCCTTTTCCCCCTAGTTGTCAGAGTATTTTTTTCACAGCAACAGAGTTGAAATAAGAACCTGTATCATAGAAACAGAACATCCCTGTATTTCCACACTGCTACTTGAGTGGCTCATTCTTTTATACTTGGGCGATGAGGGTTATAGAAAGCTCAGTTTTTGTTTGGGGTTCCATTTAATGCTTCATAATATTCAATTTTCTTTTGAATGGCATGAAAGGGATGAAGTCATTAAGGTACAAATGACATCACTTAATAACTATGGCACTGAGCTTGTGTTATGAATAGTAATAAGAACTGTCCACCTAAGATAGGAAAAGAAATGAAGATGGAGGATTCTATGAATCACTGTGCCTATTAGATGATAAATTAAAGGCTTTGAAAATGAAGAATTGAGAAATACCATAATGACAAGACACATCTAGTAAAGCCATCTGTGAGACATTATACTAACCATGCCCATCTCTGGGAGGGACCAAGGATTGCTTAAAATCAAAAGTGGGTGTTTAAGGGCAGAATAATCATATGAGTGCCCATAGGATCTAGATTTCCTGGTTCGACTGTGTAGTTTCAGATATGAAAGTGATAGAAGCCCAAAATTCAGAAATATATTTATTTTATTTTTAATTATGTACACGTGTGTGGGTATGGTTATGTGAGTGTAGGTACTTACAGCATCCTGAAGAGGGTATGAGATCCCTTAGAGCTGGAGTTACAGTCAGTTATGAGCCATGGGATATGGGTGCTGGGAACCAAACCTGGGTCCTCTGCAAGAGCAGCAACTGCTCTTAACTGTTGAGCATCTCTCCAGTCCTCAGCCTGAAGGTTTTAATGGAAGAATGACTGGAATTATGAAATGTCAGACCCATGGACTCACATGCCAGGAAGAGAGCAAAAATGAGGCAATCTTCATTTCCTCCTTGAACAAGCTACATGTGGATCTTGGTGGTAATGCAGGACACGAAGCCACATTTAAAGAGGACCTTGTTCTCAGAACCATGCAAGTGCAGGGTTAGCACCTGAAAGTGAGGACTGCCTTAAATTTTGTACTCTAGCAACCACTCTGTCTTTCTCTTGTCTGGGCTTGTATGGACGACTATTATTTTGGAAGGCAGGTGATGAATTAGGTATTATATTTAAGGCAATTCTCTACTTGGCAACAGGAGAGCTTGTGGGGATACTTCAAGAGCATTGCATTTGTGTGGGTATATACATGATTGTGCTTGTGTGCTTGTGTGTACGTGCATGTGCATGTGTTGACCTTGGATGTCCTCTTCAGTCATTCTCCACTTTATATTTCGATCACTTTCTACTGTGTGCTTTGAGACAGGGTCTCTCACTGAACCTGGAGCTTACCGATTCCTGGTCAGCCAGCTCCAGGGATCCTCTAGGCTTTGTCTCCCCTGGGCTGGGATTACAGATGTGTAACACTGTGTGTGGCTTCTTATGTGGGTACTTGAGATCAAACTCAGGTCTTCCCTGGGCTTGCGCGGCAAGCACTTTACTGACTGAACCATCTCTACAGCTCCCTCAAGAGAAATTTTAAGGAGCCATTAGCAGCAAGTGCTGGCTCAGAAGACACCAGGAGCATGCTGAGAGTAAGGAGTAAAGAAAAGCAAAAAGCAAGTCAGAACCACCTGGATGGAGTGGTTCATTCTCTTGTCATGAGCATCTGGATGGCACGAGGTCCCTTGGTCAAATATATAGAGGTTCAAGTGAATTAAACAGAGCCAAAGTCAGCCATGCAGCCGAAATCCACCTAATCCATATAGCAAGTCTGAGTGTTCATACTTATTCCGCTCTATTTTTTATGAAAGCAAGAGATAGGAAAAACAATTGTCAAGTGTATTGCTTTGATAATTATTGATTTAGCCACTCATTTTCTTTTTGAGACAGAGTATAATGTATCAGAAGCTGGCCTTGAACTTGCTATGTACCCAGGGATGATCTTCAACTTCTGATTCTCTCTCTTCTACTTTCTGAGTGCTAAGATGATAGGTGTGCTCTGCCATGCTAGGGTTTTATGTTTGCTTAATTAGCAATGGATTTGGGTGGTTGAGAAGAACTGAAGTAAACATCCAATGAATGCTAATTCCAGTGTGTGTGAGGCCAGGGGAAGGGAGGGAGATACAAGGAGATACAAAGAGCTTCCTCTCTGGTGATGCAGTCTCTCAGAAAGGTCTAAACTCTAATATATACTGTACAAACTTTAATGGTTGTTACTGCAGTTTTTTGGGTCAAACCAGGGTTCTCATCCATGCTAGGTATACAGCCTGTCATAATACAGTAAGCCATACCCCTAGATTGTTGTACAAGAGAGATGTTGGGGGGTGTGATGAGCACAGAAGAGGAAGCAATTTGTCTGGGAATAGGCCAAGGATGAAAACATGAGACAGCCATGGAGAGGAAGTGATTTCTCACCTAGGACCTGAAGATGGGTTAGAAATTTATCATTCAGTCAAATGGAAGGACTTAAATAATCTAAGAAAATATTGTCCTATCTAGAGAATGGAAGGTTAAGACAATAACCCGAGCTTCCAACATTTGTGGGGTTCCACAAGTCAATGGGGAACTTGGAGATTACATTTAAAGTTTATTCTTGTTTTGGATATTTTAGAAAAAAAACAAAAAACAAAAGCCTCAAATCAGGGAAGAGATGCAGTATTTTTGCCTGAAAGGATCTAGTTCCTCACTAAGGATGTAATGACCTTGCTGCCAGATCATGTGGGTTTTACTTACTCACAGGGGAACAACTGAGTCTTTTCTACCATGCCTGAAGGTTTTCGCCTAGAATTATCAAAAGGAAGAATTTGTGGAAAGGGTTAAAAACCATAAGAAGTCCAGGGCTGAAGAGAAGGCTCAGTAGGTAAAGAACTAGCCATGGAAGCATGAAGACCTGAGTTTAATCCCCTGAACCAAGTAAAATTGCCAAGTGTGACGGCTCATGCTTCTAACTCTTACTGGAGGAGTGGAGATAGGAGGATCCTCTGGGCTTACTGGCTAGCCAATGTATTCAAATCCATAAGGTCAAAAAACAAGGCAGAGAAGCCAGAGAAGAAGACATCCAAAACAATGACCTCTGACTTACACACACACACACACACACACACACACACACACACACACACACACACGCTGCAAAAAGTCCAAAGATCTTTCAAGGCCTTGAAATTCTTAATTCTTAAGTGGTTAGCCATATTTGAAGGGGATGACAGTGTGGTGATATATTGTGTCCCCCAATATATCGTGCATCCTAATAAACTTATCTGGGGTCAGAGGACAGAACAGCCACTAGATAGACATAGAGGCCAGAAAATAGTGATAGCACATGCCTTTAATCCTATCACTTGGGAGGCAGAGATCCATCTAGATCTCTAAGTTCAAAGCCACACTGGAAACAGCCAGGCATGGTGACTCATGCCTTTAATCCCAGGAAGTGATAGCAGGAAGCAGAAAGGTATATAAGGCGTGAGGACCAGGAACTCAAGCTGGTTAAGCTTTCAGGCTTTCGAGAAGCAGTTCAGCTGAGATCCATTTAGATGAGGACTCAGAGGCTTCCAGTCTGAGGAAACAGGATCAGCTGAGGAATTGCTAGGTAAGGAAGCCGTGGCTTGTTCTGCTTCTCTAATCTTCCAGCATTCACCCCAATACCTGGCTTCAGGTTTGATTTTATTAATAAGACCTTTTAAGATTCGTGCTACATGACGGTGAACCTCAATGACACTGGAAGCTACAATTTAGTAGGCACAGGTGACTTTTTCCTTAGGCTTTGCAGACAAAAGGCTGGTCTACAGGGTATAGGGGGAAATTTCTGTACTTAAGGGAATGGAGATGCATTGACTAGGTGGAATGGAAATGACTGAGTCTGTGTAAAAAACATTTAGAATAAAGCAATTCTGTACAAAGAGCTCCTTCAGAAAGCTGGTCCTTTTCCCTCCTCGATGGAGGGACGTCTCTATTGGCTCCTTCCACTGAGAGAGGAAGAATGGGGAGGGCTCTGGGTTCTGAAGAAGCACGTAGCAGTGTGAGACACTCCCTGCCAGTGGGTTGTAGGAGAGAACTGAAACAAAAACTTTGGTAAATGTAAAGGACAAGGCAGGGGTGGTAAGTCCCTGGGTGGCAGAGGACATTGCGCAGTACCACCACAGCTGCTGACACATGACGGGTGCCTGCCAGGTGCTGTCACCAAGCAAAGCACCGTATATGCATTCTCTCATTTTGTTGCATCAGTGCCATGAAGCAGGTGGGAGTCTGTCAGGCTGTCACTCAGGGTTACATAAAAATACTTCCGTTTTTCTTCTTGAGTCTCTGTCACTCATGGAAGAGAGTTGAAAGGAGAGTGGAATTTAGTGAGGTTAATGGCTTGCCCAGTGGAGTAAGGAGAAGCTAGCTCTGGATATGCACAGAGCTTGAGGCATTGTTGCAATGTGAGAGTAGGCAGCCCCTGGGGATGATACGGGAATGGAGAAGAGGACTGAAGGATGAAGGATGCTGGGGACTGCAGCACAGGACCATCAATGGACTGTTTCCCCTGCACTTGCTTTTCCTAGGTCATTGCTTTTCTTCTGTCCTCTGGGGAGGAATTGTTCAATCTATGACATTTAGGGCTGGATGCTTCTTTGCTGTGGTAGTGGTCCTGTGCACCACAGGAGAGTAAGCAGCACTCTTGGTTTTACTGTATAGTTGTAGGCAACACTCTGTAGTTGTGACAAATGCATTTCCAGGCTTTACCAAATGCCACCCACCTGCACAATTCTCTCCAGTTAAGAACTAAAGCATCGCCGGGCGGTGGTGGCGCACGCCTTTAATCCCAGCACTTGGGAGGCAGAGGCAGGAGGATCTCCGTGAGTTCGAGGCCAGCCTGGGCTACAGAGTGAGTTTCAGGAAAGGCGCAAAGCTACACAGAGAAACCCTGTCTCGAAAAAACCAAAACAAAACAAAACAAAAAAAAGAACTAAAGCATCATGGGAATGTATTATACATATTCACCTTTCCATTGGTTAGTGGATGTGTTTTTCAAAACAGCATCTTGCCTCATCTTAATTTCATGTAACACCTTGGACAGGGACTTGCCTACTAGAGATTTGGTTCTGTTTTGTTCCTGGGACTAGGAAGAGAGTATGGCACACAGCTTGGGAGATGCTCAGTAACAAAACACATTTGGTCTCTGATTTTGTACACTCATTAGTTAGTATGTTTTTTTTTTCTTAAAATTTAGATTGGAGACAGCCTCAATCACACACGTGTGGTGCCTGAAAGAATAGTGAACTGGCTGTTTTAGTTCCTTTTCCTTTTGCTGTAATAAAATACCCTGGCAGAAGCAACTTTAGGGATACAGGGTTTATTCTGGTTCATAGTTCAAGGGCATAGTCCATTGATGTAGAGAAGTAAAGGTAGAAGAAGCTTTGGGCACCAGGTCACATTGCATTCACAATCAGAGAGTGGAGAGTGATGAGTACATGCTACTGTTCAGTTCCCTATCTCTATTTATATATTTTTATAAAATATTTATATATTTATATATATGGCCTAGCCAAGGGAATTGTACCACCTGCAGTGGGCAGACCTTCCACCTCAGTTAACATAATTATGATAACCCTCCTCAGCCACAGCCAGAGGTGATTCTAGATTCTGTCAAGTCAACAATTAACATTAACCATCACACTGACCATGCTGTCACCTATATGATCCCAAAGCTCTGAAATTCTGGAACTTCTGAATTCAAACAGTGCTTCATTTCACTAACAGTGCTTGCCCATCATGAGATAGGCACTGTGCTTAGCTGATTCATGTGAAGAACAGAAGAGAGAAGTCTCTGGCTGGGCTAAGATCCCTGGAGAGGATGAGGTGATGAACACCTGGATGTGGCCTTGGTTACTGCTTGGTTCAACCATCACACCATATTGGAAATCAGCAGAGAGCTACAGTGATGAGTCCTTCAACACTAGGGCAGCAAAGGAGGAGTTGGATCCCGGTCTCTGTTCTGTGCAAGCATCAAATAATTAGATTTCCACTCAGTGCAGAAAGAACCCTTCAGGATATTGTTGTACTGTTAATTAAATTCACTCACCATCTCTGTGTAGTCCCTTGGAAGACCCCTCAGCAGAGCTTCACCTGCCTATGTTTGGAGGGGCTGGTCTGGATGATGGTGGGATTTTGATGAGTTAGAATCACAGGGTTGGTAGAATAGCTCATAGCCCAAAGGAATATGATGAGACCAAACTTACTGTGATATGAGCTGAAATATCAGAAGCAGAGGTGCATGTCGGGATTGTAGCAGGTGGGCCTGACTCATTCTTAGGGAGGAAATAGGAGTCAGTATGAGCCAAAGGCTAGTAGGGACACACATGCCTGCATTAAGAAAAAAAAAGAAAAAGAAAAAAAGGAACACAAAACAGGGCTGGGGAAATGGCTCAGCCAGAAAGGCACTTGCTTCCAAGATTGATGACCTGAGTTCAGTCCCTGGAATCTACATGGTAGAAGGAAAGAACTAACTCCTGCATGTTGTACTATGACCTCCATACCCAAAGTGGCATTCACATGCATGTATGTGTGTTGTGCACATGCGCACATGTGTACACATACACACTAAAATAAATGCAAAAATTAAAGGATTGCAAAAAAGTGTTCTGCTGAGTCAAATTTTTTTAAAAAGGCAACCATACCAGAATAGTTACATCTGCTTATATCTACACATAAGTAAATAATTGCATACAGAAAGGACATAGATACATACACCTTAAAAAATTATAACCACTGGGTAGCTCACCAAATTAGAGCTGATTTTCATTTTCTTCATTTAAATTTCTCTGTTTTTAAAAATGCACATTAAGTTATTAAGGCACAAGGTTCAGAGAAAGCTTGTGAGGTGGACAGCCTAGAGTCTTTGTTGGGAGAGGTGTGAGCAAGCCCTAAATAAGAAGAGAGCCCACTTCATGTCTCCTAAAGGGCAGAGTTGGCTTTCAAGTGATAGTCCACAACCTTCCATGCCAAATCCTTGCCAGGGTACCCAAGTATAGGGTGCCCTGTCCTAGGGCACCCACTGCTGCAGCCCATCGGTCAGAGGGCTTTGTCTAGCTTGAGGCCTCCTCCTCTCTCTATGGGAGCTTTTTTTTAACCCCCTGCTTGATCCCTGGGGTCACTGTTTTTCCAGTCTCAGCTTGTCCCTCATTCTGCTGCCAAATTTTGATGACTGGTAGGTATAATGTTATGGTTTCATGTGTTCAGGGCTTGGAATTCACTGTGAATTAAGAAGCCAATGATGGTGACTTCAGCTACACTGGCCAGCAAGAGCTAACTGAAAGTGTTTGCCCCAAAGCAGTGCCTTTGCTGCAGATTAGAACCCTGTGACGGAGGGAGCATAGCCATTCTTACTTTGCACACATAGAAAACGAGCATAGCCATTCTTACTTTGCACACATAGAAAACGAGAGACAGACAGAGAGGTGAATTTGCCTGTGGTTGTTGACATAGTAGATAGAAGAGCTGGAAGTTCAACCTAGCTCTTTGATAAAATATATATATCTGGAGTTCAGCAAGATAGTTGGTGGATAGGTGGATAAAAGCATTTACTACAGAGCCCTGGAAACCAAAGTCCAATTCCCAGAACCAAACTCATGGTGGGAGTTATCTTCTGACCTCTACACGTGTACTGTGGCATGTGTGCACAATACTCACCTCTTTTCCTCCTTCCCCTCCCTCTCATACACACATGTGATGATAATAATGATCATGATGATAATAATAATAAATATATGCAGATGGGGTGATACCATACCCGAGACTTATCTTATAATACTAGGGACTGGAAACAGAGGAGACACAGTGTTAATCACTATGGAAACAAGGTGAAGGTAGTACCCAAGTGTAGGGAAAGAGGACTAAGAGCGTCAATATTCCATTATTGATGTTTTTGAATATGGTTTGAAAATTCTAAAAGGTTTATAAATGTGAGCTTCGGGCTTTCTTCACAAGCAACAACTATAACAATGACTTTGTACTGAAGCGCTTACCCACTATGCCAGATGATGATGATGTTATAAGCGAAGGGTTGAGGCTCCTTACACATTCAATGCTTAGAGAAGTGTTGTTCTCATCTCCCCAGAGAAGGATGTGCCTTTTCAATGAACCAGTTCACCTTTGCCAAGGTAAAACTTCAACAACTCCCAGCCAGGCAGCATTCACCAATGAATGCTTGCAAAGCCATACCCCCAGAGAAGCCCGCAGGCTGGGAGAGGAGGGAGGAGGCCACGGAGACCGTCAATTCCCATAGAGTGTGGGAAGAGCTGCGTTCTCAGAATGAATGAAGAAG
This sequence comes from Peromyscus californicus insignis, assembly GCF_007827085.1. NCBI lineage: Eukaryota > Metazoa > Chordata > Mammalia > Rodentia > Cricetidae > Peromyscus > Peromyscus californicus. The sequence continues at coordinate 96,552,416 of NW_026294606.1, forward strand.
CGTGGGAGCCCAGGGGAGGAAATGACTCAATTTGGAGAAAAGTGGCATTCTCACTGGGGTTTTAGGAGTGGAGAGGCGTTTCCGGAAAAGAAGCTGTGTACCCTCAGACCAGAGTCCTGAAGGGGAGTAGGTGGCTTAGCCAGGAAAATGGGAGTTGGGGGTGGCACCATGCCTCCTGGGGACAGTATTGAGCTGTCCAGGTATGGCTCTGCGAGGAGCAGGAAGGGGCTGTCAGGGGTTTCAGGAAGACTTTCCAGAGGGCGATGTTGGCAGGTGGAGAAATGGGGAGTCCAGTGGGGATAGGAAGTAAGGGATACTTGAAGAGACAGAGCTGGCAAGATCTGAGGTGTGCTACTCAGTCCCTGTTTTTAGGATCATTTTATGCTGTCTGCAAGTTGGGTAATTCCCCCAAATGGTGGAGAGGATTCTCCACAGCGAGCCATGTTTTGAAAGACTGTCAGGGAGAGATGAGATCTTGGGATAATTTGGTTTATTTCCATCCGTTTCAATTAGCACTGGAAACAGATGGCCTCATCAGCCCTGGAACTTCCTTATGTTCCCCCTGTCAGCATCTGTGTGACTCTAAGGTCTAATTTTTAATTATCCCTGCCCATTTGCAGGGACATGAAGGGGAAACGGGAACATTCTAACCCCCTTTAAAAAAAAAAAAAAAAAAAAACGTTTTCCTTTGCATCTTTCCTGCTTGCCTGTAAGCTATTTTTTTTTTCTTTTAAGCACCAAGGAATATCTATTAGCCTAGGGTCTGTGTTACCATGGTAACAAGACCAAACCAGCCCTAATATATAGGGAATCCAAGGGTATAGTTGAAGGAGACATTATTTTCCAGTGACTGGCTAATGTGTTGGGCATAGCCTTGTCAGATTGGACTCTGGTCCTAAAGCAGGATTCAAAGGTGATCAGAGTAGAGTGCATGTGGCTGGTGGATAGTAGCCAGCCAGACCCTCTAGAGTCGTGGAGAAAGGTGTGTATGGGAGAGGTTCACACACAAAGAGTTTGGTAGAAGGTATTAGGAAGGTGTGTGGCAATTCCTCAGTACCAATAAGAAACAAGTCATAGACTCTCCAAGCAGTGTAACAATATTTGTGCAGGGCTAGAGAGATGGCTCAGCAGTTAAGAGTGCTTGCTGATCCTGCAGAGAATCTGAGTTTGGTTCCTAGTACCCATATCTGGCAGCTCACAATTGCCTGCAGTTCCAGCTCCAGGGGATCTGACTCCCTCTTCTGGCCTCTGAAAGCATCTACATGCATGTGTACACACACACACACACACACACACACACACACACACACACACACACACACACAGAGGCATATATATGTGTATATATATATTAAAAAAAATTAAAATTAAAAAAGGAAATGTTTGTGTAGTCTTTAAAAGGTCTTTTATATGCCGTGCAAATTCTTTAAAAGTCCCCAAATTGGTAGTTCCATTTCTGAGACCACGTCCCAAAGAAATAATCCTCCAATGGGAATTAAAAAAAAACTAAAAGAAAGACATATTCAAAATATTTGCAGCTATACCAATAAAACAAAAAAGCAAGCTAGGTATGCATGTATGGGGAATAGTTGAGTGAATGCTGTTGTTGTCATGGCTTAGAGTATGTTTGGGTCACTGTAGTTGTACATGCTGATAGGAGTACATAAAGCAGTTCCTACTTTTTTACACAGTATGATTGGCGTGTTCCACCAAATGCCTAACCCTAAACAAAAGAAAAGCAAAAACAAAATCCCTCTACAAAAAGACAATTTTGGAAACAATAGAACACATAAAAATATCACCAGTCATGGGAATATGGGAGGTTTCTGTTCATTTTCTTTTTTCTTTCTTTCTTTTTTTTGTTTAAGTATTTGTAAAAAGAATATGCTACTTTCCTTATGCAAAGAAAAATAACAATTCAACAATTCAAGTTCTATAATTTGGAAACAGCCAGCCATGTTTCCTGATAAGTGTTCTATGTTTTCAGAAGGTATAGAGACAAAAGGTACTTGGGTTGGGGTGAGGGATGATCTTTTTTATTGTTTTTGTGACAGGGTTTCATGTAGCTCAAACTGACCTTGTACTTGCCATGTAGTTGAGTACGATCTTGAGTTCATGATTCTCCTGCCCCCACTTCCTAAATCCTGAGATTACAGGACTAAGGTGGTTTGAATAAGAATGGCCCCATATGCTCATAGATTTGAATGCTTGGTCAGCAGGGAGTGGCACTATTTGAAAGGATTAGGAGGTGTGGCCTTGTTGGAGTAGGCATGGCTTTCTTGGAGGAAGTGTGTCATTGGGGGTTGGGCTTTGAGGTTTCAAGGGCCCAAGTAAGGCCCAGTGTCTTTCTCTTCCTGCTGCCTGTGGATCTGGATATAGAATTCTGAGCTACTTTTCCAGCACCATATCTGCCTGTGTGCTGCCATTTTATCTCCCATGACAATGGACTAACCCTCTGAAGCTATAAGCCAGCCCCATTTAATTGCTTCCCTTTATAAGAATTGCCATGGTCATGGTGTCTCTTCACAGCAATAGAACACTGACTAAAACAACTAACCTTAATTTTTAAAATTTAAAAATTTTTTAAATAAAAAAATTTTAAAAATTAAAAAAAAAATCACTTCTTTTTAAAAAAATATTTCCAAGTTTTTGGCTATTTTTTTTTGTACACAAAGAACTGCTTTTATTGTGACATTTTACACATATATTTTCTCATACTTTATTCTTATTCAACCCTCCCAATTTTTTCCCTCTCCATTTTGTGGATGTTGCGTCTCATCCCCCTCCCCTGCATGATATATAATTGTATAATGCAGGGCTCTGAGTAAAACAGCCACTGTCTTCACTGAAGATGGTGCTTTATTGCAAGAGACCATCATTTCCTCAGGGAAGGAGGGGCTTCGGGCCTTGCCATCGCCTGAGGTTCCAGCTGTCCCTCTCAGCATCTGCATGCAATCCTGCCCTAATGGCACATGGTCTGTGGGAAGGGACATCTTGGAGGTGTCAAAGTATATAGGATGGGGGATGCTAGTTGAAGAGGGGCTCTATCCATGGAACAGTTGGGAAGCTGAGTGAATATCTTCCAGTGAGGACACGTTGGGGTCTTTCATACTCCTGTCAGTAGCCCCTCATCGTGTTCTGGAAGCAATCCAGGGATAGACATATCCAAACTTCTCCAAACTCTCCAAATAGGTCCCTCTGCTGCTTTCATGACATGTCCATTCCATCATTCTCTCTTGTCCCCACTGTCGATTTCTTCCTCCCCTCTCATAGTTTTGGGGCCCTTTATATTATTGCATATAAAATCTAGGCATTGTGTGAGATATAGGACCAAATGATTCCGTCTGTCTCCATTGATTTGACAGATGAGTTCTGTTAGCTTCCAGATGCTTCTAAACGTACACTCTGTGCTAAAGCCAGATGATCTATCTGATCTGTGTGAACACCCAGGCCTCTGTGCAATGCGGGGTCTATCCTTGGTCTTCTCATTCTCTCTTACTTGGGATTTCATGCAAGCTTTAAAGAAATCATCCAAGATGAAGGCAGTTTGGAAGAGGACTTCCTTTCTCCCTCTGTGTGTGCAGATTGCATTGGGAAAAAAACTGCCCAGTGAACGTCCCATCCTTTGGCATTGTTTTCCTTTCCACAGCAGTCTCCAGAGTCTTGGCACAAACATCAGCTACACAGCCACCCACAGCTGTTTAAGAAACCAGAACAGGCCTAGAGTAATGACGCTGATGCAGTAGGTATTTGAGCCCTGAGTACCGTAGGCAATAGTAGTAATGGGGGTAATGATGATGGTTATTGAGTTCTAGGAGCACGCCAGCAGCAGGCAGCAGCAGCCAGCAAGCTGCTTTCCAAGCTTCAGTGCCTTTCATCCTCACAACTCAGTACAAGGCAGGTGCATTCTATTTGCTTTGTAGAGGAGGAAATGGAAGATCCTAGCTCACACTCTGCTCAAGGTCACAAGGCTGAGATGTGGAAGAGCTAGGACTTAAATATAGGAATACAGTCCTGAGAATCTCTCCTGTCTGTCATAATTTTGCTATTTAGGGCTCCTTGTTAGAGGAATTATGAGGGATCATTGCAATTTGTGTGTGTGTGTGTGTGTGTGTGTGTGTGTGTGTGTGTGTGTGTGTGTGTGTGTTCATGTAAGTGCGTGTGTGCTTGTGCCCGAGGAAGCCAGAGGACAACCTTAGGTCTTATTCCTGAGTTGTCTTTTATCTTGTTTGAACATTTTTTATTTTAATCTCTCTCTCTCTCTCTCTCTCTCTCTCTCTCTCTCTCTCTCTCTCTCTCTCTCCCTCTCTCTTTCTCTCTCTCTGTGTGTATGTGTGAGTGTATATGTGCATGTATGTCTCTTTCTGTGAGCATAGGTGCTTGCATGCCACTGTGTGCATTCAGTGGTAAGAGGACATTCCTGGGTGTTGGTTCACATCTTCCAGCTTGAGAAGGGGTCTCCTGTTCACCTCTGCATGTGCCAGGCTAGCTGGCCCAAAAGCTTCTGTGGAGTCTCCTGGCTCTGCCTCTTGTGCCTCCATAGGAACAACAGACTCCAGACATTTGCTACCACATCTGGATTTCAGTGGCTCCTTGTATGGCAAACACTTGGTCCACAGAGCCATCTCTCCAGCCATACCTTGCTTTTTAAGATAAATATTTCATTGACCTGAGAGCCTCACCATGGAGGCTGGATTAGCTGGCCAGCCATCCCCGGGGATCCTCTGTTGCTACCTTTCAAGTACTGTGATTACAGCATGTCCAGTTTATTTTTATGTGGGTTCTGGGGATTCAAACGGAAACTTCATGCCAGATTAGGGCAGCCTTTACTAAAAAAGAAAGAGCAAAATGCTCAGAAGAACATTCATACCCTACTGAAACTTCACTTTCAATGTGGTCAGGAGCACCAAGAGAAGAGTGCAAAGGGGGTGATCTTCTCGCTAGGTGATTCAAGGTGAGGCTATCCCATGTTTGAGCTCTACACTATGTCATTGTACACCAGAGAATGGAACTGTCTTTAGGAAACCCCTATTAGAAGATGCTGGAAGACTTGAAGGCAGAGAGAAAACATCATTTTTTGATTGAGCATGGATATAACATTGAGATAACTTAATACTAGATTTTTGTTTTTTAGCGTGGTTCTGGGGATTGCATCTAGGGGCTTCACACATGCTAGGCATGGAATTTCTCACAGCTCTACAAACCCCAGCCCCATTAAACTCTTATCCTAAACAGTGGCCTGTTGGACTCAGCTTGTACTAGCTCATAGGGATCCATGATTTCAAATTACAGGAATCTAGCAAATCAGTTGATAGCACACGAGTAGCTTTAATTTCACCTACTGGGACTGTTTATACCAAGAAATTAAAAAAAAAATGCTACAAACTCCCCACCCTTTAGAGCTGGTTGGTAGAACAGCCACTGGCCAAAACTTCCATGCTTCTGTTAAAACTTCTCCAAGGCATCTATGACCATAGACTTTGGGGTGTGTGTGTGTGGATTATCTGTTTTTTCTCCTGCCTTGTAGAATTTGTGTGGGCAGAATGGAGATGTATTCAACAGCTTCCTTGCGTCTCATGATCTCATTTCCATTACTTCATCTCGAAGGAGAGCAATAGAAACTACTGTGGAGAAATGTGCTGTAATTGATTATTGCATATAAAGTAGATGAACCAGGCTTCCTTCCAGCCTATACTCTTTAATGAGCTATTTTAGTGCTGGCCCTGCTAAATGTCTGAAATTTATAATGCTCTGGAAACTCATCAGTTTCTGAGGGTGCAATGACTATTAGGAGAGGAAAACAACACCCCCTAAGATAGAAGGCAAAATCAATTGAGTGCAGAGATTTTACACCCTCTATATCCCCCCAAGTTTTATCCTAAGCCTTTCTGTTTATATTTTGGCCACAGAATCTCAAACCTTTGATTTTTAACACCTCAGAAGCAAGTCAGGGACCAAACAGAGATTGCTAGATATAGCACAATGGACAGGGCTTTGGAGTTGTGCTACTAGGTGGCGGTCTTCAGTGCATGTGCTGTCATTGGTGAGGTGGTAAATATGCTGTTGTCATGGTAGTGGAGGTGTAAGGGTGGGTAGGGTGTCTCAGGTAGGGGAAACCCTGATTTGCAGCCTTTGCTGACGTGTGATGCCTTTGATGCAACTAGCTCTGTCTGTGCTGATTTCTAGCTGTGATGTGTACAGTTGTCTCTGAGGAGCTGATGCAGGCTGGCTCCTGCCCAGCTCTGTGTTGTTCAAATCTCCGGTCTTTAGTGTTTCAGAGGAGTGGAGAGTGCTCAGTCCTATAGAGAGGTAGAAATAGGTACTTTCTCACAGTTAGCTGGGAGAGGCAAGATAGACTCCAGTCAGAAATGGGAGCTACTGCCCTTATGTGCTGTCTGTGAATCCCATAAGAGCCACCAGGGGGCAGCAAAAGGCTCGCAGGACAGGACGCAACCAGAAGCGGGATCTGAGCATCCTGGTGAGTATAAACCAGAACCCTCTGAACCTGCATCAGGAGTGGGAAGGGGCTCCAGAGACACACCAGCCCACCCATGTTCAGATTTCTTCTCAGAATTGCTTTCCTTTCTCCATGGCTTCCTTAGCACGGATCACTTCTAATACTAAGAGAACATTTTCATTGGCTCATTCCATTTGTTCATTGCTTTTCTGGTGTGGTACTGAGGTGTGAACAACAGTGAACAATAGGGCTCTGGAGGGATGGTTCCGCTCTTCATTCTCACAGTAACAGACAGTGGCGGGAACTGAGAGGCCCTATGAAGGGCAACTGGTCAACTGGATGTGAGTTAGGCTGTGGTCTTCTCTGCAGATATGAGAGGCTGTGGACATCTCTGCACAGATGTGAGAGGCTGTGGTCTTCTCTGCACAGATGTGAGAGGCTGTGGTCTTCTCTGTGTACAGATGTGAGTTAGGCTGTGGTCCTCTGTGCACAGATGTGAGGGGCTGTGGTCTTCTCTGCACAAATGCGAGAGGCTGTGGTTTTCTCTGCACAGATGTGAGGGGCTGTGGTCTTCTCTGTGCACAGATGTGAGTTAGGCTGTGGCCTTCTCTGCACAGATGTGAGGCTGTGGTCTTCTCTGCACAGAGGTTCAGACCCACTCTATCTTTTACAGCTTTTCTCATGCTTATCATTATCATCAAACAGACTTGGCCGTGAATTCAGGGATCCCCTCACCTGTTTAGAGCAATGCCTTTTATTTTTAAAAGTTGTCTTAGTTACTGTTCTATTGCTATGAAGAGATACTATGACCAAGGCAAGTTTTAAAAGAAAACATTTAATTTGGGCTCATAGTTCCAGAGGGTAGAAGAGTTCCTGAGCATCATGGTGAAGAGCATGGCAACAGGCAGGTAGGTATGGCACTGGAGCAGTAGCTAAGAGCTTACATCTGATATACAAGCATTAGGCAGAGAGAGGGAGAGGGAGTGAGAGAGAGACAGACAGAGAGAAAGAGAGAACGAGAGAGAGAGAGAGAGAGAGAGAGAGAGAGAGAGAGAGAGAGAGAGAGAGAGAGAGAGAACTAATTGGGAATGGCATGGGCTTATGAAACCTCAAAGCTTACCCTTAGTGACTATCTCCTCCAACAAGGCCACACCTCCTAATCATTCCAAAACAATTTTACCAGCTGGGACCAAGCATTCAAATATATGAGCCTATGGGGGCCATTCTCATTTAAGTACCACAGAAGTGTACTCCCTCCCCCTCCACAATTCTTTCCTTTATTTTTTATTGATTAATTTTGTTCTTTGATACTTTCTTACATGTGTGTAATGCATTCTGATTACTTTCTCCCCCACTTTTCCCCCTGTATCTCCTTTCCATTCCTAACAACACCCCTCTCATCCCTACCAGTCTCTTTCCTAGATTCATGACTTCTGGTTTTATTTTGTGACCCATTTGATATACCCAGGGCTGACTGTGTGACCACTGGGTTGCAGCTATCCACTGGAGCCTGGTAGGGTCACCAGTGGGCATTCAGCTGAAGGCTATGATTGCTCCTGTCCCTGAATCTCTCAGCAGCCAATAATCCAGCAGTGGGAGGTAGGTCCTGAGCTTTTCCACTATCCATTCTGACCACCGAGGAGCACATTTCTGTGTAGACCCAGGGTAGGTATGCTCAGCTGCTTTGAGCTCATGACTGCAATGCCTATGTCTTCCCAGAAGATGGTGTGCTGCAGCTCTTCTCCCTCCCTCCTCTTCCCAATGTTCAGCAGGCCTACGAAGAGCTCTTATTACTTCAATTTGATGGATGAAAAAGTGAAGAAGGGATGACAATTTGTTCATGGCCACTCAGATCATTTATGTCATAGATGAGCTTCGGATTCTAGCCAGCTTAATAGCACTACCATTACCGACATTCCTAAGCAACCCTTTGGCTAATGATGGCTGTGCTCAGAATCCAGGCTGAACCTCTTTCCCACACCTCTTACCACATTCCTTTCTAATCTTCATCCTCCATCTTCCTTTCCTCTATGTCTTTGTCTGTCTTTGATTTGAGATAAGGGTTGATTTTCTTTATAACCATCATTGAATGGACACTGAGGAAGTAATAAGCTCAGATTCTACTTACCAGAAGGCATTGAAAATTCCTGGTCACCCAAATAGTTAGCTCAGCTCTAATTCTCCAAAGACTGTGAAGGTGTAGCATATAGATTCTATTACCTGAACTGCCAATTTATTCTATTATCCATAATAAGTAGTAATGACATTTCTTAATTGTGCTCATAAAAACCTCAATAGACTTTACTAGAATCATGTCATAGGAGATGAAGATCCAATCTCATACAGCCAAAAAGAAATGCTACTCTCTGAATGAATCTTTCACAATTTTTTAGAGATGTCACACACTCAGTGAATCACTTCATTGGTTTCAGGGGATATCCTAGTTAAGAGGAATGAATTCCACTCGGAGGGGTAAAGGTAAGTGACCTACTTAGAGAAAGTCCGCTGGCCTCAAGGGGAACAGAACACCATGACACCTTTTTGTCTTCATCTAAAGATTAAAAAGTAGATCTGAGTCCCTGTCAGAGGCAAAAGAAGAGGGAGGTCTATTTACCAGACATGGAAGTGTCCCAGCCTCAAATTTACCATCATAGCTTTGGCCCTGCCACTTACTCTCCTACCCCTCCATTATCAGATGTAGGGCTGCTATAAATTGATGTCTTCTGCCTGTTGATGCAACAGAAGGTACCACACAGTTAAGCCCTTTTCCATTTTTTTTTCTTTTTGGTTTTTTCGAGACAGGGTTTCTCTGTGTAGCTTTGCGCCTTTTCCTGGAACTCACTTGGTAGCCCAGGCTGGCCTCGAACTCACAGAGATCTGCCTGGCTCTGCCTCCCGAGTGCTGGGATTAAAGGCGTGCGCCACCACCGCCCGGCGCCCTTTTCCATTTTAAAGTTAGGCAATAAAGCTCTCCTGCCTCCCTCTGTTCTCTTGGCTGTAATTCCTGGTTTTCTATGGTGGTCACTGTGTGGTGTTTTATAAGCTCCAAATAATTGATATTAATTTCCAACTGCTGCCATAACAAAGTACCGCTTGCCTAGTGGCCATCACCAATACAAATTTATTATCATTCTGGAGGGCAGGAATCTGAAATGGCTTTCAGTGGCCTAAAATCAAGATGTCAGCTGAGATGCGTTCTGTCTGAATGCTCTAGGGAAATGTCTGTTTCCTAGGTTACCATCTGAGGCTTTCAGCATCTTGCTGTGGCCTTGTGCTTCACTCTTTCAATAACCTCACAACTCCAGTGGGCCTCCTGGATCTCCAGGATAGTCCCCCTATCACAAGACCCTTTATTTAATCATATCTGTAAAGTCCCTTTTGACACAGAAGGAAATATATTCACAGGTTCCAGGGACGAAAACATAGACATCTTTGGGGACATCAACATTTGCTGGAGCCACTATTCATTTGTTGTTTCCAGTCCAGTACTTTCCTTGATTTCTTCTTCTTCCCAGTCTTTACTTCTAATTGACCAGCAAGTCCCAGTCACTCAACTTGAAGCGTTCCTCAAGTCTAACACTTCCGACTTCCTCTCACCTCTGCCACCTAGGCTAGTAGCATCATTTGCCTGGATGACTCCAGAAGCTTTCGCTAAGCTCTTTTTACTTCTTCTCTTATTTCTTCTTTTCTAGAACATTCTATTCTACACAAAGGAACCAGAATGGCGCACGCACACACACACACACGCACACACGCACGCACGCACGCACGCACGCACAGAGGCAACAGGCTAACAGAATCCCTTTCTTCACATGCTCCAATAGCATCTTTCCCATCTTGCTTAGTTTGATTCTAAGTTCACCACTGATCTGCCTTGATTATGCCCCATTTCCTGTTTCTCTGACCTCAGAGACTGCTACTTCCTCCTTTGTTTTCCCACCATAGCACACTTGCCTCACTGATGTTTTCTTAAAAGTAAACAGCTTTTCCCCCTCTTACGTCTGCACTAGCTGTTTCCTCTTCCTCAGACGTTGTTTAAGACTGCTTTGCTGTCTCCAGACCCTCTTGTCTTTGACGCCCTAACCCGTAACATCTGCTGTCTTTATCTGTCCCCCAATCCTTTCCCCTTAATGGGTTTTTTTTTTTTTTTACTCAGAACTTGTCATTACCAGAACTTATGTGATTATTTCTTTGCTTATTTTTTCTTCCCATACAAAGTTCAGTTCTGTGTGGGCAGTATTTACCACTTCCTCCAAATCCTGAATAGCAACTAGGTACATGTAGGTGTTTGATAAATATTTGACTGAATGAATGGCATTCTGGTTCCCTTGATTCTCCCAACAGCCCTGCCAGGTAAATACAGTTCTTGCAGGATGAGGGTTTGATTTTAGTTTGTCATATGCCAGCTGAAAGAGTCTTAGGCAAGTGACTTAAGCATCCCAAGCAACAGTTTCTCAACTGAAAATGGGGAACTCAAATAAACTGCAAGGAACCCTATGCCCAAAGGAGACAAAGCAATGATACTCTAAGAGGAGGTGAGTGAAGTGTAGGTCACATTCATTCCTTCTCTTGGCCACTGGGAGAACATGGAAGTTGAAGCTGGAGACCCTGGTACTTGTATCTGGCTTTTCTCCCCTTCCTGGAGACTCAAGGGGACTAAACTTCCCAACCTTCTCAGTTAGGCAAGGTCATGTGGCAATTTTTAACCAATGAGATTTGTGTGGGAGAATGTTGCCTCAGTCCTTGGAACCCTCTGTTAGAATCCAGCTTGAACACACTTGAGTCCCAGTGTTCATTCTTCTATGAGTTAACACAGTGCTTCTGTTAAACAACAAAAAACCCCTTTGTTGTTCTTCCTCCCCTTTGGATTTCTGTGAATTCATGGAGGCAAGCAAGAATGCAGGCAGGAAGAGCAGGGAAGGGGAAGCTTAGGGTGCTGTGGCCAGCATTAATGATGAACTGTTGCATCTCAAGGATAGCTTCCTCAGTAGGAGGAGGCCTCAGGCATTGTGCTTCTACTGTGAGTTCCAAATGGTGGAGGATGAGATAGGACTGAGAAAAGAGTCCTCATAGTCAAAATTCAGAAATGCTGTAGACAATATCAGCATAAAATTCTGTAGGTAAGAAACCCGTTTAGCTCCATTATCTAGTGCTTCTTGAATTTACTAGATTTTAAGCTTGTAGGATACATTTCCTGAGAACCTTCCCATCTTACAGCATAGCAGTGACAGCCTAAATGTCACATTATATGCCCAGGGATGGATGAATAAATGAAAATCCAGGGTACAATAATATACAGTGACCTTCTGAATCTGCCAGCCAAAAGAGGTAGGCAATACAAAATGTCATGGTAGAGATGCAGCTATTCAAAAGTTACATTAAGTGTGCATGGGCCTGGGTGGGTGTGCATGAGTGGAGACTAGAGGGCAAGGTTCAGGAGCCAGTTCTCTCCTCCCATCATGTGAGTCCTGGTCATCAGGTGTGGCAGCAAATGCCTTTATCTGCTAAGCCACTCTACCAGCCAGAGACATAGCTTTTTGACACGATTTCAGAAGTTTTAAGTCCATAGAGGAATTTGGGTTTCTACTCATAATATATGAACCTTAATAGTTTACCACTAACTCTACCATATATCAGCCTTTGCTAACATCAATGCATTTCTTTCAGCTGTATGACTTTTTTCCATATCCCATAGCAGTCTGTACATTATCACCCAGAACGAGGGTCCATAATTTTCTACTAGGATCCCACAGTACAACAGTCTGCATTTGTACAAACAAATAATTTTATTCTGTAAGATCACTGTTTAAAATGTGATGAAAAGTCCTTTCTTGCCTGCAATTTCTTTACAAAGTTAGTTTTTACTTCATGTAACTGGTGTTTTTCATACATCAGCAAATGTAGCATTTGAGCCTCCAATTCTTCCTTTCCCTTTTCTGAAGTATCTTTTGATGTCTCACATCTCTTACTCTTTGGAAAATTTGATGTAAAAGTTAACTCTCTGTAGCCTGTTGCTGTTTCCCAGATCTGGGAAGCAAGATCTTAGTTTTAAGTAATTTCTTTTCTCTGTGTCTTGGGTTCTTTATGCTAAGAAGTGCTGTTGAAATAGTTAAATCCTAGAATCTTTCTCCTTCAACATGGCCATCCTGTGCATACTAATGCCATTTTATGTGAGGCTAAGCTGTCCTCCCCTTCTCCTATGAAAGAATGACTTCAGGAGTCAGTGATTAGGGGTGCAATCTAATGAAAGAATGTATCTTCTGACCTCTGGAATAGAATAACCTGGGTTCAAATTATGGCCCTCTCGCTGCCTGGCTGTGCACTCCACTCCAGAATAGCTGCTGTGAACTCCAGAGTTCAGTCTCATCAGGAAAATGGGGATGATAGTATGATCTAAGTCAAAAGAACTGGGATTTGAACATAAGGGAATTTAAGATCCTTAGTTTGGTGTCAAGTACATCACAAACATGCAATAAATTACATTGACTACAGTGTGTTAAGCCAGAGAGAATATAGAGTCATTAGACCAGCCCACACTTCCCTACCTGCTGTTTCTAGAAAGGCAAACACCTTGGGAGAAAAAGATAAAGAGACTTCACATCTGTCCATTCCACTGGACAAGGGTGCTATACTAAGGCCAAGAGGAGAGAGAGGGGTATCTCCTGGTAACAAGAGCAAAGAGTTCCCTTAATGAGGCATGGAACACCTTGAGATTAGAAACTATTTAAACATCAAAAGGTAATCTACAGCTTGCAGAGGGTTTTCATAGGTGTCAGGAACATACTCCTGAGGCAGGAGTCCTGAGCCCATCTCAAAGGTTGGATTAGGGCAAGTAATGTGTTGCTGAGTTTTGATTCAGCAAGGTAACACCTTCATGATGTTTCTCTGGGAACTGGTCCCACTTCAAAGTGCTAGAGCTTTCTTTACTGTAATGATGGTGAAGACCATGGTGGGGTAGGAGGTGGTGGCTACTGTGTGGGCAACAGTTGAACAATGCCCCCAAAGAAACCTGTGGCAGTGACAGCCAGGAATATGTAATATTATGAGCTGGGGATACAGCTTAGTGAAGAGCACTTGACTAGTGTGCAAGAGGCTCTGGGTTCAACCCTGTAACACACACACACACACACACACACACACACACACACACACACACACACACTAGTTGCCACTGAAATTGAGTATGACTAGAGAAAATAGACAGTATGGACTGGATGTGGAACACAGTGTGTTATTTTGAGAATGTCGATGAACATGGTCTAGGGTTGGGTTCTGATGTTCACTCCAGAGAAGATAAAGAATTTGGGATGGGGTTTGGGTTGATAGTTCATTTCATTTGAAGAAATTGGGGGTATAGTGTGGATTGGAAACTCATTTGGAGATGAGGTCCTTTTCCAGAAAGAAAGGCCTGCAGGAAGTCAAGTGTACTATGTGAGACAGGAGGATGGCTTAGTGTGCAGTTTCAGAAACTCTTTGCTGACTTCAAATACCAGATGTATCATTTACCAGCTGCTCTCTTCAAGGTGTTTCCTCCACAACAAAACAGACATGGGAGCCCTTCCTCTTGCCACGCTATGAGTATGGAAGGTGGCTTCTGTTTCCTTCTGTAAGGCATTTCTGTCACTCAGAGTCCCCATTGGATGCCCTGTCTGCTTCCCTCTCCATTGTGAAAGTGTCGGTGGCTTGAAAAACATTGATGATTTGGGAAAATGAGGTGCCTTTCTTCTGCCCGAAAATTTACTTTCATATTTGAAGTGCTCTTCTACCTGCTGGAACTGAGAACAGCTTCCTGTGGGTTAGTTATCCAGCATTGAATGCTGAAGGAGATTCAGCATGCCTTCACACTCCCCAGGGAACAACATGATTGCACATGCTTAAAACCATGCACACTGCTTCTACCTGTATTCAAAGATGCCATGGATCTTTCTCTCACTAAAGGTCCCTGCCTGGGAGAGAGTGCCTCATTGTTTAAAGACCACTGAGCCAGGAGTCCAACAGCTGAAGGAGAGGGAGGGGGACTTCTGGAGACAAAGAAAGATGTCACATTCCATCCATCTTGAGAATGCAGAGTGCACATAAAGAGCATTCAGTGTCCCTTGGCATAAAAACAGCGGAGCATTCTGCTGCGGAGATGCAAGAGACTTCACCACCCATTTAACAGAGCATTTCTTGCTTTCCAGACTTCTCTCTCGAGCTATTAATACGACAGTCTATGCAATTGTTTTTGTAACTGCTTTTGGGAGGCACATGAAAGACATTGTTCAAGAGGAGTTTCCATTTAAATATTATTTCTTTGATCTTAATTATTTGTTTAAAGAAAAGCTACATGGAGGTAGAGTGTCCTCACATAGACACACTGTAAGGAGAATGGCTACAGCTCTATGTCTGGGCACAAAACAAAACAAATGCTCACAGTCCCAACCCTGACTAAGGCCAAAGGCCTGGATGAAGAAGTTGCAGTGACAAGAGTCATTGGGATTGGGATGGTGTTGAGAGGGCTGTGAAGTTGCCCTAGAACGGTTTTATTATAGACTTATTTTGAGACAGGGTCTCATCTAGTCAAGGGTGCCTTCAAATGTGCTAATGTAGCCAGGGATAGCCTTGAAATTGTAACCCTCCTACTTCCACTTCAGAGTGCTGGGATTACAGGCATGGACCATCATGCCTTATGTTTTTCTGAGTTTTTAGTGCACGTGCACACATGCACACATGCGCCTGATATGTTCAGGAGTCCACAGAGGCTGGAAGAAGGCATTAGATCCACTAGAGCTGGAGTTACAGACCATTGTGAGCTTCCCAACATGGGGACTGGGAATTGAGCAGCAAGCACTTGTAAGAACTAAGCTGTCTCTCCAGCCTGTTCCCCAAGTACTGTGGGATGGTCTGTATGTCAAATGTGTTGCTGATTGGTCAATAAATAAATCACTGATTGGCCATTGGCTAGGCAGGAAGTGTAGGCGGGACAAGGAGGAGAATAGAGCTGGGAAGTGGAAGGCTGAAGAGAGACACTGCCAGCCGCCACGATGACAAACAGCATGTGAAGATGCCGGTAAGCCACAAGCCATGTGGCAAGGTACAGACTTATAGAAATGGATTAATTTAAGCTGTAAGAACAGTTAGCAAGAAGCCTGCCACGGCCATACAGTTTGTAACCAATATAAGTCTCTGTGTTTACTTGATCGGGTTTGAGCGGCTTGGGACTGGCGGGTGAGAGAGATTTGTCCTGACTGTGGGCCAGGCAGGAAAACTCCAGCTACAAATGGCGCCCAACGTGGTGGCAAGAGTTTCCACCTAAAAACTGAGAAAAAAAGATTCTAAAACAGACCTAAAAACAGCTTCCTAATTGTCTCTCTCAAATGAGCGGCAGCTGTCGGCTTGAGCTACTGGAGGGTTGCTGGCGTGCGCGCTCGACCTGCAGTATGGCGGGAATGAAGTCTCTGCAAATGGCACATTAAGCTGCATTGTGGATTTAGCCTTTGCTAGTACAAAACAAAAAAAGAGGTTTCTGAGCTACATGCTGCTTGGATAAAAGCATAGACCCGCGATAGCTCCCAGAGCTGGCGGTAAGCATACTGCCGCCATGTTGGGAAGCTGAGGTGGGCGGAGCCAGCAGCCACAGCTGCTACAGCTTAAAGCAACAGATTCATAATAAGACAGATTCAGATGTAATAGTTTAAAATGTGTGTAAAATATACGTAGGCTTAAAAGAGACAAAAAAAGGTGATATATACAATATAGAAACAAATACATGGTTTAAAAAAAAAATAAAGTCTTTAAAGAGACAGTAAAATTAATATAAAAAATAAGCCACGTAGAGATGACTATTACACAGAGAGTCTGGATTGTGTTGTCTTTGGGATTCTTAACTACAGAGAGATATTTGATTGTAAAGGAAGCTGAGTTAAACCAGTATGTATATTTTAAAGATACTTTGACTTCAAAATTTGGATGTAAGGATATGTTGCTTTGGAAAAGAGTCTCTTTTGTTTCCACAGAAAGCAAGAGGCTATGGATTTGTTCCAGAGTAAGATACATCAGGTTTGACCAGCCAAGACCCCCTGAAAGGTCTCCGATGACACCATGGCCCAGATGATCCAACATCCAGAACCATTTCAAGACAACTGGCTCAGATGATACAGCCTCACGGACTACTCCATGATCCTAAAATTTTCTTTGTTTCCCCAAAAGATACAGCGCCCCCCTCCAGCAGGAAGTAGTAAGAGAAGCTACGCCCAAATTCCCAAATATACCAAGTTGACTTTGGAGATGTGTAAAGGTTAAAACCTTCCTTTTTAAGAAAAGAAAAGGGGAAGTACTGTGGGATGGTCTGTATGTCAAATGTGTTGCTGATTGGTCAATAAATAAATCACTGATTGGCCATTGGCTAGGCAGGAAGTATAGGCGGGACAAGGAGGAGAATAGAGCTGGGAAGTGGAAGGCTGAAGAGAGACACTGCCAGCCGCCACGATGACAAACAGCATGTGAAGATGCCGGTAAGCCACAAGCCATGTGGCAAGGTACAGACTTATAGAAATGGATTAATTTAAGCTGTAAGAACAGTTAGCAAGAAGCCTGCCACGGCCATACAGTTTGTAACCAATATAAGCCTCTGTGTTTACTTGGTCGGGTTTGAGCGGCTGTGGGACTGGCAGGTGAGAGAGATTTGTCCTGACTGTGGGCCAGGCAGGAAAACTCTAGCAACACCAAGTTTTGATTTTGGAATACTTTTTAGAAAACCTGGCCATATCCGTGTACCTAGCCATTAGCTCCGTGGGTGTCGCTTTCCTTTGTTATGTCTTAATGATGGATCATTGGTGGGGAAGGATCAAAGGGATGTGTAGCGTCGATCATCAAAGGACCAAATACAGCATCCAGTCAATTTCATGGTTAAGGTCTTTCCAGGCAAGAAGCCGAGAGAAAGGAAGGAAAAGCTGCCACTGGCTTTTTAACCTGTTTCAAAAATTTCTCAGAAGGCACCACTCCACGACCCAGCACCAACTCTGCTGCTCTGAGATCTGTTTTAGTCTTCCAGTCTCCCCTTTAGAGCTTATGTCTTTCTCGGGGTCAAGGAAGAAGCGAAATTGATTTTAGAAAGAGAAACTGTGAAAAATGGTTCTGGGCTAGTCTCTTCTCCTGCTGAGTCCATTTGATGCACAAAGTGGGACAGACACTAGATGCCGGAAGCTGAAATGGTTCCTTTTGCTTATTTGACTCTGGGCAGAGAAAAGCCACACTGAAGAATCCCTTAATCTCCCCAGTATTCTTTCCATGAATGAAGTATATTGGCCCAGTTTTATAGATAAGCTTCAAACAACGTGATCAAGACCAAAGCAATAATTATTTGATAAAGGTGACTCAAGTTCATACTTGTCAGATCAAAATTCCAGAAGGTACTTAGACCTCACAAAACAGTGTCACCAGCTAAGCACCAAGTGCTGAAACACAGATGTCTTGGGGACATTGCATATTCAAACCATAAGAGAAGGTACGCTTCCTCTTGATTAAAGAAGTAGAGACGATTTTACCCATCACTGTTCCTCTCTTCGAGATGGCCACATGATCAGAAAGAAATTGTTTTCATGAAATGAAAGAACTGAAGGCAGAGCTGAATGTCACAGGCCTTGGGGGGGGGATTTGTTGACCCCAGATCTTAATGAAAGAAATAAATTTCTCTGTAAGAAATAAGGAAATAAATCTGAAGGTCTCAGAGGCCAGCTTGAGGAGTATGAAGAAAAGGAGAAATGGATGGAGTCTTAGAGAGGGTTTGGCTATCTTAGGGTGCTGTCTCCTGGTCTCTGAACCCCATCTTAAAATGCTTGGTGTATGTTAGGGCTGAGAGCACCTGGGGGCAGCGGAGGTGATGATACTGATGCTGGAGGGACACGTACTAAACAGAGATCCTGCCCACAACTGCCAGGAAGACAACAGATCCTGAGCCCCAGAAGAAGCAACTACTGAAAAATCATTTCAGCTTTCTATAGATTATAGCATTGAGTGGAGGATATGAATCAAAAAGCTTGTCTAGGGAAAGCAGGACTCCAGCAGACCTCTGTCTTAGGTACACACAGGGACAGTGAGGCTCAGAGAGGCAGAGTCGGCTGAGAAGAGTCCCATAGCCAGAAAAGAGCTTTGGGTGTGTTTACTTTAAGAGCTGTGGACATATATTTCTTGTCTTTGCTTGGAGAAGGGGATAAGGGAAGGCTGACAGGTATCACGAGGGATATGTCTAAGCTACAGCAAAGGGCTGGGTGGGCAAAGGACCCCATCTCATTCACATGTATGCCACTAAACTCAAAAGCACTGACCCAGGACAGTTCTTATAGGAACCATTTTTCCAGCAAAAGTAGTGTAATAGCTGTGTGTTTCAGTTTGAGTAAAAAGCAAGCAGGAGGGGACCTTGGGGGATGTTTTTTGCCCATCTCTTTCATCTTGCAGAATGGGAAATTAAGTCCCAGAGGAGAAAGCCATGTGAGCAGGTATGAGGAAGCCTTCTGATAAATGCCAAAGGGATTTTGTGCACGTGCAGGCAGAGCACAAAACAAGCCTGACAACAGGGCAGTTTATTCTGTTAACCTGAGGCTACCCAGGGGCAGGGAATGGTGCTATGGCCTCCCGTCTGGTTCTTTCTCCCTAGCTCTGTCAGTGACGGTCAGCAAGCTCATAGATGCCTTGTCTCCAGATCTCCTGTGAATGCTGAGACCTAGAGACGCTTGCATGGGGAAGCCTATGAGTTGGAGAATCTTCCCAAAGCTCACCACTGTGGCCAGGAACTTTGGGCATTGAGAGGCCTCAAAGATAGCCTAGTGGTTCTCAGGCTATAGTACATGCAGAGATCGACCTGATAGATCCATGTGGGCTGAGGCCCTAGAGTCTGCATTTTTGTAAGGGTCTTCTTGAATGGCAGGCAGCTCAGGCAGTTCTTAGATAACAACATGGGGACATGGTATAGTGAACAGCTCACAGTTTGGGAAGCCATGTATGAGCCCAAGTTCCTCCATAGGGAAGAGACTTCATTCCTCTGTGCTTCACTTTCTTTATTTACCAACAGGAGTTTTGGGTACGCAAGTATAATGAGAAGCTCTCAGAAGTGCCTGGTCTATGAGAGAGCACCATCAACTTTAACGCAACTTTCTCCCCCTTCCATGAGAAACTCTCAGAAGCGTCTGGTCTATGATGAGAGCACCATCAACTTTAATGCAACTTTTTCCCCCAACCCCGCACCCCCATTTTCAAGGCTGCCTTTTTCCTTGCCCCCTGCCTAAGTATGATCCTTGCTGTCACATGCCACATCTCCCCACCTCTTCCATTCCCAGCTGTGACAAGCCGTCAGCAGCTGCCTGTCTTTTCATTATAAAGAATTAATCTCTTCTCATTCCAAGGCCAAGGCAGGAAAAGAATGCTCCCCTGCAGCCCATAATAAGAAGCACATCCTACAGTGGTTTAGGTGCCTTTGTCTGCTCCATTGAAACATGTCTAACTCTGCTGCCTTGTGCTGGAACTGGCCTTGGTAATTACTGTAATTGTGTGACTCGGAGTGGCTCAGCAGGAACACAGTGCCTTTTTATCCCAGGACCTTGTAAGAGCCTTGTGGATGTTCTATATGCACTCACACACACAGACACGGTTAGTGGCACAGAGACATGCAGAGACAGACAGACACACAGACAAAGACATACACACATGGGTGAGAGGAAGACAGTCTTATCTAATATAGTATTTGCTGTGATGTCAGTTTGAGATGATCTTCACGGGCTCCTATGTTAGGAGTTTCTCTAGATGATGGAATTCCAGCAAATTATTGCATCCTGATGGTTCAGGCCCAGTCAATAGTTTAATCCCTGGATGGATTCATGATAGAGTATAACTGGGAGGTGGTAGGAAGAGAAGATGGTGCTCATTGGAGAAAGGAGGTCACTGGGAGTGTGCCCTGGAAAGACATGCTTTTTCCCCTGTGTCATTTCCACTCCCCTCTGTTTCCCAGCCACTATGAAGCAAATGGCTTTCTTTGCTACAGTCACTACCTGATGTTCCGCCTTGCTGCGGGTCTAGAAGAAATGGGGCTGGCTGACCACGGACCAAAATCTATGCAGCCATGAGCCAGATTACACCTGCCCTTCTCAGGTACTGAACACAGTCACACAAATCCGACGAATGTATTCCTCAAGTTTGGACTCAGCAGCAACTTCTGGCAGTAGGCGCTAATCTGAAATGAAATTTTCATTTTTTCTTTTCTGAAGAGTACAGAATCCTCTGACTTATTGTTATTCAAGTAGGTGTGGGGTGATTAAGAGAAATGCAAATGTCTGAATATCTCAAAAGAAGTAGTCAAATCAGGACAAAGGAACTGTTCATAAAGACATGAAATTAAGGGATAAGAAGAGCAGATAGAAGAAACACAGATGCATGGGCGGGACTCAGCCAGCCACGGGCACCCTAATCCCCAGCCCCTGACCGGATTCCAGAGAAACCCCCTAGCCCACACCTGCAGCTGAATGCACCAACCAGGAGCCTGCCATAGTGCTGCAATTGGGCACTATGGTGATCTCTTTGTGATGAGGAAGCATGACCCAGCACACTACCAGGGCGACCTGAGTGGGATAAGGAGAACTATGTGCAGGTCTGAGGCTGTTCACTACAGGCCTGGCAGGGAGAGGGAGAACACAGGCCTACCTGGTACCTTGCAGTACCAGCCAGATGGACACTATTAGTGTAAGCATGGGAGAAAAGAGAGAGAGAGAGAGAGAGAGAGAGAGAGAGAGAGAGAGAGAGAGAGAGAGAGAGAGAGAGAGAGAGACAGAGAATGGTTCAGGTCCTGTGGACAGAGGCATATCTGAAGAGAAGAGAGAGGAAGGGAGTGTGCTGAGATGGTTAGGGAGCTGAACTCTCGACCAGCGGCAACACATGGGAAAGTTTGCCCTGAACTTTGTTGGGCAGCACAGCAGTGATCATCCTGTTATTGAGAGCACAGCTGCCCAGGCCCAGACCCAAGGATATGACTTGGCCCACCCCATCATCCACCCCAACTATGATCTGCTGGAGCATGTGAAGGGACCTGATCTGCAGACTCAAAACTGCAGGATCTCCACAACACAGAGCAACAACAGGATATCCAGGATGAGCCCAAGAGTAGAAACCAGAGACCTCGAACCAGACCAATGACACTTTGCAATGAACACAGGCAAGTAAAGACATATGGACAAAAGGGTATATAGTGTGACTCAAGGTCACACTGGAACTCCCATGATGAGATTTTAAAGTTCTTCTCTTTTTATTTTTTTTTATTTTATTTTTTCTCTTAAATTTTGTTTTATTTGGGGGTGCACAGGGGCAGAGGGCTGATGCAAAGGGACAGGGAAATGAATGGGATCAAGATACATGATGTAAAAGACATATAGAATAAATAAAATTAAAAAAAGAATAATAACCAAGGTTAAAGAGCTAGCACTTAAATTCAAGTTGTCCAATCACTTCTTTCCACATCTCAGGTACAGCCTAGGTCTTTCTGATCAGTGCAGGCCTCTGTGTGTATATAAAGCATCTCTGCGTTCATTGTTTATGTTTCTACCACATGAAACATGAAGATGGCAGTGCAGATGTCATTTTCCCCATCTTTAAAGATGGTAAATAAACCAGCTGTGTTGATGGACACCTGCAAGCCCAGCACTTAGGAGTCAGAGGCTGGTGGATCTCTGTGAGTTCATGGCTAGCCTGGTCTACATAGTGAGTTTCTAACCAGCCAGAACTACACAGTAAGACCCTGTCTCAAAAAAGTAGGGGAGGGAGTGGCTGGAGAGATGGCTCAGTGGTTAAGGGCACTGGCTGCGCTTCCAGAGGACCAAGGTTCAATTCTCAGAACCAACATGGCAGCTCACACCTGTCTGTAACTCCTGCTCCAGAGGATCTGACTTCCTCACACAGATATACATAAAGGCAAAATACCAATGTGCATAAAAAAGTAAGTAAATAAATAAACAAATAAATAAATGTCAAAGAATTAACTTGTTTTTTAAAAAGAAGAAACACAGAGGAGTCCATGTGTGTTCACACTGGCTCCTTTTGTTTCTGGCTCTTTCAGGAAAGGGCAAGTGTCCTAGTGATATGTAACTGTCAATTTGACATAGCCCAGGGTCACATCTGAAAGGAAATCTCAACCGAGGAATTGCCTAGATCAGATTGGCCTGTGTCTTTATTAATTGACATTGGAGGGTTCAGCACATAGTGGGTGGCGCAACTCCCTGGGTAGACAAGAAAGCTAGTTAAGCATAAAGCAGAGGGAGCCAGTGATTGAGCCAGCAAGCAGTATTTCTCTATAGTTTCTACTGTACTGCTCTAGCTATTAAATGAATTCTGAGGTCAGAGGTAACACCTGCCTCTAAGTTCCTGTTTTAGTTCCTGCCCTGAATTCCCTCAGTGATCGACTGTCACCTGTAAATTAAAACAAACCCCTTTCCTCCTAAGTTGCGTTTGGTTATGGTGTTTGGCACAGCAACAGAAAGCAACTAGAACAGGAAGCATAATTCATTACAAGATTCATGGTCTCCCGAAGAGGGAAGCAAACCAGTTCTTTAAGAGAGAGTTCTCTTTGTGTGTTTCTTCATGAGCCCTTGTAGATCAAATTTACAGACTCCCCTATGAAATACCCTGGAGATTCTATAGCAGCATCTCTTGTTGCAGAACAGAGAATCACCAGCACACTATTCATTAAAAACAGCTTCATGGTCAATCAGAGAGGTACCTTGATTCACTACATTCTTCAGCTCTGTCTTGCCCCAGCTGGGGAAGAGTAGGAAGCCTAGCTTGCTTCCTTGCTAAGTCTAGGGACACTTAGCATCAATGACAGCCTTTTCTACCCCTCAGAAAAGATTTGGCCTGGGCATGCTTCATAACACAAATTTCAGGTGGCCACATTCAGCATCAAAAATGGCAGGAGATGGAACAGATGGCTGATTCTGGTCCAGAGTGATGGAGAACTGAGCTGACTTTGGACTCACTGAATGTGCGTATATTTGCATACACCATGTACCTGCATAGACTTTATATATTATATACATTCATATGCACACTATACACAGACACATTATGCACATACAAATAAATTTAGACACTTCTGAGTGTAATTCATGCGGGTGTCTTCTAGCCTCCGTGAGGTGTGTGGAGTCACTTTGTTCCCATCACCAGCTCTATCTTTGTGAATCTCTAATATGGCATTTTGGAAATCTCCCCGGCTTCCTCCTCCTCCTTTACTCAGGCTATTGCTTCCAGTATTTGTAAGGGCTCTGCCTCTCTACTGGTTTCCTCCACTCCTAACCTCCACATGCCGCACCACATCTGACTGGAAGCAGCCAAGACTTATGGAGGCTAGAATTTTGTAGAAATCCCAGTTCCTAGGAGCTGAATGAAGTCTTGCTTGACTAGAACGGCATTTGAGCAGCAGTTACCTTGCTATCCCTTCTAGAGCTTCAGCTCTGTGTGGATATGATTTGCTTTTTAGTCAGATGACATATAGTTGACCTATTTTAGCAATACCAGCTGTATTGGTGACTTTCCCACGACTGTGATTAAGGAGGAGGCTCCTGGCTTCCTGTACTAGTTCACAGTTCAAGGAGGTAGGAGGAGTGTGAGGCAGCTGGTCACACTGCATCACAGCAGGAAGCAGGGAGATGGGAGCTGGGGTTCAGCTTACTATCTCCTTTTTTTTTCCAGCCTGGGAACCTGGCCCATGAGATGGCACCGGCCATATTCAGGGTGTGTCTCCCACTCGCAGTTAGGCATTTCTGGAAACATTCTCCTAGATAAACCTAGAGGTGTGTTTCTTTGGCGATTCTAAAGCTAGTCAGGTTGGCCCTGAAGATCTGCCATCACTCCAGGCATCCCTTGCTTGCTGGACCCTCACTGCAGTCTCTTGGTTTGCACGCCCAGAAGATGAGGTTTGATGGCTGTTTTCTCTCGCGTGGTTATCTTTTCTCCACTTTACAACGGACTCATTTTAGTGCACAAAACATGAGTAGAAACAAATGGGCCCGAGAAGTTAATGCAAACTCATGCAAAGATATGGGATGATTTCCACATCATATTATCATATTCATCCTCCTCCAGCCCTGTTAAGCCAGGGAAGGGAGGTGTTTAACGGTTCTTCACATCTCCACCTCTCATTCATTTTATACAGGCTGCCTAGCAACACTGTCACAGAACACTTCACATTCCAGTTCCAGCCCTCTATTTCTGTTAATTGGAAAATGTTTTGTTTCAACTCATCAGCCCAGTATCTTTCCCATCAAAACATCATTCCACTCTAGGTACAACACCCACCACTGAGGGGCCTGTGTGGTTCGAAAATCAGAGGACATGAAAGGATGTCTGTTTTTCCACATATGCCCGGACTTCAGATGAAGCATTGCAACACACACATGCACACATGTATATATGCACACATGTACACATATGTGTACACAAAACACACATGTGCATGCACATTCACACTGCATATGAATGTATACACACATTGTACATTCGCACGTGCGCGCGCGCGCGCACACACACACACACACACACACACACACACACACACACACACACCAACCTTAAAACTCCTGAGGGACTTACAGTCTCTCACTGTTAGCTAGTTGTTTTCAATACCTTCCTTACATCTTCCCATAGCAGAGCTCTAGGGTGAAAGGAAAGATGGATGCCTTAGAATTGATTATCTAGCGGAGACACACTTGAATAAGGAATAAGCTAGATAGGAAGGAATGATGGATGACTCCTGCCTTCTGACCAACTTAATTTTCACTATCAGCCCAATCTCTCTCTCTCTCTCTCTCTCTCTCTCTCTCTCTCTCTCTCTCTCTCTCTCTCTGTGTGTGTGTGTGTGTGTGTGTGCAAGAAAGAGAGGGAGAGAAAGAATTATTCTAGTAAACAAACATTAACCAGGAACCTATACATGCTTAACCCCAAGATAAATAAAGGAAGGATCCTGTGATGAACAAAGTAAGAAAAGATAGATATGCTCAGCTGGGAGGATGGATGCATCTCTCTCCACTTTTAAACCTTCATTTTCATGGAGGGAAGTAGGTCTTGAGAAATGACTGGAAAAGGTTTTCCACCTGTGCTATAGAAGACATTAGCCAAGTGCACCATGTATGTCACATAGGTTCCCAGCTGGTTCTGGGATCTGACATTTTAGTATTGGTCACAGCAAGACAAGGAGGACAGAGGTCATGGCAGGACACAGGAAACAAGGAGACAAGCAATGCATGAAGGAGTCTAACAAGGGAGATGGCCAATGCAATTACTCCAGCTTCTCTGGGGTGACAAGAGAGGACTAGCTAGCTGTATGAGCTATCCAGAGGGAAGAATGAAGGACAGAGGGATTAGAGCATGTGTCTGAGGAGGAGAGATATCAGCCTTGGCTTCCTGCATGGATGTCAATGGCATTAATTGGGACATTATGAGAAAAATGTTTCTCAGTCACCAAGTTATACTTAGCTTATAGGGCCCACTGTGTCATCTTTGGCTGGCCTCTGAGACCACAGAACAGTGAGCTTGCTGGGTCAGATGGCATGAGGTTGGTTAGTGAGGAAACCCTGTGTTTTTTTTCAGCCAATTATATTATATTGCTTAATGCCTTTGCTTCACATTCTTGAAGCTCTCATTCACACAATAACGTGAATTTCTTCAAAGTATGTCTTTTGATAGCATGCTGGCTAGTATTATAACAACTTGACATAAACTAGAGTTGTCTTGGAAGAGGGAATATCAATTGAGAAAATGCTCCCATCAGATTGGTCTATGGGAAATCTTGTGGTGAATTTTCTTGATTGATTATTGATATTGCTTAGCTCACTGAGGGTGATGCCACCCCTGGGCTGTGAATCCTAGGTGCTATAAGAAGGTAGGTTAAGCAAACGCTGAGGAACAAGTCAGTAAGCAATATTCCTCCATGGTCTCTGCATCAGCTCCTACCTCCAGGTCCCTGCCTTGAGTTCCTACTCTGATTTCCTTTAATGATAGAATATGACCTGAGATTTGTAAGATGAAATAAACCCTTTCCTCTTCAAGTTGCTTATTGCCACAGTGTTTTATCACAGCAATAGATACCCTAACTAAGACTGAGAGAACTTAGGTTTATGAACCAACTCTATTTTTCCCTACTTTGCCACCAAATGTGGATGCCAAGTAATCAGTGTTTTCCTAGGGTGATGGGAAGAGGCAGCCCAGATCTAGAGTCTTCATTGGCCACCAATTGATGTCTACTACTCAGGGCTCCACCACCAAACACATGGAGGAACGGAGTTTAGCATTCTTTCAACCCATAGATCACCTCCTCAAGTGCAAAGCAAATCTTCAGTTACCTAGTGTATGTCATGGCTTGAATATGAAATGTCCTTCACAAGCTCATGAGTTTGTACACTTGGTCTCCAGCTGATGGCACACTTTTGGGAGGTTGTGGAACTTTTAGGAGGTAGAACCTCACTGGATTAAGTGGGTCACTAATAGGTAGGTTCTGAGCATTATATAGCCTGATCCCACTTTAGCGTGAGCTCCTTATGTGCCGAGATGTGAGGACTACCTCATGGTCCCACCACCTTCTTACCATGATGAAATTGTGCCTTATTTAACCATGAACCAAAATAAATGCTGAACTTGTGTCTGAGAGGTGTTCTGTCCCAGTAAAGAGAAAAGTAACTAATGCAGTGTTGTGGTGGTTTAAATGAGAATGGCCCCATAGACTCACATGTTTGAATGCTTAGTCCTCAGTGCAACTGTTTCAGAAGGATTAGAAGGTGTGGTCTTGTTGGAGGGGGAGTATCACTGGGTGTGGGCTTTGAAGTTTCAAAAGCCTCATGTCATACCCTGTTAGCTCTCCACCTTATGCTTGCGGATAAAGATATGAGCTCTCAGCTGGTCCTGCAGCCATGCTTTTGCTCCACCATTATGGACTCTAACCTTCTGACACCATAACTCCAGTTAACACTTTCTTGGCCATGGTGTTTTGTAACAGTAATAGAAAACTAATTAAAATGGCATACTTTGTAACAGTATCTCCTACTTTCGGAGAAACTCATTGCAGACAAAATGGTAAGGGGTTTGACAGAGCAGTCTTTGGATTAGACAGAACAGAAATCTGGTCCAACTATATCATTCTTCCTGGTCCTCTGTCAATAGTCTTATCTGTAGCCCTGTAAATTCTGCATTAATAGAAGCTGTGGACAAGCCAAACCACATTGGTTACTCTCTGTGCTCTGTTGAAAAGCACCTTCATAATTGCAATGATCTGAGGCTGAATAGAGATTTTGGGGACTGAATTAGATTGAATTTAATTACCTCTGTTAAATTTGCCACGGGACCCGAGTCCCTGTAGTCATTTTTATTTTCCAATATTAAAGGTGAGATGATGGAAGATAATACTTTAATAAAAGCAATATCTTTGAAATTATAAATCATAGATATACCTTCTGTTGTAACAGTTACATCTCAGGAGTTCAATAGCAGTAAGAACCCTTTCCATTTTTTATTTCTCTTTCTCTCCTGGTATCTCATCTCCGAGCTAAGAAGATGAGCTTAAATTTCCTCTAATCCTGTCCCCCTTTTCTCTCTCATTCTTCCAAATTGGCCCTTCATTAAGAAAGTGATGTTTCACTAGGACCGGAGAGACTTAGGTTCTATTTTGAAGTCTCCATTAGGCCAAGAGGGTAGATTACTCAACAGTACCTCTCATCTAAGTCCTTCAAGCTCTGGTGCTTGGCTTGTAAACTTTGATTCACTGATGAATACACAAAGATGATTTCTTTTAAATCAAAGCAGTGTCTGTTAGCACTCCTGTATGACCCAGCTGTTCTGTGAGTAATGTTGCTCTGAGATCAGTCACCACTGATCAAGGGGGTGCTCTTTGCTCAGGATGGCAACAGTAAAATGGGGGAGATGATAAGAGGGTACCCTGAAAATATGACTGACTTGTTTAAAAAAAGGCAAAAGTCAATGTGACAGAAAAAGATCTTTTTTGCAATACACTTAAAAAACAGATATATCATCTTCATTGTAGATTCTTTCAAAGCCTTAATATTTCTTGGACAACAGTTCAATGTTATAAAAATATAAAAATACTCAATTATAAAACACTTCCATTCATACATGATATATATATATAATATATATGTATATGTGTGTGTATAGGTGTATTTATACATATCTATCTATCTATCGATCTATCTATCTATCTATCTATCTATCTATCTATCTATCTATCCATCCGTTTTGTTTTTTTTTTGAGCCAGGGTCTTACTATGATGTCCAGGCTGACCCGCAACTGCTTATATAGCTTAAAATCTAGCCATCTGCAGAACCTTCCTTGGTGACCCCTTGAAGATTCTCACATGCATCTGCTACTCACCAGACATTTTTATAATCTGTCCACACATTAAATAATGTTTTACAGAAAAGAATCTATTTTCTTATGTATGTCACTTGCTTCCCCCCAAATAGATGTTAAATTTCTGGTTCTCAGAATCATGGTCACAGGCAGTGATGCGCTAGTAGATGTTGAACAA
Source organism: Peromyscus californicus insignis (assembly GCF_007827085.1). NCBI lineage: Eukaryota > Metazoa > Chordata > Mammalia > Rodentia > Cricetidae > Peromyscus > Peromyscus californicus. The sequence continues at coordinate 96,581,419 of NW_026294606.1, forward strand.
CTGACTTCCTGGGAGCAAAAGGGTCCCATATGTATATACATAAGCTTGTGATAAATTTTTCTGGCATGGAAAATATGTGTTAGACAATTTACAAATATAAATACAGCACATAACACTCCTGTCGAATCCACGGATGTTGATTTGTTCTCAGAGGTTGCATTTGTTGATTTTTCCCACACCTTTTGATCTGGAGCCAACCCATGGGGACCATTCAACCATGATTTGACAAATGGAGTTGCATTCCAATCCAATTCCTCCTTCACAGGAAACTTGGTGCAGTTCAGCGCATTACGTGATTGATACCTGATCTACTAGGTACGTCAACTTCTTATTCTCAACCAAGTTTTATTAATAAGTGAATCTCTTTCAGCTTCATCACTTAGCAAGGCAGCTTTTAAAGATTAATTTGCATTGCTCACATTTCCTTTATTGCTGTTTCTGTTTTTGACAGTGCTGGGGATTGAACCCAAGGCCTTATGCATGCTGAGCAAGTGTTTTACCGCTGAGCAATTTCCTCAAAACTTCATTACTTTCCAAAGCCTATTAAACTGCTAAATACTAAATCAAGCTCTGACTGTAGCATTTGCCATTTTTCATGGGTTAAAAATTGCTATCAATGTGTAGGTGCATATGAGGTAGCTCATCATTAATTACACTTCCACCAAAAAGACAAAATAAAGCAAATAAACTTAAAAGCATATCTAATCAAGTAAAGGACTAATAGGTTTTAAATATTAACTACCTTTGATTTCAGTAACCATTTTAAATGATAGCTTTACAGAATTTAGTATTTAATGCAATGGTTCTATTGGATGACTGGCTCACGAAATCTCTGCCTAATTTAGCAATCTCACTTGAGAGCTGGTAGGGGCCAGTTCTAGAACAGCAGTGCCTCTGTTTTGTAATCCAATGTCTTCTATGGTTCTGGGCTGCAGGGAGAGCCTCTGAATACTCACCCTGTTGAATGAGGAGCTTAGGATTCAAAAGGGCCGATGGTCAAAGAGATTGCAAAAATAAGGCAGCCCTCTGACATCTCCCCAGTAAATACTGATGAAAAGTGACCTCTGGATAGATTGGGAACCCTGGTATCCCTGGTGAGGTTCATAGGCTGGTTCTAAATGCAGGACTACTAAGGATCTCAAAATTTCCCTTTAGACATAATGTTAGATATTGTCTTGACCAACACCTGCTCATTTCTATTCATACAAAATACACCAACTCAGTGACTCTGTCTTCTTCTACTTGTAACCAGAATATCACAAGACAGTTTGTGTAGTTGCATCAGAACTACTCTAAGGATCACTGAAGAAAGGAAGGACTAGGATAAAGGGCAGAGATAAAGGCAAGCATGGGGATATGCACATTTCCAGTGATGTGTGTTTAAAAACCAGCTCCTCCCCTGAGCAGGCATGTGGTTTTGGAGAAGCTGCTGAACATTCCTGAATTAGTTATTTTCTTGTTGCCATGACAAATTACTGGACAAAGGCAGCTTAAGGAAGGGAAGGTCTTTTTTTGCTCACAGTTTAAAGATGCAGTCCATTATTGCACATAAGTCGTGGTGATGGGAGAGCGAGGCATCTACCTGGTCATATTGCATTTGCAGTCAATAAGCAGAGATCAGTGACTGCTAATATTTCCTCCTGTATATTCAGTCTAAGAACTCTTCCCTATTCATGATGGATCTTCCCTCTCTAGTTAAACCTCTCTTGAAAGACTTTTACAGGCATACCCAGAGGTGTGTCTCCTAGGTGATTCTAAATTGCTATGACCAAATTTTAAAGCAAGATTTAAATAATATTTATTTCCTCTTCTTGCACATCTTCCAAACGGCTTTGGTCAGTTTGTTACTACTCTGTGCCTGCCCCTTGTGAAATAAAAATGGATAATACTGTCTACTTATGATGGATGCTGTGAGGATTAAATGGAACACGGTCTGTATAGGGTTCTTAGAACAATGTTAAGTGCATGGTCAGAGTTCAGTGTGAATTGATTTCTATGCCTGTTATGTTATAATTATCATCAGACTCTTGCCTACATGATCCAGTGCTGTCTCTCTCAATGCTACTCTTCTCTTCTTGTTTTAAGCCATGGACGCACTATTAGCATCAGTGACCACCTATGCTTTGGCAGGTCCAGTAGTTGTTCTTGTTTTTTTTTTAAGGATTTTTAGGGGGAGGGCATGAGTGTGGGCACTTGGTTGTGCAATGGATGTGCACATGAGGTCATGCATCTTCCTCAGCTGCTCTCTCTCTTATTTTTTGAGATAGGGTCTTTCACCAAACCTGAAGCTCAGCAATTTGTATAGACTGCCCGGCCAGTAAACCCCAGGTATCATCCTGCCCTTCCTCCTCAGCTTTGGGATTATAGGCATTTACTGTCATGCCTGGCTTTTTATGTGGGTTCCAGGGGATAGAACTCAGGTCCTAATGCTAGTAAGGCAAGCACTTTACCAACTGAGCCAACCCTCTTCTTGGCTTTTTCCTTAAACCCCAGGAGCTCCAATGATCTTGGCTATTCACTTGACAATTAACTATGGAAAGCCTTGCCATGGTTTTTTAATTGTTGTCTAAAGCTATTATAGGAGCATCACCCATTGCTATTCTTTGCTTTTACTTCTCCCTAAGCAGACATTAAAATCATTGCTAGTAAAAAAAAAAAAAAGGGCCATGAACTTTTTCTTTTGACGGACCTAAACTACCCTGAAGGTAGTATTGTATTTGGTATCACTCAGCAAAACGGATGGAGAAGGGAGGAGGTTTCATAACTAAACTAGTAAATTAGTGCTATGAGTATGAAATTAAACACCATGTCTGTCCTTGCCTTTGGGAAGCTTATAGCTTGCTGAAAGATATGGAAAATAAATATTCAATTATGTCTCTTCATTGTAAGTACATAGTGCTGAGAATACAAAACAGGGACTAGAACTGCAAGGATGTTTTCCAAGACACACATGCTAAAGCAAGACCTAAAGAATTGAACAGAAATGGACCTTAGGGAAGCCTGATGTCTGGTGCTAGGGAGAGAGGGTCTACCGGGATATTCATTTCTATAATAAGGCCTCATGTAAACCTTCTGGAATGTCTGAAGGTTGTTTCCTCTAGTCATATTGTACCAGTTTAAAACTTTCTGCACACAGGAGACTAGCAAAAGTGAGCTGTATGTCTGGTCCAATCCACTACTCAGGAGATCCAGTTGTCAGTCAACCCTATGGAACTGGGTCTGTGTGAGCCTGGAGAAGTGATGGTTTGCATAATTTCCCAGCCCCGTGTTTTCAGTGACATAGTGGTGAGGGCATTTACACCAGGGAAATTGGCAAGTACTACTCTCTTTCTAAGGGCCTATTGCCAAATTAGTTATTAGCACACCCCTGTGTGTAGTTTTACTTGGGATTTTTCTCTCCTGCTTCCCACCAGGTACAACCATCTTCATAGGTTTCTATATTACATTCTGCTAAAGGAAATTCAACCCCAACCAACTATATTGGAAGCTTTGTGCAACTACTGCTGTTGGGACCTGTTCCACATAGAGTTTGGCCAGAAAAGCTGAGAGTTAGTGCCTGTGGGGTCACGTTTGACTCATGGGCAGTGACATTTAATGACAAATACTCCTTGCTCTGGTTTTCCAGGAAGACAGTTCTGAGATGCATTCCTAAGTCTCCCCAGGGCCTGGGATCAAGCACTTGCCACTTACAGCAGGAGCTACCTTTGAAAATGTATCTTTTTTTTTTTCCTGAATATTCTCCTTCTACCTCCCTCTTTTGTTCTGGGATCATTGCCCTGGGATCATTGCCCAAATGATTTTCTGCATGCTGTCTGCATCCCAGGCCAAACTCACCCTAAAGCTGAATCTATTGACATTTGTATGTCAGTCTCAGGACTGTCCTGTTGTATTAATAAGTGGTAATATGGAAGTGGCCTATGATGAACAAATAGCCCACTGTGATGTGTTGAAAGCCTTGTCTGGTCTCCCAAGACTAATCATGCCTTGCTCCCATGAGGAAGCTTGGGAAGCACTCATCACATTGTAAAGTAATTAATTGATGGATCAACATATCAATATTCTCTTCTTCCATGTGTTTGACACTGGGACATTGGTGGGGCCTTGTCTCCCTCACCTTACAGCATCCCCTAAGCCAGACTAAGTACTAATAAAATTTAGATGAGTGAATTAAGTAAGCACTTTAAATATATCTTTAGCACATCTTGGAAGAGTCATTAAATACTAACTGTGGGTGGATGGTGAAGAAATGAATTACAGATGTGAGTCCAAACCATTCACGTGCAATGTGTGATGTAAAGGGGAAATTTAACAATGCAAGCTAAGGAAATAAAGTAAGTAAGGCTTTAGCAAATGTAAACCTGTTGTGACTGTGACATGTTCCTTATGGGCTCAGGTGTTTGAGTGTTTGGTACCTAGCTGGTGGGACTATTTGTGGAGGTTGTGGAATTTTTGGGATTGTGGTCTAGCAGAAGTGAGTCATTGGGGAGCAGACCTTGAGTGATATCTGCTTCTGGTTCTGGTCCAAAATCTCTGCTTCCTGGCTAGCTTTTACGTGAGCACCTGCTGCTGCTCCCCTGTTGTTCTACTGTGGATTCCCACTGTGAGGGACTCAATCCCCTGAAACCACAAGCTAGACAAACCCTTCTCCCAAGTTGCTGTTCTCAGGTATTTTTGTCCCAGAGATGTGAAAATTAGCCCATATTTCCTAAGTAACAAACAAATAAATAAAATAAAGGGACTGCCAGGGAGAGAAGCAGAAGCCACCACTACTGACAATTTTTAATGACGATCTTTCAAAAAAGCACCAACATGTCTTTTCCTCACCAGGGGCTTATGGTACACCTATAACAACATGGGAGGAAACACAAACATGGGCGAGCCACTTTCCAAAGCATTGAGGATGGACATTGGTACAATAAACCTAAGCAGCTTGTAATGCCACAAGCAGGGAGTTATGATGCACGGAAGCCTGAAGACTCAGATAAAGAAAGTCAACCATGTATAACAAGACAGCAGTGGACACTGGAAAATGGCTGCCACACAGAAACCAGAAGCAGAAAACACAGCAACCCAGACCTAAACTGAGAAATGAACTTAGCAGGGTAGGCAGAATGATCCCAGATCTACTAAAAAAAGGTTTTTGCAGGAATTATTTGAGGAGCCCTCCTCATCGAATTTTTAAGTGCAAAAACTTGTAAGGTTAGAATCTTAGCAGAAAACATAACATCAGGCACCTTCTATGAGCTTTACCTTTCCTTATGTGCCTTCATCTTAAGTTCCTGCCTTCAAAGATGATGAGTCGCATCAACCAGTGTACTGGCGCCTTCCTTTCCTTTGCCTCATTTGTTTTTAACCATAAGAAAATTATTTCCAGATTTGGAGCATCTAAAGCTATCAAGTGTCTTTACAGATTGTCAATGAGAGTCACATAAACAAAGCCTCACATATTGACACTGGGGGATAGCCTCCAAGGGTCTTTCTGACTGCAAAGGGGGAGTGAAAATTCCTGTCTGTGCCATCAGTCATTCTGAAGAACATCTCTCCTTCCTGGAACAACAGCTCTATTTATTCATTTGTTTACTTTGCAACCATTCACTTTGAAGGTGCTTTGATTTTTCTGTCTCTCCAGGTCCTGAGCTTTAGTAGATAGTAGATGCTCAGTGAAGGCAAGTTGTTTTATAATTAGTGAAAAAAAAAATACAGGTAATGATATGTAAATTGAAAAAGAACATCATCTCAAAAAATAAGTGAAGGGTGTACTATATATGCCACTTCTAAATAATATTCAAATCACATTTATTTATCTCAAGTCCTTACATTAATTAGCAAAGAAAGATTGATCTAAGTCTTTATAATAATTAAGAAAGAAAAGTTGATGTTAAGTCTTTCCTTAGGGAATTTGAGAAGTATTAAAGATCGAGTGATAGTGTCCTCCCAAATTCATGTGTTGAAGTCATAAACTCGATCAAAGAGCAATGCTATTTAGAGATGGGCTCTTTGGGAGGTATGTAGTATTGGATGAGAATAGGGAGGAAGGCGTCTAATGATGGGATTAGTGTCCTTTAATATGAGACTCCACAGAAGTTTATCTCCCTCCCACCCCTCTGTATAAAGACACAGGGAGAAAGCACACATCTAGAAAGCATTCCCATCAGGTACCATATTGACACCTTGATCCTGAACTCTCAGCATCAAAAAAGAGGTGTAGGAAGTAAATTGCTATTGTTGAAGCCACCCAGTCAATGGTATTTTGCTATGATAGCCCAAGAAGTCAGAACATGAAGCAATACACTAGAAATAATGCTAAAAGGTAAACTATTAAGAATAAAGTGAAGCCCAGTGTGGTAGCCCATGCCTTTAATCCCAGAACTCAAGAGGTGGAGGCAGGTGAATCTCTGTGAGCTGGAGGCTAGTCTGGTCTACATAGTGAGTTGTAGGACAGCTACACAGTGAGAGCATTTCCCAAAAAGGAGGAGTAGGAGGAAGAGGAGGAGAAGAAAAGAGAATAGAAGAGGAGGAGGAGGAGGAGGAGGAGGAGGAGGAGAAGAAGAAGAAGAAAAGAATAAAGCAGAATCTAAGTGAATAGATAGATAAGCAACATTGGTAAACCACTGTCATTTGTGATAAAAGAACAAACCAATTATACTAGGAATAAAAAGAGTACTCTGAAAGAATACATGCAGAGATGGAATTTTCAAAATTTATATATTTTTGTACATGTATAAGTGTTTACATGTATGTATGTGCACCACATGTATACAGACCCCACAGAAGCCAGAAGAGGACATTGGAACCCCTAGAACTGGAGTTACAGATGGTTGTGAGCCTCCATGTGAGTGCTGGAAACTGAAGTCAGGACCCCTGCAAGAGCAGTAGGTCCTCCTAACTACTGAGTCATTTCTGTAGGCCCAGAAGTGGCTGATTTTCTTTGGTTGGTTTTTGTTTTTTTGAGAGAGGGTTTCTTTGTGTAGCCTTGGGTGTCCTAGAACTAGCTCTGGAGACCAGGGTAGCCTTGAACTCTCAGAGATCCACCTTCCTTTGCCTCCCAAGTGTTGGGATTAAAAGCATGCACCACCATTGCCCAGCCAGAAGTGGGTTTTAATGGTAATATTGTGACTCTGTTATGTACTAAATGTCTTTTTGAAAAGTGACATAGTTTGATTTTTTTTCTAAAAGTACTCACACCAATGTCTCACAAACCAGAGCCTCAAAAACTGTATATGGCTTGTTGCCATTTCTCTGTGAGACATTGGGACCTGTGCTTCTTTTTCCACAATTTTTCTATACCTTGGGTCAGTCTGTTAGCTGGTGTACAAGTCTTCGGTAGGTAGTAGAGCTATTATATTTAGTATCTACTAAAAGTGTGAACAGATTAATTCTCATTCTCATAGAACACCAAGCTCAGAAGAGATACAGAATTATATATGCTAACTACTCACCACAGCAAAGTCTATTTCTAAAATTAATTTACATAGCAAATGTATGTTTAAGCCTTAGATTTAACATTGAAAAAAAAGAGAAGTATAAATCAAAGGTTGGGCTTAGATTTCACAGGAGAGAAGACGATGTCTTCTGTGTCCTTGCTCTGTGGTATACTGGTGGTATGGCATCCAAAATTTACAAGGGAGGAACCTCTGGTTTAGTGTTTCTTGCCACACCTTCCTTACTAGTAGACAGGTATGCAATTAAACAGAGGGCATGTCTTCCCAGGCCAGATATGCATCTTTCTTAGTAAGTAGCCACCATGCAGGGGCAGCATTATATGGCCAGGGCAGCCGCACAGTCCCTTTATCTTTTGATGAGTTTGTTTATTTGCCAGAGTGTCTTCTTGTGAGGACCATCCTAGCTGTGCATAGCTTTTTGAGGGTCTTATGCTTTTACACCAAATACAGCACTGTTGAGAATTTTGGCTTTAATCTCCATTTTAGAACATTTACCACGTTTGTTATATAAAAAACAAAACAAAACCCAGTAATTAAATGAGAAATAGTAGTTGAATTTCATCAAGTGCCGTGGCATCTATTGAGATAATTACACAATGTTATTATGGAAATAGGATAAATTATATAAATAATTCAGATTGCTGTTGTCCCCTGACATGCACAGGTGAGGTTAATTACAAAAAGGAATGTCATCATGCATTTCCAACTTTATCCACAGCTCTTGCTTTTATTAGAACACAGAGAAAAAGAGAGGAATATGATAAACCCATTAACCAGTAACAGCTATAGTTGTGTATGCTTTTTGATTTCTAATAAAGAAAATTTGGGTGGATTATACTTATATCATCAGCCCCCTGTATATCTGGTTCCATATCTGCAAACTGAACCAGCTATGGACTGAACATATTTGAAGCACAGTTGTATTGGTACAGAACAATAGAGGCTTTTCCCCTGTGTGGTGAGGGGTGGGGATGACCAGTGTGGTTCATTTAATATAGCCTTTCCAAGAAGAAGCGGATGCTGCCTAGAATGTTGAGCTGGGAGTTATCCAACAGTAAGAGGCACCCAGTGGAAAAGACCAAGATTAATTGGTGATGGATGTCAGGGACTGAGGAGGAAGTTCAGATGGCTTGCAAGCCATGGTCTTTGCCCTATCTTGTCTAAAGGGAGTCCATTCTATTTGCTCTGATCAGGGAATAAGTCAGCAGATGTGAGCATAGGCTTTTGATAGAATATAGGTGACAATTATTCTAAATGACTCTGTGACTATAAAAGCATAAAAAGAGAAAATGTACCATTATTTATAAATCATAGGTAAGCTACAAATGAAGGCACCAGTTTGTTCCTGAATCTCAATGTCACAACTCCAGTCCCACCTCCGACCCCTCTGGCTCTGATCTTGCTATATGCTCTTTAACCCAAGTCCTACTATCACTTTTTAATTCTCCCACATCTATGACCTTAGAGATAAGTCTAGATCCTCCCCTAGCTCTATCGACAATGCTAGTCCAAAGTTAACACTGCCTCACCGAGTTGTGACCCCATGTCCCTTCTCTAGCATCACAACAGACTCTTAAATCGCTTATATGAACTCAGAAGAAGACCTGGGGCACCCACAGTTAAAGCCATAGTGGGAGGGAGAAAGAGTCATAAAAGATATGTACTGTAATAAAGGCTGGAATGGGCTGCATTAAAACAGGAACTTGTTTTCTTTAGGGTGGTACAATTCTGGGTGATTGCTAATGCCTTTTAATAGTATTTGCTAAGTGTTGGACATTGTGGCCATATGGTACTTACATCCTTTATTCTTTTAGCTGCAAAAATGAGTGGTGAGGGAAAAAGGCAAACAGGCACAAAAGCAGAGCACACACACACACACACACACACACACACACACACACACACACACACGCAATATCCATGATAAAATGACCTTAAATTCCATTACTTTTTAAATCATCCTTTTCAGTCTATCTTTGTGAAAATCTGCATAATGGTCACAACTCTTGTCCTGCTGTCTCTATGGGTTCACTGTGGGTCCTGATCACTACAAACGACGACGGGTTAAATTCTATGGACAGGGAGGGTGCCACTGTTGCCCATTTTCATCTCTGCATTTTCCAGTACAACCTTGCATGCTGTAGCTTGGAAAGTAAAGTGCTCCTTTGGAGTATGTCCAACTGGTGAGGCAGGAAATGCAACGAAACCAAAGCAAGTAATAGGGCGTTGCGGTAAGTGGGGGTGAGGCCAAGGGGGTGACAGTGAGGGGTTCAAGCCCTGGCTTTGGAGTGAAGCGAATCCGTGCTACCATTAAGAGTTTTGTGTCTTAGCTGACCTGAGCTGGTGGGAGCTCATGGACTCTCGACTGACAGCTAGGGAGTCTGCATGGGACTGACCTAAGCCCTCTGCATGTGGGTGATAGTTGTGTAGCTTGGTCTGTCTGTGGCCCCTAGCAGTGGGACCAGGATCTGTCCCTGGCGTATACCAAGCTGGCTGTTTGGAACCTATTTCCTATGGTGGGATACCTGGCTCAGCCTTGATGCAGCGGGGAGGAGCTTGGTTTTGCCTCAACTTGGTATGTATGCTTTGTTGACTCCCATGGGAGGCCTTACCCTTTCTGAGGAGTGGATGGCGGGGGTGGGGGTGGGGGAGGAAAATGGGGGTAGGGGGAAGAAACAGGAGGAGAGGTTGGAGGGGAAACTGTGGTTGGAGTGTAAAATAAATAAAAAATTTTTAATACAAAAGTTTTGTGTCTTGGCAGCAGAGGTATCCGTGCTCATCTCCATCACCTCTGTCTCATCTGGAACATGGGCTTCGCTCCTCCAGCCACAGGGGGCTAATGTGAGTCAACCCTACTGCACCTCCTTAGTCATAACATTAAGATTTCATCTTCATGTCCCTGTCCTCACCCACTTGTTCCCTGTTGAGTAAACTCATATGTATATGAAGTTGCTAGGGAAACTCAAAATGGGACATTTGAAAGAGAAATGGGAAAGGTTTTCTCAAGAACCCTCTCTGGCTTTTATTTTTTTTTTTGACATTTTAATTGTTTTGTGTGCCTCTCTCTCTCTCTCTCTCTCTCTCTCTCTCTCTCTCTCTCTCTCTCTCTCTCTCTGTGTGTGTGTGTGTGTGTGTGTGTGTGTGTAAGACATGTGGAAGTAGGAGAGTGAGAGTGGGAGTCAGTTCTCTTCTTTCACCATGCGATCCTAGGGATTCAACTCAGGCATCAGGTTTGGCAACTAGCTGTGCCTTTACCTACTGAGTCATCTCACCTGCCCCACACTCCGGCTTTTACCCTCCAGCATCCAGTCAGCAACTTGTATATTGATTGCAAAAGGCTTTAGAACAGGCCAGGAGACCCAGGGTTATTTCCATTTCATAGATGCAAAAACTGAGGTTTAGGATAAAAAGTTCACTGTAATTGGAGAAATTAGGGACTGATGAACCAGGGTCTTGAAAGCGATTCTCTTTCCCTTTCTAACAGCCCTGAGCCAGGATGTTTCAATCATAAAGGATTTGGGAGAACCGGAGAGAGAGCTCAGGACAAAGGCATCTTTACTCTTAGAAGGGATCTGTGTTCTGGTTAGGAGCACAGTCTCAGGAGACGGTGAACCCGAGAGTCAAGTTTTGACTCCATTATTTTGCTGTGTGATCCTCACCTGGTCCTAGAACCCTCTCTCTGAAACTCAACTTTCTTGTCTGTAAAATGGGGTAAAGAATTGCTTTTTCCCAATGGGACCACCAGGCATCAGACAAGTGAATGTATTTAAGGTCTCAGGGCCAGCATCAAATTTCCGCGCTCCTGTTCCTTTGTCATCCATCCAGAATTTGGTGGGCAGCTGCTCACTTACAGTTTATTAAATGACTAACAGGCACATGGCACTTTCCTGGCAGAGCCTCCCTGAATAAGCTAACAGTTTAGTAGTCAAAGACTGGTTGGTGCAGGGAGGAGAAAGGCAAACAGCAGCGTGTGTTCATCATGTATGCTGCAAGGAGCTTCTACCCCCAAAGCAGAGCCACAGACGCCTCTGGCAGGGACTGAGCAGCATAAGGCAGAGCACCGGTGGTCCCATGGTGGTACCTCAGAGGAAACTGCCACACTGCAGGATCAGCGAAAGACATGCCTTTCCTCCCTTCTGAAGGGCAGAGGCCCCAGGGACTTGAAACACATCACCTCTGGGCATCACTACAGTGTTTCCATTGAGAAGGTACCGCCATTATCCTCATTTTATAGAGGAAAGAGCAAAGTCCAGGTAAGAAGTGAGGTGATTTCCTGAAGGAGCGAGAGGCTGGACCGAGAAGAAGGTACATGGAAACCTTTTCTAGAACCTTCCCTCTGAATTCAGACGCCAAAATTTGTTTCTTTGGCCCTTTATAGGCCATAGCACAATTGTACTTTCCCATCATTTTGGATTCATAAATTATGTGTTGAAATGTGTCTTTTCCCTCTTGCCTGCTAGGTTTTCAGCTATAGGCTAATCAGGCTATGACCACTTGCAGAAACCTCTTCCTTACAGCTCCATTTGATATAAGAAAATGGCAAGCTCCCTACCAAGATCCTGTTTGTAAATTTATAATTCTCTAACAGACTCCTCTGGTGCCTGGATTCCACGAAATTGACAGGTACCACTTTTACTTCCCGAAGGAATTTTACAGACCTGAGGTTGTTAGAATCTGGGACAGCAGAAGGCTAGCTGCATGATGGGTACATCTCAACTAGGTGTCCTTCTCTCCCCCGACCTGCATCCTCAGAGCATCACATTTCTTTCTTGGGAGGTAAGACCTTCTCCCTGCTGCTCAGTAATCAGAAACACATGGGCTGGGACTGCAGGACCATGCTGTGTACCACTCATCACAAAACATTTCCCCTTCCTCTGAGACCTAAGAAGGGATCCCCAACTGCCTTGTGGCCTTAAACTCTCCTCAGAGCACCACTGCTTTCTCTCTCTCTCCATCCCACCCCTTCTCACTCCCACCACCCAGTCTATGGCATTACTAAGTTTCTTATTCAAAAGGGTGATCCACCTCAGCCCCTCCACACACCCCCAATCTTAAACCTTTCACTCCTTAAGTTTGTATGTTGAAATCCTAATGCTTAGGACCTTAAGCTGTGACCTTCTTTTCAGATGCCGTTTGTTAGATGACAGACACTGTGCTGGAGGAGGGCAGAACCTGGTATGATCTGTGTCCTTAGAATATGGGGAATTTGGGAGATGGATGCATGCAGGGACACCATCCTATGAAATAAACCAAGAGACCAGGGGATGTATCTATAGGCCAAGGCACACTGGAGACTGTTAGCAACAAGGAGCCTAAACAGGCATGGACAGATCCTTGTTCACAGGCCTCAGAAGGCATTAACCCTGATGCCATTGTGATCTTCCCCTTTCTGTTCACCATATTGAGACAAAAAGTTTTAGTTGTTTAAACTGCCTGGCCTACAGTACTCCGTTACAGTACTGAGAGTGAGTGACCACACAATTCCTCTGGGAAACAGGATCAGCTGTTCCCATTCTATAAGAAAATGAAGAATGGAGAAATAAAGTGTTAGAGGATAACAGCTAGAAAGTAGGAGGGTTGAATAAAACAATCTGTTGATTCAACAATTTATACTATTTATTTAGGGTTTTGCTCACAGATGGGAACAAGTCTCATGTGAATAGAGTACTTTGCAATTAAAAGTTCAATGCATTATGGATTCTGGGGATTGAACAATAAAAATAAAAAACCCTATAATAATTACAGGGACATGACAGTATCTCCATTTCTTGTGTGTGTGTGTGTGTGTGTGTGTGTGTGTGTGTGTGTGTGTGTGTGTGTGTTTCTACATATTTGTCCATGTACATGCACATGGAGGTCAGAGGCCATTGTCAGATGTCTCCCCCAGTCACTCTACCTTAGTTTTTAAAATAGGGTCACTCAATGAACTTGGAGTGTGCTGATTCAGCCAGACAGGCTGGCCAACAAGATTTAGGAATCCTCCTGTCTCTGCCTTCCTCGGCACTGGGATTACAAGTTTGTCATTGTGCCTGGCTCTTTAAAGATGTGGGCTCTTGGGAATCCAACTTAATCCTCATACTTATACAGCAAGCTCTTTACTGACCCATCTTGCCTGCCCCAAGTATCCCCATTTCTAATGGAGGAAACAGAGGTTCAGAGAACTGTTGATGGGTTCCCAAGGATGGGAATGGAGCTTGTTCACAGCATGCTCAGCTGCCAGGCTGTGGCCTTTATCCCTGCACCCTCTGATGTAAATGTCTGTGCTGGGGTGCAAATGACTCCTTATCTGCTGCATAGCAAGCCCTTCCATCTAATCTAGTGAATAAATCAACATCTGTGAATAGCTTACCTCTGTAGATACCTTGGAAAATACTTAGAGATGATTTCCATTGCCCTCTTGCAAGTAAGATATATAAAATAACTTCCCTAACAGCTCCAAAGGCAAAGAGAACATTTCTAACCATTGACATCAGCAGAATATAGCTTCAGATCTTTTAAAAACGCATCCAGGAGCTGCCTACATCAATTGTTCCCAGCTTGCAAAGAAGACCAGTTTCACGATATATTTTCCACCAAGTGACGGGCCAAAGGCAGAAGATAATTATTTTCTTCATAACAGGAATGTATCCAAGCTGAGCCTGTGGACTTCAAACAGGAGTGTTAAGCTGTGGATAATATACTGAGGTCTGTGGTGCAGATAGGATTGTTTGGATTAGGTCTGAATGGGAGATGATGTACTGGGCCAATGAAAATGCATGCTCTGAGGCACTGGAATTCTCTTGAGTTCTCCTTGCTTGGGACCTTGTTACCATAACTCTGTTGTAGTGGTGTGGCAATGCACTTTGACAGCACCACTGACTTCTGTGTCAACAATAGGCTAAGCAGTCTGTCTATTAGGTCATTTAATTTTTCCAATTAGAAATGGAAGTGACCATTGTGCTCTCCATTTTCACAGGTCCATGAAAGTGACAATGAGGGAGGTGAGCCCCTGGGCTCTGAAGGCAGAAGCTCCTAACTCAGGGTCAGGGTATTGACAACAGGGAGGAAGCTGTGTTTTTACAGAGGAGCTGATATCATCTTGCCCGAGTCTTAAAAACGACCAGAAATTCGTTAGGAAGACAAGGAAGAGGGAAGGGCACAGTGAGCAAAGTTTCCAGCATGGACCAAGGAAGTGAGATGCAGAGCCACAGTCGTCCACTGAGGCTAGAACAATGGCCACCTGGCTGGGGGATCCCTACTATCCCATCTGATTTCACTTCTTTCAAGATCAGCTTCCCCAGCCTCCCGCATCATTTTGTGTTTAGCCTGATGAAATTCTTTGCTCTACATGGATGTGTCTGCCTCTCTCTGTCTCTTTCTCTAGCTCCTTGGCCTTAGCTGGGCTATAACACAGACCCAGGTCTCACTCCTGCTCAACTCTTTTCTCTTCATTTTATTTCCTTCTTATTAAGTTACACATTCACTTCCGCCCCCTGCCTACTCCTTGTGTGTAGATCCAAGACCCATGCACAATTGTTTCCAAAGCTCAGAGACTGCTGTGGCACAGGGAGCCACATTCATCCTCTTACAGCTGTTTAGGTATAAAGCCTCTTGTGTACTAAAATCATTGGAGGTAGCTGCGTACCTTCTGGAGTCTCTGGGTCCTTGTCCTTTCTGGTTCTTACAGTCTTTTCCTATTCCTGGACTCATGGCCTTACACCAAATCACCTTTCATCCTCTGATTATGGTATCAAAATGCCTTCCCTGTTTCTGGTCCCTACTTTCCTTCTTACAAAGCCCCGTGTGACTACACTGAAGCCTCCTGGGAATTACAGAGTCATTTTAAAGTCCTTAATCACATCTACGAAGTACCTTTGTCGTATGCGGTAGCATATTCAAAGATTAGAGATTTGGAAGTAGACATTGGTTTGGTTTTATTTTAAGTTGTCCTTGCTTAGCACCTTGCATAGTAACTCCTGATCTTTGATATCTCAATGCTTTAGGCTTTCACTCTATAGCTTAGGCTGGTCCAGAACTCACTATGTAGCCTAGACTGGTTGTCAATCCTCCAGCCTCAGCCTCCTGACAGATGTGGACATCTTAAAAAATTTTAACTTATGTGTGTGTGTG
Source organism: Peromyscus californicus insignis (assembly GCF_007827085.1). Classification (NCBI taxonomy): domain Eukaryota; kingdom Metazoa; phylum Chordata; class Mammalia; order Rodentia; family Cricetidae; genus Peromyscus; species Peromyscus californicus. The sequence continues at coordinate 96,596,970 of NW_026294606.1, forward strand.
TGTGTGTGTGTGTGTGTGTGTGTGTGTGTGTGTGTGTGTGTGTGTGTATGTGCATGCACACACATGTGTCATGGCACATGTATAGCCATTAGAAGACAACTTTCAGGAATTGGTTCATTCCTTCTAGCAGGGAAGGAACTCAGGTTGTTAGACTTGGAGGCAAGCAGCTTCACCTGCTGAGTCATCTCACCAGCTGCAATACGGACATCTGTGAGAAGAGGCGATTCTGCTTGACATAGATGAGTGAGCTGAGCCAGAGCTATGCAATTTATTTGGCCTGTTGGACAACTAGGAGAAAGGGGCAGGCAAATGCACAAGTAGGTTTAGAGCCACAATCCGTGGAAGTGTTTAGGTGGCAGAAAACATGTGGCCGAGGGGTGTGCATGGAAACAGGGAAGGCTTCCAGGGTGGGTCTCACAGTTCAGGGGGATACAGTCCATCACAGTAGAGAAAGCATGGTGGTAGGAATGTGAGGCAGCTGGTCATATGGCATCCATAGTTAGGAAGCAGAGAACCACGAATGTTGTTGCTCAGTTCATTTTCTCAGTTTTTTTCCCATCTAGGACCCCAGGATGATGCCACCCACATTTAAAGCTAGGTCTCCTCACCTCAACTAACCCAATCTAGATACCTCACCACAGATGTCCCCAGAGGCTTGTCTCCTAAGGTGATCTAGATCCTGTTGACAATCAATATTAACCATCCTGTGTCTATCAATACACACACACACACACACACACACACACACACACACACACACACACATATATATATCATAGATTTAAATATAATTCAAATATCATACAGTTCATCCATTCATGGTATGCAACTCAATGATTTCTAGAATATTCATGGAGTTGTGCAACTACCACTACCATTTACTGTAGAACATTTTTATCCCTCTAATAAGAAATCCTGTGCCTGTGAGCAGTCCCACTCCATTTCTCATAATCTTTCACCCCAGGGAATCCCTAATCCACTTTCTAAGCAGCCCTCTTCCAGACTTGGGCTCCTGTTGGATGCTTTCCAGGCACTTACTCTGTCTGATGCCAAGTAGCAGGCTTATGCTGGCTGTCAGTCTGCCCTACCTACACATTTCCTTCCCAGCCCTGGCTGGTCAGACTTCTTCCCTCACCACACCACTGAAATGGCTTTCTGAAAGACTGGCAATGGGCACTGGTTGAACCCAATGACATCTCCTTTACACACCCCTGGTAGCAAGCAGTGACCAATGATAATGGCCTATCATAACTATCTGCCTAACCAACGACACTGCCTAAGGATACCTCATCTGAGTCTGACTGCCAAGTGAAGGAAGGGACATACTAGCATTTCCCTCCACAGTGGAGGAGTTAATGATCCTGCTCCCAAGTTCAGAGTCAGGCTCCCTGTGTCTCAAAGTCAGCTTTGATACATACAAGCTCTGTGATTTCCAGAAACTTTATCTTTGTATGCCTCCATCCCTCATCTGTTGTCACAGCTGTTGTCATGGTAACCACCACTCAGGGGTCTCATGAAGATTAAATGAATGTTAAGGCCTCCACAAAGTATGTGTTATATAGACTCCTTCTGTGCTGATTCCTAATATAATTATTTAGCTCATTCTTTTGTTCAGTGAATTTATTCATTGCCATTTTTTCCAACAGTGTCTATGCTTTAGATTTCTCTGAGGTTCAAATGCCCTGCAAATTCAATTAAAGGCAGGGTCTCTGGGCAGTGAAACCTCTCCAAAAGCTCATTTTGTGGTCTTACAGATGAGTCTAATAGCTCCCTGGGTCTTTGGGTTACTGGAGAGTTTAACCAAGTTAATACATGAAGCATATCGAACAGTCTGGCACATCTAGAATCTCCCAGATATATTAATGGGCACAGTTATCCAGTCCTCTTCTCTCCCACATGGATGTGGTTCTCAGCTCTCTGGGGACATCTCCACATGCTTTTCCTGAGTCCCTTAAACAAGACTCATGTCTGTCTGAGTTTTTAAACTTTCTTACAGAAGCTTCTAGATTTCATCTGGGCATTTGTTTCTATAAACCGACTGCATCATCTCTTAACTTCCTGGCCTATAGTTGAAGCCTACGTTAGGACTGTCAATCACCTCCTCCGTCTGCCAGCTCTGGCCTTGAGTCATGCCACTCTCCTATGATTGCTTCCCCATATTAATCTCCCTTTTATCTAGCTGCTCTTTTGTCTCAAGGCATAGAAAAGCACCCATGAAGCTCAGCATCTAGCCTTTCTTTCCTTCCATTCATGCCTTTAGACAGCCTGTATCTGTTTGGAGCTAGTATTGGCTTCGAATGAAAGACACAAATATATTCAAGCCGTGACTATCTACACGGAGCTAAAGTGCAGGTTATGCATAATGAGATATTCAGGACACACACATCAAATAAGTGACTCTGTTTGGGCAGTGACCTTCATGACACCACAGCAAAGAAAGCGACACATGGAAGGGCATAATTAACATAATTGACGGAGAGGCAACCAGGCCAGAAGGCTGCAGAGACAAATTGTTCCCTGCTTTCAAGCAGAAGGGTGACATCATCACATAGACCAGTTCTAGTGAACTATTCTACAATGATGGGAGTGTTCTAAACACACCCTGTTCAGTATGGTAGCCACTAGCCACATGTGGCTTCAGAGTACTTGAAACTGCATTTTTAATGTGACATAACTGAAACTTAAAGAGCCACCTGTGACTAGTGGTATCATATGGGAGACTATAGCCAGACTCTTGATGAAATCATGTTGCAAAATACTATACATGGTGCCTTCAACAGAGAACTTATAAATATATTGAGGGCTGGGAAAATAGTTAGGACTCTAAGATGCTCACTGTTGGTAGTGCAAGGACCTGAGCTAGATCCCCAGAACCCAAGAGCCCATCCAAAGAAGCTGAATGAGGTGCTTTGCATGTAGAATTCCAGTGCTTGGAAGGCCGAGACAGGAGGATCACTGGAGTGTGCTAGCCAGCCAGACTAGCTTACTTGATGATTCCAGGCTACTGAGAAACTCTATATTAAAATAAAATGTAGGCAGTGCCTGAGAAATAACACTCAAAGTTGTTCTTCAGCTTCCAAAAACACACATGTACATAGAAGCATGAACATGGTTATCCACCCACATGTGCGCACATCTACCAACATGGGTATCCACATTCATGTGCACACATACACAGTTATTAAGATCTCACAGAGCCCTTGGTGAGCTGTTAACTGGCAAATGGGTAAAGTTTGCAGTGATAGATAGTCTAGACACACAGCCTTTTGATGATACTGGTGTTTTGGGTATTTTTTTGCAAAAGGGTCTCATATAGCCCAGGTTGACCTCATACTTACTACACAGCCAAGGCTGGCTTTCAACCCCTGATACCTTCATTTCCCAAGAGCTAGGGTTATACATGTGTATTATCTGTATTGTTTTTTAAAATGTTTTCTTCTTAAAAAAATTTATGTTGTTTTTAATTATGTATATCTATGTATGTAGGTACAAGCATGTGAGTGTAGGTACCATTGGAGGGCAGGAGAGGGTGTCAGATTCCCTGGAACTTTACTTACAGGTTGTTGTACCAGATGTAGATGTCAGGATCTGAAATGGGGTCTTCTGCAAGAACAGTATGCAGCCCTAACTAATGAGCCATCTCTCCAGTCCCACTGTTTTTGTTTGTTTGTTTGTTTATTTATTTATTTATTTATTTATTTATTTATTTATTTATTTATTTATTTATTTTAAGGCAGGGTCTTGGCCTGTAAACTAGGCTATCCTGGAGCTTACTTTGGAACCCAGGCTGGACTTGAATCCATGTTCCTCTGCCATCAGTGCCTTTGTGCTGGGATTACAGGTCAGTACCATCAAGCCTTACTTCAGGTTCATGACAACATAGATCAGCCTTGGCGGCACGGTTGAGCCTCACTAGACTGGGAATAAAGTGGTGTCATACTCTCTCATAGCAACCCCATTAATCAGAAGCCAACTCCAAGACTTGTGCCAGGCAGCAAAGGTGTCTGTGATTTGGATCCATTCCCTAAACCCTATGTCCTCTCCCATGCTTACTCTGGAGCTTTCTCTCTGACCCACCTGCCTTATAACTGCCTGTGATTTTGTTCACACCATCCCCACAGTGTGTGGTATTTTTGTGGTACCAACATCAACCCAATGAGAGAGAGAGAGAGAGAGAGAGAGAGAGGGGGGGGGGGTGTATGTTTGTGTTCACCTAGCTGTGTATACATGTCCCTGCAGGTATGTGTGTGCTCATGTGCTTATGTGTGTGTGGAGGCCAAAGGTCAATATTGGGTATTTTCCTCGATTATTTGCATCTTATTTTATGAGACTGAGTTTTTCATTGAACCTGGGTCTCATTGATTTGCTCAGACTAGGCTAATAATCTACAGGAGTCTGCTTGTCTCTGCCTCTACAGGGCTGCATTACAGGCTCTTGCCACCATACCCTGCTTTTATGTGAGTACTGTGTATATAAACCAGGGTCCTCATGCTCGTACAGCAGGAACTTTACTGATGGGGACATCTCTTCCCTCTTCCCTTTTATCGTTCCTAAAAACATCTCTGCACATTTAGTTCATTCTTAACTTTGTTCTCTCTGATTTCACACCCAATTGCAGTTGACACTGATACCCTGTGATTGATTATTGCTATTCTCTAATTATTTCATAGGTTTAAGTTTTGTTAACAACTCAAGGACAGGAAACAGGTTGCCTATGGTTGGTGTAGACTTGACAGGTGAAAGTACTATGAGGGCATAGTAGGCGCTTGTTTACTTACTTTTCTGGTCCATGTGACCTAATGACTGACAAATGTAACTTAAGGAAAGACGAGTTTATTTTGGCTCCATATTTAAGGGTACAGTCCACCATGGCAAGGAGGCATGGCTGCAGGAGCATGGCAGCTGGAGCATGGGGTGGCCGGTCACATGGCACCCATAATCAAGAGGCAGAGACAGATGAATGCTGATGCTCAGCTCTCATTCTCCTTTTCATTCAGCTCAGGATACCAGCCCATAGGATAGTGCTGCCCACATTGGGTGGGTGTTCTCTCCTGAGTTATGCCTTACTGGAATTGCTCTCAGAGACACACTAGAGGCTTGTTTCCATGGTGACTCCAAAGCAAGTCAAGTTCACTATGAAGATAAGCATCACTAGTGCCCAGGGAAACAACAGCTGCTTGGGTGACAAACACAAATGTTTTGTCCCCTTTCCAGCTTAACCTGCAAGCTTAATTTTTTCCTACGATATAAAATACAGGTGTATATTTAGCATCTGAAAGCAAATGGGAGACTATAGTATCCCCCACTCTGCTTTGTGTATTAAATTTACAATAGAGTCCCAGACAGATGGCTAGAAAAAAAAATCCTTAATCGTGTCTGATATTATTAAATCTTCTTGTCTGAGGGCTCAGAGAGCCCAAGAAAATTTTCTTTTAATCCCTTTGGGTTTTATATTCTATAAATGGAGTTACATAGCTGGTCTGAGAAGCAATTTTGTGTAAGCCCTTACCAAATGGAAGGAGGGAAATCATTACAGTCCGCCCCCGAAGGTTCTCAAGCAATAAGCATGCTCCACTCCCTTTAAGCCCAGAAGAGCTGCGTGGGCTGGATAAATGGCTGCATTTGGCCCAACTGCAGCTCTAAACAGATGTCTGTAAATATTGTAGAAAAGAACCCTCAGAAAGTTGGTGGGTGTCGCTGATGAGTGGCTGTGGAGGCTTTGTTGGCAAACAGGCAGCAGCCGTCTGTCGCCCTTCTGTGGAGGACCAGCCTGCTACGCTGATTACAGTTCCTTTGTTTTTCTGGTGACTGGATCATCCACTATAGGTTCTGCTGCTGAGGCTTCTCCTGCCTCCTCCTCCTCTTCCTCCTCCTCCTCCTCCTCCTCCTCCTCCTCCTCCTCCTCCTCCTCCTCTTCCTCTTCTTCCTTCTCTTCTCCCCTCCCCTGCCTCCTGGGACAGGGTATCATGCACTCCAGGCTGGCTTCAAATTCACTATAGAGACCAAGATGACCTTGAACTTCTAATTTTCCTGCCTCTGCTTCCTGAGTGCTGGACTTAGCAATTCCTGGTAAATGTGGTGCTTTTTGTAGCAGTTGCTAAGCAATGGAGCTACAACCCCAGCCCCACAGCTTCTTTTAAAACAGTGATCCTCCACTAGGAACAGTTTTCCATCACCCTTGTCCTACCCAGTGGCCCAGGAGACATGTGACAATAACTAGAGACAGATTTCTTTTATTGCTGCTGCTGGCATCTAATGAGTAGATTCAATATTGCATAGGCAAGCCCCCTACCCCTGATGAAGAATTATCCAGATCAAAACATGAATCAGGCCCTAGGTGAGAAACCATGACTTCTTTCTTTCTGCTTAGAAACCCTGTGTTAAAAATAATAATATCGTTTTATTTGTACTTGAAATTGCATTTTTTAACATTTTATTAAATAAATTAACGTTTTCTCTTTTCTCTCTCTCTCTCCCCATATGTATGTACGTGTGTGTGTATGTGTAGATGCGTAGATTAGAGGACAACTTGTGGGAGTCTGTTCCTGTCCCCTTGTGAGTTCCAGGGATCATCAACATTGGTGGCAAGTACCATTACCCACAGAGACAACTTGCTGGTTCCAGGAAAATATCTCTGAAAAAATATAGCTTATTTATTTCTTTACTTACTCATCTATTTTCTCAGCAAATATTTATGATTAAGCATAGCAAGTATCCAACCAGTCATGTTTCTGTGTGGTGCTGGGCTCACTGACTCATCCATTACAATATGCTGTTTCCTGAGCATCCACTCTGCCAGGCACTGGAAGCCTATATGTTGGATTTTCCTACTTACCTTCTAGTAGATGCGAGGCAAGAGTCAATGCACAAGCTGATCAACCATTGGTTTATACAATGGAGACCACCAAACAGTGGAAAAGGAGTCAGTGACCAGGGCAGAGGTGGCTTCTTTGGAAGGCAGAGGCAGAGAAGGCCTTCCCACATAGGTCACAAAAGAAGTCATGAATAGTGGGGAGTATGTATATTTAATGCAGAGGGGACAACTACTTCTTCAGAGGTTCAGGGAGGGGAAGGTGTGAGTAGGCTTAAAGACCAGAAGATTGGAAGGTGCTGAAGTATGGGTGAGAGAGGGTGGGTGGATGCATAGAACATGAGAAAATGGTTGGGAGTACAGTGGGTCAGGACTCGACTAATCTCAAGAAGACAGGGATTTAGACTGAGTTCCAGATTTTCTCTCTCTCTGTCTCTGTCTCTGTCTCTCCCCTCCCTCCCCCTCTCTCCTTCTCTCTCTCTATATGTGTATTAACACTTGAGAGAGTGGGCAGAAGAGAGGATATCTTAGTCATTGTGCTATTACTGTGAAGATGACCAAGGCAACTCTTAGAAACATGGATTTAGACTGGGTTCCAGATTCTCTCTCTCTCTCTCTCTCTCTCTCTCTCTCTCTCTCTCTCTCTCTCTATATATATATATATATATATATATATATATATATATATATATATATATATATATATATATATATATATATATCTCTGTGTGTGTGTGTGTGTGTGTAAGAGAGTGGGCAGAAGAGAGGATGTCTTAGTTATTGTGCTATTACTGTAAAGATGACCAAGTTAACTCTTATGAAAGAAAGCATTTAATTGGGACTTGGTTTTATTTTCAGAAGTTTAGTCCATTATCATCATGGCAGGGAGCATAACGGCATGCAGGCAAGTGCTGGAGCAGGAGCTGAGAACCTCCTTAGGCAGAGAGACAGACAGTGAGAGCGAGAGCGAGAGCGAGAGCGAGAGCGAGAGCGAGAGCGAGAGCGAGAGCGAGAGCGAGAGAGAGAGAGAGAGAGAGAGAGAGAGAGAGAGAGAGAGAGAGAGACTCTAGGCCAGGTAAAATTTCATGGAGAGGAAAAAAGTCTGAAAAAGGTCCTCAGAGAGGCCATGTTGAGAAGAGTTTGGGAAGGGAAACACTTCTATGTGGGAACTAAGTGACCTACCCCCCACCCCCAATTTCCTCCTGATGTCAATTTAATCAGCAACGTTCCCCACAGGCTTGTATTTCAAGTGTTTGTTCCCAGGCTAGTGACACTATTTTAGGAGGCTGGGTCCATCTGGTAGTTACTCGTCACTGGAGGCGGGCCCTGGCTCTGGGACTGCTCTCTGCTCCCTTGTCATCTCTGATACGATTAGCCAATCCCACACTCCTCTACCACCATGATCTGAGATGCTCTGCCATGCCTTCCCCTCCACAAAAGAAGGAAAACTTCTGAAATTGTGAACCAAAGCGACACCTTCAGTCCAGGTTGTCAGGTAGTGTGGTCATTTGAGGAAAACAGCGAACACGGCCTCTCCCAAGAGCTTATTACAAGCAGCAAGCTTTCTGCATGTTTTTGCCCACTTTAGTAGTTTCTGTTCCTTCATACTCCTTGGATATAAACTCTGTAAAACCCAGGGACATTATCTACCTATTCTTCACTGTGTCTTCAGCATCTCCCCAGAACTAAGCACACAATAATTACTCAGTAGGTGTTTAGAGACTCTGCTACTACTGTGAGCAAGGAAGAGTGTCAAATACTAAGAAAACTAGCGGGGCCAACTGGACCGCCTCTTAGGTTTTAACCCTCATAAGCTACCAGATTTGCTGGGTCCCTTTGGGCACTGAGTTTAAACCTGTCTATTTTTTTTTTCAATTTAAGAAATTTTTTAAAATTCATTTTACATACCAACCACAGATTTCCCCTCTCATCCCTCCTCCCATTCCCCCTCAGACTTCCCCCCCCCAACCCCAACCTACCCCCCATCAGCAAAGCCTGGTACATTCAGTTGAGGCAGGACCAAGCCCCTCCCCGCAGCATCAAGGCTGAGCAAGGCATCCCATCATGGGTAATGGGCTCCAGGAAGCCAGCTCATCTAGCACCAGGGCTACATCCTAATCTCACTGCCAGGGGGCCCCTCAAACAGACCCAGCTACACAACTGTCTCCCGTATGCAGAGGGCCTAGTCTGGTCCCGTGCAGGTTCTACAGCTGTCAGTGTAAAGTTCGTGAGTTCCTATGAGCTTGTAAACCTAAGTCTTATATGTGCCACATGGATGAGAGTTTGTCCTGATTGTTCCTGCTTTTCTCTGGCATGCCACTATGAATAACATACAGATCTCCGATTCATTAAATTGAAAAGATTTTCAGTAAAATGATGACAAGAGGCAAACCATCTTGGCAATTACACAGGACAAAGAACACATTATTGTCTGATTTACTTTAGCAATAAATTGAATTACAATGAGCATCTGCAATAGAACAAGATGGGAAGGAAGGAAGCTGGAATGTTAACCACATTATCCTTCTCTGGAATGTGGATGTGCAGTTTGTCTTCTATTTATGCTGGGTTGATTTAGGAATGTCCTGTACTGAATATGGATTTCGGTTATCACAACAAACAAGGACTTTGGGTGGCTGTTCTTTTTTTTTTTTTTTTTAAACTGTCCATGATACTTCAATATTAGAATGGCATACATGCATATAGTTCAAGTTCACAATTAATCTGATGGCATGTTACCCCTCACCCAAATCTATCATACACACTTCTGACTTAGACAACTTAGTGTTTGTAACTTAGGTTGTAAAGGTTTCTGGGACCGCCCCCCAAAGTTTAAAAGCACTTATTCCAGGGCTGAGGAGATGGTTCAGTAGGCTATATGCTTGATCTGTAAGCATAAGGACCTGAGTTAGGACCTCCAGCATCCATGTAAAAGTTGGGCATGATGGTGTCCATCTATAACCCCAGAACTAGAGTTGAGAGAGGAGGAAGGCAGAGCTGGGGGGTGCTGGCTAGCAGTCTAGTCTAAATGCCAAGCTCCAGATTTAGTGGGTGCCTGTCTCAAAATATAAAGTGGAGAGTGATTGAGGAAAACAAGAGTTTTTGTTTAATTTTGATGTCTGGCCTTCACACACACATACATGGATGAGTGTACCACTCACGGGTGCACACACTCACACACACCCTTCATGCACAAACACACATCTATCCATCAAGTACATCTTCTATAAGGCACCTCACCCATGAAAACAATGCAAAACAAACCAAGAACACAGTCCATGCCAACTTAAGCATTTTCCCAGGCCTCATGACTGAGGGAGATCTGAAATATCACCCCAAATCCAGGCCACATGCTTCCTTTATTCTCACAAGGAGCTGTCATGCTTCACCCTTGTCTTGTCCTGAAGGATTTCTAGACTCTTTGAAAACTCCTTGAGCACCATATGAACCAATCCAGCTAGTTCCTACTTTAGCATCCTTGAAGGTTATTTTGTTCACATTTCAAGAATGTTTTCCAACACCAGAACTTTTGGCAATCTGCCATCATCAACAACACCAGCAGCAACAAAACTCCTAAGTTCAACACCAAGCTCAACACCATTACTGTGTCCACCATGACAGCTGACAATGTCTCAAAGGGGCACAAAGCATCCAGTGTCTGCATACAAATCAATTCCATCTGTGAGCTACCTCGATCTTGACATTTTAACAGTGATCACACCCTTATGTAATCAAGGTGAATTGGCTATATCCATTCAAATTTGTTGTTTTACCTGGGAATAAAGCATTCATGTATAAATGCTGGAGATGCATGGCTTGAAAGCCTCTTGGGACCTTGAAGTGGTCCTTATACCTAAAGCACCATGACCCAGATATGCCAAACCTGTGGGCCATCTGTGGCCAAGGATATCTATGAATGCGGTCCAACAGAAAATAATGAGGTTACTTAAAATGTTATGAGATTTTTTTTTTTGGTGATTTCCTTCTTGTTGCTCAACTGTGTATTTCTCGCATGCGAACTTGGCAGGTGACAATGTGGCATTTTGATGTCAGAAGGTTGGGTTCACCTACTTTAGGACTTTTGTTTAGAACAAACCTGGAGAAAAATGGTTTTGTAAAAGATTGTCATGGGTGCCCAAAGTCCTCGAAATAAACCAAGAAGGTTGCTTGCTTACCTCCTCCAGGGCCCATAAGGAATCCACCACAGGCTTGATCTTCTTCTGGTTGTACAGCCCTAGGAGCTTCTCCACTACTCCCCGGATGAGGCCTGAGCGGCCCTGTTTGAAGAGCAGGTTGAGGAGTGAGAACCCTGCGATGACTTTGTTTTCTTCATACAGCTTGATGGGGTTCACTTTCTCCACCTGCCACCACTGCAATTAGAGAAGATTCTAGGTTATGAAGTCCAAAGGGGGTTACATTGTGCAGCACTGCCTATGTCTTGGGGATATTATCTATTCCAAGGAAGCCAAAGTTGAAACTGGGTGTACTCTAGTGGACCAGCAAGCAGTCTTGGTGATATATCTTTTAAGCATCTATTTCTGAATCTATAGCCATTGGTGCAGAGGATATACTAGATAGCAATGCTGTGTGAGGGTTTTAGCTTGGAGAGAGAGAGAAGGCTGGGCATCCCTTTTTCCAAAATCCCCACTCTAAAGTGCTTCAAAAGCCAAATCTTTTTGAGTGCTAATATGGTACCATAAAGGGACACTAAAAATCCTGTCTATGCTGGGAATGTAGCTCAGTTGGGACAGTGCTTGCCTAGTACATACGAAATTCTGGGTTCAAATTCTAGAACCACACACAGTAAACAATTTGGAGATAGATGCTTGTAATCCCAGAACTTTGGAGGTAGAAGCAGAAGGATTAGAAATCCCAGGTCATCTTCAGCCAAAAAGTGAGTTTCAGAACAGCATAGGCTACAGCAGAACCTGTCTTAATACACACAGACACAGACACAGACACAGACAGACAGACAGACAGACAGACACACACACATATTATAAAACATATCTTATAGCTTACCTGTAAATATTCCAAAATCTGGAAAAAGAAGTCTCCCTTCCCCCACCAATGCAAATTCTGAAGCTCTTCTCACCCCATTGCCTTGGATAAGGTTTCTCAGTCTATTCGAGACCACAGGTTGCTACAGTAGTGAGTGTGTGATTAGGATCATTGACTCTGGAGTGGATCCTGATTGTGTACCTCACTCCCCATTATTCTTTGCACTTCATCCTTCTCAGCTGACTCAAATGAGAGGACACACTGGCGTCTTCCAGGAGGGTACAGAGTAAAACATCTGGCTCTATGAATGGTTGTGGGGTTGATGAAAGAGTCCTAACACAGGACGTTTACAGAGTGACAAAGTATTGGGGGCATGGTGGAGGTGACCACCATGGGTGCAAGATCACCTTTTTACTTTTTATTTTTTTAAGAGGGTGAGTTGGGGATGATAATGACAAGGCTACTGGAAAGGTAGGTGGAAAGGAAGGGCAAGTTAAGAAAGAACACAGCTTGGAGTGATAAATCCAAGAGGTTGGGACTGTGTAAATGGCTCTCCTGTGGGTTCAGCCTTTGAAATGTGACAAGGATTTTACGGTCAAATGCACTGCTCTTCTTGAGCTGTCCCATCCCCAGCTCTGCTAAATGTGATTCCTTGAAAAGTTCTGTGAGTGTGGCTGTGGGTGTCGCTCAGTTTGTAGACTGTGTGCCTAGCATGCATGAAACTCTGGTGTTGCTCTCCAGCACCACAGAAAACTAGACATGGCAGCACCTGCATGAAAGCTTCATGTTTGTTTGCAAACCGTCTTCTCTTACTCTTGGTCTCCTAAGTATCCCAAAACAGAAGTTCAAAATCTTGGGCCCCATGATTAAGCTTGATGCCTGCACATCTGCAGGACCTCAGTGAATGTTTGTGTAATGCCGACTGATGCTACAGGCACTGCACATCTCTGACCAAGAGCTCTAGGAATGGCTCAGTGGGTAAAGGGGCTTGCCACAAGGCTGGAAATCTGACTTTGATCTTAGGACCTACATGGTGAAGGCAGAGAACTGACTTCTGCAAGTTACACTCTGACTGCTTCATGCATGCTATGCCAGGTTTACACACACACACACACACACACTATTAAACAAGTGTACTTAAAATCTTCTCTGAAATTTCTAGAGTTGAGTGTCTCTTGTTAGCTGTGTAACTAGGCAATTCACCTAACCTCTCTGCGTTCAATCTCCTTATACAGCTTAGGGCGAGGGAGGTTGTCATAGGAAGTAAATGTGTTCATGTGAGATGCATGTTATTTCAGCAGTGTGTGTATACCACAGGCTCCACAAGTGTAGACAAATTTAATTGTCCTTTTAATCTGAAAGCCATGTTTTAGATTTACTGAGCAATAGCTTGGAATTTGGAGTCAGGCTGCTCTCTAAATGTCAACATCATCTGTAGGCATCATCCTTGTCATAGCCCCAGAGCGAACAGCAAGGCTGACAAAGCATAAAGAATTCCTTCTGCTGAAATCTTAAGATGGAACATAATTAAGATAGCAGAGTGAGAACTCTCTATATGATTCTAAATGTGCCTTTCTTGATTGCATAGAATTTTTTTCCTGGAGCAAAGCCATCATTGCACTTCTGAGGAAACCTTCTCTTCAATTTACTTTTAGCCAATCAGCCTGCATGAACCTGGGCCTCTGGGCTTTTATTCATGACCTTCAGCTCCGGAGCATAATGGTACTCATTTGAGGAAGAGGAAACCGAGTCTCCATCCTGACTGTGTTGTTATAAATACCTTCCCTAGCTTGGACACACTGTAATTATTTCATTAGTACTGTGTGTTGGGATTGGGCATTAAGGGTGAGAAAAGGGAAAACATTTCTTACAGTTGTATGTAATTTGGGACTAGCATGATTCCTCAGAGCAGTCTCTCAGCATCATGCAAACTGTATCCACGGCAACAAAACAGCCATGAGTTATACACAGCCTGTCTTCGGGAACAGACAGAAGATAGCATCCCTCAGTAGGTTCTATCCTTGTTCCTACAGGAACTAAATTTCAAATGATTCTTTGTATACACACACACACACACACACACACACACACACACACACACACACACAAATATTTGGGCTTTTTTGAGACAGGGTTTCTTGCATAGTTTCGGTGCCTGTCCTGGATCTCGCTCTGTAGACCAGGCTGGCCTCAAACTCACAAAGATCTGCCTGGCTCTGCCTCCTGAGTGCTGGGATTAAAGGTGTGTGACACCAGCACCTGGCTAGTTCAAATGATTCTTGACCTACATTTTTATTAAAGTCCCATATGCAAACAATGCAAAAAAAAGAGTCTTTGAAATTCTGATCTCATGTATAGAAGGAATACTGCCATTCCCCGATTCAGCAGATGTTCGAGGGTAAAATTTGGACAGTCAGTGTTGGCATAAAGAACATATAAATATTCCTGGCATGTTTAATATTGATTGTCAACTTGACAGCCTCCAAAATCATCTTGGAGACAAATCTCTGGGTATGTCTGTGGGGGGAATTTCTAGACTGGGTTAACTGAGATGGGAAAACCCTTCAAAAATGTGACCAATACAACTCCGTCGTGATATATGGAAAGAGAATTCTAATGCCTTTTCCCTGGCTCTCTCACCACCCTTTACACAATGCTTCTACCTCATCCTGCCTTCTTCCAGAATCCCATTTCTATTTTCCTTTGAGGTTGGGTAGGCATTCACAATCAGGTTATTAACACATTTCCTTATTGTTGGGTCTATCTCCTTAATAGAATGTAGGAGCCACAAGGGTCCTGCACACCTCTGTCACATCCACTGTGATACCTTGCTTAGAATGCTACCCACAGTAGATGTTCAGGAAATGCCTATGTAGTGATGCTTATTGTTATAGAGCATGGTCCTCTGAGCAAAACAGCTACCATTTTCATCAGAGTGCCTGTGCCTATACATGAGCAGGCTTGTTGACTATTGGTATTCCATCAGAGAAGGAGAGGGTAGAGAGGATCCTTGGATCATCACCTGAAATTCCAGATGCTCCTCCAAGCCATATGTAATCCAATTTTGCCCTAATTGCATGTGGCCTAGTGGTCTCAGAAGGTACTAGACAAACATAATCTTGGGAGGGCTAAAGGAAGGGTTTCCATCTATGTGACTATGAGGAAGCCATTATCTAGTTGGGTATGAACTTCCCAAGGCAGCTGCTTTAGGGTCACCTACACTCCTGCCAGTAACTCCTCATTCATGCTCATATGTAAGGGCAATAATCTCAGTGGTTCCTCAGTGTGAGCTCTGGTAGAATCATACATTGGTCTGTTGCCAGGACTTTATGTGGGGGTGTTTTTTACATCTCCCCAGGGAAGAAATTCTTGCAACACTTATCTGGTGCGTCAGCTGCACCAGAGACTTGGAGCACAGGGACAGAAGCTGAACACTTGTGAGAAATAGCAGTCCCTTGCTCTAGTGGGTGGGGTAACAAAAGCACAACCCCAAATCAGCTTAACTCTGACACATATAAATAGCTCTGTATGGAAATATCCATCTGAGCAGGTGCAGTGAGGGAGAGCACTCCTCAATGGCAGGCAACGTCATCACATACTCAGAAATTATTAAAGTTAGGGGTTTCGCATTCCCATCTCCAACACAGTAAGATGGGGACACAGAAATCTACTGTGACCCTAGAAACCTGGACAGAAAATGGTCAAAATAAGACTGTCTACTATAAGGAACAATTACAGTACCACAACTCTAAGTTCACTATAGACAGGTTGAACCAATCTCTGCTTAAATAAAAAGGAAGCTTTTCAAAATTTTACTGACACTACCACCTTTCAAGTCCTGGTCCTTCTGTATGCAGTTAGCAGGGAATGGATATGGAATTTATTAGAACTGCACGACGCAGATGACAGACGAGCAGTTGACCAGTTGACTAATGTCTTTTTTGTTGCTTTTTTGGTTTTGGTTTTTTGTTTTCCCAAGACAGGGTTTCTCTGTGTAGCCCTGGCTGTCCTGGAACTCACTCTGTAGACCAGGCTGGCCTCAATCTTAGAGATCTGTCTGCCTCCGCCTCCTGAGTGCTGGGATTAAAGGTGTGCACCATCCCCGCCTGGTGACCAATATTTTTAAGTGGAGCTCACAACATGGAAAAGAATGTTAACTACTAGCTAGTAGACAGGCAAGGATACTTACTGACTTTGCAAAACTGAAGAAACTCTTGGTCTCTCCAGTTACCATGTTGGATGAACCTGCAAATGAAAGATGCCCAAGTCAAGTAATTGTTCATGAAAATCAAGGTATCTTCTTATGGAAGAAGAGTGACAGGCATTTCATCTGTGCACAAGTGGCAAAAGCTTGCAAACAACATGCTTCAGTCTTCGAAGAAGTAGAGGTGTTGGGGTGGGGCACAAAGTGGAACATTTGGCTAGTCTTCAGCTCTTACAGGAAGATGGGTGTATCATGGTGGCTGTTTCATTCCTTTGGAAAGCCAGGCATGTAGCCGTAGGTGATTGATTAGTCCAATGCTTTAATAATATGAAACATTTTGGTCCTGTTTCTTAAAAATAAGAAGTGAACTTCTATAGGAAGGCACTACATAGACCCAAATTTGATTCTTAGCAAGTGAGGGGCTTAGGACTCTGACATGGGCTGGGTACTAAAAGGTAGGAGGGGAACTTAGATGGATACAAACAATGAGATACAGGAAAGATAGAGGAGAGAACAGTAATTTCAGAGGTTTGGGGAATGTGTGACTATCTGTCACCTCCAAAGGGGACCAGGCAGAGAGGTTAAAAAACAAAACAAAACCTAAAACTCTAGATAAAACAATATTGGAAACTGTGTGTTGACAGCTGGACCAAGTGACACTCAGATGCCAGATGAAGGTGAGGTGAGATGCTCAGAGAGAAATGATCCCTTTGCAGGGTTCCCAGTGTGGATGGGGTGGGAGGAAGAAGAAACCCTCGACAGTATAGAGACCATCCTGATGCAATGGCCCATCTCCACAGACTTTCCTGCTTCTCATCAGATATCTGGAAGTGTAATTTTTCTTAGACAACAGTCATTTACTTAAAAAATGCATATTTTTAAATTAACGATTTGGCCTGGCTAAACTATTTCCCAATCAGTTAGTTAACCATCCCTTTATCTTTGATGGGATGATGAGTCCCAAGGATCATAACTCCAGGCTTCCATTACATAGTAACCAAGTGATCAATGTAGTGACTTGGAAAATTACGAGATAATCAAGTTGACGTTCACCCAAATGACATCATGGAATTGAGGCAAAAATACAACTCCTGGCTAATGAGAAGGAAGGATGAATAAATTGCCCATCTGCCTTCTATTAGTCACATCCGATGTTCTTATAATGGTATTGACCCTTGTAGGTTTTCTCATCAATAATATTAATCAATTATTTACTTCTTGGGAAATAAGTGGTCAGGATAGAAATGACCAGAATGCATCAGAAAAGGAGTGTTGCTCACCTGCTTGGTGAGCTCAATTCCTTTGTAATAATGATCTGATGATGAGAAGATATTTATAACCCTCAAATATCTCTTTTATAAAGAGAATTGACTTCTTTTTTTCCTTCTGAAATACTCAGAATTAAGGCTCATTTTTTTTTCGAGACAGGATTTCTCTGTATAGCTTTAGAACCTGTCCTGGAACTCACTCTATAGAATAGGCTGGCCTCGAACTTACAGAGATCTGCCTGCCTATGCCTTTGGAGTGCAGGGATTAAAGGTGTGCACCACCACCACATAGCAAGGCTCAAATTCTATTGCAAGAACAGGGCACAGAGGTTTTAGGAACATCAAACATCAGATATTCCAATATTCTGCTTGGGAAGATGGCCTCTGGCTTTCTATACACCTTTTGGAATTTGTGGAGACCACTGTTTATATTAGTGTGTGTGTGTGTGTAGACAAGAAGGTCAGACACTAAAGTTTCATTTTGCTGAAGAAAATTTGCTTCTGATTTTCGTAACTTTTCTGCATACTCAAGAGCATAGTAGATGTGGCCAGGCATGGTGACTCACACTTGTAATCCTTTCACTGAAGAGACTGAGACAGTGGGATTATGAGTGCAAGATCAGCCAGGGTTGTATAGTGAGACTGTGTTTCAAACAAAACAAAACATTTAAAGAATGACAGTGTAGGAGATAGGGCAGTAGGCAAATAAGTTAGCTTTATAATTTATGACAATAGTATCAGCATAATAAATGCGCTGAAAAAAAAAAACAAAAAACTAGATACTCCCAAGCTTGCCCATTACACAGAATATTAACACCTTTCACCTTGCAGAATGTGGTCAGCATGGTAGAGTGCTTTCTGTTGTTGTTGGTTTTAGGCCACTGTGCATGCACTCACCATATAAAATGTAGGTCCCCAGAGGTTTGAGGAGACTGAGCCCCTTGCCAGTGTTGTCCCCACACAGGCAGTCCAAAACAATGTCCACACCTTCAGCAGAGATCCTGCACAGAAGGAGACAAAGCGAAATGATACATACACCCTGTCAGGAACCAAACTCTTGAGTCTTTCCTTTCCATGTCACATCATTTGGTGTCCAGAAAACAAAGAGTGATCACTCTAGGACCATCCATCTAACTACTGTCATCCTTGACCTACTGCAGATGCCGGCGATAAGTCCTCTGTAAGCTAAAAATATCTCAAGTCAAATTTTGCTGAATTCATCTAACCTAATACCTGGCATGGCCAAGCAGTGCAGCACACTGTAGCATGAAAATGGTTTACTCCATGTTTACATGGATGCCTGGGCACTGTCCCCACCCCTAGCATCACAGGAGAATATTATAAGACACATTGGTAGCCCAGGAAGAACTCAAAATCAGTGTCTGAAATATAATGTCTATGAATGCCTTTTAAAAAAAAATTCCTGGACCAAACCACTGTGAGTCAGAGTCACACTGTCTGTACAAGTATTTCACAAAGTTGGAGGCAGCAAAGTACCTCTCCCAAGAATAAGTCTGGGGTAGAATAACGAAGAGGAAAACTGGAGTCAGAAGGTCTGAGCTTTTCAATCTAGATGCTCACTCAAACTCTCCAAGCCTTAGCTCTCGCCTTTGTAATGTAGAGTGAATGTGTTTCTTTGTGGGAGGATGCAATGAAAAAACAAATGAGGTGTTTGGCTCAGGCTTCCCACAGTCCAGTCAGCCAGTCAGTCTCTCAGCCAACAATCATTCTTAAAGGAATATGGCCAACGTGTCTGTGCTGTCCAAGGTACTGAAGTGAGTCAGAAAACCAATACATTCCCTGAGTTTATGTGGCTGCTAGTCTGGCCTGGAGGTCACAGCTTTTCGTAATCCTTTATTTAGGTTACCTCCCCAACTCCCCCATCCAACCCCTAGGATTCTCCCTCATTGTTTTCATATCACTTATTTCTACTATTCCTTCTCCTTGAAGCCCCCACTCGAATGGCTGCTTTCTACTTTGCTGGATTCTCCATACAGTCCAAGTTAAACACACAATCTAAAGATTTGATGCTAGAGTCCACACATGGAAGGACATGGCATTCTTGCCTATGTTACCTCACTCAGTCTGTTTTATTTCCAGTTTCATCCGTTTACCTATTCATTTTAGAATTCCCTTTTCAAAAACAAGATAGAGATATACACAAAAAAGAAAGTCATGAACTAATCTTCCCAATGAAAATGTCCACAGATTTCACAGTAAAATGCTTGCAAACCAATCCACAAACATATCAAAGAGATCATGCATCATGACCAAGTTGGCTTTATCCCAGAAATGCAGGAATGGTTCAACACACAAATAAATAAGTGAAATAACCTTCCTTCACAGAAGGAAGATGGTTGGCTAACTCCTTGCCTGAGGTTCTAGCTGCTCCCTTCCTCCTGAGATGTTGTCTTTGGAGTGCTACAGTATTTAGGAGACTGAACAGTGACTGGGATGGGAACTCCAGAGATTCAGATTTTATGATTTGTCATGTATGCTGGGGTGGGCTTTTTTGGTGATATGGCTACCTGAATAAGTTACCATGTTTTGGAAGTAATGGCTTACCAAGGTGCCTGTAAGTAAGCACACCCCCCCCCCCCAAATTGCTGATTCACCAAGCCAGACATGGGTAGAATTTGTTCCTTTGGTATTTAAAGTTTTGATGAATGAGCATTCCTGTACATTGCTCCTTTTGAGGGTAGAGACATTCCTTCAGTGAATAGTTTATTAAAGACTACCACCATCTCACCCTATCATTAGGATGAACAAATGAATGCTATTGAATGGAACCTACTCAAACCAAATTGGTCTTAGGTCTAGTGAAAGTGTTTCAGGTTCAGAGCTAGAGATGTGACTCAGATGGTAGAACACTTGCCTAGCATGCACAAAGCCTTGGGTTTGATCCCTATCACCAGCTAAAACAGGTGTGGTGGCACACTCCCTTAGTTCCAGCAGAAGAGATGTGGAGGCAAGAGGATCAGAAGTTCAAGGCCATCCACAACTGTGTAGTAAGTTTGCAGATAGCTATGGTTTACATGAGACCATTAAAAAATCATCCAGATGCATTTTTAGAATGGGCTTGGCTACTGTCATACTCCTCAGCTGTCCTTTTCGTGACATCATCAGGACCATCCCTGGAAGAGCCAGTCAGCTCTGAAAGGTCCAAGGCCCAGCCTCATTTCCAATGTCCTCACTTCTAGGGGTGTCACACTGTCTATGTATACATAATTATGCAGCAGCAGAGATGGGTCAAGGGCCAAGGATATGGTTTCTCTGTGTGTTTGCTGTTGCCATCACAAATCTCCATGAATTTAAGATACCAGCAACCCCAGCTCAGGGACTCTGGGCCAACTCAGCAGCAAGACATTTTAGAATTGCTAACCTAAGACCACACAGTTCATTTTTCTTTTGTTTCCAGTCCTGGTCCCCTTATGGGGAATTCTGCTTCTTTGATTTCCACCCACATGGATAAGGGAAGCATTTCTCTGGATGGGATGAGGTTCCCTGAGAGCCATTATTGGTGTGGAAAGCCTTCAGCCTAGCCAGGAAGTGCATCCTTTCTCACTGTTTCCTTGGTTCTCTGCTGAGCTTTCTTTTTCTAGATTCCCTGTGACTTGAGAACTTGCCTGTGCCATAACTTCCAGTATGGTTGTTGCATAGTAGGTTTCTCACAGAAAGGCTGGTCCATAGTGGGCTTGTCCCAGAGACTGGGCACACTGCCTAGCATTCAGTAGACTTCCTATAGAGTGTTGGGCACAGTGCCTAGGGAATAGCAGCTTCTAGAGGTGCCAGGTGCACATTAGGTTTCTTAAAATTTCTGAGAATGATGACCAACACACAGTAGGCTTCTTACAAAGTTCCAGGCATGGTATCTGGTGCACATCAAGCAAGATTCTCACAGTAGGCTTCTCTAAGTGTGCTAAGCATAAGTGCTGATGCATAGTAGGCTTCTCAGGAAATGTTCACTTACTGGTAGTTCCCACATTTACTTAGTAATATCTTTTCTAGAAGTCACCTCTGGACCTACATTCCTATTCTCTCCCAGCAATTTGATTCTCAGTAATTTCCACCAGTGGTTGAGTAAGCACCTACTATGGGCCAGGCACTCTGCTAGGCACTGAGGCTACTGAAGACAACATGGACAATCTTTTTTCTGAGCTCACACTTCCTGGCTTTACCCTTACCCTGGGTCTACAGACTCAAGTTACATGAGCAAGCAGCAGCCCTCCAATGAGAGCTGGGTTCCTTCCTCTGGGTTTGGTGCTCCTTAGTCTGGCTTTTGCTCAGCTTTGCTCTCCAGCTTCTAGAGCCAGCTCTTAGTGGTCACTCAGCAAGTGGATGCAACCCTGGTCTACTCCCTGTAATCCCTGGGGCTTCACAGTCATGCTAGAAGATAACCCAACGGCTCTCAACAGCTCAAGTAGATGTTTTCTTTCCTCTTGTGTTCTTCTCCATAGTCACTGGTCACTAAGTCTATTTTTCTTTTCTATTTTTCTCCTATGTGCACAGGCATGGGTGAAGGACATAGGTTAATCTAGGGTATCACTCCTCAGACACTGTCTACTTTGATTTGGAGAAAGGGGGAGCTCCTCACTGGCCTGGAGCTTGCCAAACAGGCTAGGTTGATTGGCTAATGAGCTCTAGGAATCCTGTTTCCATCTCTGCAGCACTGGGATTGTAAGCATGTGACACCCTGTCCAGCTTCTTAGTGTGTGTTCTGAGGATCAAACTCAGACGTTCATGTTCATGCAGACAAGCCCTTTATGGACTGAGCTACCTCCTCAGTTTCTGTTCTTTTCCTTTGACTCTGCCTATTCCTGGCCTCTGAATCCCATTTCCCACTTATCTTGCGCATTGTGGCCAGACTGTTTCATAGACTCATCTCACATAATAGCTCTTACCTGCCTTGAATCTGCAAAGGATTCTAGATTTCCAACATAATCCAATTTTAACCCCATCTAAGGGCTTTCGAGAGTTTCATCTATATAGTTGAGAAAGTCTGTTTAAAATTTTTATGTTTTCAAATTGGAGAGACGGTTTGGTGGGTAAAGGTGCCAATCATCAAGCCTGACAACATGAGTTTGAGCTCAGAGAGTCACAGGGTGGAAGGAGAGAACTGACTTCCTCCACGGTTGTCTAAATAAGTAAATAAATGAATAAATGAATAAATAAATAAATAAATAAATGACTGTGTGACAATTTTTTCTAGTGCCTTTATTTATGAGTCACAGTGTGATATTTTCACACATGCACGCAAATCAGAATGAGCAAAGAAATCTGGGTAATTAGCATGTCCATCATCTCAGTCATTACTCATTCCAAGGTTGCTTAATTGGGAGCTGTTTGCTCACAGCCCCCCATGGGTGATGTCCAGGGATGTTTCACATTGTCATGACTTGGGGGATGTGGCAGGTAGCTGCTAAGTACATCTAATAAGTTCCATTGCACGGGATGGCCTCCAACCACAGAACGACTCCAAGTGTACACAGTGCTGAGATTGACAAGCCCTGATCTAGCCTGTTCCTGCCATTCAGCATCTCACACAGCCACAGCCTTCAAGTTGGATGGCTTGGTTCCCTCATTGACCCAGGGGTGAGCCACCCCTACTCCCTTAGGGAGAATGGGCATAGATGGTAGAAAGTTTAAACTCTGGAAGTAGGCCATGTGTGGCGAGTCCCACTGCGTGTAGGTATGTAAATACTATTTAAACCTTCTATACCTTGGCTTCTCCCTAAGGAAATAAGGACAGTGTCCACATCATCAAATTTGCAAAGGGACAAAACTGAGCTCCCATATGCGCTTTGGGCTTTTGGTAAGATATCACTTCCATGTGTTCCCAAATGACACTTCCATGTGTTCCCAAATGTCCTGGCTGTCTCTACTTGGTGCTGATGCAATTACTTACTACATTAACTGTGACTAGTAGTTTGGACATTTCAGGACACAGTGATATATATGTGCCTTGGTCACCACTGTGTTTGCATAACATATAAAAAGTAATAAAACATGAATGCATGAACATAAGGTCTTAAATGATATTGTGCACCATTTCCACCAAGTGTTTGATTTTAAAGGCACCCATAAGCAGCTTTATTGAGCTATAATTGATGGCAATAAGTAGGACAGATTTCAAATGTGCAGTCAATAGTTCAATGAGTTGTGGCAGTCCACATCAGTGAAAGCAAAGTCCACACCAGTGAAATTATTCAAGGTGATGGATGCATTCTTCTAGCTCAAATGTTTCCTCAGGTCATCTTGTAAACCATAAAGAGTTGGAGAAAACTGAGTCCACACATTTGGAGGGTAAATCTGGAACTAAGCTTCAGCTTTCTCATTTGTGAAGTGGGTTGTTTTTGCATTTGTACAAGGCGCTTGTGAAATGATCGTCTAAGAGAGCAGAGGCTGACTGAGCATGGCTGTTCTTACCTGCCTTGCCCTGTCCCAGTTCCCCTGCCGTTCGTTCCTGCATCTCCTCCTGCTGAAATGCTTTGCACCCTTCCAGGGGGCCATGGGGCTAACGGTGTTGCCCTTCTCTCTGAATTTTCCCTCTCTTTTTTATTTCTGAAGGCCTATGAGTCAGATGCACAGGACTCAAGGTTTCTAACTATTTGGTCCATTTCCCACCCATTGTCATCTCCTTTTTCACACAGATAAGAACATCAATGCAAATATAAAGTCTACATCAGAGTTGTTTTTCCCCCCAGGCTTGGGAGATGGCTCAGCTGTTAAAGTTCATGCCTCACAAGCATGGTGAGCTGAGTTAGGTTCCCCAGAACCCATACAAAAATGCTGGGTGTGGTGGAAAAGCTGGTAATTCCAGTCTTTGGGACACAGAAGGATGGATGCCTGGGGCTCACTGGCTAGCTAGTCTAACCATGGTGAGCTCTAGATCAATGATAGATCCAGCCTCAAAGATGGGTGTCAATATTCCTGAAGACTGTCCTCTGACCTCTACACACAAGTACACATACATATGTGATCACACCTGCACATACAAAAACATGTATAGGCACAAACATGCAAATATACAACACATGCATTATAAATTTTTTTCTCTAATTTCTTTCCTGGCTTATCATGAATTCTAAAGAGGCTCTCCAATTGGCTAGTATATATGAATTTTTAATTGCAGGAAATTTTTTATTGTATCTTTGTAGTTCATTGTACATAGATTACTGTAACCATGTCTATAAGGAAAACAGCAAAAAAGAAATGACTCTGTACAGTGCTTTACTACATGTGTGTGATTGAAACCCTTTCAGTTTACATCCCCATGCACAGAGAATTTGAATCAAGTTGTGATCACAGTGTTGATGGAACTTGGCATTCTGTTTTCTTCCCTTAAATTCTACCACAGGCATCTTTTCTGAGATACAACCTCCATAATAGTTGTTTCTAGGGGCTGCATAACACACGCATGTGGCATAGCAAAAATCCCTGCAGTGTTTGCCTTCTGTTGACAGCAGAGACTGGATCTGATTGCCACTGTTACAGACAGGCCTATTATAACTCACTGTCGAGATATGTTGAGCGCTGACGACCATGCAGAAGCAGAGCTCAGCTTAGCAGCTTTGTGCCTTTGGCTTTGAGCTTGCTCTGGACTATTTCCCAAGGGTAGGATTTCTGGGCAGAGGCTCTGTTCGCAGTCAGAGCTCCCAATCCATTTCCCATATCTATGGGTCTCTACTTAAAGTGAGCTGTTGGAAGCCACCTCTCGAAAGGCAGGTGGTAATGAGAAGGGCCCAAGACGCTCTTTCCTTCTACTTTTCTCGTAGTAGAAAACATTGATTCTGGCTCCGAGTGGGGCCAGAGTAGGGTGGGGCTGAGGAGATGGAGCGGCTGTGTGGGAAGTGGGGCAGGCAGGAGGCCCCTGGCTCTCAGCTTCCATTTGTTGAGAACAGCTGTGGTATCCTGATTTTCTGTTCTTACTGCTCTCCAGAACCAGCCACACTTGCTTCCTGTCAGAACCCAGGGTTTCCACAGCACCTCAGCAATGCTGTTCCCCCTAATCCAAAATGCTTGTCTCTCCACAACTTCTCATCTTTCACCTCTCAGCCAAAACTCTTCCTCAAATCACTGTCATGTCTGAGTTCCCTACTAGCAACCTGCATTTCTCCACCAGAGTGTATGCGGAAAGTCCAAACCAATGTATTCTTTGAATGGTTTCTTTTCTTTTTTTTCCTGTCTCCTCTCTGACAACTAGACTCCACACTCCCTGAGTACAGAGTCTTTCTGATTGGTTGTTGCTGGCTCTTCCTCTTTGGCACAGGTCCAATCTCATCTCAGACCCCCAACATGTATTTATTGAGCAGTAGGTAGACGAGTGCGGAAATATCAGGTAAGGAGGCTAAAGAAAAGATTATTAAAAGGGACAACAATAGTTCATACTTCAGACCACAGCTTGAGAAACTCAAGTTAAAAGTAGGTGAACTGGGCAAACAGAAGTCTTTAAAATCACCTAAACTGTCTGCATCTCTCAGAAATGGGGTGGACTTCTAATATTTAGCTTCAGATAAAAGCTCCCCTTTTACGTCCCACTGGAAAAATTGGGACATGCTTACCTTATATATAACTCAATCACTGTTTTAGACATGTTCTTTCAATGTAACCCTGGCTAGACTGGAACTCACTCTGTAGACCAGGCTAGCCTTGAACTCACAGATCTGGTTTCTGCCTTCCAAGTTCTGACACTGACAATGTGCACCTCCATGCCTAACTTTACCTTAGGTTTTGAGACTGGGTCTCTCATTAAACCTTGAAATATATTTGGCTAGACTGGCTGGCCAAAGCTCCAGGGATCCTCCAGTCTCTGCCTCCCTGGTGTTGGGATTACATGTATATGCTACTGTTCCTGGCTCTTTTACATAGGTTTGGGGAATTGAATTCAGGTTCATATACTTGCATAGCAAGCACTTTAATGAATGAGCCCCAGCCCAACAAATTTAAAAAATTCACCTGTCAGAAAAACTTCCTTCTAAAAAAAATGCCCCACTTAATAAAAACCCAATCTTGTCCAAATTCCTGCTTGAACAACCAGATTTGTCCCTTTTCATCTTAATTTGAGACTTGGAAAAAAATGTTCCATTAGTGTGGCACTGGCTGGGTGACTAGTTACATTTAGGCTTTATAATTTAATGCAGACTATAAAAAGAGGAAAATAACAGCTCCTGGCCACCACTGACTCCTCTAGCAGTTCTCGGTTGAAAATGCTGAGACTGAGTTCACCCTGGGCAGCAGCCAAGTGAAACACACACATCATCTACAGCTGTGCTACCACCTGGGCTCTCCATGGGATTCCCAGTGTGGACACACATAGCCATGATCAATAGCTTTGGATCACAGGTAAACTGTAATTAGCTTATATAGTCAGACATGCCTGAACTTACACCCTGTTGAAGTTTTATTGCTATTTTCCTGATCTTTGAGCCTTTGAACTCAGTTGCTCAGTATGTAGGCAGCTACTCCGATCTCTACAACATCCTCTTCCAGGCTCTCTTCTTCCTATAGGTATCTATGGCTCATGCTCTGCTCTTTAGAAAGTCACCTTCTCTATAGTGAAAGCATGGGTTCACAAGCTAGACAGCCTGGTATGAACTGAGGCTCTACTGTCTACCATTCCATGAAGGCTGGGTCTGCCTGCTTGTGTAACTAGGTGATGGTTTCAGTCTGCTTTCAGGGAAGTGTGGCCAGGGACCTGAACAGTAGCTTCAAATTTGGGCAGGATACATATATTCATCCCAGGACTGACCAATAAAAACCTCTCATGCACGGTGTATTACTATTTTCCCATTTTCTAGATAGAATCAAAGGAACAGAAGACTCAGGATGATCATCAATGAAAATATAATGAGCCTGGGTACCAGAATCTCCGTACAAGTGAACATCTTCCTTGAGCTTTTTATGTGGATGAATGAGAATTAGACTTGCATGTGTTAAGATAGTGTTGTGGCTGTTGTGGGAATTTGTTCCACCAATAGCTTTGGGGTACAAGCCTTGGGGCATGGCTTCTTGTCTGTGTACATGACCGCTTAAGGGGAGGGAGGTCACGCGCTCTCTTGGGGTGAGGAGACTGGGTCAGGCATCGGAAAGTGGCTTTCACTTGGTCCCCATCTGCCTCGAGGAGAACAGAAGCTGGATCAGCACCATGTCTCTCTTGCTTTGTATTAGTGAGTCCGTTTTTTGAATTGCACCTTTTAATAAATTGATTATATATATATATATATATATATATATATATATATATATATATATGCACACGCACACCTCCGTGGGCTCTCATATCAAGTGCAGTTAGCATAACATTAACACATTAATTCTGCAAGTTTTAAGACTGCCTTCTTCCTTGGGGATAACAGGGAGGTTGAGAGTATCTGATGGGCTGACACATATGAAGTGTCAAGCTCAGAGCTAGAACTAAGCCTCCAATATATGTTTACTATCACCATTATCATTAGTATCCTTTAAAGATTTACTTTTATTTTATGTGTGTGAGTGTTTTGTCTGAAAGTATGTATGTGTAGCATGTGAGTGCAGTGCCCAAGAAAGAAGGAAGAGCTCATCAGATCCCTGAAATAGAGTTACAGACAGTTGTGAGTTTCCAAACGGAATGGCGGTCTTCTTCAAGAACAGTCAATGCCCCTAAATCACCTTCATTCTAGCCTCACAATTAGCCATCTTCTAAATGAATACTAATGATCTTCAAACAAAGAGCAGGGGCCAGCCTGGTGATCTGCAGAGCCACCCCCTTACCTTTTTACTTCTTGCACGTAGTCGGCATTTCTGTCAAAGAGATGGGTCACAGAATCTTTGATGGCTTCGTGCTTGAAAGTAGAAGCTGTTCCAAAGACTGTCACATTGGGGACAGTAGAACATAGCTGAGCCACAGCTTGACCCTGGAAATGACACACAGTAATCACATGAACACCACCACTCTCAGAGAAGTGTTGCTTAACATGGGTCAAGAGCATGGCACAAAATATGACACTTACAGACACTTAATAAACCTCAACTAAACAGCCAGTATTGCTGGACAGAAGGCAGAATTTTGCAACTTTGACATAGTTGACATTTTCGAGTTTGAATTCATGTTTTTCAGATAAGACTGCAGGGTATTTATCAGCATCCTTGGCCTCTACTCTCTTGAGGTAATGAACATCTCCAGCTCAACTGTGACAGCCAAACATGTTCAGGCATTGCAGCATTGTCTCCTGAAGGACAAAACCTGTCTTGGCTGGAAACCACTTGTGTGGGGTAAAGTCAACAGGAGCCAGATAACCCCAGCACTAAAGTTAACTACTATTTAACCATGCTGAACTACATCTCAGCAGTCATGCTATCTACTCCACAGGAATCTTGGAAGATGTCTCATTTTGACTCTTACAAGCAGATTCTGAGCAAACACTTGAATATAAATGTTTTATTTGTAAGATAATCTTAGATACTAACAGGGTTAATATCTCAAAGGGGAGCCAGCAAGATGGCACATCATTTAAGTGCAAGCCTTACAAGACCAAGGACCCGAGTTTGAACCCCAGAATTTACATTCAGGAAAAAAAAGAGGAGAAAAGAAAGAAAAACAGAAAGCTGGGCATGGTAGAGCATGCTTGTAACCTCGGTGCTGGGGAGGCAGAGTCAGGAGGCTTCCTAGGGCTTGATGGACAGCCATCCTAGCTGTCTAGCTGAACATGTTTCAGGCCAATGAGAGACCCTTTCTCAAAAGAAATGTGGTTGGTAAACTGAGGAACAACATGTGGTATTGTCCTCAGGAATCCCCGCAAAGAATACATGTGCACATGCACCTATATACATATATGAACATGAACATGCATACATCTCCCTTATATACAAAAAGACCCAGAAGAACTCAGATGACTTAATCCAATGGTTTAGTTCAACAACATGTAGCACTTCAGAGAAACAAAATCCCCCAAAGAAAGAGCTGACCACTCATGTATTATCAAATTCATATCTATCATGGACATCCAGAACTCAGCCTGACACCTCCATGATCAAGAGCCTACCCAGCTAATTTCCATCTAATACTGGCGGACCACTGCTTATGTATGAGTATCCCTTGACACATCTGGTGTGTCCTCGTGAGTCAAGTATGCTCCCTGGTTAGACCGAAGCCCACAGCCAGCAAGCTTCAGCATGTTGTGTGGGGCAGATATGCATGGCTGATTGCCAGTGTCCCATAGGGAAGGGCTAAATGAGGTATTATACCAGACCGAGGACCTGAGACAAAATGTGGTTCTGACTAGATACTCAATCTTAATTATCTCTCCCCCTTGGGGGCTTATTATATCCAAGGCTAAAGATGTCCAGTCAAATAAAGAAAAGGTCAACATGTGGTTTAAATGGTAAATGGTCTAGGGGGGGGAATTACAAATGCAGTTAAGAGGTGGGTGATTTGTATCTCCTCTACCAATATGGTCAACATTAAAGACATCGAACAAAATTATGTGGGCATGTGCATCTCAAAACTTTCCAGTAAAACCCAATTTCCTGGTAATTAAGATGCATTAAAAGAAACTGCCATCACTCTCGAGCATCCCATTTACCATTTTAAGGAGGGGGATTTTTCTAGAGGCATCTGTCACAGCCATTTCTGCCTATCATCTTATTTTCATGTCTTCATGTTGGTGGATAATTCAAGTTGGCAGGTCAGTTTATGGAAATGGTATCTTATTACCAATCCCAATTAAAGGCAAAATGGAGAGATTCATAGAATGTCAGAGCTGGAAGAGCGCCACATTATAGATGAGGTAAAGGACCACAGAAAGGTCCAAGTCTCTCAGCTTTTCAGAGGCATAGCTGGGACTCAAACCAAGGCTTCTTGACTCCAGTTATTTCCATTTTCAACTTTTCTATTCTGTCAACTTATTTTGACATTTTAAGCTAAGCGACTTTAGCTTGCTGCCTAAAATAGACATGACAATTTCACTGGGAGGTCAATATTTCAGAACAGGGACATAAGCCTAAGACTCTACACAGGGCACAGTTCTCTATGCTAAGTATAGTGTTGGTATTTATTTAATGTTTTGTCCCAGATTTCACAGGACAAAGAGGGGGCTGTCTTCTAAATGAGCATAAATATCCCTAGCCAATGCTGCGACTCCTTTAAATCCACTGACCTCATGTCAGCCTTGGTTACATCTCTGAAGTAATAAGGCTTGAACAGACCCTGGCAGCCATGGAAGAGGTTAGAATTAACTTTAACATCCCTGTAGCCACTTCTTCCTTCTGTCTTTGGGCAAATGTGACATTTATTCATTCAACTATTTCCCAAATCCCCATTGTTTAGTTCAATGCTATCGACATTTGTCTCCATCTGGTGGATTCCCTCAAACAACGTATCAAATTCATCTGACCCAAAACACAACTCATGACCACCATGAAAATGGATTGGTCTTTAAATCAGTGTGTGAAGGATGCTGCAACAGTGACGTGACATGCTGGATGAGTCCTATGAGAGAAACTTTTTTTCTTGAAGTTTGGAACTGGTCCCAAATCAAGGTGTTGATTCCTCCCATAGGTTATGAAGGAGATTTCTGCTCCAGGTCACTCTCCTTGGCCTGCAGATGGCTACCCACTGTCTCTGTCTCTTCACATTGTCTCTTCTATGCCAGTTTCATGTGTACAAATTTCCCCCTCTTTTGAGGATGCCCACCATCTTGGGTTAGGGACCATTTTCAAGGATCTCCCTTTAGTTTGATTGCTACTTCTGTAAAAATCCTGTTATAATTTAAATTTAAAAATCTGCCAAAGGGGTGTGTGTGTGTGTGTGTGTGTGTGTGTGTGTGTGTGTGTGTGTGTGTGTTTTCAAGGCTTATTTCCCAGTCTGCAGCATGGTTGAGAGCTGGTAACACCTTGAGGTTGGAGATTACTGCGAGTTTTCATATTATTGTCAGTAGTGGTGGCCTTTGAGGGGAATATTGGGACTCTGGACTTTCATCTCTCTCTTTTGCTTCATGACTGATATGGTGTGAGTAGCTTTGTTCTACCATGTGCTCCCACCATGATATTGTAGCTTAACACAAACCTAAAATGGCAGAATCATTACAACATAAGGGGACTATGCTTGCACATGAGATCTGTTGTTGACTAAAATCAACATATAGGCATGGCTCCAAATTATATCATGAAATATGAGTATTATATAAGGAATAATATATGCATATAACATATTGTATGACACTATATAATTATAGCAATGTATAATTACATATTGACATTAAATATATTTATGCAGTTAGTGTTATAGACATAAACACATACACATATAATTAATACATAATATAGAACATTTAGGTGCTGGAGAGATGGTTCAGCAGTTAAAAGTGTGTACTGACTTCCTCTTCTTGCCTCCTTGGGCACCCTCATGCGTATGCATTGACAGACAGACAGGAAGACTTAAGATCAATCTTAAAAACTTAAAAACAAACACTTAACTAGCAATAGATAACTAGTATTCTTTTAATAATATCTGTATACTATGTAAGTATGATGTATGACATTATTATAGTATAATACAATATTATCACATATAGTATATAGTAACAATGGTTAGAAAGCACAAATTCAACTGTTTGTAGCCTTTTAGCATCCCATCAACTCACTGAGATGATGAAAGACCCTCTACGATCTCAATGACTTTTTTTTTTTTTTTTTTTTTTTGGTTTTTCGAGACAGGGTTTCTCTGTGTAGCTTTGCGCCTGTCCTGGAACTCACTTGGTAGCCCAGGCTGGCCTCGAACTCACAGAGATCCGCCTGGCTCTGCCTCCCGAGTGCTGGGATTAAAGGCGTGTGCCACCACCGCCCGGCTTCAATGACTTTTTAAAAAAGTAAATACCATGCTGGGTTCTGTATTTAAGCATTCTCCCTCACAGTTATAGGAAATTTACTTTCTCTCACTCCCCAGGTAATGCAAAATCAGCAGCTCATTCATTCTTCCTTTCTCCGGCCAGTCAAGGCATCACAGGGACTCAATAAACATTTGTGGGAGATGGAATGACTTCTCAATAAAAAGGATTTTGCAGTTTACCTGCAGACCCACAGCATAAAATGAACAAGACAAGCCATGCTCGTGGCAGCTGCAGTAAATGGAGATATGCATATGCCTGTTTTAATCGACTCTCCTTCCCTCTCAGGGACACAAGCATTCTGCTCCAAGCACCCTGCCCTTCTTATGGCTGACAATGCAACAGCAATAGCAGCTGTGCTTCCTTTTATCCCTCCAGGAGCCAGGCACTAAAGGCTTTGTTAAATCCTTTAACCACTCTAAAACAATTTTTGTTTCCCATTTAAGCCTCAAAATGGGCATTCAGAGAGGAACTGGACCTGGCCCAAAGTTATGGGGCCTGTGAATGATACAGCTGTGTGCCTGGACTCTACCGTCACCCATGCTGCTGATCTGTCCAGCTGATCAGGCAGGCTGCTGACCTAGGACCTAACCTTTTAGCAGTTCAGTCTTTGGGCATTACAGTGTGGTGCTGTTATCTACAGATGTGTTTGACTGCATTCATAATTATCCTCAGATGCATGCTGCCTGTGGGTCACCAATTAGACACACCTAGTTTAGAGTCTTGGAGATACTGTAGTCCTTGACTCAAAGGTTTTAACTGGTCTGCTCTGGAGAGCTGGGTCTCAGGGTATACGCATGAACAGGTTTCTAACTCCATTATCATGAGGTTGCTGGAGCTTCCCACCACACCCCAAAACATAGGGAGCAAGAAATCTGGGGACGACTATGAGGAAATGTTTCAGGTTTTCACACCTGAGTAACAACACAAGGCAAAATCCTACTGTAGAAAAGCCAGGCGCAGTGAACAAATGGTTAGAGGAGCAGGAGGATTAGCCTTTGGCATCGTCCATACTGAGTACTGAGTAAACAACAATCTTTAGCTATAGTTTTGGAGACGGCAAGAAATCCAGAGGAATTCTGGAAAGTCACGCGATGGGCGTTGAAGACATGATCTTATCAAAACACTGAGATTCAGGATCGCCATCAGAGACTCAATGACACAAGAAAAATGAATGGGGGGCTCACAAGGGACTCTCGAATGCAGATGGCATCCACCTCCCCCGTCTTCTTTCTCATCATATGCTAGAACTCTGGCTTTGATCCTAGGGGAAAATACCTATTTCTTCCAAAGGGTCACCCTGCCTCTCGCCACAGGACCTTTGGACATACAGACACTACTGCTTGGAATCCTCTTCCCTGTCATTTCTTCTGGATTATTCCTCATCGTCCTTTATATCCCAGTCTCCCACTTCCTTAACTCATTCAATCCTTTAGATATGTCTGAAATGCCTTCCTGCTGACTCCACTGAGAAGTTCTAGAATTATAAAATTGAAAGAATTACACGTGGTCCCTCTATCTTGGTTTTCACATTTTAATGGGGAAAAGAGCTACTAGCAGAGTCAATGCAGTATTAATAGTCCAAGGACATATTTGAAAACCACGAGGCAGAGTAGTCTAAGACCCTATCGTGTCCTGTCCTGTGCTTTAGTACATATGCCAAGAATAAGAGGTGTGCACTAAGGAGGAGTGTATGAACATTGAAGGAGACTAGACACAGAAAAGGACCCCACCGTGTTACACATTCTTAATGTATCATGTGGTCGGGGACAAGTTAATCTCTTTTTGCCAGTTTCACTGTTTTAAACATGGGAACTTAGGAGGCTGGAGAGATGGCTCAGCAGTTCAGAGCGCTACCTCATTCTTCAGCTAAACCCTAGAAAGACTATCTGAAGAAGTTTCCTAAAGACAATGAAAGTCAAACTAGACCTGGGGGGGGGGGGTGGGTGGCACAGGCCATTCATCCCAGCTACGTGAGAGTGGAGACAAAGAGATTGCCAAGTTCAAGGCCCGCCTGGGATATAGAGTGAGTTCAAGGCCAAGCATGCTGGAAGCCCTTGGTCTGATCCACAATACTATTTAAAAGCAAAGCAGAAAGAGAAGACAGGGAAGGAAGTTTCTATCGGCATCATAACCGCTTCCGAGTTCACCTCAAAAATAGACTTCTCTTTAGCTCTTTTAAGCTGTTTTCACTTTTAAACAGCTATGGAAACCACAGGCCATTAATGTGGTCAGAGGATGGAAAAGACTGAACAGAAGGAGCCTGTGAGTGCACAAGGAAAGTGCATGGAGGAAATGCAGAGGGATTTATTCCAAAGAACCATAGGCTGAGGTTTTCCCCTTTTATCAATTCACAGAGGCACAGACTTGCAAAGACCACTGTGTGCTAGATCACAAAGCCCTGGCCTCTGGACACTCACACTCTCCTTATGCCTTTCTTATATAATAATACGAACTGTCACTTTGGGACTTCACAATTGATGCTGTCTTTTGCCTGCTCCACAGTTCAGTCTGTTCCATTCTGGGAAGAACATGATTTTCAAATCCCACCTTGGGGACTGCTGTGACTCACCACTAAAAGTGGCAAAGCCTGTTCTCTGGGCTCACCCACTACACTCTAAAGATCAGTCTGTTTTCCTTTGTTGTGTTGTTGCAAAGCTGTTGACCTAAATATGACATCGATTGGAACAGGTGGGCACTGAGAATTCTAATGGCGTGAAGCTACAGAGGTACATGGTCAGGGTGGAAGAGAGGGAAAAAGTGAAGAATGTGGGACAATGTTTTTTTAACTGCTCAAGATGAGTCTGGACCTATTGTGGAATGCTGTCCTCCAAGCATATCGACCATTACCATCTTCATGAGAGCAGTTGTGACTAAAATAGACCTTCAGGATTGGGCCTGCTTATGTTCCCTTGTAGAAGGATGGACCTGGAGCACCACTGTGTTCTCATTTGATATTCCAGCCTCTCACTCCCACACCCCATTGGCATGTAATTCTTACTTGGATGTACATGGTCTTGTTGAATGGTAGACATTGGAAGGTTAATTGGATGAGGGGAGCTCCATTTGCACAGTATCTTAGTTTGGGCTACTATTGCTATGATAAAACACAATGACCAAGAGAAGTTGTGGAGGAAATGTTTTATTTGGCTTATGCTTCCACATCCATAGTTGATCACTGAAAGCAGTTAGTGCAGGAACTCAAATAGGGTGGAAGTCTGGAGGCGGGAGTTGATGCAGAGGCCATGGAGAAGTGCTGCTTACTGGCTTGCTCCCCATGGCTTGCTCAGCCTACTTTCTTATAGAACCCAGGACCACCTGTCCAGGGATGGCACCACTCGCAATGGGCTGGGCCCTCCCCCATCAATTACTAAGAAAATGCCTTACTGGCTTGCCCATAGCCTTATCTTATGGAGGCATTTTCTCAGTTGAGACTCCCTCCTCTCTGATAACTTTAGCTTGTGTCAAGTTGATTTAAACTAGCCAGCTCACACAGCTATGGAGAAACCATCACCCATCCTAAGGCAGGGCTTTCCAGTAGTGTTCCCGAGTCACCGGTCTTCCTGTAAGCAAATAAACTCATTGGTTCACCAAGTGAGAAATGAATCTGTCAGCTGGTCTCTATTTGGGTGAGTAGGTATCTGCTCATACCTCCTAAGGAGAAGTTTATACAACAGGATCTCCCCCTTTTTGTTTCCCCAAAAGCAGTAGACACATTCTTTGCAAAGGAATGGTAGGTGCTGTCAGCCTTTTACCCTTTCCCTTCTACCAGTTACATGAATGAGTACGTCTCAGAACTAGTACCAGCCATCCTCCTCTTATAGAGGCCTCTTGAAATGCAGATGCCCAGGCTCCACACAGATTTTCAGTAGAACT
Source organism: Peromyscus californicus insignis (assembly GCF_007827085.1). Lineage (NCBI taxonomy): Eukaryota > Metazoa > Chordata > Mammalia > Rodentia > Cricetidae > Peromyscus > Peromyscus californicus. Next base: position 96,632,991 of record NW_026294606.1, read on the forward strand.
GTCCAGACGGGGCACCACAGTCTGAGTTTCACAAGCCTTCTTGAGGAGGCAGATGCAGCTCACATTGAGAACTCTGGATGCATATAATCCTAAGTAGGTAACACCTACTCTGTGGGGTAGAGGCAGGAAGAAGCCCAACCAGCAGACCTGAATGGCAGGCATTCAATTCCAAACCCGAATAGAGCTTGGTTCTTAGTGTATCCTTTCTAGGTTCCCTAGCAGTACTGGGATCCACTGCCTCTAATGTGTACAGTCATGGCCCTGTCATACTCCACTTCCGCTTTGCCTAACAGAGGTTGATGTCACAGCCTATGGGTTCAGTGTGTAGGATGCTGTCAATAGGGACATGATGAATGTAGGATTCTGTGACTCAGACACAGAAAGAGGAAATAAGTCCTTAGCACTAGGAGTAGGGCCTGAAGCTCTCAACCTTGGAAGTGTTTGTCCTCTGAGCTACCAGGACACAGGGAAACAGCACTGAATGTATGACCAGGATCTAACAGTCACAGCCTGGCCCCAGCAACCCCCCTTCACCACCTATGTGCTCAGGCCCAAATGTTTCACAACCTCTTCACTAGCCGGGGAACCAAGAAGCATAAGCCTGTGGGGTACTTTGCATGTTCAAACCACAGCTGCTGACTTTGGCTCCTTGCCCATCACCTTCCCAAACCATCTCTTCTGGGATGCCTTCCCAGAGTTCCTTGGAAGAGTTAGCATCTTCTGCTCTGTCCGCACACTCACTGACAGTCCTACCCAAGGCCCCTCCTCACTGCATAGTCTTCTTTCTCTTCTACCCATCCCTCTTCACTCATCTGTCTTCTATCTTTTATTTTTTGCTTTTTTTTTTGAGACAAGATCTCACACTGTAGCCTAGGCTGACCCAGAACTCACAGCAATTCTACTGCCCCAGCCTCCTGAGTGCTGAGATTACATGTATGAGCCTCAGTGTTCTCATCTGTCCACTTGAGACAGTGCTCTCTGCCCTGGAGGTGGGGAAGATGCTCACTGCAGCAGGAGAGTTTGCTCAGCCTGGGGCACACCCAGAGCAGGAGCTCAGTGAATTCCAGGCTTTTTATTCTTATCCAAAGCGTGATTCCATTCTTTGTATTGATCTTGGGTCTCGTCATTCCAGGTTAAATGCCTTTTTCTAAGGCACTCTGGGACCCACAATTGTCAATTTCGGGGCAATTAGCTAGATTGGAAGGGCTCCATTTATAACTGTTGTCACTCCGAAACAGTATCCTACTAGAATTTCATGTGAATTGGAAAGATAACCCTGTACCCACAGAGGTGTGAGTCTGGGCAACTGAAGTGAGGGTATTCTTTGCTTGCCTGTGTGAACAGGTGTCTTTGTGCAGTGTATAGCCGGCCCAACTGCACATGACAGCCCTATTAACCCACCCTTATAGGCATCACACTAAGACTTGTGTCTCTGTTCAGGAATCCTTTCCAGGTAGTGGAGGTTATGCACAGCCACCGGAAGACCCACAGCTCACAGACGGCCTCTTTGCCTCAAGATGGGCTCCAGTAACTATGTAGCTAGCATCTTGGCCAGGGAACAGCCAGCCCACCAGATGGCAAAGTCCCCTTACAGGCCTCTAAATCACAGAGAGTCAGAAACCTTCCAAGCTGGCTGCCTTCCAACTGGTGCACCTGGATAGATTTCCGGGATGGCTGTATTTGCATAGTGGGGATGCCAGGTTCCTGTTTTCCAGCCAGATGACAATTTGTACCCAGTTTTGAGCTGTGGTTTTTATAAATGCACCTCTTTCAATCCAAACCAAAATGAATTACAGTCGGGCAAGGTGACCAAGTACACCATATAATTTATTCTTGAAATAGGAAGGTGGAAAATGCTATTGTTAATTTTTCCTTCATCAATAGATATAAACTAGAAGTGTCCTGGTAAATTGGGTCATACTGTCATTCTGATGTTGAGTGAAGAGAAAGAACTTACAGGGTGGCCAGAAGAGAAGAGCTTCAGTGAGACTCGGAGGTTTGTATCTGTTGCACATTTCTTGAGGGACGTGACCTGGTTACTCTGAAAGATGACTGTATACGTGCCGTTGGGGTAACTGGATGTAACCCACCAGGCAACCATGCAAACAAACTAGACACAGAGGTATAGGGCCTTGTGAGGAAACACAAGCTTGCTTCTTTTGCTTACTTTAGGCTACAGTCTACACAGCATCTCCTCCCCAAACACAGGGATTTGTGAACCAACTTGCAATGGTGCCTGGCAGAGATCGGATACTCTTCCTTGGGATAGGGTTTTACAACTCAGCAACCTGCCTTCTGCCCTGCTTTAAATGCCTGCACTTGCTGGAGGCATCTCATTAACCAGAGCGGTTGACTCCAGCTGGAGCCCAACGCTGGCTTCAACACTCTCTGATGTGATGTAGCATTTCATCTGAAAGCTCCTGCCCTGACCGTGAACTTCCCCAACTCAGACTGCTGCTCTGTTCCTACCAGCCCTCACAGATCAGTCATGGGGACACTTCACTGTGACTTCAAATCCTGAGGCTGGGGTTCTGAATGGGGCTGGTCAGGGCCTGTCACTGCTGGAGGTAACATCTGAGGCACCCAGATCAGACTAGTTCATCAGTTAGTCCTGTAGGGAACTGAGGTGCCATGGATCAGTCTCCAGATAAGGGTTCCCACTGGGGGGCCCAGACCTAGTCACTTCATCTTTCGATGCCTTGATCTTTAGACTAGCTCTCTTTGCAGACCAGCAAGTGTGCCCAAAGCTCTTTGTCCTGCTGTTTCATTTTAAGGAGAAACTTTCAAAGTTAACTGGATTTCTTTGCAGATACATCATGAGCAAAATTATTTTGTTCTTAGTATTGTTTACTAAGCCATCTCCCTTACTTAAGCAATGGCACCCTTTCTTTATTTTAAAGTCGCCTCTTTATCTCCAGCAGTGGTTCTCAACCTTCCTAACCCTTTAAATATAGTTCCTCATGTAATGACCCCTAACCTAAGATGATTTTGTTGTAACTATAATTTTGCTACTATTATGAATTGTAATGTAAATATCAGTGCTTTTTGATGATCTTAAGCTACCCCTGTGAAAGGATTGTTTGAACCCAAAAGAGTCACAACCTACAGGTTGAGAACCACTGATCTGGAGTTCCTGCATAGTGCTAGAACACAGAAGCTATTTTTAAAACTTGGAGCAGATAAATGAATGGTTCCATCAATGACAATCTTTCTTTTTTTCTTCTTTGCCATCTCTGTAAAGCAACGTTGTTTCTTTCTCTGTTTATCCCCAGTGTCTCACAAATTTTACGTGTACATGTTTCATTCAGTAACTATTTATGTGCCTTACACATGCCAGTGGGCCATGTACTGGGCATCTACTTATTGTTGCAGGATTTGCTAGACCCCAGGACACTAAATAGCTTGTTCTGGGGACAGAGTGCCTCCAGGAATACTCCATTACATTTACTAGCCTGGGTGGCAAATCACACAAGCAGCCAGAGCATATGTGAGTGGCCATGGTGCCCTTCTCAAGGTAGCTATAGGTGGGAAGTAGATAGTCCTCCACAAGGCTCAGCACATTGCCTGGCACCAATCAATACTGACATCAAAGACTTCATCTCCTATCCTCTCTTTTCAAGAAGATTTTTGGATCAGACGTTTGGGCTTGTCTCCCACACTGGAGCCCAAGAAGGGAGAACATGGGACATGGAGAGCACAGACTGGAAGATGTGAAATTTGAAAATGCTCTTGGACCATTCAGTCCAACCTCTTGCCTATTGAGGAAGAGCTTCCTGACTCAGCAGCCTCCTCTAACAGTTCCAGATGAGATGGGGAACTAATGGCCTCCCACATTAGCCCATTCTTTTTTGAGGTGGCTCTGCTATCTCAGAAGTATGTGTGGTGTGCTATAGACGGCCTCACTGTCAATTGTGCTGCTAGGAAGCATGGCACGCAAAGCCATAGGCTTGCTCGTGTTATACTCTCATTGTTACTGTTACATTCCCAACATCAATCCTGTACCCTGGGCTTTCTGTTTCCGGGTCAGAGCCTGTTTATCCCCCTCACCTCTTTCCATGGACTCCTGTCCAGTAAATAATGATGTGGAAGGTGATAATTCTCTTAAATGCACCACAGTAGAACATCAGCAGTTCTAGATATTTTTGTGTTCATAGCTGCTTTATTTGGGTAATAGAATTTGTGGTACACGGATGGATCAGAAAGATCAGAGTAACACTAAACATGTTGAAGGGAGAGTGTCATTTGCATAGCATGACTTCGTGTCTCTATAAAGTCACCAAAAGTTGTGTGACTGCTTCCTGGTTGGTGTCACCAACATTAGAAGCGCTTACCGGCCAGGCTAGGCCTTCTATAGAGGGGCATGAGAGACACAGTCCAGAAGACAGATCCTCCTCAGGCAACCAACAGCTTCCACAAGTTTCCCATTTACTTGCAGCAGAGTGTCTCACATGAAACCCTGCATTTTCAAACCAAATCATGTCTATTCTCTGATGGACATGCAGAACAATATTGCCAGTTGTATAAAGTCAAATGGGCATGTGGCTTTAGGGCCTGGGGAGGCAGATCAGTGGTTGAGGGTTTGTCTAGCAGATGCAAGGCCCAGGATTTGATCTCTAGCACCCCCAATAAACACATGGATTTAGGAGTTCACTACTGTCATAGCATGGGGGCAACAAAACACAATGACAGTTTATCAGAAGCAGCAAATTACCTAGGGAGAGGTGATGGGTATATCATTGGTCCCCCTGTCTCCTGACACACACTCATTGCTTTGGACTCTAAATATCCATAGGTTGCAATCAACAAAAGAACTAAACACAAACAACTATAGTCTCTGTTTCTGTTATGACCTTCATTCTTAGAAAGCAATTGATGTAACAGAAAGTCATGGCTCCCCAGAACAGGAGAAGCTCTGGTCATATCAGTAATTTTTCCTGCTATGTGCAAAACATTGGCGAATGAAAGGCACCATAGTGCTATGGTGGGAATCTACACTGGGCTCCACTGAGCTTTTTGCAGAAAAGTGTCATTACAAAAGCAACACACATTTGTTGCCATTGTAAAGAACTACATTCCAAAACTCCAAAAGGCTATAAAAAACCATCAACTATAATGCTGTTTGTCAGAGATAAACACTCTGCCCCTCTGGCTTATTTCATTCTTGTTTTCTGATAATGTGTTTGCTTACCCACAGAATTGGAACTGTAATAAACACCACTGTGCACCTCAATGTAGTTTTTTTCATTTCGAAGCTTATATTGTATTTTAGTGGATCATAAAAAAATGTTAACACCATCATTTTTTAATAGCTGCAGGATATTTCTATTATATGACTAAACTATACTTTAATGCTATAAACTATAATTTTTTGAATAAATCCATGTCTTACCAGGAATTGTAATATGTACTATTTTCACCCATATTTTACTAAGTATCTTTGTGAGGAGATCTCTGTTACCTATAGAAGGTAGGTTTTTATCTATGACATACAATTTGTGTTTAGTACATTACTTGATAGACTCTAAGTGCCTGATGTTTGAGTGAACGGTAGTTGTCTGTGGGTTTTTTTCTTCTGGTGTGTGTGTGTGTATGTGTGTGTGTGTGTGTGTGTGTGTGTGTGTGTGTGTGTGTGTGTGTGTGTGTTTGCAAACACCCCTGATTGCTCTTCCATCATGTTCATTCAGGCAGTGTCCCTCAATCAAACTCAGATCTCACTGATACAGGTGGTCTTGTTAGCCTACTTGCTCTGGGGATCTACTGTCTTTACTTCCAAGGTTGGAATTACACATGGGCTGAGATGCCAACATTTTACATGTGTCCTGGGTATCTGAGCTCTAGTCTTCATGCCTGCAAGGTAAGAATATAACCATTGAGCAATCTTGCCAACTTCTTGGTTACAGTTTCCTTAGGAGAGATTGTCCACTGTTCCAGTGGTTTCCTATACTTCATTTAACTTTAGTTAATTAGTATATTTTTTCTGTAGTGTTGTGGATAGACCCAGGGCCTTGTTTGTCCTTGACAAACTCACCAAGCTATATCCTCAGCACTATGTCCTATATTTTTATTCAGCAGCCCGACCAGCAGGAAACTGAGTTCAAAAGACTCGGTAAAGTTCTACAGAGAGGATTTGGGGCATTAAAACAAAAATTTCCATCTCTTTAGTCTACAGAGGGATAAAGTAAAGCCCACCAGGGGATATTTTTGCTTTGAAGATACATTTTGGTAGTGGGGAATGAAATACGGTCACCGGCTTAATGGTTTACAAGCTGTTTTAAATAATGAAACTGTCTACATATGGCTTGTGTTTTGATGATAACATATTCATTTGTTAATTCCACATACTTAATGTATCTGCTGCCAAGTAATTAAAATGCTCATTATCATCACACAGATGTTGTCCAATTAAAACAGGTGAAGTTCATCAGCTTAATGTGATCTAACCCTTGCCACTCATTCCCTCCTTTACATATACAGTGCTACTCATTGGAAGCACAGAGATGTCTAAGAAAATCCATGTAGCCCAGAAAGAAGGATGGGAAATTGCACAATACTCTTGCCTAGCATACAGTGGCAGCCAATGTATACCTGTTAGTGCATGGATGGATGGGTTGGAAGATAAACATGTGGGTGGGTGATAGATGGCTGGGTGGGTAGAGAGATGGATGAGCTGCTAGGTGAGTGAATAAATGGATGTATAAATGCATATATAGATGAGTGGTTGTATGGGTAGGTTGATCAATGGGTGGAAAGGATGGGTAATCAGATGGAATCTGGTGAGGGCAACATTAGAAAGGCAATGTAGAGTGTGCAGAGGAAGGAGAAGCATGGAAGGCTTCTAAGAGGAGGTAATATTGAAATGAGAAATAGAATTTTCCAGTGGAAGGTCAAATGTGGGAGTATGTGCTAACATAAGGCAAAAGGATGTACTAGAACAGAGCAAGGACTGGCTCAAAAACAAAAATAAAAAAGAATAAACAGAAAGTTTAAAAAGAAATGTCCAAGACACATCAGTAATGAGGTAAGAGAGAAAAGTCTACATAGCTGGAATGTTCCCAGGCAGAAAGGCAGCGCTAGAGATGGAATGTTGATAGAGGATTTACAGGGAGAAATAATTGATTTGACCTTTGACTGGTCATGGAAGATGAATTCAAGGGCTTGGGTTCCCCTCCAAATGCATTGTAAGGTAAAAATATAGGTGCATATAGTTATTTCAAATTAATCTCAGGAGTAAGGATTACTCAGGAGTAATGAGTTGGGAAGATGGGAAAGTCTAGAAAATGGCTTTCTCCAGTGAACAACACAACTCCATTCCAGTGGGGACCCTTTGAGAGATCATATAAAACATAAATCAAGGCTCATGGTTCTCCCATTGAGAAGCCTGATTTTTAGTAACCCCAGTTCCCATGTGGCATCTGCTGAGGGGTGGTCCTGGGCACACTAACTCCAGAGCCCTGCCAGCCTGCTCTGAGCATGCACCAAATTGCACAACCATAATCAGCCTTGGGGCAGTAAGCTGCTGGATTTGCTGACAGAAGATGGGACTGTCTATGCTGACCTCAGGATGGGGATGTGGGTATGTCTGCTGCCAGGCTCAATGAGAACAGCTATATCTCTGCAAGGAAACTGCACCTCAAGAGGGAGAATAATCCTGTTGTAAAGACTTCATGCCATGAGCCATGCCTGCCCTGTGTTCACTGTGTCCTAAGGCCAGCAGGGTGTTTTCCCCTGCTTTTCACATAACCGTACCTGTCTCTGATTCAGTGTCATCCCTCAGTATGGACATGGATGTGTTCTGATTATGACTCTGAAATGCCTTCCAATGGTTCATTGTTGGAATCTTTGGTCCCCAGCTGGTGGCACTACTACCCCAGGAGGTACAGCCTTGCTGGAAGAACAAGGCTACTGGTAGATTGGTCCTCGGTAGTAAATTATCCTTAGCCACTTCTGGTCTTGTTCTCTGGACCCTGTTCTGCTTCAATTTGAACAATCCTTTCTTATTATGTACTCCTGCTGCCATGAGGCTCTGTGTAAGTACACGGAGCCAAGCAACTCCACAGTGCATGGAACTCTCCAGAACTGTGAACCAAAACAGGTAACTCTTCTCTGAAAGTGTTTCCTAGGAGATATTGCCAGTAGTTATATTTAATTTTATTTTAGTTAATTAATTAATTAATTTTTCGGAAGTGTTAGAGGTAGACCAGAGGACCCTGTGCATGTTAGGCCAGCTTCTACTCTTGAACTACATCCCCAGTGCTGTGTCATATTTTCATATGGCAGCCTGACTAGTAGGAAATTGAGTTAAAAGGCTCAATAAAGTTCTGAAGAGATCTGTGTGTGTGTGTGTGTGTGTGTGTGTGTGTGTGTGTGTGTGTGTACATATATGTATGTGTATATACACATTTATTCATTACTCATGCATATTATAGTAATACACAGAAGATGTATGTTTGAAGATATATTTATTTTCCATTTGGCTAAATGATAATCCCTGAAGACAGTGCTTTATTTATTTTCCAGATACCTTGCATGCTGCCTAGCACATAGTAAATAGTAAAGATCTACTGGGTAAAGTCCACTGTTCACTCCATGAACTTGCTGTGAGAGGAAGGCAGAAGCAGCCTTGTCCTTCCACTGTCTCTCTGCTACCCAGCAGGTCCAGGTCCTGGTGAGTAACACAGAGGAAGGTTCATCTCTACTTTGCCATCTGGACAGCCCAAGTCTTAGCACTGAACGTGCAGCCTTTCTCTCACCTTGGGGTAGACTGTGGAGAGCAGGGCTCCCTCCGTCACTGCTCTTGAAGCTTAACATACTTGCCTTCCTTAATGCATTCTTGACTGGACCTGTTCCTAATCACATCAAATCCAGGCTTACTGCCTGGCTGGTGTAAATAATCCCCTGGAAGGTTTAGAACTTTCTGTGGGAAGACTCACAGGTCCCTGGGAAATAAAGACTACCAGATAAAATTTGTATTTGCTCAATCTAGTAACAGATAGATTGGTCATCTGTTGGGGCTCTGGAGAAGAGGGAAGTGCTATAGCCTACCTCTCTAAGCAGGGGTGGCTTGGTGCATGCCTTCCACCTTGTGTAGCCTGATGCACTTCAGTCCTGCTCTCCCACTCTCCAAATGGCTTCTCAGAGGCCAACACAATCCCATGTACTATCAGAAAAGACAGCTTGTAGCAAGTTCTCCTCCATACCGCAAAATAGGTAAGTGGTCAGAGCAGATGGCTAAACCTGGACCTTCTGTCTTCTTCCTTCTTCTCTGACCTATATTTCTTGTTTAAAATACTGGCTTTGAAGAAGACCCACCAAGTGTGGATTTCACCTCCATCCTTGCCATGTGCCATCTATGCATTTCTGTATATGTGGCTTCACTTTAGTCACTCTCAAGTATTTTAAAATTTCAAAATACATCAGTGATCATAGTCTGTACCTCCTGAAATTGTTGTGAACATAAGTAAAATAAGAAAATCTTTTTTTTTTTTTTTTTTGGTTTTTCGAGACAGGGTTTCTCTGTGTAGCTTTGCGCCTTTCCTGGAACTCACTTGGTAGCCCAGGCTGGCCTCGAACTCACAGAGATCCACATTGGCTCTACCCTTGCAGCCCCCACACTCTGACCGTGTTTACTTGCTTACTGGTGTCCTCCACAGACCCAGTATCCATCTCAACGCAAGGCCTATATCTTCCAAACTTTGTTTTTACAAGGCCTTGTATCGAATGTGTTCCAATGAAAGCATCTATCTGTATAAACGCATTTCAATGGACTCAGGTTCATTTAGCCTCAGACAGTATTTTTTATTATCCTGAGAAAACAGAAACTACCCTGATTTTGAAAGACCTAGGTAGCTTCCTTTGCTGTCCAAGCTTGGATGCCATTTGAAATAAAATGAAATTCACACTTGTCCTTCATGAAGACGGGCTCCCTTTTCATCACCATATTTTAAATGCCAGTTGAACTCAGGCTGGTCATCCTCAGAGGATCAGCTCCCAGGCTCTCCCAATTATGCAAGAAGCCCTGCTTTCTCTTCTGGTCTAAACATCTATCCCAACTTCCAAGAGCAGGGTATCTAAGGGACAGAGTGACTGCTTGGTGGATTATAGCTCTGCACCATTATGTCTTACTCACATATATATTCTTCATTTTAGAGCCTGTGTTTAGTTTTGCCTGGGAGAAGAAAATGCTAGAGACCAATCACAGTTATAAAACCATGCCATTTAGTGATGAATGTATTTACTTGTTTGGTAACAGGGGAGAGTGGTTAGGGCTCTATACTTAGCAGATGAAGTTTCAATTTCTGGCTTTACTATTTGCTGATTTATAGTCTTTCTTAGTTCTCTAAATATCAGCTAACTCATTCGTAAAATGAGAAAACCCAGGTAATACATACTAAGTAGGCATTGAGGGGTCTGGCACACAACATTCTCTTAGCTATTTTTGACTGTAGTATTGAAAGTAGTCTGTAGTATTGAAAGTAGTCTTATTAGACTTTCCAGCATGGATTTAAAGAGGCAGATATTATATATGCATGCTTGTTTTACTTTTTTCCCCTGTCAGGTTAAATTGGGTGTACAATAACTCCAACTTCAAACCTTACACTATGTGAATGTAAAACTTAACTATCAAATCAAATGGCCTTGTATGCAGCAGTAATATGTTTCTTAGAAGCATTGGGAGATATTCATACAGAACTTCAGAATCAGCAGGGGTACCCATTTGTATTCCACCCTTGTTGACTCATTTCATAGGGCAGATCTTTCCTCCCACTGCTTGGCAGTCTTTGGGCAGTGGAGGAGTAAATTCCCACTCGCTCTTCTCTCTCATGAATTCTGGGGCTTGGGAATTGTACAGGGATGCCTTCTTTATTAGAGAATTGACCAAAATGGCCCATCAGGCTGTCAATTTAATACTTTGGTGGAGGCCCAAATGGCTTAGAGTTCATCAGCTTCTTGGTCCACCCATTTATTCAATCCATTGGAATTCATTAACTTCTTTTGTACACTCAGTAGAATTCTGGAGTGTGTTAATATTCCAAACCAGAGATCTTAGTTAGGACATGTAGCAAGATCTAAATGAGGTTCATGATTGAGGGGTATCAATAGGTCAGGCAGTTTGTATGGGGTACGCACATGGTGCCCAATAGAATATCCTCATTATTTCTGTAGTCTGGGTTCCTGGGAAAGAACTCTGTGGGGAGACTTGAGGAATATGTGTAAAGAGGTGAAAGAAAAGCAGGGGTGGGCAGAGGGCAGAGGGCTAGGCTGTGGTGTGCTTGAGAGATTCTCTAGCCAGCTGCCAGAGGAGCTCTGAGACTGGACTAGGTAGGCCTTCAGTGTTGTTTCTTCTGAGGCAAGAGGACTGGTGATTAGATGTAGGCTGCCCTTGCTACAAAGGGCAGAAATCTTTCACAATATAGCTCCATTTCTTTCAAGGCTATTCCCAGTGAAAGTTGCAGTCACCAGCAGCCAACTCTCCTGTCAGTTAGAGGCCATGAATACTTTCATCCCAAAGAATGTTCTAGATTTTATGTCATAGTACTCAGTGCAATTTTATTAGGCAATTTATGTTTATGTACAATGTGTTAGGCATTCTTCCATTTTTTTGCACCAAATGGTTCATTAAAAATCTCACAATATTTTGAGTGAAAAAAAGTGACTACATAATACATGGAAAAGTAAAAGACAGCTAAATAAGCCCTGAAAACCAGTATTCTAGTTCAAAAGGTCTCTAGAGATTGAATGCTTAATGACAATTGTTAATTATCTTTCTAATTCTAAGAATTTAAAGAATGGGGTCATAGTAGGGATAAAAAGGGTGGTGGTAAGGAGACTAACAAACAATAAAGTTTTCACACAGGAGTTAAAGATAGCCTCCTAAAGAAAACACAGAGTACTAATGAAGACAACCAAGACTATAGGAATTATCTGGTCTACCTCACTTTTCATTAAGTATCAAATCTACCTCATTGAAGAAGCATCTCATCTGCCATACCTTCCAGAAACAACATCTTGACTGTCTCAACTGACAGAAGAAGCATCTAACTTAACCTACAGAAGCAACTTAACCCACAGAAGCAATATCTGATCTCCCTCACCTCAGAAAAGCAATATTTGGTCTGCTGCACCTCACAGAAAGAGCATCTGTTTTACTTCACCTCACAAGAGCAGCATCTGGTCCACCTCACTTCACAAAAGCAGCATCTGGTCTACCACACCTCACAAAAGCAGCATCTGGTCTACCTCACTTCACTAAAGCAGCATCTGGTCTACCTCAGTTTCCAGAAGCAGCATCTGGTCTACCTCACCTCATAGAAGACACACTGGTATAACTCATTTTACAGAAGAAATATGAGATCTAAGGATGACAAAGGACTTGTCAGGAGTAAAACAATGATGACAACTCTAGATGCCTAAATTTGTGAATACTGTCTTTCCTCTCACTGCTCTGGGAGATGTTGGAAAGGGTACTTTGGATGCATCCATTTCAAAATCACTTGATTCTCACATTGACCAGATCCAACATATTCACACCCATCTTCCCCCAACTCTCCCTCATATAAAATCTTATAAAAAATGTCAACCATGCACTAAATATCTATTCAAAATGTTCTAAGGATTCCATATAGATTTTAGGAGAAGATTACCACTTTCCCCTCAGCTTCTTTGAACTCAGGTGTCAGCCCATTTTATTGTTACTTTCTATTTCTCCTGTTCTCTATCATGCTTGTTAAGTTCCTACAGGATGTCCAGGTCCTGTGTTTGTGGCCATTCTTTCAATACTCTATTTCTGTCCTTTTTTAAAATCCCTTTCTTCCCCTATGTCTTCCCCTCCTGGATACCAGTTCTAAGTTTAGTTCATAAGCAGTCATGTGCTATGTCTTAGAGTATGAGGTCATGTCCTACGTTCCTCAGCCTCAGCAACCTTTACTCCTCCCCCCAGTTCCTGTCACTACTGCCAGTGATGAATAATAGAAACCTGTGTCACACATTTTAATTCTCAGAAGAGTTGCTTACTATAAAATATCCAAAGACCAGCACAATTATTTCTATTGCTTATACTTCACAGTTATTGAGGGGGAGAAGAGGAGAGATGAAAAGGAGCAAAAAAAATGGGAAGACAGAGGGAGAGAAAGGAGAAAGGAGGCAGGAAAGAAAAGAGGAAGAAAGGAACAAAAAAGAGGAAAAGAGAGATGTAGAGAGAAATAAGTGTAAGGCAGAAAAAGAAATGAGCATAAAGAGAAAGGATCAGAAAAGGAGTGGGGAATAAAGAAATGAGAAGGCACATTGGAAAGAAACACGATGAAATGTTTTGGGGACAGCCAGGGAGTTATGTACGAGTGTAGGGTAGGGAGGACTCTGGATTATTTGAGGGAAAGGTGGGTCTCTATTTTCATTTCCCCGTTCTGGTGTGTAATTTAGGGGCCCAACCATATCTTGAGCAAGGAGTACATAATTGGAAAGGGCAACTTGACCTTACCCTGGAGGAAGCTTAGGAGGAAGCGACCAAGATAACCAGAGGCATCCAAGGCCATCCTAGGACTTGGGTCAACAGCCCAATAGTGTTAGCTGGAACTCAGACTAATGCCTCAAATGTGAAAAGGGTGTCACTTGCTACATACCTCATTTATTCCTAGCTGAAGTATTCTTTTTCTTAATAAGGCAATAATATTCTAAAAAGCAACTGTGGCATTTCAGGTGTGTTACTGGGAAGCTGATGGGTCCCTGGGGTCATATAAACCCAGAAAAGACTAGTCTGTTTGGTTGAAGATCTTGGCAAGTGTTCAAGGGGCTAAAACTCTGAAGCTAACTTTTCTTTCAAGTTTAATGATCTCCTCTGTGTTCAAGGAAATTGATGTTTGGAAAGGTACATGTGAGACCATTTTAGTAATCCAAAAGGCCCCTAAACAGATGCTTTCAAGAAAGATACATGAAAGAATGCAAAATTAGCCTTATCTGCCATTTTTATAGGTGTCAAAAGCTAGCAACCCTTAGATTGTGCTGTTTCCTACTCATCTACTCCTAGCTGTGAATGCCAAAGTACCACTGACTATTCCTAATTGGATGATGATTACACTGTGTTGGTAATAATATTATTATTAATAGTAGCTAGTATGTGCATTTTCTACATGCTAGAAGAGAGTATGACAATCTAATTACAATCTTCTTTATACAACACCACATGAGAACCATGAGACAGAGATTATAGTCAAATTCTTACAGATGAAGAAACAAGGTTCAAAGAAGTCACTCTGCTCCGGGGTCGTACTTGAAAAGCTAGGATGAGCTCCAAATCTGGCTTCAGAATCTGGACTCTCTATTACAAAAGATTTTGTTTGCCTTTTGACCTTTTTGTTATTTTTCTTATGATTTCTTCACACTTTCTCCAAATATTCATCAAGCTACATAAATGTGCTTGATGTGGGCTCAATGGGCAAGATTCAAGAATGAAGGAATTGCACTGTCCTTGCCTTTGTGAACGTGGCAAGTGGGTGCTTAATTTCAGATGGAATGTTATGGTTAAGGGATGCTGGAGCACTGAATTTGTCAGACTCCTTGAGAAGTAATCTGTCAAGTCTTCACTCCTCCTGGGGATCTCCCAGCTCCTGTACAATACCAGATTATTCTAAACATAGAAGAAGAGTGCCCCAAACAAAATGCATAGAGGAGCATCCATCTCATCTCCTTCCAAGTGGAAACAAGCTTCTCTGTCAGCACAGCTGATTCATTTGCACAGCCAAACACTTTAAAACTTTGAATCCTTATACAAAGAGTTCACAAACCAGTTCTCATTAATAATAGCACAATGTAACCTCAAACAACCAAGACACTTTTCTATGCCTCAGTTTCCTCTACTAAAGTGGAACTATAATAGTTTGTCTCATGGACAACGAATGGAAACTATGGGGCTCCATCTACTTTAGTATGCCTACTCTCAAAAGCTGATATATTTACCCAGCCAATATTGAGTGAATGGATCCTGCCTCTGAGGCCAAACTCAACCTTTACAATATTTATGATGAAGATAGCTCTCTTCAAGCTAATCATGATTTATGTACATGAGTTAAAAGCAACTAGAATAGAGTTCAAGTAAGGCTTTGTCAGACATAGTCAGAGCTTAGAAGATTTTATATATATATATTTTATTTATATATATATTTTATATATATATGATTATATATAGATGATTTCCTATGCCAGCAATGTGTTTAGATCTCTCTCTCTCCCTACCTACCTACCTACCTACCTGTCTGTCTATTATCTATCTATCTATCTATCTATCTATCTATCTATCTATCATTTATTGCACTTAATATCTATCTATTGTGTTTAATATCTGTATATCTAATGTGTTTAGTATGTAATATAAAGCATGTTGGTGGCATAAGGAATCCATCCTAGATGTTTTCACCAGATGTTTCTGAGGATGGGGAATGGGGACCCTGTTCCATCACATCTCTCAGGAGCAGGAGCATGGTGGACATTTAGGAAAGCAAGTGCTTGTCTCTTAGGGTTGGCAGTTAGAGGAGGTCTTAACCCTAGTCATGGCCCTTTCTGCTGATGTGAAGATGCAGCTAATCCTGGTGGTGTCAATTATTCATGAAGGACATGGCAGAGCCGCTTTGTTCTCTTTAAATTTTTAGCAGTTCTGCTTCCTATCATTGTAGGCCCTTAGGGACCAAGTGTCTCGCCACAGAAAAATCTCCCTTATTCTAGGGCACAAAGTGAAGTAGGCAGAAAAGAAATGAAGAGAGATGTAGGTGTTTCTGAGGCTGTTGATGTGGGAGTAGTGTCAAGAGCGCTGGATATGCTGTGGGAATCACCAGCCCTGGATACTTGGGATCAATTTGATCCTCTGACTAATTCACTCTATGGCTTTGGAAACATTATCAGAACTCTTAGTCTGGGACATTATAACAGCTAAACTTTTGTTGGTGTTGATGGTATGACAAGTGGTGTTATAGCTCACCACTAACTGTTAAGGCTGGCAGTAATCTCACTCACACTTTACAGATGGAGCAGTTGGGAAGATAAAACAGGAACAGAGGGATTTTAAACTGAGAGTTCACAGTCTCTTATCCTTGATGCTACATAAAGTCCAACAGAGAGAACTTAATAGGAAATAAACAAATGTTTCAAAGCATCTAGTGCATAGCTAGTGATTGGCAGAAGGTGGTGATGTCTTTGCTTCCTTACAGCTCTGTAACTCTTATGTATGTGGCTGCAGTTTACATCCCTGAAGGAAAGGACTAAGGACTCAGGAGAACTGGGCCATGGGATAGTGGAGGGGTGATGGGAAGGGCAGGCACAGAGGCCATGAAAATGGATCTCATTCACCTAGTACATAGACCGGATGCAGATCAAAACCTCTTAGAAAAACATTTTCTGACATGAACAAGAGCCCCACAAACTGCCTAATAGATTAAAATTTACAAGAATTCTGGGAATGTTATTTTCCTTCTGGGATTAATTCAGTAGCAGGGCTTCTTAGCAGATACTTCATCTAGAATGTTTTTTTAAAATGATGAGCTCTTTGGTATACAAGTATTTACAGCCCTTATGAAGCAGGGAATATGTACAAAATAAAGAGATCTGAGTTTTGTGGGTTGAGGGGACAGGATGAGGTAAGCTGACCCTCACTTTATCATGGCTAATCCTTTTTGCCTGCTCTTCTGAGTTAAGTGCCTCTTCATTGTCAGCTCATTTAGCATGAATAGAGGGTTTTGGAGTAATCATTGCATTGTTTTAATTCCGATTATATAAATGAGGAAACTGAGACGTTAAGCAGTTGCTCAAAGCACTGGGCTTTTGACCCATACTGTCTGAATCCAGTACTCAGGTCAGGATCACTGACCTTGGGAAAGCCCAAGGAGAAGGAAGATGCAGACTGGGAGGTAGATGAACTAGACTCATCCTGCAAAAGACTTGGAAGAACACGAGTAGTGGGAACGGGAGATTCCAGGAATCTTAGTGGTTTAGATAGTAGCAGTTTCTATTCCTTCCCTTTGCTTACTTGAAGTCCACATGATGGTAGGGGCAGGGAATGAATGGAGTAGAGGAAGAAAGTAGAAATTCTAAGGGTTCCAGGTTGATGGAACAGTACCAGGTTCAGAATGTCTCTTGGACTAAACTCAACACCTGCAAGGAACTGGGGAGAAAAAATCATGGGAGATTATGATGGAAGAGACAGGCCTGGAACTGGTGTGTATTATAGAGAGTCTGTCTATATACTCCACCATCAACCCAAACATCAGCACATCATCCCAGCTAGATTTGAGGGCAGGGCATAGTTGGGGCATTATGCAGCTTCTCATAGAGAGCAGAATGCAGAGCTGGGTGGACAGTTAGCTATCTTTTCCATGCTCTTTATGGATGCTGAAAGCTTTTTTTTAAACCACTGTCCCACTGAGGTAAAGACCTAGGAGAAGAAGCCAGATGCGAGCAGCAGGAGAATGCTGGCAATAGTGGCAGCACACACCACGAAGTTCTGGATGTTGAGCTTAACCTGAGAATAATTCCCACTATTCCCCACTGTCTGTTACAGCAGAGAGATATAGGAGCAGATTGGTGGGCTGTGGACCCAAGCAACGAGCTGAAAGAACAAAGAGAGGCGGGGCTGGACACATGGCCCAGTTGTCAAAGTCCCTGTTGTGCAAACATTGCAACTTAAATTTGAATCCCCAGAATCCATTTCACAGCCAAGTATGGCAGTATACTTCTGTCATCCCAGCGCTCCTTTGGTGAGACAGGAGGCAGAGGCAGGAAAATCCCCAGCAGCTTATGGTCCAGTTAGCCTGGTGTATGTAAAGACGAACAACCAAAGAATGCACGTCTCTAACAAGGTGGAGGGCAAAAACTGACTTCCAAGGTTGTCCCTCTGACATGCACAAGCTTACCATGGCACTCACATGCACATAGACACTCATGAACACACACATTATCATACAGAGAAAGAGAGAAAAATTTTAAAAAGCATAAAGAGGAGACTTTGTGAGCAGGAAACTGTTAAAGAACTTCAGCAATAACCTAGGTGAGTGATACTGGGGCCACAAAGCAACGGAAGAAGGATGGGCTGCTAATTAGCTTCAGCCACAACTTGACATAGCCCAGAGTTGTAAGAGAGAACCTCGGTAAAAGAATTGCTTCAATTAGATGGCCTTTAGACATCTCTGTAAGGCAGTATCTTGGTGGTTGTCCATGGTCCCAGCCCTAGGTAGGTGGTCCTGGGTTGTATAAGAAAGTTGGCTGAGCCTGAACCATGGACAGCAAGCTGGTAAGAAACCTCTGCCATGGTTTCTACTTTGAGTTCTTTTCCTGTTGGAGTTCTTGCCTTTCTTGAGCGTCTTCTCTTGCTTCGATCAACAATGGGCTGAAACCTGTAAGATGAAAGGAATTTTTCCCTCCCAAGTTGCTTTTGGTCATAGTATTCATTGCAGCAACAGAAACCAAGCTAAGACAGATGGAGAGGTTGGTAGACATAAGAAATATCCTGTTGTCTGAAATTCTTTCACTGAAGGCATACACCCCCCACTTCTCATGAAAGCCCAACCCACCCCATTTCTAATAAAGTTCCCTACCCTCATGAATCACTCATCCCAAACGCACTTTTCACCAAGGTTGTTTGCTTCCACCGTGGTCCAGTTCACTCATCATCCTTAGAGTGGAGTGCAAATGGCATTCCCATGAGGAAGTGGCTTTCTGATTCCATACCCTGCTCTATACCAAGTCTCTGTTAGGAACACTTATGTTAGCAAGTATCTCTTTCAAAGCCCACAGCAGAGCTATTTATGTAATTATTTGATTAATGTGTCCACTTTTGATTTATTGAACTTCTCATTGAAAGAAGGGAATCTGTCTTATCACTTGTTCAATTTCTAGTTCATAATTCAATGTCCTGAATTAAGCCTATCTTCACAATCTATGTGCTGAACTTCTGAGTGAATAAATGAATGAGTCATGGGATCTGGAAGGGACATCATGTCAGAGAAGAACTAACCATAGTTCTTAGGTTGTAGGCTTGAGTAGTTGGGTCAATGTTAGTTCCTTTTATGAGCAATCGTGGTTTTGTTTTCAACAAAATACTCTTCTAAGATGACATCTCCACAGAGAGAATTCTCTTTTCTCTCTGGCTGTTGTGACATGATCTCTGTTCTATCATGCCTTCCCCACAACGATGAGTTTAAATTTTCAGAAAGATCAACTTTCCACCATTGAAAAAAGTTCTATGTCACAACTGACTCTTGCTGAGATAATACATCTTCCTGTGACGGTTCATGACAACTGTCAACTTGACAGAACCTAGAGTCACCTGGTAGAGAGGCCTCTAGGCATGACTATGGGGGATTATCTTGATTGCATGAGTTGAGATGGGAAGACCTGCTCATTGTGGGTGGCACCATTCCCCAGTTAGGGTCCTGGGTTGTATAATGGAGAAAGGGAACTGATGACAACATGAAGTCATCATTCTGTTTCCTGATTGAGGACGTGAGGGGACCAAGTGCTTCCAGCTTCTGCTGTATGACTTCTCCACTATGATGGATAGTACCTTTGAACTCTGAGTAAAAAAACCTTTCCCCCTTAAGTTGTTTTTGTCTGGATTTAAAAAAAAAATCTGAGCAACAAGAAGCAAAGGCATCACACTACACACCTAAATTCTTCAAAACACTGAGGCTTTTTCTCCATCAGGTTTCATGCTAAAGAATTGTGAATCCATCATTTAGAGAAGATCACCAGTTCCTGGGCCTGTGGAATCCTGTAGTGAAGACTTAGGGTGCCCCAGTAGAGACTCCTCCTTCCCTTTCATGATTGCTTCTTTTCATGGTTTTGAATGATGCTGGGAGATACTGTGCTTGATATATTGTGCACCCCAATAAACTTATTTGGGCATCAGAGAATGGAACAGCCACTATATTAAACATAGAGGTTAGGTCATGGTAGCACACACTTTTAATCCTCGCATTCCAGAGGCAGAAATCCGTCTGGATCTCTGTGAGTTCAAGGCCACACATCCCTTATCCATAAGGAATGGAGTGTAGTCATTGTGCTGTAGCCAGTTAACTCTGAAATTTAAACTGTGCTTTCTTTTCTAAGAACCATGGAACGATCAGCTTTCCTCACCCTGCTTCTCTCTCTGTCTTCTCACACTGTCTCATCTGGGAGCCCATGCAAAAAACCTCACTCACTTTCAGGGAAGAGTTGTGGATGCTTCAGCCATTCTTTTTGGCTTGCAACTAAAGCTAGGATTGATGGAGACCTAGCTGCATTCTGTTTTCTCTAAAGTACCCTTTTGCTTGGAGAAAATGAGAGGCTGCTGTGGCAGGGCTAGAGAAATAAAAAGAATTTGAAAATTCATTTACTTTAGCCAAGAATCCATTAGCTGAAATTGTCTGTCTTTCTTCCAACTCTTTATCTTGGAACAGTTTTAGTTTTACAAAAAGGGATAGAGACTTTCTATTTAAACATTGCCTTGCTGTCCTTAATGGCAATGCTTTCCACTCCAGGGTACATTCACCCCAAGCAGGGAATTAGCATCATATTAACTAGACTGCAGAGTTTCTTTGAAATTCACCAGTTTTCCCATTAGGCTACATTCTCTATTCCAGGAGCTGACCTAGGGTACTATATTGCACTTCCATGTTTTCCAAGTTTGGTTTCCTATTGCTTTGATAAAACACTGACCAAAAGCAACTTAGCTTACATTTCCCCCACCACAATCCATCGTTTAGGAAAGTCAGGGCAGAAACTCCTGCAGGAACTTGGAGTCAGGAACTGAAGCAGAGGCCATGCTACTTACTGGCTTCTTCAGCTTGCTTTCCTATATCACCCAGGACCATCTTTCCAGATGTTACACTGCCCACAGTGGGCCAGGCCCTCCCACATCAATCATTAATTAAGAAAATTCCCCCTGAGACTTGCCCATGAGCTAATCTGTTAAAGACAATTCTTCAATTGAGATCACCTCTTCCCAGATATGTCTAATGCCAACACATATATCCTGTCTTCTTTGTCTCGTCTGATATGTGACAGTTTCTTAGGAGTTCTTTGCTTTTTTATTTTCATTACCTTGGCAGTTATGAGGAGTTTGGTTAGATATTTTGAAGGATTAGCTTTGATCTGAGCTTGTACAATGCTTTGTGATTAAACTTTCATAGGTTTGGGTGGAGGTGAGGTGTCAATCCCATGGCATAATTGGAAAGTATAATATATGAACTAGAGTAAACCCTTGTTTGCATCAAATATTTGCCAGAAGTTATAAGTCATTCAGCCCTTGCTTTGGGTCTAAGATTGTTCCTGGTACTATGAATATAGAGATCAACCTCTCTGTCTCTGTCTTCTCCCTCATTCCTTCCCAGTCTCTATTCCTTCACCTCACCTTTTTCCACTTCCTCTCCTCATCTCTCTCTCTCTCTCTCTCTCTCTCTCTCTCTCTCTCTCTCTCTCTCTCTCTCTCTCACACACACACACATACACTCTCTCTCTCTCTCTCTCTCTCTCTCTCTCTCTCTCTCTCTCTCTCCCTTTCCCCCCTTTCTCTAGAAAAATCAATAAACTTTATGCCAGGAATAATGAATGACAACCCCATATTTCTCACATTTCATAAGATGCCATGGGATAGACATGGTTGTTTCCATGTTATAGATTTTAAGTTGTTCACAATCATCTAGCTATTGGAGGGCAGAGCTGAGTGTTGAATTCAGGGCTTTTTTTTTTTTTGACCACACAACCATCCATGCTTCCTACTAGATAACACCTCAAACTAAGAAACACTGTTCAGATGAACTCATGTATAAAGGAAGAGCTATAAGGATGCTTTCTGTGACTGCTATTTGCCTTCTCAGAGGAGGTGACACTTGAATTAGGCAAGACAATCATTCTGGAAAGAAGAAACAGGATTCAAGAAAGCACAGAAGTTTAGAGTGTTTGGTGTGCTCTAAGAAGAGTGAGCAGGTCAGTGTGGCTGGAGGAGGGTAGGGGAGTGAGATGTTGATCTAGCACCAACTTCCTGGAGTCCTTTACTGAGGATGTCTGTAAGATCAACCCTTCTCATCTTCTTGTCTCTCTGTTGCTGGGGTCCAGATGGTGGAGCAACAAGAGAATGAAGTACAGGGTCAAGAATCTTGGAGCTCATTATGTCTCTGACATTCTTACTGCTCTCACCCCCCTATCCATCAGCTCCTGTATCTGTCAAAGGGGGATGACACTCAGTGCCAAGGGGGTCACTGCTCCAATATGAGGAAAATCCCATAGAGAGCATCGAATGTCACAAGTAGATGCAAATGGCTTCCCAGTAACAGTCGTGCCACTTATTCGAGAACCAGAGCATACCCAAGTCATGATGCTGAAATTCGGAAGGCTCATCAACAAGGCATGCTGAATGGGATTGCAACAAAGCCCATACATACAGTTCCTGACATGAGTCCCACACCATCGCTTATTTTGTTACTTTCATTTTAAGGGCTCATGAGCCAATTTTCCACCAGTTTCTCAAGATTTGATTAGGGGCATTACCATCTCAGGCCATCTGGTCATGCTATAGTCAGAGGAAATTACGTATCCAAGGCTTTGATGGAGCAGTGGATACATTTGAGTCACTCTAGCGACCACACATCCTGCTCTGGTCTGAATTATTTCTCAGTGCCCTATTATAGTTGGATAAAATCACAGCTAAGGTTGGTATTCTTTAAGAGCTATCTGCAAAATTTCCACCCCGACCTTTACTGTGAAGCTAACAGAAATCTTGGTGCTATTAAGACTGTATATTTTTACAGAAACCCAATTTAGACAGTTTTATCCTAATGACATTTAATCTTTACCATCACATTAAAATTTAGCTAGAATATGCATGCCTGGGCCACAGTCTCACAGCTTTTGAAATGTCTATACTTACTCCTGAAAATTCACTACATGGTGTGTGTGTGTGTGTGTGTGTGTGTGTGTGTGTGTGTGTGTGTACATGTGTACATGTGTTTGCATGCATGTGGAGGCCAGAGGTCATTCCTCAGGAACTGTCTACCTTGTTTCTTGACACACGGTCTCTTACTGGCTTGGAACTTGCACATCCCCCAAATGTGCCTGTCTCTGTCTCATTAGATTTAGTTTTTTGCATGGGTTCTGGAGATCCAACTCAGGGCCTCATGCTTTCCTTAACAAGCACTTTACTGACTGAGCCATAGCCCCAGTCCTGAGTAAGTGAAAACATGAAAATGAACGGCCAATGTCCTCCTAATATTCTGGTTTGCTGAGTGGCAACAGAACAGGTTTAGAATCACCCAGAGAAGGGGGACAAATTTTAACTCTTTTATTTCTTCCTGTGTTTTTGTTAAGCCACAGTGGGATCTCTACTGTCAGAGAGGGTCCAGGAAAAATGGCCTCCGTGACAAATGGCTACAAACTTGAGAGCTCACAAAAATGTCTTTTTTTTCTTTTCTTTTCTTCTTTTTTTAAATATTTTGCCTCTGGAAATCTCATATCCAAAATGGATTTCACTCAGCTGAAACCAAAATGTTAGCAGAGTTCTTTCCTTCTGTGGGCTCTAGATGCAGTGTCTCTCTCAGCATCTAGAGCCCACCTGCTGTCTTTGGCTCATAGCCCCAGTCTGTCAGCAAAGCCACATGGAAGCATCTTTAAACCTCCCTGACTCTTCTGCTTGCCTCTTCTGGCTTCAAAAATTCTCGTGGTTACTTTGGGACCAGCCACAGTCTGAGAGAATTTCTCCATCTCAAGACCCTTAGCATAATCAAATTTGTGAAATTCCCTTTGCTCTAAAAGGGACATACTCAAAGGGGCCAGGGACTTGGGTGTCTTCAGAAGCCACTGTCCTGCCTACTGTAACAGTTGTACACAGTGGTGGGGAGCATCTCCATTCCTCTCCAAGAGTGTCACAGATAATGCAGGTGAAATTTCCCTCAGGGGGTCCCTGACCACGTGTACAGTCATCAGCCAGTCATGGAAGGAATTTGGTTCTAACTTGGAGGATTCATTCATCTCCACAATGAGGGGGTGGAGGTGGTCCCCACCTCCCCCAGGCCACTCTTCATTTCTGCAAGACTGTCAACCCTGCTCAGATCAGATGACTGTCCATATGTGTAAGTATGTGCTTGGTTTACACTTTTTCCTTTAATGGTGGCCTTGAATTGTATCATTGAACCTATCAATTTTGTCTGGAAGAAATGCTCTCCAAGGAGGCCCTCCCGCTGGAGAGACAGGTGGTTGAACCACACATTTAAATCTGTCCAAAGATGAAGCTAAGCCACATCCTCTTGGTCCCAGGGGAATGTTGACTTTCACTAAATTTTATTTTACTTCTATACTATTTGACAGCCTTGGGAGCATAGCATAGGAGATGTCATGGAACTATTCCACTTCCTGAAGCAGCTCTAGTGAGGATTCTCATGACTTTCCCACATATGTTCCTTACGAGAAGCTACAGAAGACTAGCCCCCTACTCTCCAAACCAGTATTTTTCTCTCTAATGGGGTTGTTCCCATTAAATGAACACAGCTTGCTTACACAAATGATCATTTCCCCCTATTTTTGTCAGCTATTATGAAGCCAAGGGAGAAAACTGTTGCCTATCTCAAACAAAGCTTTAAAATGTCTCAGCCTGTATAATGCCAATTAACTTATTTTCCTCCTTTTATTGGCCCTTTTCTCTAATTCCTTCACCTTTTTCTCACTTCAGTTATTGTTCGTAATATCTGCAAGCTCAGAACAAGGGAGAGTAAAAATTATGGTGAGTTCCCAAGAATTTCTTTTCCTGTATGAGAAAGATACTCTTGATATGTTGCTATTTGTTCTCAGCACAAGAAGAAAGAGGAAAATAATCAGTGATGACATATGCAAATTAACTGTTCTGGTTTGCTTTCAGTTACTATGATAAAACATTCTGACTCAAAGCGGCTTGATAAGAGTGGTTCCTTTGGCTTACACTTCCAGGTAGCAGTTCATCACTGAGGGAAGTTGGTGCAGGAAGCCAAGGCAGGAACCTGGAGAGAGGAACTGAAGCAGGGGCCACAGAGGAATGCTGCTTACTGGCTTGCTCAGTCCCACTGTGATGCTGAAGGCCTTAAGGATTCCTGGAGAGCTACTCATCTTCAGCTTGCATTGGAAGCCTGAAGAAACTGGTTCTGCTACCATTGAGAGAGTGCTGTAGCAATAGGATACATGGACTTGCCAGCAAGAGTAGAGGCAAGCAGGTAAGAAGCAAGGCTTCTGTCTTCCATGTCTTTTTTTATCTGGGTTGCCCTTGGAAGATGCCACCCACATTTAGGGTGGCCTTCCTGAATAAAACAATCGGATCAAGAAAGTCCTGGTAATGCCCAGAGGCTTGCATTTTAGTTGATACCAGAGCCAATCAAGTTGGCAAGTAAGTATAATGAACCATCACACTGACCCTTGGCAGGACAGAAGCCAGAATAACCGTAAGGACAGGTGCTTCTGCTGGCAACGTGAAAGCATCCCCACACTTCATATGCAGAACACACCAAGACCATAAATGCCAGCATGCTAAATGGCTTGCTCGCTGTTAGCAGATTGCCGGAACAGAAAGTATTCTCTTTTCTAAGCGGCATTTAGTTTTTATTATATCTTTACTCATGGTCAGAAGACATCAGCAAATTTGTGAATAAGATTGAAGATCTCTTCTTCAGGCATTCTGAAACTTTCACACCCTTATTTTTTAGATGTGAACTTGCTTTGTTAAAAAAGGAAATGCAGAAATGTCGTTCATAGGTTGGGAACATGACCTGGTAAGGTGCTTCCTGAACAAGCATGAGGACCTGTGTTCCATTCACAGCATCCATGTTAATAAGAGAGGTGTGGTGGTGCCTATTGTCCCAGTGCAGGGTAGCTAGAGACAGGTGGACCCCTGGGGCTTGCTGGCCAGCCAGTCTACGTAACCTGGGAGCTTCAGGTTCAGTGACAGACTTTACTTCAAAGAATTAGATGGAGAACAACTGCAGAAGACATCTGATGACCCAGTATCAACCTCTGGCTTACACACACACACACACACACACACACACACACACACACACACACACACGATTTGCTTTAAACTTCAGAAATTTCTGGTAATTATGAAAAGCCAAGTTTTCTTTTAAATCAATATTAACAACCCTCCAATGAAAACATCTGAGCCAGATTAAATCATAAGAACTTATATCACAACTCAGGAAACCTTTGAATTCTGTTAGATTGTGCCTTCTCTTCTGAGTCTGTGTATCCACAGTGTCTAGAGCACGACATGTGCTTAATGAATCTGTGTTGAGTTAGTGAGTAATACTGCCTAAACCTCAATCAAATATGTCAAGCCTGGTAATTGTCCATGTGAAGGGCATACAGTATGCATTGGACATAAACACCAAGACATATCGAAACCATGGAAGAAAATCCCACCGTACATGAACTATAGAGAAGAAATTTCGATAGTCTTCATTTTCCCACCTGGCAAAGATATGTCTGAAAGATTTCACACAGAATAGTCCCACGTATGATCACTCTCCTGGGTGTGCTAAGGTTCATGTGCAGTTCTTAGTGTGACAGGTCAATCTCTGTCCACATTTTTCCCATTTAAGAAAATACACCAGAGCACAAGTGGATTAGAATGTTACTATAAGAATCATGTCAAGTACTGCAACTAATTGAAAAGGACATTATCCACTATCTTGGCATTTTACATGGCATCAGTAAGATGTGACATGTGCAAGTATCTCATAATAATCAACACAGCACTTGATTATGATGCCAAGACTCAGTGTCTCTCCACAAAAACCACGCCTGAGACCACTGTGTCCTCACATAACTCTCTGAGAACATCCTAAGCCCCAGAGACACCATCTATGATGTTCAACCTCACCCCACTACAATAATCAATAAAGGCTTTTGCAGTTCATGAGAGTACCACTGCCGTTGTGGACTATTCCTACCAATGACAACTCACATAAGAACCACACTGTCAATTTCAACTCCATTTGTACCATCACGACCCTGAAAAAACAGAATCACCAACAGCGAACTTACCACCCCACCGCCAGCTGAGTGCACAAGCACAGACATCCCTTCCCGGAGATTGGCAATCTCAAAGAGCATTGTGTATGCTGTGACGAAGTTCATGGGGAAGGCAGCGGCCTCAGAGAAACTCATGTCATCTGGGATCTTGTAGACAAACTCCACTGGGGTGCAGACCACCTCAGCCCAGGCATTGTAGTTGACAAATGCCATGACGCGGTCCCCGATCTGGGAATAAAGAAGTAAAAAATTAAAGGAAAGTGGTTCATGATGGGGTTCTAAGAAGGACCAGGCTCACCGGGAGCTGTCCGCGGTACCTAACATGCACAGTGTTTCCATTACATCACAGACATGGGCCGTTTCTCCTAATACATACACTGTGACCTCCATAAAAATCCTTCCGATTTTCAGATTTCTTCTTTGATGAAGCAAACACATTTCTATGTATTTGCAGTAAAATCTCAAGTAAGTTGCTCTAAATCATATGATTATTTAATGAGCCATTGAGAGCTTTGGATTTCCTAACTACCCATCTTCCCTACTATTTATTGTCTCCTCTCCACAGCCATGACTTTGTGGAAACTCATTCTGTCCCTAGAATAATTCTCCTATTCCTCCTCCTCCACCTCCTCCCTTATTCTCTTCCTCCTCCTTCTTAAACAGTCTCATGTTTTCTAGGATGGCCTAACACTTATTATGTAGCTGAAGATGACCTTGAACTTCTGATCATCCTGCCTCCACCTTCTGAGACCTGGGGTTTTAGATATGCATCAGCATGTCTGGCTTTATACAGTGCTGAGGACTTGAACCCACGATCTCGTGCATGATAGACAAGCATTCTACTAATTGAGTTACATCCTTGTTTTCTGTCACTAGAATTCTGAAGACTGTTTAGGTGGTAGCAGAGGCTTGAACAGTATCAGTACACCTGACAAAGTTAGGATGAGGCACATACTTCCTCTCTCCTTCCCAAATTGCCATTCACCTGAATCTCGTGGCCTTCCTTTAAGGCTTCTTTTAGCCCTCATAGCCAAGCATCCTTGGACTTACAGTTTGGCTGGGAATGGATTTCTCTTCATAAGAGGTTATTGTATTTGCATATTTGATTATTACAGAAAAACCCATTTACTGGACAAAAACAATTATATACTGAACTCTAACCTCCATATTACATCAGTTATTTAGTCTCCATGACAATCACTTCTGGGCCTTTTGGCTAAGATCAAGTGTAGTCTCCATGACAGCTTTCTGGGGTAGTAACCCCACTATGCTCATGTTGAAACTGAGGTCACACAGGCAAAGAGCTGTCTGTTTCCATGTATCTTTTCAGAATATTACAATGCTCTCCTGTGATGATGGTTTATGTAAGCCCCATCTCAGTCTTGAATTCCAAGCACAGGTGATATAACGGTAAATGAGTTACAGTTCATACTTTTAAATTGTTCCTAGTCTCTGAAAAACTGCAGGTGGCAAATACTTTGAGTGACAGGTCTTAGGAGGCAACTCCACCTGGAAGAAATATTTTAGTAGAAAATAAACTCTTGAGCTAATGGCATGAGCATGGTGATGTTTCAGACACTGGTCCAAAAGAGTGAAGATTATGTTTTTCACGTGTGGAAGGGTTGATATGGTCCAAGAGATCCCACAGTAGTCTGTTTCCTAGGAACAGACAGTTCCATGTATTTGGGGATAAGGTTGTTACAACCTCTGTGTGTGGATGTCACAGCATCTATAAAGACTTTCCTGTCTATCCTGGAACCTACCAGATCTGGGTTAAGAGGAGTTCAGTTAGATGACACAGGTGAGGACCACATCTATTGTGTTCTAAGAGAATCTGCACATCTCTGTCCCTGTGTCAGGACATCCCTGATAGAGCTGAAAGAGCTCAATTCAGGAGAGATATCTGAGTCACAGAACCCTGTTATGCCTTGCTAGCAATAGGAACAATGCAAAACCTGGTCTGCTTGGTCTGAGAGAGCAATTAATCATGATGATCTGGTGGCTGGGCACAGAGGAGTATCTGCTACTTAATCTTTTCATTTTGCTGCAGATTTAAATGGCTTAGACAAGGTTCTCCTGTCCCTGAGTCCTCTCTGGTCTAGACAGTGAGCAGTCTTTGCTCAGGTTTACCCATGGCTCTGGTTTAAACTTCTTTTTTTCTCCTCTCTCAAGTATGTAAGTAAACCTGGATTAATTGAATACTAATTAGAAGTAGTCCTCCACTTTACGAACATATTTCAGATTTCAAGTTTAAACATTTTACAATTTTTGGAGAGATTTCTGAAATTAGAGTCTGATGGAAATTAAAGTTTCCTTCCCATGAAACAAAACCTATCATTGCCAAAGATGCATATTCATGTCTACCTCCCTATTTCAAGACATTTTTGATCCTTCACAACCAATATATTAAACTCTTCCAGGGGCCATGGAGTCCATGTCCTATTGGCCCCCTCCTTGAGTGACACACCACGGACTGTCCAAGCTATCTTCTGACTCAGTTGCTATTTAACTACTGTGTTTTAGTGATGAGGGAATCGGATAAACCAAGGTAGTTGAAATTCTGCTAAAACCTCCCTGAGCACTGAGGACAGGCCTAGGAGTTCAGCTCACCCTCATTTATTTTTTTTCTCATGCCTAGATAGACTCCCTGCCAGTTTAGTTCATTGTATTTGCATCTAACCAGATCCCAGGATTACTGATCCTGGTGGACAGGAAACTTGGTAGATGAGAGATCCACGGAAACACACAGGCATGAACTGGATAACAGCAATGTGGCTTTGAGTGAAACAGGACAGTGGTACTGGATGGGATAAGTGCTATACAATGTTTGCTGGATGTGTAGCACATGGAAGCATTTCTCTAGAGACCTCACACAGCTTGACTCATGTAAGCTTTGGCAAACCCCGGGAAGGCACAGCTAGACACTGCATTCTTATCAATAGTTGATCCGGCCAAACACTATGAAAAATGAGGAAAAAAGAGCCATCTTTTTGAAATGACAAGTTTTTTAAAATAGCATATCATTATTAGGAAATATCAGAAGAAGCGCACTAATGTTAGTACGAGTCACCAAGTGCTAGGTAAATTAAAACATTCTGGAATTTGAAATATTAGTTCCTTATATTACAGTTTTCAAATGTTAATAACAAATTTGCTATGGTCAATGCCAACTCCCAAGAACTAATGGCTTTCCTAGAGAAACGGTTCAATTTTTATGTATTTTTATTATGATTAATTCTTCCATTGTATTTTCCTTGCAGCTTAGTGTTTGCTTCCTATCCTTACCCAACAACAGCAACAACCTCCTTTAAGATGGGTTCTGTCATAGCCCTCATGTACAAATGAATGACCATAAATATTTATCTTCATTTAAAGGAACCCAAAGAAACATGGAATCACTGTCAAAGGTCATGCAGTTGGAGAGTGGCAGCGTCATGGTTGGCGTCCAGGTACTTCAACTCCAGATACAAATAAGTAACCCATCGTACTTGAGGTAAGTGCTATGAAGAAAACATACCATGTGGAAGTGCACAAAAGGGGACTCTATGATGGCATACTGAGCTCTTTAACTCACTTTCCTCCTCTCTGAAATGGATACCGTGTTTACGATGCAATGCGAATCCAGTGCACTTAGCACAGTGCATGGAAACCAAGGAAAGAGCAACACACGCACCTGTTTTACAAAGAATAAACTGGCTCCAAAACTCGGGGATTCACAGATCAGTGATCCACTGAAGCACAGACCTGCTCTACTCACGAAGCAGAAGGAATAGCTGCCCAATGAAGATCTGAGAGAGAAAAAAAAGGCTGTCCCACTGGCAGTGACTCTGCTAAGTGTTGTCATCGAGGCAAGCATTTGGACCAGATCATGAAGAGAGCCCAGCACTGGCTTCTTCCTCACAGAACTGTGAAAACTGAGACACAAACTCAGCACCCTAGAGTAGCTAATGGCCTCTAGTATCCACAGGGAGTGAAATGAATTGTTTCAATGTGCTTCGCAGTTGGAAGTGTAGGACCACTCTCGGGTCTAACACTACACTTCAGCCTATCATTTATTCATGTATTTCATTCTCAAAATAGCAAATGTGACCAGGCGATGGGATCAGCACACACATATATACTTGGACACATGTGAAATACGTATCTATATTTATCCAATTAGTTGATTCTAGTAAGAAAAACAAATCAGCTCCGAGGCCATGAGTCCAAATCTTTTTTTTTTTTTAAACTGATGGCCTATGGACACAACTTTTCTTTTTTTTTCTTTTTCTTTTTTCTTTTTGGTTTTTTGAGACAGGGTTTCTCTGTGTAGCTTTGTGCCTTTCCTGGAACTCACTTTGTAGACCAGGCTGGTCTCTAACTCACAGAGTTCTGGCTGCCTCTGCCTCCCAAATGCTGGGATTAAAGGTGTGCGCCACCACCGCCCAGCTAGGACACAACTTTTCAATCTCTTGCTACTGATAAAAACCAAGAGTGCCATGGAGCATGTTGCTGCATAGAATTCCATCTCCAACATGACTAAAATTAAGAATCTTAAGTCAAAACCACATAGAGGATATTAGTGTTGGCTTTCTCTAACACAACACCCTGTACAGAGACAATAGAGAGGACTTTTTTAAAAATATGTGCAGCAGCCGGGCGGTGGTGGCGCACGCCTTTAATCCCAGCACTCGGGAGGCAGAGCCAGGCGGATCTCTGTGAGTTCGAGGCCAGCCTGGGCTACCAAGTGAGTTCCAGGAGAGGCGCAAAGCTACACGGAGAAACTCTGTCTCGAAAAACCAAAAAAAAAAATATGTGCAGCTGAAAATCACTGGCAGGAGAGAGGGTTGCCATGAAGGCTTGATATTACTGTCAAGTCATGTCTAACTAAAAGAAGGTAAGTAATATTTAGAGGACAAATGCATTTAATTGAGTATGGTAAGTTATCCCTCTAAACCAAGTCCAATGACATTTCTGTTTACTGATATTTAGTCAATGCACAGGGTTAGCAGAATGAGCAGAGTGAGATTTTTCTTGGGGACCATGTGGAGGCATGAAGAACAACCAGATCCATATACATGCAGCACATCTGGAAAGAGAGATGTGTGCCTAGGTGACAATGTCTACTAGGGTCAGAGAATGTGAAGTTGTGTTTAAAGGTCCAAAGCTCATCTTTTCTTCCTTTCTGTGTTTTTCTTCTCGTATGTTATTTGGAAATCTTTGAAAGAAGCATCGTTAAATGGGATGAGGTTTGCAGGCATTCATCAACATGAACTTAGAACATTCCGTATTTTCAGGTAGAGTGACTCCAGCTGGCATGAGGACGAGCTGCAGGCTGAAGGTCAAGATGGAGAGAACGCTGGGGCTGATTTTACAGGACTCATCTTCACTCCTCATGCCTTGCATGCATTTTGGTAGCATTGGGGGTGAGGGTGGGAATATGGGTCAAGGCCATGAGATTCTAGGAACTGTAAATGGCTTTGGTGACTTAGATCTGGGATCTGCTTCTACTTCCTACCTTCTAGGACTACAGATAATTCTCTCTTCTCTCTTCTCTCTCTCTCTCTCTCTCTCTCTCTCTCTCTCTCTCTCTCTCTCTCTCTCTCTCTCTCTCTCTCTCTCTCCAGTGTGGTTAGAGAAAAGATGACTGCTCTACAAAGCTGGCTATGGTGTGTTCTCAATCGTCAGTCTCCCTGCCTTTCTGCTGAGATCCCAGTTATGAGTGAGAACCCTTGAATTCTTGAATTCAATTTGTAGTGAGTTTTTCGATGTCAAACTCCTAATTTTATACAGCTGATATTGCTGCAGTGTTTCATTAGATTGTGTGTGTGTGTGTGTGTGTGTGTGTGTGTGTGTGTGTGTGTGTGTACCACAGCACTCATGTGGAAGTCAGGGGACAACTTGTAGTTCTCTCCTTCAATCTTGTGTGATGTAGGGATTGAACTAAAATCACCAGGCTTGGTGGCAAGCACCTTTATCCACTGCCATCTTGCCAGCCATGGTGCTTCAGGCTTTATAAACTAAATTGTGTTTTAGTTTGTATTAGAACAGCAGGAAGACTCATGCATGCATTTTTTCAAAATAAAATGTTTGATGATGGAGAATTTCACATGTATATGAAAGCAAAATAATGAAATAAACCACTTACATGTTGCCTTCTTCCCAAAGCCATTAATTAATCCCTCACCAATTATATCTTATTGTCAGGGAGAGGTTCCTTGAGTTAAAGCACTTTTTTTTAAATTTGAAATCCTGCTTTGTCCATTTCTAAAATATTTCAGCATTTATAAATGATAACTTAAAAAGCACCCACTAGGTAAATACTTTAAAGAACCTTATTATAAAATAATTAACTCCCCTTACTTTTGCATTTTGTAATTGATTACTAAGCCTGAGATGGTGGAAAATAGTAGCCGTAGATGGAACAAGGGACTATGCACTTAGTTACTACAAAATCAAATAGTCTTAATAGCTATTTTAAGTAAGTGTGAGAGAGGAATTTAACAAGACGTGTCCAGCCCACTTCCCCAAACTGTTGCCAGGAGCAACAAAGATGGGATATGAAAAAAAATTCTAAAACATAAGCAAACAGTCATGAGATTTTTGGAAAGCCCTATCATTACAAACATGGTTAATATTATCAAACTCAAAATGACAAAATAAAACATGACTGCTATTATTTCAAATACATTTCCCCATATTTCCCATAGTCTTAGTACCTCACATATTCTAGATGATCCCTGCTATGTAAGTCAGACTTCAAACTTTACCTCGTAACCCTTCACGCTGTCCCCTAGAGCTTCAACAATCCCAGAACACTCAAATCCTGGCACCAAGGGCGTCTTAGGAGGGTTGTCAATATTCCCTTGTCGCACCATCAGGTCGAGGAAGTTCAAGCCACTGTGGAGAGCAAGCATAAAGAAAGATTCAAAATGAGATCCCCTCACAACACCACTCTGGCGTTCCCTTCCCTTCCCCTGCCTTCCACCTTCTCCCTCCTTCCCTCTCCTTCCTTTTATAAAAAAAAACATCATCTCCTTCTTGCCAAAGTGTCCCTAATAGTAATGCCACTTAGCTAGATATCAGCAATAAAGCAAAATTCAATTATCTCCATGTGGATAAGTAATGCTTTCCTGGCAGTGAAGACAGTTGCAGTTCACACTCTAATTCAGCCCCTTTATCCTCCCTCAGAGTCTGCTCACTCTTATCCTGAAAACACATATTGACTAGATTGATCATTAGACATTCTAGCACTTAATCCAAGGGGGGAAAATATACTAGGGAGTGGTTATGAACAGACATATGGAAAGCAGCCAGACACAATGGCTACCGGTCGATCTGTGAGACAGAAAGAGAAAGAAGACCTAATTTAAAAGGGCTCGAGACAACCAACCATCTCTCCTCAATCTTCCCACACATGCATACCAGCACTGTGCATGCGCCGCACCCGCAATAGGGAATGGGAGCCATCCAGAGACTGCATCACTTCCTACAGGAGGAAGGTGGCTCAGAGAAGGGGCATCAAAAGATAGCCCCAGGGGTATGAGGATACAAAATCTAAGTCACATCTGGATGGGAGAAGTATCTCAGTCAGGGTTTCTATTGCTGTCATGAAATATCATGACCAAAAAGCAAGGTGGGAGCCAAGTGTTTATTTGGCTTACACTTCAGCACTATTGTTCATCACTGAAGGGAGTCAGGTTAGGAACTCAAACAGGGCAGGATCTTGAAGGCAGGAGCTGGTGCAGAGGCCATGGAGGGGAGCTGCTTACTGGCTTGCTTCCCCTGGCTTCCATAGTCCACCTTCTTATAGAACCCAGAACCAGCAGCCCAGGGATGGCACCACCCACTATGGGCTGGGCCCTCACCCATTGATCACTAAGTGAGAATATGCCTTGTAGCTAGATATCAAGGAGGCATTTCCTCAGCTGAGGCTCCTTCCTCGGATGACTCTAGCTTGTGTCAAGTTGACACACAAAACTACCTAGTACAAGAAGTTACCAAGTATTTTCTGCTAACTCGTTACTTTTAAAATGAGACAGTTATGAAACTTATGTTTAAGTCATAGCCACAGGAAATCATATGCTCACTTTCACCAGTGCCATCAATGTCCCCAATGGCTTTGTGTTCGTTGGCTTAGATCTAGAGTTGCATTTTTTAATTTGCTAACCATATGGAGGAACATATCTCATTGAAAATGCATCTTTTATCAAGAGATTCAGTTCTTACAAGCTTCTCATTTTCATCAGCTACCATCTAAAAAACAAAATCCAAACATTTTTACCCAACCTAAGATCCATTAGTATCTGGCCAAACAAGACAGCTTGAACTATTTTGAACACAGAGAGGCCTCTTTGAAGCCCCAAAAGCATGTAATTCTACCAATGCCCTCTGCTCTCCCTCATTAGTCTCATTCAGACAGGATGGAGGAAGTCAAAGAGATGATTTATTTGAAGGGTGAGTTAAAAGTTGACACTTTCTCGAGGTCCTCCTGATCATGAATGAAGTGAGCTCCCTATCATGCCTCAGATGATGCATCTCTTGTAAGGCAACTGTGTGCCTTATGACATTTAGTTGTTTCTATAGGGCCTAGCATGCAATGGTCCCACAGTCACAACATGAAGCAGGTGCGCAAATAACATCTGGTAAACAAAGGGATAGTCATGGATATGCAAAGGTTTGCACTTCAGGTTTACAGTGCACCTTTTTCAAACAACAAAATAATGGAAACACTTTGGAAGTGGATGTTCAGATTTCCAAGGGTCCTACTTTGATGTTTAGTAACCATTTCTGTCACTTCTTAAACAAAAATGTTCTTTGACAATAAGTCCTGTTTCTTTTATTTATTCAGAGTTTTATTTATTCATTTTACATACCAATCACAGATCCCCCTCTTTCCTCTTCCCACCCCTCCAGCCTCCCCCTCCCAACCCATCCCCCATTCCCTCTACAAGAAGGTAAGGCCTCCCATGGGGAGTCAGCAGAGCCTGGTACATTAAGTAGAGGCAGGTCCAAGCCCCTCCCTCCGCATCAAGGCTGTGCAAGGTGTCCCACCACAGGTAGTGGGCTCCAAAAAGCCCACTCATGCACCAGGGATGGATCCTGATCCTACTGCCAGGGGATCCCTTAAGCAGATCAAGATACACAACTCTCTTGCTTACACAGAGGGCCTATTCCAGTCCCATGGAGCTCCACAGATGTTGGTCTAAATTTCATGAGTTCCCACTAGTTTGGTTCAGTTGTCTCTGTAGGTTTCCCCATCATGATCTTGATGCCCCTTGCTCATAGAATTCCTCTTCTCTCTCTTTGACTAGACTCCTGGAGCTCGGCCTGGTGTTTGTCTGTGGATCTTTGTTTCTTAAGGGTCTGGAGAATGGAGTTCAAAATTCAACTCGACCACTTCTAACTATATGACCTTGAATAAATAACTTGGCTTCTCTGCCCTGAGTTTCCCCATCTGAAGGCAAGAGTTAGGCAGCACCCACAGACTTGTGAAAATTAATGAAGAGTGAAGCCCCGAAACATGTTACCAGCTTCATAGAAAGCATTTAAGAAAGTGCACATCTTTAATTAAGAAGGCAAGAAGTATGTGAACATTTTAGGAAGCCTTGTCCCTCTTTTTAAAATAAAGAGGAGGTATGTTAAAAACCATTCCAGAGTTTACATGGAACAGCATCAACTATGTACAAACTTTGCTTCTGTGAAAAGGTCCATTGTCCAAAGTCACTGTAGAACAATAAAAAGAATTTCTGTGTCTCGAATCAAGCACTCCATCTCACCCACGCATGGTTCAGCTCACTGTTTCCTTTTGTGTGATAACTTATGGTTTTCCAAGACCCAGATAGTGAAATGCCAGAAAATAATCACTTAGCCATTTTGCAAACACAGCCACCCCTGGAGAAGGCTTCATGCTAGGTGCCCATTACACAGCTTAGGAAGGCTGTCTTCAATTGCCTTCGGCATGAGTTAGGCCTGGTGACTGTGAGCTGAGATCCAAGCTCCTGCACTCAGTGAGAAGAATTCAGATTGATTGTAGCCACAGTAAGATACTCAGTGATTCTATCAGGTCATGGGCAACGCCACCATTCCTGGGAAACAAGCACTCAGTGTCTATTTCAGTACAGAAAACATGACCTATTATCAGTGGACTACATTAATCTGTTATATCATCCACATCCTCTTGAAAAGGATACAGCTTCAATTTGTTAGGGGTTTGATTTGTGGTAGGGACTGTACTGAGTATTTTTGTTTTATTGTTTTAAACTCAATGATACTCCCATGAGTAATGAACTGTGGTACCCATTTCAAAATGAGGAAACCACAGACACACAGATTAAGTCAGCATTATCTTTGAGAAGCATGAAAGGACCTGACTTCAACCATAATAGAAACTTGAGCCCTTATAGAATATAGTACACTATGTGTGCATGTGGCACATGTATGTATATGTGTGTTTGTGTGTGCAGTGTATGCACACGTGTGCATGTATGTGTGCATGCCTACATGGAGGCCAGAAGACATTGGGTGGCCACCTCTATCACATTCCAGTTTATGTCCTTGAGACAGAGTCTCTCACTAAATTTGAAACTATGCTGGCAGCCAGCAAGCCCCAGTGATCCTCCTGTCTCCACCTCCCTCAGTACTGAATTCACAGGCATGTACGATGCCACAGCTAGCATTTTACATGGATTTGAACTCAAGTTCTCAAACTTGTGGAACAAGTGTTCTTATCTTCTGAGCCATCTCCCCAGCCTCCTGAATATGCTACCTCTTCATGGAAACTTCTCCACCCATGAAGTGGCATATCCCAGGGCAACATCTATAACTCCTTATCCCTTCCCACTTGTCGGCAGCTGAGTGTGCCAAAAGGGAGTCAAGTACTGGAAGAGTGGCCATTCATAATCCAAGCAGGAACTGCTCTTTTCTAAGAAAAAGATATTATTCTTAATTATGTGTATGCATAATTTGTGTTGCAAGTGAATACATATGAAGCAGGCACCTGAGGAGACTAGAGGCATGGGAGCCCCATGAACTTGGAGTTACAGGCAGGTGTGCGACACCTGATGTGGATTCTGGAAACTGAACTTGAGTCCTGCACAAGAGCAGTAAACAGTCTTAACTACTGAGCCATCTTCTTGTGCATGTATGATGCCTGTGGAAGCCAGAAACCTGTGTTGAATCCCCAGGAACTGGAGTTACAGAGGTTTGTGAGCTACCATGGGGCGCTGGGAAACTAACCTGCATCCTCGAGATGAGCAGCCTTTGCTCTTAACCAATGAGGCATCTCTCCAGCTCCAGGACCCATTTTCAATAGGAGCAAATAAATTATCCCAACAAATCATTGTTCCCCAGAAATCAGTAAGTGGAAATATTCTGAAGAGAACAATTTGGTGCCTCCTCATGCCTCCTTCTCTCTGAATTCCTTTGTTTATCACACATCTTTCTACTGGAATCTCTTTACTTGAATTCCCTGTGTGGTTTCGTAAAACCCAAACCTACAAACTAAACAAGTACCATCATCAGCCACCCATTGAAACATTATTTTTTCAAAGCAGTGATATTAGAAATATGAAAACAAAAGCCACAGAGTGAAGCTGTTGACCTTGGTTTCATGGTATTTACCGCTTTTATTTTTCCACGGCTACAAAAGCAAAACAAAGCAGGGGCCCACCAAGCCATGAATTTTCACAACTATAGTCTCCACTACTCTCTGAGACAGCCTGATTTTTACCTGGACACTCATGTTGGGGAGACATTGAGGACTGTGCATAATCACCCAAGTGCACATGGGGGCTGGAGGGGAGAGAGGGAGACAGAATCTCTCAATGCCCCTTCTACTGATTTTTTTTTTCTTAAAGGAAAAATGATTTATTTTGGCTCTCAGTTTGAAGGTATAGGCCATCATGACCAGGAAGACATGGCAGAGTTTGTGGCTCCCCGAGCATGTGATAAGGACTCCTCATGTCTCTCATTATGTTTTATGTTATAACATTCAAGCATTTGAAATAATTGCAAAATGGTGTTTAAAAGGCCTTGATAATGTTGTACTACAATCCTAGTTTCTTAAAACTGCTATAATTTTAATATATATATATATGTATGTATGTATGTATATGTGTGTGTGTGTGTGTATATATATATATATATATATATATATATATATATATATATATAGAGAGAGAGAGAGAGAGAGAGAGAGAGAGAGAGAGAGAGAGACTGTTTTTTCCTCCCAAACTAAGTCATTTATCAGAAGCTAGGTACAAAGGGTTATTATTGAGAAAAGAATCCTGAAGGGCAAAGGCAACAGCATGAAGAAGGTATCTTGAAAAAAAGTCTTTGTAAGAAGAGGGTTCCAATGTTGTGATAAGAAATATGGAGGCGTTTGGGACATTCCTTTTAAATAATATTGTCTAACACTTACCTAGACTAGCAGAATTTTCATGCAAGTCTCTTTAATTAATTAATAACATGTCCAGAAAAACCAAACATGCCAATATCATTTTCCCATCAAATAGATGTACACATTAAGAAGGGCACGAAAACACTGAACTGCCAAAGGCAGTGCATGTAGTGTGTGGCAGAGCTGAGACTGAACAGAGGCCTTCAGGTTCCTTTCTTATTTTATAGCCCACGACACAGTGAAATGCAAGTAAACCAAATGCACAAAAGTCAATGATCTTAGACTCAAAGGCAAGAAGGCTAAGAGGAAAGGGGGAAAGGATGGATGTAAGCATAGAGAGTCTAGAACCTTCACTTCACTCCATCATCTGTGGGTCATTGCTGAGTCTCTAAAGCCTTCATCAGCTCTCACACTCTTCTCCTGATGGTCCTTTCTTCTGTGGCTTCTACTTAAAATGATATTAGAATTAAATCCCAGGGAGATGGGTAGAGACACTAGTGGTCATGATAGAGATATGGACTCATGATAGGAGCTAGCCTTCCTTGGCCTCTATCATTCTTTTCCTTATTGAGTAAGGCGTGTCACCCTAGGAAGCCTCAGGAGAGGTAGTGAGAGATGTTACACTGTCTCCACCATGTGGTCTGCACCAACAAACACTGCTCCCATAATGAAGATGCTACCTGTGAAGACTAAGGTAGGGACCATTTTAATCTCCCTGCACAAAAGGAAACTGAGGCCATGAGAGAATCCAGTACCCCATTCAAGACTACATCATAGGACCCGAATAAGCATATACATTCTTTTTTATGACTTCTGAGCTTGAGATTTTGACCACTAAATCAGCATCTTGTCATTTATAAACCACAGTAGACTGTTGTGCACTCTTATCTGTTGTCATTTGGGATATGCTAACACTATGAGAGAATCTTAGGGCTTCAGCCAGCCCATTCTTTTGTCAGATAGTCAGTACTTCAACCCTGACCATGGGGGTCCAAACAATGTTAAATTATTAAGCAAAGACCACCAGGTGAAAACCCTCTTTGAGCCTACCTTTACATGGACACAGATCACAAAAGCTCCACCCTATATTCTGATTGTATGCTCATCAGAAATCTCAAAGCTTACCCTGCCATGGGTCCAGTTAAGAGGCAGATAAGTAAAGAAATCACCTTCAGAAACCCAGTGTGCATACGCATGTAGAGGCCTGAGGTTGATATTGTATACTTTCCTTGTTCGTTTTCTAGTTAGTCTACTGAGACAGGGTCTCTCATGGAACCTGGAGCTCAGTTAGCTAGTCTAGCTAGCTAAACTGCCACAGAGACATCTTGTCTTTGCTTCCACATATGCTGGCATTACAGGAGGGCTGCCACAGCCACCTGGGTAGATGCTGGGGATCCAAACTCAGGTCCTCCTTCTTGTACTGCAAGTGCTCTACCCACTGAGCCGTTTCCCTAGCTTGTCTTAAAGCTCCACTTCATCTTAATATCTGAACCTTAGAAATTTCTACATAAATCTTATACTGTTTTTTTCAGTTATTTACAAATTTACTTCTTGAGTGTGAGGGTGCATGTGTATGTCATGGTGTGTGTGTGCATATGTGTGAACAAGTGCCTGTGTATACCTGTGGTCAGAAATCAGTAGTCAACCTTGGTACACAGTTCCTCAGGGGTTGTCCATCTTATTTTTTGAGACAGCATTTCTCACTTATACTAAGTTTCACCATTCAGCTAGACTGGCTCATTAGCAATTGTCAGGAATCTGCCTGCCTCTATCTCCCCAAAGATGGAATTACAAGTGCATGTTATCATGCCTGGTTTCTTATACATGGGCTAGGGATCAAACTTAGGGCCCTTATGCTTGTGTGGCAAACGCTTTATCATCTGTTTGATATATCCCAGCTCTGGTTCGAAAATTATATTCTGTATTAGAATTCCCATGAAGGTTTGTTAGAGTAGATTGTTGGTCCCTACTTCTGACTCAGTAGGCCAAGCTTCCAGGCTGTGCTGCCAGGCTGTGGACCATGCTCAGAGAACCACCAATACATCTTCATGAGCTAATTCAAGTCCTTCTTGGAATGAGATAGGGTAAGAATTACTAGGTGGTTATTATGTAGATATGAAAATGAAAAGTGCTGTCAACATTTCCCAGGGCAGTTGAGGTTTCTGACCTTGGTCCAGAAGATCATATTTAGCCATGTTAAATGTAATCTTATTAGATTAGCTTAATTTGTCTAATTTGTCTGTTTCTTTCTTGGATCCCAATTCTTTGATCCAAAACCTTGGCCTGCCTTCATGAATTTCTGTTCTCTGAACATGTTGTCACCAAGCCCATTGCTATCTATGTCCAAATTGCTGATAAAATATTGGATAGGTTGTCATATCCCTGCTAATGGCATTTATAAAAAGCCAATGGAAGATGTCATGCTGGAAATATAGAAATATCTTCTAGACACCTTGAGCTCCTGTGCCTTGAGTGGAAAGCATGAGATTTCCTTGCTTGTGGCTGGTAGCAGTAAGTCCTCTCTCCCACTGTAGTATTGTTGAATACATCAAATCCAGTATATTTTGGATCCATATCAAGATCCTTTTTCAAGTCTTACCTCCCTGTAAGTATGAAAATCCTGGCCCAGCTCAGAATGTCTCTAGCTCAAGTATTATGGATTGAATTTGAAATGTGCCCCCACAGAACCATGC
The DNA here is from genome assembly GCF_007827085.1 of Peromyscus californicus insignis. Lineage (NCBI taxonomy): Eukaryota > Metazoa > Chordata > Mammalia > Rodentia > Cricetidae > Peromyscus > Peromyscus californicus. The sequence continues at coordinate 96,675,066 of NW_026294606.1, forward strand.
TTTGAGTGTTTGGCTTCCAGCTAATGCTGCCAATTGGAAGGCTGTGGAACATCAAGGACATAAAGCAGGTAAATAAGGATAGGCCCTCATTCTCTCTGTTCCTTGGTTTGTCACAATGTGAACAGCTTGTCTCATGTTCACCGAAACATGAACCGAACTGTCCTGCCATGGCTTCATTGGCATGTTGAACTGAAAGACTCTAAAAATGCAAGTCAAAAGAATTTCTTCTTGTCAGAGACCATGGTCATGGTGATAGGAAAGTAACAAATATGCCATACAATCCTTCTCACTGCCATAAGGGTTGCAAAGCACTACTGTAATAAGGAGTGTCAGCTCTTCCTATGAAGAGGAATGTCCAAGAAAGGTTGCATTCTTTCTAACTGACTTCTCTGAAGATGGAACCCAAGGAGAAAATCAATTGATTTATGGCCAGTGATTATTATAGATAACATTTATCAGGCACTTACTGCATCCAAGGCTAAGTGGTTTATATATATGGTATCATTTACTTTCCATAACGCCCATAAATAATGCCAAGAGATAATGATATTATCCCAGTTTTACAAAGAACAAAATGAGGGCCTGTTGAAGTTCACAATGCCAAGATGTGAGTGATAGGAATCCAGAATCTCCATACTTACTTTCTTTGGAAGCTACCACCCAACATTTCCAGTTACAAAGATTGGACCTCTGTATTCAGCATGAGGAGCACCTGATGTTTACCAAGCAGTATGCTTGGTCTTGGAAGCTTAGAGTAAACACATTCAAAATCCTCCTAGGAACAAATTCCTAAAAGCTCACTCAGTACGATGAGGACTTTTATGCTGTACAGAAGCAGAGTACTTGTATGACCACCAGGGATGTGCCCAAATAGAATCTAGCTAGAAAGCCAAAACATTGACACCCAAAAGCTTTTATCAAAGAATTGTTCCAGAGACCCTCTGCCATCACCAAAGATATATTTATCTCCTTCACTTGAATTTTCTCCCTTCTCCATGAGCAGGTGGTTTGACTTCCTTGGGGGTTAGGCCAAGGTGTTGGTGTGGATCTAATGTTGATAGTGCTTGTGCTACAGAATGCCTCTCACACAACAAGTGCTCCATAAGCATGAGCCTCATCTACCACCATCATTCTCATAACACAAAGAGGGTATCAAAGGTCAAGTTCACTGGGAAACAGACTCCAAGATTGAGATTTGCATGCATTCTGATAGTAAAAGCTCTAGGGAACAATGGTTGGATCATCTGAGGGAAGTTGGATTGGGCAGAGAAGAAGTTAATTTCTGATGTACTACTACAGAGGTCTTTGAATCCATGCAGACTCATGTCCTTTTAGCAGGTCTTAGTCAAGACAAGACCTTGTACTGAGTAGTCACGGCTTGAGACCTGCAGATAGAGTGGTGGGAAAGGGAGGGAGGGAGGAAGGGAGGGTGGGAGGGAGGGAGGAAGGGTAGGAGGGATGGAGGCAGGGAGGGAGGGATGGAGGGTGGGAGGGAGGGAGAGAGAGACAGAGAGACAGAGACAGAGAGAGAGACAGAGACAGAGAGAGAGATCTTAGACAAGGGGGTTCCCTTCTGCTGAAATTAATTCTTTAGAAGGGGAGGGGCTGGCTATGAGTTGCCAGTAGCCATTACTCCCAGTAACAGGACGAATAAAGAATGGGGCCTTGCCGGGCGGTGATGGCGCACGCCTTTAATCCCAGCACTCGGGAGGCAGAGCCAGGCGGATCTCTGTGAGTTCGAGGCCAGCCTGGTCTCCAAAGCGAGTTCCAGGAAAGGCGCAAAGCTACACAGAGAAACCCTGTCTCGAAAAACCAAAAAAAAAAAAAAAAAAAAAAAAAAAAGAATGGGGTCTTAAAATAATGTTCTGGTGACATATGGCAGAACCCAATACAAGAGCAGTGGTGCAATACCTACTTGGAGGATTTTATTCCCTCATGATCATGGAGCAGTTGTTACTTGTGAATATTTAAGGGCTCCTTTGCGTGGTGGTCCCTGAGATGGAAAGACTTACATGTTCTAATAACTAATTATGTAAAACCTGAAATTAGAATAAGGCCATTAATTAAGGATGTGAAGTAGAAAGAGGAACGGAAAATGAGGAATTAAAGAGATCAAAGAACAAAGAAAGGGGCAGAGACTGAGGACAAAGAAAACAGAAAGGGCTTAGCAGGCAGCGCCACCAAAACACTTGCAGGATTTGCACATTTCTGGGGGGGGGGGGCGGGTAAAAGTCCATATTAAGTTCATATCCACGCGCTTTCGATATGTCTGTAGGAAGCTAAGGTCCCAGAATGCTGTGGAACATGTGGCATCGAGGAAAACACCTTCAAATTCCAAGAGGAATTTGACAGCCAGTGGGTGTCAAGGACCCCAGCATCTAAGACAGCCTCTACCAGCTGTGAGAGGGACCAAGCAGATCTGATGTGAGACTCTGATGAAGCAGACACAGCAGAGAAAGTGAGCCGCTAATTATTCTGGTCTTGTCTTACTGATAATACGTTCATCAAAGCACTTAACTCCAACCCAGGTAGGGTCAAAGAAGTAGATGTTTGATTCATTTCATTTCTTAAGAACTGAAGTTTGGGTATCTGTTTGTTACTCCCAGCTGATAGCATACGCACGCCCAGGAAAATAGGCATTGATTGATCTCAGAAAAATCTTGCTTACATTTTTTTCTCTCTTGGCTTTTTAAGACCCCTTTTTTGATATCTCAAGACTGTGAAAATCATTTGCTCTTGGAAGGAAAATTATGTGCAAAGCAAGGACACCTTATTTGTAAATTCCAAATAGTATCTTATGTGAGGACATTCAGAACTGTTCTGAGTAAGTCACAGCAAAGAGTAGCCCTCCATCCAATCAGAGAGTGGAAAGAGTGTGTTCTAGAAGGCCCAGCTTGTTTCTTCCTACTTCTCTTGACTGTAGTCCCCTTGGAGTCTGGCTCCACATAACTCTGCCCGCCCTCTCTATCCATAATTGTTAAGTAAACAAGCCTTTGCATCCATATGATATATAGGGAATTCCCTGATCCATCTGATGTTTTTGCATAGCCTACCATTTTCTTATTAAATAAATGATAGGATTGTTGTCCCACCCAGATCACTTTCTCTATAACATGAACAGTGATGATGGATGCTATTAGCAAAGGATATAGCTGTATGAGTCCTTTATTGCTACTGTGTCTGAGAAAGGAAATGCATTTAGACCATCTGTCTAAATTTATATTCAAGGCACACTTCAGTAGTATTTTCACCATGTAATAAAATAACCAAAGAGACATATTGAGAATGTAAATATCCAGAGCCAGTTTTCAATAGAAACAAGAAAGCATGGCACAAATAAGCTCCCCTTGATGCCAAGACTAATGTTTTGATTTGAGGGACTTGGAGTTATTTATCTACTCAACCCCTGGGAGTGGCAGATGGTATTCATTCCTATGATGGTTGCTGAAAAGGTTAACATCTCTATGTCCCATGTTTTATGCTGACCAAGGCATGAGCTTCAGAAGGCTTCTTGGCAGCAGTTGATAGCACAGAACATTCATTCTCATCCAATTTATATTCAACAGACCCTCTGTGTTTTGGGGGTTGGCTAGGCAATGATGTTACAACACTGACAGTGACATCTGTGCTTCCCCTGAGTTCAGGGCTCAGCAAATAAATTACTACACAGTATGACAATTCCCCAAGAATTTGCTACACGAGGGTCATGGCTAACACAGAGAAAGTAGCTATTAACTTGTCCCATTGGGATTGGGTGCTTCTCAAAGGAAAGAATGGGATGGGCACGCTCTTTGCTTCTGTTCTTCACACCCTCCAGCGCTAGCCCACCTCTCCATGGAGAGGAAAAAGGTTCAGAGTGACCCCAGCTTGATTTCTCCATAAAGCCAGGGCACAAGAAGGCCCAAATAGAAACAGTTCACTTTTGCTGTGCTAGGGCAGTTACTTCCCAAGACATTGCTGCTGATGAGCAAGATGTATAAGAAAATTGTTGTTTCAATAGGACAAATGGAGAAAGGTAAAGACTAGCACAATTATGTCTATATCTTCCTGGGGTGATGGGAACAGGGAAGCCAATATAGTAGCCACTGGACACACATGTGGATATCAAACACTTGAAATATGATCATTGTAACTGAATACAGTAGTCACTTTTATGGTAGATGTGACCAAATACCTGACTTAGGAGGAGAAATGTTTTGTTTTGGCTAACATTTGCAGACATTGCAGTCCCTTGTCCCTTGCTCCACTGATTCTGGGCAAGTGGAGAAACAGGTTAGCCTGGTGGCTGGAGCATGGAGAAGGAGGCTGTTCACTTCATGGTACACAAGAAGCAGGGCAGCAAGAAACTAGGGACTAAGAACATAATGTCCAATAGACCTACTTTTCCCATCTAGGTCCCACACACTGAAGCTTCCAGAACCTCCCAAAATAGTGCTAGCAGCTGGGGACCAAGTGTTCAGTGCATGAGCCTATGAGGGACATTTCAAACTCAAACCCTAGCACTAAAGAACTGAATTTCAAATGTTGTTTCATTAATATTTAGGTGTCATTAGCCTCAAAAGAAGACAGCAGCAGGATCATGATGCACCTACCTTCCCCACAGATAATTAGCAACTCTAGAAGTCTGTCTTTCAAAAAAAAAAAAAGTGCTTAGCACAGGGTGCATCAAAGACTTGCAAACAATGCTTCTTCAACTGGAGACCTAAGTAGGAAAACATCTGAGAGTTTCTAGCTTTTCCCTTTCTTTTCCTCTCTTTGTTAACAGAATTATCCCTCAGCTCTGCTTGGCTTGCAGCCTCGGGTGTGTACTGGTATAATGGGGAGTGGGAGAACCAAGGAAATCAAAGACTTCCTGCATTGACTGCTTTGGAAAGGGCAAAGATTTACCCCTGGGACGTGGAAGGGGAAAGGTGAGTAAAGATAAATATAAAAGACCAGACAGCAAGAACAGAGTTTAAAATACAGGCGAGGGGGCTGGGGAGATGTCTTGGTTGGTAAACTACTTGCCACATAAGCATGAGTGCCTTAACTCAGATCCCTAACCCATGTGGAGAGCTGAGCACAACCATCCATCCTTGTAATGCCAGCATTGAGGAGGCAGACACAAGGGGCATGAGGCTGGCTGGCTAGCCAGTCTAGCTGGATTGGGGAACTCTTTGTCAATATGACAGCCTATCTCAAAATAAATAAACAAATGAATGACTGAATAAACAAATAAACAAACAAACAAATAAATAAATGTGGTGGAGAAGAAGAGAGGAAGGTCCTGCACCAAGCTCCTGTATCCATGAGCATTCATGAGAACACATACAGGAAAGTAATGGGGGTGAGGGTGGGGGGGTGGGGGGGGGGAGCGGGGAAGAAGAAGAGGATGAGGGAGGAGAGTGTAAAGACAGCAGAGATAATATGAAGAACACAGGAGACATTTGGGGATGTCAACAGCAAAGCACTATTTTCAAGACCTTTCTCTGTTGCTCTAATGGATCCAGCTTTCTTATTTTCTAGAGAATGCTGGATTGACACAGCTTTCAGTTGCATAAGAAGTTTGCTCTCCATTCAGGAGTGAGCAAGCCCAGCTATGCTGGAGAAAAGGAAGAGTGTGACTAGGAAAAGAAAAGCAAACCGCCCAAGGAAGGAGTCAAGCTGCTGGCTGCCAGCACAGGTCTTGCAGCTTGGAGGAGGCAGGAAGTGACTCTGGCCTTTGCTACTTAGTTCCTAGCATCCCAGAGGTGCTGGCTGTTCCTCTGGTCACATCAAGGAGGCCCTCAAAACTGAAGCTGCTGTTTCAGGATGTGCGGAGGATGCATCGGTGCCTGCATGAAGCATCTCCAGATCCGACTGAGAGGTTGAGTCAGAGTGTATGACAAAATCCCCAAATGGAACAATTTCAGTGAGTTTTGCTGGGAGGATAAGAAGAATCCAATTACAAAATCACTCAGACCAATCATGGGAACGGTGGGCTTAATAGCTCTCCATTAGCTGACTGAACAAGAGGTAGCACAGATAAATGAGAAAGCAATTCTCTTTGATCCTAGGCAAGGCCTGCTTTTCTTCTCCCACCAGGGATGATGACTAACTGTTTTTGGAGGAAAGAGGGAGCCACAGAGACTGTAGTGAGAGAATCTCATGAGAGTTCGCACAAATCCCAGGCCACAAACTACCTGCATGGGGTGGGGCACTGCCCACTGTATATCAGTTTCCTTGAAGAACAGCTGTATCTTCTGAGGGAAAAAAAAAAAAAACAACCAAAAACAACCTTACCTTGAGGGAAAAATGGGCCTGAGAATCTAGGCTCGAATGAAGACAGCTATGATGTGTCAATGTTGTATACGCTACCAAGCAAGCTGTTTTCCCACTCCAGGGGCTCGTGTCTAGGACAGGGCAGTGAAGCACAGGTGTATAAAGTGGGTAAAACAGGATGGAATGCTGGAGACACACACACTCTGTCTTAAATCTATGCTCTCAGTCTTACTATCTGCGTAATTGTTATTTATTTATCATGTAGTGCTAAGGTTCAAACTCAAGGTCTTGTACATGCTAAGCAAGCATTCCACCACTGACCTACATCCCTAGCTCAGATCCTAAACAAATTCATTCACCTGTCTGATTCATTTCTTTATCTGGTGTCATAAAGATAGCTACAGAATGCTTAGAATAGTGTTTGTGACACAAAGAAATGATTCCTAAGGTTTTTTTATGATATTAATAATAATATAATAATATGACTAATATATGAATGAAATAAAGGAAATGATGATAGCATCCTTATATTGTTTTCAAACAGTGAGAATATGACTCTAGGAAGAGTGGACACAAAATAGGTGTATAATCTGGATGCTTCAGGGGCAAGGGGGGCAAAACAGGGTGACAGGAAAGAGTCCTAATTAAAAGGACACAACAAGAAAACTCCATTTCTGAGCACCCGTACAGCACATTCAACTGTCTGAAGATTGAGGAGTGGGGGTTGGGGGCTGATGCATACATAGGAAGATGGGGACAGAGTCATGGACATATAGTTTCTTTCCAAATTCTGTTCCTGATACACAGGCATTGAGGGATGCCTGAGTGAGTCCTCCCAGAATAACAGTTATCAGAGGCAGCCCCCTGGGTTCTCTCGACAGCCCTGGCTTCCAGCACTTGGTGGAGACAGAGGTCAATAGGGAGAAAATTACAGAGCATCCTCAGAAGTCAGAGCCCCACATTTCACAGCCCAGAGAAGGTAGTTATTAGAGAGCAGGGAAGTAACTTCAGGTTCCAAGGTAACACGGTGTGTTAAGAAGAAATAAAATTCTCTGAAAACACTTCCACTGGGGTTTGTTCAGTCCTTACTCAAAGACCTGTCAGCTGCAAGTTTTAGAAGAGATGACCTTTCTTGTTTGGGAAAAATGCTAGATAGATTGAGTGTGTTACTGGTTATGTTATAATAGCTGTATTTATCACCATCAGAGTCAATCATTTATTTGTCTATCCTGTGAATATTTATTGGATGTCTGTCTATATTAACCAAGTCCATACTTGGTATATGATTGGTAATTGGTAATGTTAGAATTTCCAAGATTACCAAAGAGGTATGAAGACTTAATCCTATGTCATTTAATAAGTTTGCAATAAGAATTGTAAGAGCCTAAAATGGAATGAGCAGGGTTGCCATTCCAGTCCTCTGCCTGGTTTCCCCAACCTTTTCTGCATGGGCAGTCTCTCCTAACTGGGCACAGTGGTGTGTACCTGCAATCTCAATCATAATCTCTTTTTAAAATTAGTTGTGTACACACACACACACACACACACACACACACACACACACACACACACACGTACAACATGCTCAGTTTGCATATCCTTTGTGGTTCTTGTTCCTATCTTCTGATCACTATCTACTGATTTTGGGGTATCTATTCCTCTTTCCTCTCTACACACACACTCACATAAGGATACACACAAATAGACATGCACATAACCATGCCTGCATGCCCGCTCTCTCTCCTCCCACCCCTCCTCTCTCTCTCTCTCTCTCTCTCTCTCTCTCTCTCTCTCTCTCTCTCTCACACACACACACACACACACACACACACACACACACACTCCAAGTGAGCTGTTAATCACACAGTCCTACTATTTTAGGCCAATGTGGGAGAGATCAAGACATAAATACAGACAGTCTAAGTTCTTTATTCCTTTGGGGACTAGGAAGAGAGAGAGAGAGAGAGAGAGAGAGAGAGAGAGAGAGAGAGAGAGAGAGAGAGAGAGAGAGAGAGAGACATTTAGGGGCTGCTAAGCAATGACCAATCAGATTCTTTCCTTGTTGCTTGAAAATCAGAAGAAAAACATCTTTTGTTGTACTGGGGCTTACTAAAAACTTGTACAAGCCAGCCGAATCTAGAGGTTGACATCTCTGTCAGTCTCAAGATGGAAAGTCATTGTAGGAGCTAGCTCAGGAGAAAGGAGACTATGAAAAGATAAGAGGGAAGACAGCAAAGTCCAGTTAGCAAGGGCCCATCACAACCATCAGCACAAACAAGACACAAAAACACAGGTCAGGGAAGAACAGACTGCTCTTCCTTCTGAAGATTTGGCTTCAGGTCCTGGCACACTGTAGAAGCATAATATCTCTGGATTCTATTTCTGCTCTTCCTTCAGGAATTAATCTTGGTGCCTCCTTCCAGGGCTACTCTTGATGTCAGGATATTGTAACCTTTGGGGGAGACATGTAGTGTCTGAATGATGGGCCAGAAAACCTTATGAGGGGCTAGGGAAGCAGCTCAGTGATTAAGCTTGCACTTGTAGAGTGTACACAAGGTTCCAGGGTCTATCCCTAGTACTATACACAGAGTGTTATGGAGTACTGGGGGACTTCCTAATGTATTTCTTTGCACTGCTTCCATACCAATAATGTCTTTGGAACACATAATATATACCTCAGAAAAATCATTAATTCAACAAATATTACATACACCAATATCACTGCTAGGAACTTATATCTGTGTGTGTGTGTGTGTGTGTGTGTGTGTGTGTGTGTGTGTGTGTGTGTGTGTTTGTACTTGTGGGTACATTGTGGGTGGGGTGTAAGAGCATGTGTAAGTGCATTTGTGGATAGATATCCACACACACCCATGCTTCTGTGTGTTTCAACCAGAAGTTAACCTTGGGTAGCAGTCCCCAAGAGTTGTCCACTTTGTTTTTTGTTTCTTTGTTGTTTTGTTGTTTAAGGCAGTCTCTCACTAGGATTCCGGGCTCATCAAGTAAGCTCCAGTGGCTGGCCATCGAGCCTTGAGATCTATGTGTCTTTACATTCTCATTGCTGAGATTGCCAAGTGTGCACCACCACATTTAGCTTTTTATGTGGGAGCTGGGGACTGAATTCAGATCCTCAGACTTGGGCTTGCCAGCACTTTACCAAATGAACTATCCCCAACCCCCCCCATTATCTATTATTATACCCATATTGCATATGAACAAATTGAGACCTTAAAGAAGCCCACCATTATCCCACAGTTACACAAGTTTCTGAGATTATTGGAAGCAGGACTTTCATCCATGCCCACTTCACTTCAAATATAGAATATTTTATAACCAAAGGTTTGCACGCAGTGACATTCTAAGATATGAATCATTATGCTTCCCTGAATAAGGGATAATTATCTTGCATTGAACTCTGGGGACCACACTCAATTAGAGAAGTTGAGAGTAACAAGACTCAATGCTTTAGCTTGCTACTGGGGTTTTGTTGGGGAACGTGCTGTTTGGCATGCCCTGCTCCCAGACAGTGCTGAGGATGAAACTAGATGAAGAGTCAGGGGTCACTGGCAGAAGATTAAAAGCAGAAGCTGACTGCATGCTCTTATGAAGGAAATATCACTTTCAGAGATGAAGCAGTACCTTTTATGGGAGCATCGATGCTGTCTCCTGAGCCTTCAAACATAAAACTCACTCATTTCAATGCCATGACTCCAACCAATTTCCTGTATGAGATCACACACAGAGGAACTAATTTGAGATTACATGCTTGCTGCCCTTTCCTACGAAGAGTCTCTTCTGGCTTCTAATTAAACTTTTTCTTCTACAACAAATGCCAAGATGTCAAAAGGATCCATTTTAGGAAAGAGAAGTGCTAGGAACTTGGGGGGTACAATTTCTCTGTGTCTGGATGAGCTTTGTTGTTAGCATTGGATGTCATTGGTCCACGCAAAGGTTATGGAATTTGGAATCCTTTGAATTACAGTGAACCAAACTCCCAAGGATAGATTATCCATGCATATTCAACTGTCAGAGAATCCCTATCACTATCCATGGATGGCTATGTAAGGGCTAGTGTGATGGTAGTCATAGAGCAAGCCAGTTCTATTCCCAACCCTAGGAATAAGGATTAAAATCCAATTTCCTGCTCCTTGACGCCAACATGGTTCAGAACCAGGAGACACCAATTCAAATGTGAGAGACTCAGGAAGGAAAATGACCTTTATTGAATACCTATTATGGGCAAGATGTGTTGAGAGCTGTTGTAGTTTGAATATGAAATGTCTTCCCCAAAGGCTCATGTGTTTGAGCACTTGGTCCCAGCAGGTGGATCCTTGAAGGAAAAGAATGTGTGGGGCACTAGGGGTGGGCCTTGAGGTTTTATATCATGGCCTCACTTCCTGTTCATTCTGTCTTTGCTCGCTGTCAATGCAGCATGACCAGCTGGCTTCCTGAGCCTACCACCATGCATTCCTCACCACCATGGAAGGTATCCTACCAAACTGTAAACCAGAAAAAAAAAAAACAAAACATTTCTTCTTTAATTTTCTTGTTGTTAGGTATCTTATCACAGCTTTTTTATACTTGCTTTCCTACCAAAGAGTGTTGACCAACCATCACTTTCTAAAGGGTGAATGAATGAACTGATAGTTTCTCCCTTAAACCCAGAGCCTTATGGATGTTATGCAAGTGCTTTTTCACTGAGCTATATCCGTAGTTCAGAACAAACTCCTTCTACGTGAACTCATTGGCCTTTCTTCCAGTTCTTTCTTCAGGTACTTTCTTTTGCTCCCAAACTATTTTCAATTTCGTAACTTTGACTCTCAGAATGTTTAGACATAACTGCCACCAAATCATAATCACAATTGCGACATTAGTAACTCTAGCAAGTTACAACATTCTAAATAGCATTGTTAAGCTAATTGCAATTTACTTCATTTTTATTTTAGTAAAACTATTTCCACTTGGATGACTCCTACTTTACATAAAATATTACTACACATTTTAATTCCTCGGTCTTGTTTACCCTCCACTATAAATTTTTCCAGTTACTGCTTCTGTTATTGGGACTATGCTTTGATGGCCATTGCTGTTTTTCTTTTAATCATAATGAAAAATGAGGAGGAAGGGAGGAGTATGTGTGATGGGGGGGGAGAGAAAGGAACAGCCTAGTGTCCCTATTGAATTGAGATCAAAACAGTCTGGAAGGGACAAGATGGCTCCCTATAAACAGTAAGTTAAAATTATGGGGGTTAAACCTGCGATAGAAGAACCACTGTGTTACAGGTTAAATCTTATATGTCTCCCATAGGCTCGTATGTTTTCATATGTGGTCTCCAGCTGGTGGGTTATTTAGGGAAGTTGTGGAACTTTTGGGGTCTGCACATGGCTGATGGAGGTGGGTCACTGAGGGTAAGGTTTTCAGGACTATAATCTGACATAATTTCTAAGATCTCTCTAAGATCATCCTGATCTACACTATGTGAGGCAGCAGCAGCTGCAAGCTCCCACCACTATGGACTGAGCCTCTCCAGCTGGCATGCCCTCTCTGCTGTGATGGACTGTTTCTCCAAACTCTGAGCCAAAATAAACCTTGCTTCCTTTAAATTGCTTTTGTCGGACATTTGGTCACAGTGATGAGGAAAGATATATGCCATTTTTGTGTTCCTACCTATCCAAGTTGCTGGGAGGCGGGGTTGTCTAAACTAGGTATGATAGCACATATTTAAACTTTGGAAGGCTGAAGCAGGAGGGTTGCAAGTTCCGGGCCAGCCTGGGATGCTTAGTGAGACCTTGTCTCAAGACAGAGCAAAACAAAATGACCAAAGAATTTCCGTTCTATTATTGGGTAAACAGGAGCCATCACTGTCCCCAGCCCTGGCTAGAAAGGATATAGGTAAGGAGCAAGCAGAAGCTTCAGTAGATGAGAATGACCCCTGAGCTAGGAGCTGTGTCAGGTTCATTACCAAAGGAGACTTAGTTCTGACTCAGCACGGAGCCACCCTTCTCATGTCAAACCCTGCTACTTTCACTCAGCAGAGAGCGATTCAGAACACCGTAGCCCAATTTCCATGTCAGAGCATCTTCTGAGTCGGGCACTTAGAGTTCTCTCAGCATAATTTCTCGGTTTTATGAACAGCTGTGCCATCGAACCTCATGGACTCCATTTGCTTACTTGAACAAACCCAGAGCATGCCATTGGCCGTGTTTCATCCCATCAGCCTCATTAGTGACACTTTAATGCTATACTGATTTAGGACATCTTGTCTTCAAGTTGTCAGTGTTTGCAAAGGTGGCCAGTTAATCAAAGGAAGCAAAGGAAAGAACTCCACTATTTTGAGTGGTTCCAAGGTTTAATCAGCATTGAGTGTTCTTTATCGACAGCCTGAGTAACTTTATCCTCAAGGTATCTTATACCTCAGAAGCTTAGAGGAAACGGAAGTGAAACAAATACAAATGGCCATCTAGGGGGCAGACAGTATACAATTTTGAGTCTTATCAGTTCTATCTGGAATGGTGCTTCCTCTGTGTTACACATCCCTGGGTCTGCCTGCCCCCGACGCTGTTCATCATGATTTCCTACTATCTGGCACCCAAATGTGAAGAATCCAGGAGCAATATAGACTTGGACTTTTTATATCTCTTTTCTACTTGGAAGTCTGAAGTCCTGACAAGTCTTCTTTAAAACAGAGTCAGTGACATTGACCTTGTTGACCTATATATGCACTCAATTTCTGGCTCATAATAACTGTTCAGTGAGCATACATTCTTCCCCTGTCTCCTGCATATCTTTATGACATATTAGAATTCTGCCCATCTGCTGGCTTGCTTCTGGTGTGGCCTGCCCTCGGCCCATTTTTAGATCAGCCAATGGGGCCATGACAAGCTAGAACCATTTTTCATCCAATTGGTCTCCTTCCAGCAGTTTCATATGGCCTCTTGCTGTAAATCACTCTGGGAAAATAAATGTCCCCAATCCATTAGTGACTTTCCGTCACAAGCCAATTTGAGCCACAAACTAGACAAGGCTTGTTAATGGCCACTTAAATACATTCCTACAGCCCAACCTGGAGACCTTCAGCCCGCCTCAGACCTTACCAGTTCCTTTTCAAAAGACATGATGGCAACAAGGTCACACGTCATCAGACCCTTGTCAGGTAGGATACCCTGGTTTGTCCAGAATCCTTCCAGTTTGTCCCTGCTATCCCAGTGTAATTATCAATCATTTTACTTTCAAAACCATTCTGATAAGACTCTGTAAGGTAGTGATGTGATGTAAGCCAAAATTAATAGCTTAGACAGTAAGTCATTTATTAACCGTTAATTGTATATATAGGTCTTGTGTGTTTTACCTCATTTCAACTTCAGTACAGTACGAATAAAGGAGGCATCACAATTATCCCCATTTTACAAACCAGTCCTCTGTTTAGGTTTAGGGTAGATAATCAGCAATGCGAACCAAGGAGTGAGATTGTACTTCATCTAGATCCCTCCTGTGGATGTTGGCTACTCATTATCTCCTGGAGAATTGTGATCCATTGTATGAAAACCTCTGCTTAAGCGATTCCACACTCCCATTAGCAGCCCAGCCAGTGACCAAAAGGCTTACCCTATTTCTTCCTCTTGGGAGGAACTGACTCTGCAGAGGGAGCCAATGGAGACCATACCCTTGTTTAGTTCTCTCGGCCCTGGCCTGCTTGCATTGCTCTCTTTGCCCTGAAAGGTCTTCCTCAGTAAACAGCTTGCAAAAGGCTCTCCGTACCAGCCTCTGGTTCCAAGGAGCCTGATCCATGCTATCCAGTTAGCAAGGAAGGAGCTGAGCTAGAACTCAGGTTTGGCCGTCTTGATACCACTACAACCATCATCTTACTGTCCATGCTTTGAAGATAACCCTGGGAAGCTTGGAGCAAATGAGACAAGCTCACCAAGGTCACACAGAAGGAAGAGCAGAAGCTCAGGCACATGCTCAGGTCCACCTTTCTTCAAAGGACACACATGCGTGCACACACACACACACACACACACACTCTTTCTCTCTCTCATACATACTCATACACAATCACACATACTCACACACACACACACACACACACACACACACACACACACACACACTGTCTCTCTTTCACACACTCATTTGCTGGTTGGTCACTTAAACCTACTATTACATAGACCACTCAATGAAGAATTTGTGAAATGGATCTCCCATCAATTGACATTTTTTTTTTAGAGGGCAGAACCCTCTGTCTTTCCAACCCTATAGCAACAAGCAGTGGCTCTCCCTAAGCTGCACTTGAACACATCTTTAATTTCCAGAAAAACCAACCATGTTACTCTGGGAATAGCCAGAAAGTATCCCCTTAGCCACACATAAGAAGAACAATGGACCATATTTATTAAAGAAACAAAGGACACAACCATACATGTCATGGTCTAGAGAGGTAAATCACATCTCCTGTGGTATTTCTGAGGGTCACAAAATGGAACAAATGGGAACGTGTTGAAGCCCTGAGGACACACAAATATACATCCTCACTACTGTTTGTGTGACACTTTTGACAAATCACGCAATGTCCCCAATGCCCAATTTGTTCTGTAAGAAAAATGCCTGTCTAACCAATCAGTGAATTAGAGGGTAAATGAAATAAAATACTCCTTTCTTCCTGCTTTTTCTTATCCACTTTTATAATTATAGACTCGCCAACTTGAGCCCTTGTCCCAGGTCTGAGTAATACTAGTTCAGATGCGCTATGCTTTGTTTCCAAGCAAAAAGAACATCCTATTTGATGATAAAAAGGTTTCCATTAAAAACAGAAAGCAGATAAAAGGGGGACCTTCAGCCACAAGGCCTCAGTTGATTCATAAAAACATGGGATGAGTCATGTTGCCTCTCAAGGCAGAAACTTATAATCAATGGGCCTCTTTGGCTAGCCAATCCCAGCCCAGCGGAGGATGACAGACCCAGCAGGCCATTTCCACAAGCTATTCCAATGCGGCCTTGCAAACTGATTAATTCTGCTTCTCACTTGGTGAAAGGAAAAAATCAATCTGAAGCTCTTTGCCATACTATATTCCTAGTACAGACCAGGTCTGTGTGGCTTTCTGAATAAGCAGGGCTTTTGTAGTAGTGTGTATGTGTGTGTGTGTGTGTGTGTGTGTGTGTGTGTGTGTGTGTGTGCGCGCATTTGTGTATGTGTGTGTGTGTACATACGTGCAAATGTGCATGTGTTCATACGTGTGTGTGTGTGTGTGTGTGTGTGTGTGCGTGTGTGTACACATGTGTGCGGCTGCATTCAAGAGCAGGTCTGTATGTCAGTTTCTGAAAATCACCTCCTCATTTTCATCTTGAGTTACTTCAAAATGTCCCTGCTCCTGCAGGCATTTTCTTGTTGTTAGCACAGGGCTACTGAATGCAGAAGCTGGGGAACACAGACTTACTCACACTGCAGCTAAAGCTCTTTTCTTGAAATTGTGGCCCCAACAGTTATTCTCTGAATATATCTTTGAATCCTAGATCTCAATCTTCAGTGTGAATGAAAGTTCATAAATCACACACGCACACACACACACACACACACACACACACACACACACACACACTTGTATATAAATGTGTGTCCATAGGTGCATAATATTTTGATGAGGTCATTAAGGAAGGGGAGTTATTCATACATGGTTTTAATTATACTAGGTAGATGGTCTTCCATCAACGAGTATAGAAAAATGATGACTCCACAACCCTCCTCCAGTCTACCCCCTCAATCCATTCACCCATCACCACTTACTTAGAATATGCACTGTGCCAACTCTGTTGGATGCTGGTGGTTTATCGGTGAAGGGGGCAGGTAATACCTCTGCCTGCTGGGATCAATCACCTTGGCCTCCTAAGAGTTAATGAAAAGAACTGCACCAGATCCCCAGATTGGCCAGAAGCTTCTCTTAGCCTGAATTCCTCTCCTCACCTGAGAAACCTCCAAAGTGTTTAAAGTCAAGCAGGACCAAGATCATATATGAAGAGCTAACCATGGACCATTGCTTGCTGCTCCCACCAGCTGCCTCCCAATCTGGCAAATAAAGCCCACCTGCTGTCAAGGTGGTGCAGGGGCCAAAGGGAGCTCTGTGCATTTTTCTTACCCTTAGATCAAGTTGCAGATCCTGGCTTTCTTTCCGGATCTGTCCTAGGGAGGTTTGAGTCAGCTGCTATTTCTATGAAGTAGGGACATCAGGGGCTTAGGAAATCCATCCAACAACCCTTGTAAGAATCATGGTTACTACAGAACACTGAGCCTAGTGAGCGGCTCCCCACTCCACTTGACTTCAGGGGCATGGCGGTTTGTGCCCCCAAGCAGAGAACAGCTTTCACACACACTGCGGGGAATCCCAGCTGGCCTAGGCACGTCTCCCCACGAAGAATGGGAATAGAGGGTCTCTTAGAGTGTGGGCTCCTTCTGAGAGCAGCTCAGGAGTTCCTGAAGAACACGATCTGGTTTTCCCAGCTACCCGGAAAGGCAGAAGATGCAGTGGGGGAGAGAGGGTAGGATACATCCCTGGCCTCACCTTTCACCTAGCTTAGGTTGGGTGATTTAACTCTCTTGATTCTCAGATCCTGTCTTCATGTAAGTCCGGGGAAAGAAATGCACAAGGGGTGGGGGTGGGAGAACCCAGTCCTGCACCCTGTCCTCAGCCCCATCTGAATGCAAAGGTGAAAAGAGAGATCGAGTGTCAAGGACCAGCCAGGTCACTTACTGGCAGCTGAGTGATCTTGGCAGATCACTCATTCCCTCTGAGGCTCCCTTTTCTCACCTCTAAAGCTGGGCACCTGGCTTACTGGGGCTCAGGAAGTAGTAAATGGGATCGCATATGTAAAACTCCAAAAACGGCACCGGGAACAGTACGAATACAGCAATTGCTATTTTTCAAACCACGTAAACGATCAGTTCCCACCCTTACATCCTTCCCAGTGTTGCAGCTGAGTTGTCCTACAAGAGGGGCACGACGCAATCTTCCAGACTTCAAGTCCTGGGAACCACTATCCTTCCTGTCACCCTACATCTGCTGTGGGGAGAAGGGCCACCTCTGAGCATCCTCCCCAGGCTCCACTGGCTTGGGCTGGGAGTGGGGGAGCTCTGAGAACCAAGTATGGGTGTAGAGTGGGCGCCTGCTGCTGTGGGTACTAGGTACCTGGGCAGCATCCCCAACCTAGTCTCTCCCACCCACTCCCGGAGCGCCCAGCACGCAAAAGAGAAAAACCAGAAAGTCGTGGATACTGGACCAGGCTTTGACGCGGATCTTGAGCTCGCCGTCCTGTGGCTCCGGCATGGCCTTTCTGGAGAGCCTCAGCTTGTTGAGCCCGCCGAAGCCGGCCAGCACCACAGCGCGCATCTCCTGGGCATCCCCGAGGCGGTGGGAGCCGTCGCCGCCCTCAGCAGGCTCCTTGCTGGTCTCCTTTTCGATCATCTGCTCCGTCTCCTCCGCCTTCTCTACGCCTTCCTTGGCCATGTCGCGCGAGGGGTCGCGGGGCGCACAGGCAGCGGCTATGAGGAGGGTCGGGGCTTCTCTCCCGCGGGCTCCTCCTGTTGAATGTGGGATGCTCTTCAGTGCAATGGCTGCAACCTCTGCGAGCGGAGCCGCGGTCCACCGCCTCCGCCGTAATCCTCAGAGGAGCCGCGCCCTCGCGCCCCACCTCCCTCACGCCCTCACATTTCCTCCTGCTTCAAATTAAACCTCAAGTCCAGCTTTTGTGCGGATCCCAAATCAGGCTTTTGGTCGCAACATTCAAAACGGATTTTCTCCAAGACTCTTGAATAAAACACACCAGGAGCGGCTGCCTGGACACCCCAACCCCGGGCGTGGGCTCAATACTTGGGTATATACGGCACAGACTCTGGCGCCTTGAAATGGACAGAGATGAATGTCTGGGCCTGGAGGATGCTGCCGCGAGACAAGGTTGCCTCCTCTCCCGCGGGTAGGCAGGGGTGGGCGGGACAGCCGGGAAATTGGGCTGTTTACCATCTGCTGGCTCTGAGTGGAACCGCAGGGAGGTGCGGGAAGTTAGAGATCCCTCCCAACCAGGGCTCTGAAGGGCCAGGTCCAGTCTTTTCCCTCTGGACCCCGTGTCATGCGAGATGCTCTTCCTGGGCTTCTCCTGAGGCTTCCTTCTGACAGTTAGTTCCTAGGACCTATGCTTTTTTTGAGCAAAGATGCTCCAGAAAAATTCGGTCCCAAAACAGAGCTGGTTCTTGCTGGGATCTCTAGAAGAATAAGAACCTCCTGGACAACACACACACACACACACACACACACACACACACACACACACACACACACACACACGGTTCCTGCTGGGATCTCCAGAAGAAAAAGAAAATCCTGGACAACACACACACACACACACACACACACACACACACACACACACACACACACACACACACACAGAGTCTTTTGTTTTGAAAGTTTATAGAAAAACGTGTACTTTCTCCAGCAGGTTGTGGCGACATGTCTGCATAGTCCCAGCACTCACGAAATTGAGGTAGGAGAGAAACCCTGTCTCAGTGAGCCTAAAGGAGTAAGCATTAATTCCGGGCAACCGAGGTGCAACGTCTTTAATTCCAGCACCTGGGAGGTAGAGACAAGATGGGTCTCTGTGAGTCTAAGGGTAGCCTGGTCTACATAGTGAGCAGACTGGCCAGGGCTACATAGTGAGACCCTGTCTCAAAAAATAAAAAATAGCAAAAACTATAGATGCAATCCGAGCATGTCTATCACATAATAAATTCTAACTCTTAAAAAAAAGTTCATTTGTGCTGTCTTAAAAGATGATATAGGAGTTGCCCTGTGCAGTTTAAGGAAAGAGATACAATTTCTCATCAGGTGCACGTTTCAGTTCAGGTAAATCCTACCTTTGAGATCTCAAGTGATATTTACTCTTCCTGAGTCCCAACACCCGTATCCACTGTCCTAGTTAGGGTTCCTGTTGCTGTGATGAAACACCATGATCAAAGCGACTTGGAAGAAAGGAGTTTATTTCAGCATATACTTCCAGGTAACAATCCATCTCTGAGGAAAGAAAGAGCAGGAACTCCAACAGGGCAGGAACCTGGAGGCAGGGGCTGATGTAGAGGACTTGGAAGACTATTGCTTATTGACTCCATCCTCTAGGCTGACTCAGCCTGCTTTTTTTTTTTTTTAAGAACTCAGGAATACCAGCCCAGGGATGGTACCATTCACAGTGGGCTGGAACCTCCCCTGTCAATCATTAATTTAGAGAATGCCTTATAGCCATATTTTATGGCGATATTTTCTCAACTGAGGTTCTCTACTTTCAGGTAACACTAGTTCATGTCAAGGTGACATAAAACTACCCAGCACATCCACAGAATGGGTGCATTCCATTTGTATTCTACATGGTGTAAAGTGCTATGGTGGCTTAGCTCAGTGATTGTGAGGCTGTCTGTCTCAGTGAGTGAGACTGGTGGGGCAATGTTCATAGGAACATGGCAGAATGATACTATAACCATCTCTCCTCATTCCATCCTTTCTGTGCCTCTCTGTTTTCAAACTTTGGCCTTTACCTGGAAAAAGTCATTACGTCATCCCCATCTTAACTCAGAACTCTACACCTGCTGTGCCCTTGAACTTGGATGTTCAGCCTGCCACCTTCATCAGGGTTAATTCCTTACCTACTCTCATTCAGAGCATCAATTTTTATCAAAGTTCACTAACTCCCAGGCGGGGTTCTTCACTGTAAAAATGCATGTCAGTTTGTAAGTATAATATGATTTATTTAGCAATGTCTCATTCCTTAGCCCAACTTAAACTTCAGGTGGATAGGAGCTGTGCTACTTTTAACCAACCTTTTTTTCCTAGGTGTAGCTCATGATGGGTCCATAAACAAACATGTTCGTTGGATGAACGATTTAGCCAATGGAAGCAGATGCTTCTGTGGAATCCCGGAAGATGGAACTATGAACTCATCCTATGAGGTTGGAGGCATTCTCAGGGAGGAGGGGACATGTAAGCCAGTTCTGCAGACCAAGAAGATTTCAGGCCCACTGAAGCACATCCAAAGGTGACAGGTAAAGGCAATCTTCAGATAATGCTCATCTGTCCGGTGAGCTGTAGTCCTTGCAGAGGAGCTGAAGGAAGCAACATTTGAGGCTGGTCTTTGAAACATGGTTTTTTGTTTTGTTTTGAATGACCATTTCCACCTTACAGAAAGCTTCAGATACAAAAATGAGGGACCAGGATTACCAGAACTGCATTTTGGGGTAATAATGTTGGCGATAAGTGGGCTGTGGGTGAGATGATAGAGTCCCTGGAAGCATGGTGATCAGTTGGAGATGAGAGCATGGGCAATGGGAGATGATGCAAAGGACAGGGGTTTCTGCGGAGGCAATGGCTATGTGTGGGAGGGAGAGGGCAGACGGAGGCAGAACAGAAGGTCCCCTTTAGTGAACTGAAGTTTGTCATAAACCCAATTAAGAACCCTGATCATATTGTGAGATAGAGTCTTATAGGCTGGATTCAATCCTGGAACAAGAATTGGAACAAGTGCCCATGGTTTATTTTGGAGGCAATCCCAGGAAGCTTTGGTTATAAATTAGGAAAGTGAGACAGTAAAATGATAGAAGCCAATACAGGATGCCTTTAAGAGCAGATTACCACTGTGGGTGAGTGGGGTTAAAACCATAGGAGACCTTTGGGATGCACTGTGGATGAAATACATCCCAGAGTTGTGTCATCCAAGAAGCAGGGAAATTGTTATTTACTCACTACACTCTGCATATGACTGGCCAAGAGCTGATCCTGGAAGTGTTTGCTCTATCCTGTCCTAGGTATCTAGGCAGAAAGAATACCAGGTTGAGAACTTGAGCTGCTCTCCATGGGATGCAGTCATTTTACACATGGAGAAGTGAGTAGAGGTTGCTTCAGTGTAAATAGCATTGCGATATATGATGTTGTGTTGGCTGTCTACTGTTCTAGACATTGCATAATAAAATCTGATTCTCAGAATAACCTCATGAGGTAAGAATGAATGTTTCCACCTTACAGAAAGAAAATTGAGTCTCAAATGACTCAGCATATGGAACACCTCAGTTCTTTTGAATAAGATTAAAAAAAAAAAACTGACTCCAGGTTCCTGCTCTTAGCATTTCCCATGTGTGTTTGTTGAACTGGGTATAATCAGTTATGCCTCTGATTAACATTACTCAATGGAATTGTTAAATGTGTCTGCTTCTTTCTTGGACTTCTAATATCTCTATTTCACCAAGGCTCTTTGTGTTGTTTCTAAGCATTTTCTTTTGGCCCAAAGGAAGTAAATCTACGCTGTAGTTCACAGATTGCATATTTAGGAGATGGTGTTTGTCTTATACAGTGTGTTAAGTGGAAGATAATTATTCCCTACAAGTGAGTCTTCTGGCTGTTAAAAAACCCCAGATTGTAACTGGTAGACAGCTGATATTCACAACAACCAAGAAGGGATACACCACACTTTGAGCTACTTGGAGAAGAATACTGTCCTTTGAGTCCCATATAA
Organism: Peromyscus californicus insignis; assembly: GCF_007827085.1. NCBI lineage: Eukaryota > Metazoa > Chordata > Mammalia > Rodentia > Cricetidae > Peromyscus > Peromyscus californicus. The sequence continues at coordinate 96,696,841 of NW_026294606.1, forward strand.
CAATTTAAGTAAGCATTTGTAACATGGTTCCTCTCTAGTATAATATGGTGGAAGCTATGCTGGCTGGCATAACTCCACATAAACAATAAGTCAGCTTTTATTTGGTGTAAATGGGTTATTCCAGGTATTCTCACTGCGCTTCCCTTGAGAAGTACCTTCCCATAAAGGGCAATGTCAAACACTGACATTGTACCACTGCAGGCATGATGAGGTATTGCAGCTCAGCTCTAGACTGTTAATGGCTCTCAGAAAAGAGCACATGTGCTCCTGAGTGAGTGTGTATGCAAGTGCATGCATGCATGCACGCAGGTGAGTGTATGTGTGTAGGGGGCAGGGAGGAGAGAGATAGAAAGAGGGAGAGAAGGAGGGAGAGAAGGGAGGAGGGAAGGAAAGGGGAGAGATTTTTTTCTTTTCTTTCTTTCTTTTTTTGGTTTTTCGAGACAGGGTTTCTCTGTGTAGCTTTGGATCCTGTCCTGGAACTCACTCTGTAGACCAGGCTGGCCTCGAACTCAGAGATCCACCTGCCTCTGAATCCTGAGTGCTGGGATTAAAGGCGTGTGTCACTGTGCCCAGTGAGAATTTGAGTAAAGAGGAACAGAATGTCAGGTGAAGTCTAACAGTCTAGTCTAAGTGATATATATTGATTTAGGTTGGGTTGCCCAGAAGCAAACTTTTCTTAATCCAGAAAGTAAAAAGATATAGGAAATAATATTGAAACAATATTAATATTAGCTTATAAATGGTTATCTAAATAATTTGAAATGGCTCAGCAAGATTCTAGAAATACACCCCTTATATGATGATCCGTGCATCCAGATGCACTCTTTAACCAGGTTTGGTCCACTGCATCATCTTCAGTCCTGTTAGAATAACTGGTTATGCGTAAATCACAATCGTTACTCTTCAGGATACTCTTGTGCCTTAGGAACTACTATTCCTATTTTACAGAGGAAAGATTTGCAAAAAGCTGAAGAGCTTTCCCAAGATCATTTCCTCATGGGAGCCATGTCACTTTGAAACATGACATCTTAACCATTATTTGATAATATATATGGTTTTATGTTATTCCATCTTTCTAACTTTTTGAGGATTTATTTATTTTCTAGGCACCCGTGGGTGTGCCTGGGTGTATTTGTGCACCACCTGTCCATATACAGGAGCCCATGGAGGTCAGCAGAGAGCATCAGAGTCCCTAGATCTGGAGTGACAGGCACTTATGAGCTACTATGTGGGTTCTGTACAAGAGGAGCAAGCGCTCTTACCCACTGAACCATCATCCCTCCAGCCCCTACATATCTTTATTCTTAAGGACACTACTTACCTCCAATGAGCCACATCTCGTCTAGTTTAGTCACATCCTCTTGCAAAGGAGGTTGGGGGGGGTGTATAGTGTTCTGTCAGTGAAGTGACAGAATCCCTGAAGAAAGTAGGAGTTCAGTTATTAGTGATAAGGGGAGAGACAATATTGGGAGTAATAGTAGGACACTAATAGATGACACTATGGGATGGTGGATGGATGGTATGGGGAATAAAGGGAATTCCCAGGTTCCTTTGTCAAAGTACAACATCACTTAAATAACTCTGGCCCCTGAGACTTGAGGCTATTTTCCCAAAAATTCCTCCAAAACATGTTTTCTTTTAAAAAAAGATTATATATATATATATATATATATATATATATGTGTGTGTGTGTGTGTGTGTGTGTGTGTGTGTGCGCGCACGCACACATGGCCATGTGTATGTAGCTGTCCACAGAGACCAGAAGGTGTAAATCCCCTGGAGCTGGAGTTCCACGGGCTTCTGAGCTGTCTGAGGTGGGTGATGGGAACTGAACTCTGATCTCTTGAAAGAGCAGCAAGCACTTTTAACTGCTAAGCCATCTCTCCAGCCCTAAAAATACATTTTTGTCCTATTTCATGTTTTTATCTCCATAGAATTCAATTGCAGTTTAATGACAGAAACTAATAGGAAAACTCTGTCCTTTTTTCATAACTTGGAGGTGCTAGCCCTAAGAAGAGCATTTTAGGTCTGTATTTGCCAGATCACAAATTATTAAAATTGGGATCGTTTTACCTGCTCTTTCTTTCTCTTTTATTCACAAGCAGCTATTGTCTATGGAGAGATGATTTTTATTGATTGTTTTGCATTGCCTGGTAAACATGGCTGGCCAAGTGTGGAGGAGAATATACCACACGGGACCAGGTGAGGAAATTTAAATGAAGCAGTTTATGGTTTTGTAACTTCATTCATGCTACGAGATGATTTCTGAGTGATTTCTTTTATCCCCTTCTGCATATTTTGGTGGGGTTTCCCCTCGTATGAGGCTGTGTGATTTCCTCTATGAATTATCACACAGTAATGCTGTCTGCTCCTTCCAAATGCTACGTAGAGATGTGTTTCCCCAAAGCACTTTGGTATAGATCATTGTGAATAATGGCAACTGAACAGGGATGTAAAATACAGGTTTAGAAGCAAATAAAACCTTGACTTCTCAGATAGGGTCCAGTAGAAACCAGATCTGGGGATTCTTCCCTGCATGCATCCTTCCTTCCCTCCTTCCCTCCCTCCCTCCTTCCTTCCTTCCTTCCTCTCTTCCTTCCCCCCTTCCTTTTCTCCCTCCCTCCTCCTTTCTCCCCTCTTCCCGCTTCTTCTTCCCAGTACACTATACACCAGGGTGAACTAGCACTGCGGCTACCTTGGCTCTCTTATTTCCCTGACAGATCTGGTTTGAGCTGAGCCAGGGTTTTTTTTTTTTTTCCCAGAGTGCTGTTTCTGTTATTATTTTATTGGCCAGTATCCAGTTTGTTGGCTTTTTCTCAGAGTCATGACCGTGTGAAGCTGTAAGATCTGGATGCAGCAGAGAATGTGAGAAAGGCACACTTGGCCTTTTCTTTTCTGAGGGTAAATGGCTTAATTTCCAGGAGAGGAGAAACATTCTTCAGGGACAGGAATCCTACCCATTGCCTCTTAGCAAGTACCTCCTCTTCACAGAACTTACATAAAGTAAGTGGGCAAGAAATATTACTCAACCATCTGTCACTCATTTATCCATCCACCAGTCCAGTCACAGAGTCTCTAAATTCTTAATATGTACTGAGCAAAGCCACCGTGTAACCATGACCAAGTTCCTTAACTTTTCTGAAGGAAAAAATTGGGGGAATTCATATATTGTATTTTCATGGGAGGGTGTTTTGCCTGTATGTATGTATGTGCACCATGTGCATGTTTCATGCTTACAGAAGTCAGAAAATAGCATTGGATCCCCTGGAACCAGAGTTATGGATGATTGTGAACCACAATGTGGGCTCTGGGGATCGAATGTGGGTCCTCTGAGCACTCTGCAAGTGCTCCTAACAATTGAACCATATCCCTTGACCTTTCAATCTTTCTTTTTAAAAATCTATTTGTGTATGTGGGTGAGGGTGTGTGTACATGTTGCATGCAGGTGCAGGTACATGTGTGTGTATATGGAGGTCAGAGGTCAATGTATGATGTCTTCCTCACTCACTATTCTTTTTTTTTTGACAGTGTTGCTCATTGAACATAGACCTAGAATGGCTGGCCAGTAAACTCCAGGTATCTGTCTGTCTTCTTCCCAAGTGCTGGAGTTACAGATAAAGGTACCTGAATTGTGGTGTTCTGAACTTTACCAACTGAGCCAGCTCCCCAATGCAAGATTCTTGATCTGTATTGTTCCATTTCCTAATTTGTAAAATATAGGTATTGATCACTTACTTTGATCCCAGACACTGTTCACATCCCAGTGTTCCCAATTCCAAACTGTGTGAATTTTGGGCTCTGAGAGGTTAGCACAGTTCGTATGTGAAATGAGAATCAGAAAACTAATTTGCAGGCATGTAAAAAACTGCATGGGATACATGACAAACCCTGAGTATCATTTCTCACATACAGTAGTTGATTAAGGCATAATAACTACTTTTCTACTTGCTTCATGAAGGCCTGATGCCTTCCTTGTAGGCAATGGACATATAAACCACATGCTGTGCTGCTCCAAGGATGCAGGGCCAAGATAAACAGAGGGAAAGCTCCTAGTTCCTAGAGTTGATCAGGCTGTCCATTCCAGACCTGGCTTCATTTACCTCTTCCTAACTGTGTAACCACTGCTGAAGTTCCTTATGCTTTCTCTCTCTGTGTCTCTGTTTCTGTGTGTCTGTCTGTCTCTGTCTCTGTCTCTCTCTCTCTGTGTATGTGTGTGTGTGTGTGTGTGTGTGTGTGTTTATTGCTTAACTTTCAAAATGTGTATATTGATCATGCTGTCTTCAAAGATTTGTGGGGAAATTTAAAGGAAGCAATCCAAATCGATGTCTGTGCTTGGAAAAAGCATGCCTTACTTGAAACTCCCTTTACTATGTCACTTAGTATTTTAACCACTGTTTAACTGAGAAAGGTTAGGGCTCCAAGCTAGCCTTTTCTAAAGTCCACTGAGTGGTACATTGGTCTCTTAGGATACTGATGGATGCAGAGTTAAAGGGGATTCTATAGTCAAATTAACTGGGGACACAGGGGTCAAGTGCAGTTAGGCAGCTGTCTTTAATCCAGATTTAGATCCTAGTGTAGCACGATTCTTGAACCTCCACATGGAGCTATGGAATAGAGCTTCATCCAAGCATACTTGACTTCCAGGCCTTTTCCAGTGAAGTTCACAAGGGTGACAATCTCAGGGTGTCATGGAGAGAAGGCTGCTGTGGACAAATCAATCCATAATTACTTCTGAGTATTTGCCCAGCATCAGATACCATGGAAGGGCAGCAAGAAAATGTCCTGACCTTGCCCTCAAATTTCTGAGAGGCTTATTAAGAGAAAACAGAGCCAAAGAGTTCTGAGAACACTTCAATCTAAATTTGGAACCACGATGCATGTGAATCAAATGAAATGGCTCTTGTGTGGGGTGCAGTAGGGAGTGGAAGGGACTGAGATAAACAGGAGTGTGGAAGGCATTCTGAAGGGGAGAACTATCAACTCAGCCTTGACTCACTATATTAGTTGATTTTTCTCTTGCTTGACAGATACCAAAAGGAAAGTATTTTAGAGGAAGAATTTGTTACGACTTACGACTTCAGAGTTTCCAACCTTCTGTTTGCTGGCTCCTTTGTTTCCAGGCTGTAGACAGATAGAATATCTTGGTGGAACAGAGCTGCTCAACATCATGACCTAGAAACACAGGCAGGAAGGACAAGTTACTCTTTGGTGACCCATTCCTGGTATCCCACTTACTTACTCTAGCAAAGCCCCACCTCCCAAACTTTCCACTGCCTCCTCAGATAGCACCGCCAGCTGGGACAAAGCCTTCAACCCATGAGCCTGTGGAGACATTTTGTATTTAAACTCTAACAGCCATGATTGCCAGGTAAGGATGTGAGCTCAGGATTGCCAGATCTTTTAGACATTCACAAGAATTGAGTAGTCTGGATTTTTTTATGCAAAATATACCAAATTTATAAAATCCTTATGAATATAACATTGGATGAACACAGTGTTTCTGTAAGTCAAATTTAGCCTACATGGCTTCACTTTGCAATCTTTGGTCTTTGCCAATCATTCTCAGGTGGGATAAATTTGTTCCTTGGGTCATTTGCCAAGGCCTGGGTACATGTTTGTCACAACTGGCATTACAGGCAACTAAGGGATAGAGGCTGCTAACTACCTTTGTCAATAGAAAATAATTAGTACATCCATGATGTTAACAGTGCTCACTCTAAGCCACAGGTTCAGATGTTGGGAATGTGTGACTCTGTGGTTTTTGTCCTCCTGCCTGTGTGACTTTGGAAATGTTCTTGTTCTAGTTGGTAAAAGAAGATATTTGTGCTAATTGATGCTCCAGGGACTTTCCAGCCTAGGGCCTGAGGTCATATCAGTCCTCATACTGGCAGTGACCTGGCACAAAGGCTCTCTGCAGAAATGCCCTTGATGGGAAATGATAGCTATGGATACGCCAACACAGGCTAGGAGTGTTCCCAACCTGGAATACTGTCTGTCCTTTGGATGAGTTCCGAAGCTCCTTTCAATTCTATCTCACTCAAGGCACTTGAAAAATTTGAAGCTGATGTTGCAAGGCTCCTAAATCATCCTGTACAATTTTGTTTTTAGAGACGGTTCATATTTTCAGAGAGGAAAAGAAATCAAAGGACATACTCTAATTTAATATGCCACTGCCCTTCTGAATAGAGACAGCCTTTCAGATGTGGACTTTGAGTCTCGTCATTGTGTGTGCCTGTGTACCAAGGGCCTTCATGAGCAAAGTTATTATTTGATCTTCAGGATTTAATTCAATTGTGCCCACAGGGGTAGTGAGGCAGACTGTTAAATGAGGTACATGGAGGAAGGGTAATGCCAGGCCAGGAGCGGCAGGGATGGACAGAAGGCACATGATGCAGCTTGCAGGCTCCCATGCTGACACACAGCTCACTGCTGAGCATGCTCATCCCCAGGCAGCCTGAGTCACTCTGACTGTTGTCTTAGTCTGGGATTATAGAACAACATACGTTGAGTGGGCTTATTTTATAAATAAGAAAGATCATGGTTCTGCAGGCTGGAAATCTAAGATGAAACTGGCAGCAGATTGGATGTTTGTGGAAGGCCTCTTCTGATTCTTAGCAGGGGTCTTCTAGCTTCATCCTTCCATGGTAGAAGGATGGAGGGGGCTGTTGTGTGTACCGCTGATAAGGATACTGAACTAATTCCATTTGTATTGCTCTAGTAAAACATTCTGACCAAAACTAACCTGGGGGAGACAAATTTTATTTGGCTTACAATTCCAGGTCACAGTCCATCACAGAGGAGAAATCAAGGCATGAACTCAAAGCCACTAGTTACATCACATCCACAGTCAAGAGAAGAATGAATAAAATGGACACATGGATGCCTTTCAGCTGTTTCTGCTCAGCTGGCACTCTTGAATGATGAAATGGTGCTGCAGATGTTCAGGGTCGATCTTCCCACCCCAAATAATAATCAAGACCTGTCCCTCAAAGACATGCCCACTGATCAACCCCATCTAGACAGTTCCTCAACTGAGGAAATTTTCAGGTCAGTCTAGGTTGTGACTAGTTGTCAATAAGAAGCTAGTCATCACAGATTACTGTGGGATGGTCTGTATGTCAAATGTGTTGCTGATTGGTCAATGAATAAATCACTGATTGGTCAGTGGCCAGGCAGGAAGCATAGGCGGGACTAACAGAGGAGAATGGAGAGAACAGGAAGCTGGGTGGAAGAGACACTGCCAGCCGCCATCAGGACAAGGAAGATGTAAAGTACCAGTAAGCCACAAGCCACGTGGCAAGGTATAGATTAATAAAAATGGATTAATTTAAGCTGTAAGAACAGTTAACAAGAAGCCTGCCATGGCCATACAGTTTGTAATCAATATAAGTCTCTATGTTTACTTGATCGGGTTTGAGCGGCTTGGGACTGGCGGGTGAGAGAGATTTGTCCTGACTGTGGGTCAGGCAGGAAAACTCTAGCTACAACAGATAGTAACCCCACTCATGAGGATCCCTTAGTCACCTCCCCAAAGACTCACCCACCAATACAATCACCTCAGGGATGAGCTTTTCAATACATAAACTTAAATATTCAGTCTTCTGTATTACCCTTCTAACTGGGATATATTTATTGGGAGGAAAAGCTGCTAGAGAAGAGACAGGGTTGCTCTTTCAGGATTTCTGGATACTGACCCCACCAGCCTTCCAAGAATAGGCTTTAGGAATGCTAAGTTTCCTTCAGAGTCCCAGTCTGTCTATAGCATTTGATTTAACAGCAGTGTGCCGATTGCTATGACAAGCTCTTGGTGGTAGTGCAAACCTGAGAGTTCAAGAGTCATAGCAAAGCAAACCCCTGCCCCAGATAAAAAATTCTATTTGCTCTCCCACTCCGTCCCTCCCCCAGCTCGACCATCCTGTTCCCTCATGCTCTTATCCCCCATCTCCTATCCTCTATTGCCTCCCATCCCCAGTTTACTCATGGAGATCTCATCTATATCCCTTTCCCACGGCAATTTATGCATCCCTCTTAGGGTCCTCCTTGTTTCTTAGCTTCTTTGGAGCTATGGGTTGTAGTTTGATTGTCCTTTGCTTTACCTCTAGTATCCACTTATAAGTGAGTATATACTGTGTCTTTCTGAGTCTGGGTTACCTCACCCAAGATGATATTTTCTAGTTCCATCCATTTGCCTGCAAATTCATGATGTTGTTGGTTTTTACAGCCGAGTAATACTCCATTGTGTATATGTACCACATTTTCTTTATCCATTCTTCGGTTGAGAGGCATCTAGGTTGTGTCCAGGTTCTGGCTATTACAAATAATGGTGCTATGAACATAGTTGAATAAGTGTCCTTGGATATGATTCAGCATCCCTTGGGTATATGCCCAAGAGTGGTATCATTGGGTCTTGAGGTAGATTGATACCCAATTTTCTGAGAAACCACCACACTGGTTTCCAAAATAACTGCACAAGTTTGCACTCCCACCAATAGTGGAGGGGTGTTCCCCTTGTTCCACATCCTCTCCAACAAGTGGGAGAACAATGAAAGAGATATCTTGGTAGAGGGAGATATTATCGGGTAAGGGAGAAACTTGGAGCTAGGGAAATTCCCAGGAATCCATAAGGATGACCCCAGACTAGACTACCAGCAATAGCGGTAAGGGTACCTGAACTGGCCTACCCTGGTAATCAGATTGGTGAATACCCTAACTGTGATCATAGAGCCTTCATGCAGTAACTGATGGAAGCAGATGCAGAGATCCACAGCCAAGCACCAGGCCAAGCTCCAGGAATCCAATTGAAGAGATGGAAGAGGGATTATATGAGCAAGGGGGATCAAGATCATGATGGGGAAATCTACAGAGACAACTGAACCAAGCTCAAAAGAACTCACAAACTTTAGACCAACAGCTATGAAACCTGCATAGGACTGGACTAGACCCTCTGCATACAGAGACAGTTGTATAGTTGGGTCTGTTTGAGGGGTCTCTGGCAGTGTGATCAGGATCTATCCCTGGTGCATGAGCTGATTTTCTAGATCCTATTACCTATGGTGGTACACCTTGCTCACCCTTGATGCATCGGGGAGGAGGCTTGGTCTTGCCTCCACCAAATGTACCAGGCTTAGCTTTCCCCTCATGGGAGAACTTACCCTGTTGGAGGAGGGGATGAGTAGTGGATCAGGGGGATGGTGAGAGGGGAGTAGGAGCAAGAATGACAGGGGGATCTGTGGTTGGTAGTAAATTTAAAAAAAAAAAGAATAAGTACTTTAAAATGCTTACAGTAACTTGGTAGAGTCTAATAAAATAATTAAATTTGTACTTGCTCCTGTAGATGAGAGTTAATGCATCAAACATTCTATACCTTCCCTCTGAGTAGTGATTGCTCTTCCAGCAGCTTCCTATGCCTTTTCACTTGTCAGGTTAGGAAGTCAGTCTACTAGCATAATAGATGTGTGAGCAAATATAGGTAGTTTGTGCCAGTTCCACATGCAGAATGTAGAGGTGAAGGGCAATGTTGACTGATGGGCAGCTCTCTTGGTTTAGGTTTCCCTTAAAGCAAACACTGGAACTAACACTGGAGACCTAGTTGACTGGGGTGGATCCCAGGAAGCATTGGAAGCATCGTGGGGAAGTCACATCTGGAATGAAAGAAAATGGGGAACAGGCACATTTTCAAACAAGTGGGTGGCTGGTTCTTGACTCTACTAGAGATCTCCAGAAGGTAGTGTGGATCATGCTTTTGAACTTTCCAAAGTGGCCACTAATGAAACTGGGATATTTATGAATGCTGTGACCCTTTAATATAGTTTCTCATGTTGCAGTGACCCCCAACCATACAATTATTTCATGCCACTTCATAACTGTAATTTTGCCAGTATTATGAATCATAGTGTAAAGATCTGATATTCAACCCCTGTAAATGGGTTGGCCTCAAAGGGGTCATGACCCACAGGTTGAGGACCATGGCTCTATCAAGCATTCAACATTGCTTTCAAGAGAAAAGTAGTTTCCAGAACTCTTGTCTTGCCTTCCTTGTAGAACAAGCCATCACCAGTGTCCTCAGGCAGACAGTAGCAGGTATTCAAAGCCAGCAGCTCCAGCAGGGCAGTGAGTGCAGAGGAATGCAGACTTCGATGGGGCAGCACTTGCTGGAGTGTATTGATTTAAACTGTTATTATCACTGTAGCACTTGTACAGACGAAAACTGACTGTAATATTCTTATGCTTATAGTGCTTAACAGATTGTGCTAAGAAGCAAAACATGCTTGAATATTACATTTTCAAAGCAGTAAAACACAGCGCAAGTCAAAATAACGATACCTTGATGTGATGCATAGCATACTTTGGTCAAACAAGATGGAGATTTACTGTGCAAATATGCTGACTACCAAGAGGCCAATTATTCTGAAATCCATGTGGCTAGATCTTGTGATAACTATACCTCCCGGCTGAAAAACAAAACAAAACAAAAACCCTATTCTATAGCTATGAAGTTTTCAAGTTTTCACTGAACCCAAGCACACCATTTTGTCTTAACTTTTTTTTTAATTTTTATTTATTCTCTCATACAATACATCCCTACCACAGACTCCCCTCCCTCCACTCTTCCCAGTCTCTCCTCCCATCCTCTGCTTCTCTGCTTCCCTTCAGAAAAGATCAAGGCTCCCAGGGATATCAACCAAACATGATATAACAAGATGCAATAAGATCAGGCACAAACCCTCATATCAAGACTGGATGAGGCATCCCAGTAGGAGGAAAAAGAGCAGGCAAAAGAGTCAGAAACACCCCTACTCCAGCTGTTAGAAATCCCACAAGAACTCCAGACTAAACAACCACAGCAAATAATGCAAAGGACCTAGCACAGACCCATGCAGGCTCTGTGATTGCCACATCAATCTTTGTGAGCTCCTGTGAGCCCAGCTAGTTGATTCGGTGGGTCTTGTTTTCCTGGAATTTTGGACACCCCTGCCTCCTACCATCCTTCCTCCCTCTCTTCAGAGAAGTTCCCAGAGCTCTGCCTCATGTTTGAGTGTGGGTCTCTGCATCTGCTGCCACACCTGCTGGAAGAAACCTCTCTGATGACAATTGGGCTAGGCTCTGATCTGTGAGTATAATGGAATATCTTAACTTTTAAGATATCCCCTTCTAGTCAAATGAGGCTCTTAGTTGAAACTGGTTGACCTAGCACATTAAGGAAAAGGATCTATTAAAAAAGGTGGCAACCAGTGAGATGACTCAGCAGGTAAAATCGAGGCCTGATAACTTTGGTTCGATTCCCAGGACCAGCAAGGAGAGAAGCAACACCTTCAGATTGTCCTCTGACTTCCACACCTGTATGGTGGCATACCCATATGCAGACATACACATGCAAAATCAATTTTAAAATGCAGGGGGAGATAAGGATTGAGTTTCCTTCTTCTATGGGTAACTATCTTGTTTGGGCAGCAGCATTTGTTGAAGATGCTGTCTTTTCTTCAATGTGTATTGAAGAAATTGTATTGACAAGGACACTGATCTTGTCAAAGAGCATGTAGATGCAGTATGGTTGTAGGCTTATACAATGAAAGGAACAAAGAAGAGCTAAGCATGGTGGTATATGTCTATAATCTTAGTACTTTCGCATCTGAAATTTGAGGCCGGCCTGGGCTATCAAACAAGACCCTGCCTTAAAAAATAAATTCATAGCTGGGCAGCGGTGGTGCATGCCTTTAATTCCAGCACTCAGGAGGCAGAGCCAGGCAGATCTCTGTGAGTTTGAGGCCAGCATGGTCTACAGAGCGAGATCCAAGACAGGCACCAAGACTACACAGAGAAACCCTGTCTCGAAAAATAAAAAAAAATGAATAAATAAATAAATTCATTGAAACAAGCGATGTTGGGAAGCTCACAAAATCCCTGGGATCACTAGGACTCTGCAGAAACATGGGAAGAAATGAAACAGGGGTTTTTAACTAGAAGGACCAGGTGTTTACTGTGATTTACACATAGTTTGAGTGTGTTCCCCTAAAGCTTCACATGCTGGGCTTGTGGACCCCAGTGTGCTCATGTTGAAGTCTTGAGGCTTCTTTGAGGCAGGGATACTGGACAGCAACGAGATGGTGAGGTACAGCCTCTCAAGAATCAATACCGGTCTCTTGTGAATTAGTTCTTACAAGAGATGGATGTTATAAAACAAGGCTGCTAACTCACCTGTTCCTTCAGCATTTCCCTTTCCACTTCTGTTGTGTTGTGACCCAATCAAGGGGACCCTCAGTAGAGGATGACTGAGGAGGCTACTCAGTCTTGGAATTTGGAGTCAGGAATCTGTGGAGTAAATTAATCTATAAAGTACCCAGACTCTGTTTTTGTTTTTGTTTTTTTGTTTTGTTTGTTTTGTTTTGTCACAGCAGTACAAACCAGACTGATAACAGTAGTTATATCAAACACCAATGTCTACAGAGGAAAGAGTGCTAGGGGAATATTCAAGAATATCTTGTCTTTCCACAGTCCTTGCTCTGTAAATAAAGCTGACATGCGTTAGCTAATATTGTTCGGGCAGCTGTTTTCATTGACTTTGGTTAACAGAGAAGAGCTCCTTGTAAGAGGAGGTCGAGGTCGGCTTAACTGAAGGGAATTCATGCCTGGCACTGCAAACATAGCCAAACACTTGTGGCCGGTGAGGTAATGGACCGTAGAGGAAAACCCACAACTATCACTTTCCTATACTCGTATAGCTTCCAACTGTGTTCTAAGTAACCATCATTGTATTCACAGATAAGTGAAGCTCTCACCCCTCAGCAAGGTAGCTTCTTTTTGTAGCAGACAAACCATTACGGAAAGCCACAGCTTGTCAAAATGCAGAGAACACAGAGGTACCTAACCCCAACTGATACATTTATAACACAATACCTAAGGCTCAGGGCACATCACGGAAGAAGGGGTAGAAAGATTGTTAGAGCCTGAGGTTCAGGGCATCTACTGCAAGATGGTAACTTCTATATAGGACAAAGATGCTGCATCCATGAAATCAACAATATGGTTGCCTAAGCAAGACCAGCACATTGATACCAGTAGACATGTCAGTATGCACAGGGGTTGTCTCACAGGTCCCTCCCCTAGATGAAGAGCTACAAGCAATTAATGACTAGGAAAGGGAGATTTAGTTTTTGTGCTCCTTGATAGGTTACTCAATCTTAAGGGATCACCCCTAAACACACAAAATGGATCCAGCAAGTTGTCTTTTTAATATCTATCTATCTATCTATCTATCTATCTATCTATCTATCTATCTATCTTCTATATGTAACAATAATAATTAAAGAAGATGAGGTCATGAATTTGTGAGAGAGAATTGGAGGACACAAGAGAAGATAGAGGGGGAGAGGAGCAAAAAATGATATAAATTCAGTACTCATGTATGGAATTCTCAAAAAATAAAAATAAGAATTTTAAAGTCAGTAAAAAGGAAGAGAGGGACATGGAGATTTTATTATTTTTATAGAAAACCACAAGGTCCCAGGTAAGTTTATTTGGCCAACCTTTCTCTAATCATAGAAGAAATATTCCCACAGGAAGGCTATTAGGAACAGATGGGTTGCAAAGTCTGTTTGAGATTATTTTCCATCTGTATTTTTGGGCCTCTGAGTCTTAACGAGGATTTCATAGTGAGTCATATGCTCGCAACTGTAAGTCTTTTTCAGTCATACATAGCTCAAGTGTGTCCATCCCTGTTCTAGGGAGGTTTTGTTGCTGTGATAAAGACCATGACCAGAAGCAACTTGGGGGAGCAAAGGTTTTATTTAGCTTTACTGCTTATAGACTAATATTGAGGGGAACCAAGGTGGGAGCTTTTCAGAAATCATGGAGGAATGCTGCTCACTGGCTCACTGGCTTGTTCCCTCTGGCTTGCTCAGATATATCTATATATCTATATCGATATCGATATAGATATAGATATAGATATAGATATAGATATAGATATAGATATAGATATAGATATAGATATAGATATACAGCCCAGGCTAGTGAGTAGAGATGGCATGACCAGTAGTGAGCTGGACTCTTCTAAACAAATTAGCAATCAAGAAATGCCTCACAAACATGGCCGCAGGCCCACCTGATGGAGGCATCAGGTGGCTTCCTCTTCCCAAGTGTATCAAGATGATGACCAATATTAAAAATCACAATCCAAATACCTGGAAAAGGCCCAAGACAAACATCAAAACAGGGCAGCCATATAAGACTGTCCTGTGCATGAGGCACTGGAAGAGAGTGGTCTTAAATACATGAAAATTTAAATGTTGACTTTTTCTTCTTTTGCTGCTAAGCTTGAGGTGGGGGTATTTTGTGTGGTTGTGCACATGGATTAGGAACCCACAAAATAGTAACATATTTTTGGAGGTGTCAAGTGGTAGAAATATTTTGGGAAAGGAATTTGAGCAAATGAAACCAAAGCCTGAAAAAGACAGACCTTTTGTCACAGTAATGAAAAAGCTATTTATTCTGGGGAGGTAATTAAAGATGTGCACACACACATTTCAGCTCCAAGTATCTTCATTGCAGTATTAACGAAAATACGCCGAACCACAGACTAGGAATAAGAGCTTTAGTTTTGTGTGAGTCCATACATTTTAAAACCACAGGACCTTGGAAAACATTATCAGTGGAAGAAGATTTAAAAAAAATACACCTTTAATAATATAATATTCTCTACAATAGGCCATGCATGCAGATTTGCTGAGCATGTAGATGATATGAAATGCTACTTATTTGCAGCTATTTTTTTGCAAGCCTGGTTTATTTTCTTCATACTTCTTTGTGTTTTCTCATTTTTCTACAATTTAAATATAATTATTTACAAATGATCATGTTTTAAGGGAAAAAATCCCTGCATAGTTCTTCTGTTTCTAACTATGTTGATGAAAGCAGCAGGTGGCCCTTAAAATTATATTTATTTGTATATGTGTGTATGGTGTGTATGTGTGTGGGTATACACATGACATGGTATATGTCTGGAGGTCAGAGGCAGCTTGCAGGAACTGAACTCATCAAGCTTGGCAGCAAGGGCCTTTACCTGCTGGGCCATCTTGTTGGCCCCTAAGTGATTTTTCGTAAATAAGCAAATAGTTACAACATGTGCAATGTTTTTTATATGCAGTGTTTCTCAACTAACACCATTGTGTCCTATATAGTAAATAATGCTTCATATTGATACAACTTCTGTTTGTAAGAGGCTGAACAGATGAAAGTTGTATGCTTCTAGATAGTAGAGAACTTGAGTTCAACCAGCTCAGCCAGCTTCAAAGATCGTCTGATTCTCACCTCACCAGCTGACACCTAGGTCCCCAGGGAGTTTCAGGAGGACTCTCCTACCCCTGCTTTTCATTGACCAGACTTCTATCCTCAAATTGGCTTTCAGAAGCCAACAACTTTTTTTCAGTGGGCAGAAGCATAAGAGTTCAGTCTGCTTGAGTTGAAGTACCAATAACCATTGACATATGGGCTGAGATTGTTTCTGCCTTGCTCCTCTTTGAATAATGCTATTATAAAAATAGTATAATAGTGTCTTGGCAATAGGATACAAGATGAAGAAAAAGCCAAACTCTCTTGGATAGCATGGTGAGGGGAATGGGCTTAACCTAGGCAGGGTAGCAGTCAGGATCCAAGGTGAACCTACGTCTCTATTCTGGTGGACTCACCCTACCTAGGTGGAATGAATGAACAAATGAATGAATGGAAAGTGACTCTCCCTTTTCCTTTAGGATAGAGAGACCAAAGCATTAAAGATATCAAGAGCAAAAGAGGGAGGGACTAGAGAGAATTTGCAAAGGGGAAATTATTATTATTCTTTACTTTATAGTAGGTAGGGATAAATCATGATCTAGATCTAAATCTAGATTTAGATGGGAGGTTCTACCTTGCCATATAATTGCCAAACTGAAGAAAAGGAAATGTAATAGTTAGCTTTGTCAGTTTGATACATCCTAGAATCACCTGGGAGGGCATTCTTAATGAGGAATTGTCTACATTGGGTTGGCCTGTGGAAATGTCTATGGAAGATTGTATTAATTAAGCAAATTGATGTAGGAAGATCCAGCCTACTGTGGGCAACATAATTCCCTAGGCAGGGGGGCCTGAACCTTGTAAGATACATGGAGAAATTGAACTGAGTGAAATCAAGGAAGTGAGCATGCATGCTTGCATTTCTCTCTGCTCTTGACCTTGGGTTGATGTGCTATGACCAGCTGTTTGAACTTCTGCCTTGACTTTCCACAATAATGGGTTGAAAACTGGAACTGCAAGCTGAAATAAACCCCCCTCTCCTTCACATTGCTTTTAGTCAAAATCATTTTATCATAGCAACAGAAATAAAACTAGAACACGGGACCATTAGCCCTAAGCATAGCATGAATTGCAAGATACATTTTGACTTAAAATAAAAAGCATTTTAACACATGTCAAACCATCTCACCTTGACCCTGTGTAAGGAAAGTGATATTAAGATGACAATTATACCACTCTTCTCTTCTTGTCTGTGACAATTTTAATGTTATTTTTAATATGTGGAGCACTAATGTACCCCCAGATGATAAAATGATACAAAAGGTATACTAGAT
The DNA here is from genome assembly GCF_007827085.1 of Peromyscus californicus insignis. Taxonomy (NCBI): domain Eukaryota; kingdom Metazoa; phylum Chordata; class Mammalia; order Rodentia; family Cricetidae; genus Peromyscus; species Peromyscus californicus. The sequence continues at coordinate 96,713,442 of NW_026294606.1, forward strand.
GAGTGTTCTCCCTTCTCTGCATCTTCCACCCTCTTCTTCCCACTCACCCTTGATGAATAACCAACTTTATTGCTTTACGTCTTTCCTTTGTGTTTCTTTCTGAAAAGATTAGCATGTGTATGGATGTGTTTTCTTTATTCTCCTCTTCTACCATAAGAGGTAGCATTATGTGCCTACCTTTTTTGTGCTTTGCTTTTCCATACAACAATATCTGCTAGAAAGTGTTCCATAATCACTGCACAGAGATTCTTTTTATTTCTTTTGTAGCTGCCTAGTAATGCAAATGTGCACATGACACAGTTTATTCTGACTTAGTCATTAACTCTTGACAAGTAATGCAATTATCATATTAAGGTAGAATAAATCACACCAGTGGGCTGTGAATTTATGATCATTGGCCTGGATATTTCCATTGTGGTGGAAAATGTTCCCAAGGGAAGGAAGGTTCTTAGATTGGAATACTGGCGGCTGGAGAATAGACACAATCAGCTCAGGGTTGGGCATTGAGAACATGTCTCAAACTGAGAAAGGCTCACTTACTCCATGAATGACTGGAGACCTCACTTAGTTCTTTGTGTTCTGAGGGCTGATAGATTTCAGAAGTAAATGGTTGTAGGAGGAAGCTCTTAATAACGTTGAGACCCAATGCTCTAGGATTCTCAACCTTGGCAAATCCCTTGTGCTTGAACCATGTATCTAAACATCAGGAGAACTCCTCCTTCAAGGGTTTATAAAAAACCAGGAGGATCCCGGATGATGATTCTGAACTTTGGAGAACTCTGAGACTTTCAGAAGTAGGAGTGGGGGCACTATTGAATTTAATGCCATTCTGATGGTATGGGGAATCAACACAGGTTTTCATTTTTTTTTTTTTTTGTAAAATTTGTGTGTGTGCACACATAAGTGCAGGTGCCTATTGAGACCAGAAGAGAGTGATGTGTCCCCTGGAGCTAGAGTTACAGAAGGTTGTAAGCCATCTGACCTGGGTGCTGGGTCCTGAACTCAGGTCTTGTACAAGAGCAGCAAGCTCCTAACTGCTAGCTCCTGGGCTACTGAAATTCCCAGATGGTCAAGCTCTTCATATAAAATTGTAGTGTTTGTATGTACCCTGGGCATATCTTCCCACAAGCTCCCAATCATCTCTAGATGACATCTAGTCCCTAGTGCAGTATAAATGTTATACAAGCAGCTAGACCGCACTGTTTAGGGAACAGCAAGAGCAGAATAATCTGCATGCATTGAGTGTGGGTGTCATTCTTTTCAAAGGACTTCTTTTGCCTTGTGGTTGGCTGAATTCAGAGATACAGCCCCTGTGGATGGTGTGGTGGGTGGATTGTATTTTTTTATTGTCTCTGGTATGTGGATGGTTGTTGGTAGGTTAGATGTTGTGCAGAGAAATTAAAGTGACATTTTTTTGTCCCTGTGTGTTAGGGTTACATTCATCTCTCCTTCTTGTATGCTATTGTATTTGGTTCTTACACAACTCCTGTCAGAAAGATTTTATTCCAACTTGATGAGTGTGAGATCCAGAGAGACTGATTCCTTTGCCTAAGACCACAAAACGGTTCTATGACAGAACTGGAGTATATACCTGGCTCTCAAATACCTCCTCTACCTTTTCTAAAGGGTAGCATCTCTCAGAAATAATGAGACCTACAATAAATTCTCAATCACAGAAACCACTCTCCTTCAAACAGTTAAAATATCTACCTTTGGTATGTTTTGATCCTTCTATTCAAATTCAGGAAGTACAGGGAGTTCAAAGTCTAATCTGCCTTTGAGTCTGCAAATACCCAGGAATGTCTTTGAACTAGCAGATGAAGCTTGATGGATAGTGTGGATATTTGTTTGGCATTTGTTCTAGTTTTCTTCTTACTGTAGTGATGAAAACACTCAAACCAAGCTACTCAGGGGAGGAAAGGGTTTATTTGGCTTATGGTCCCAGGTCATAGTCCATCACTGAGGGAGGTCAGAGCAGGAACTCAAGCAGGGATCTGAAGCAGAAATCATGGAAGAACATTGCTTGCTGGCTAGCTCACAGCTAATTAGCTTTCTTATACAGTCCAAGACTACCTGCCTAGTAATAGTTCGATCCATAGGAGGCTGTGCCCTTTTGTATCAACAATTAAGGTAATCCCCCACAGATGTGCCCACAGACCAACATGATAAAGACAGTTACTCAACTGAGACTCTTTTTCCGGTGATTCTAAGCTGTGTCAGGTTGACAGTTAGTGCTAACTAGGACAGCGTGTTTTATGATTCACACAATTCAATTTTACCTCTTGGTTAGGAGGGGAAAATTTATTTCAAATACATAGAAAAGAGATGAAAAAGTCAAGAAGAGCAGTAAAGTGAATTAATTAGATTGATGATCAAAGGGTCTTTTGCATTTTATTACTGACTTTGGCAGACAATTAAAAAAAAAACAACACAAAACCCGAACCCTCTGACAGTGTTTGGAAGGAAGCCAAGGCATCCGGGAGAAGTCTAGAGCCCTAGCGCTGTTTTATCTTGGTTTGTTTCTAAAGTGTTGTACCATTCTTCCTTTTTCTTGACTGTGTAGACCTTTTGTGGTGGTTTGAAAAGGAATGACCCCAATAGGCTCCTATATTTGAATGCTTAGTCATCAGGGCGTGACACTACTTGACAGGGATTAGGAGGTGTGGCCTTGTTGGAGGTAGGTGTGGTCTTGTTAGGGGAGGAAGTGTGTCTCTGGGAGTGGGCTTTGGGATTTCAAATGCTCAAGCCAGGCCCAGTGTCTCTTCTGCTGCCTGTGGATCCAGATGTAGAACTCTCAGCTACCTTTCCAGCAGCATGTCTGCCTACATGCTGTCATGCTTCCTGTCATGATGATGCTGGACTAAACCTGAAACAGCCCCAATGAAACGTTTTCCTTTATAAGAGTTGCCGTGGTCATGGTGTCTCTTCACAGCAATAGAAGATTGACAAAGACACCTTCATCATAGTTTGTTCCTCCCATGTGTAAAAAATGAAGTAAGTCAATAGTAGAAGTGGTGTATAATGAAGAGCAAATGAAGAGCCTGCAGAAGACTTTCTCCTCCCATGTTCCAAGTGACCTTCCAGCAGGTACAATTTGATGTTGTGGTTTAGATATCATTGGCCCTCCCAGCTTGGTCCCCAGGGTGGCATAATGAGAAGAGGTGTGGAACCATTAAGAGGCTGTATAAAGTAGAACATCTTTAGTGCAACAGGAAATGTTTTCTTTCATGGCCCAAAAGGATTAAGACATTTCTCATGGGATCATGGTTAGTTCTCTCTAAAGGTTCTTATAAAAATCTGAGCTAGCACAACCCAGTCTCTCTGGCTTCCTGTTAGAAGATGTGATTTGTCCACACTGCCTTTCTTTGTCTGCCATAAACTGAGACAAGAGGAGGATGCTACCAGAGCCTGCTTCTGCTGTTCGGACTTTTATCTTCAAAAACGAGCACAGCTGGTTTTTCTTCCTAAGTAGCAGATATTAATCTCTGCTAGGTGGCAGAAAAACACAGACAGCAATGGGGACAGATGAAGGCATGGAGTCTACAGGAAGATAATTTTGCAAATTGCTTGGGGTAATATACTACTGTGAGGCAGGCACAGGATTTGACTCAGTCCACGTTGATCTTAAGCCACTATGCTGGGACTGACTTTTTCCTTTTCTAGTTCCCTCATGAATTGTTGGGAAATGCAAATACAATATATAGATACATGTCATATTTTGGTAATTAGAGAATACTCACCAGATGTGAAATCCACCTTGTAGCAGACTCTTCCAGCAGTGGCAGGACCATGTCAGAGGAAGAAGGGGAGGCTGGGCTATGCAAACACAGAGGCAGGTACTGTCATGATGGAGAATACTGACAATTCAGTCATGAACTTTTATTTTGCACTTAAAAAAATAATACTTTGGGCTACTATATTTAATCTTAATTTCTGAGGTTAGGAATAGAAATTTTGAGGTTTGCATCCAAGGTAAGTCCCTATGTCTCTTGGTCCTAATCCACCCCTAATGTCATTTAATTTGAAATAGGTTTCAAAAAGTATGGTACACATACATTTAAAAGTGTTCATGATGCATAGGTGGTGCTTTGTTTGACTTCAGGCGATACTTCATCATTAAGATACTTCCATTTTTCCTCTATATCTTCTGACTAAGCGAAGAATTACGTGTCAAGTTGGCAGCTGGCAACTCTGAACAGGGAGAGATGAGGCTTCAGCCCCAGGTCTCCAGCAGGTTCCTGGTGGCATCTTCTATTTGCCCTCAAGGTAATACTCATTTCTTCTTCTCATCCTGGTCAGTGTCCCCAGGAGGCCAGTTTCCAGGGAAATCATTGGAATGGACCTATAGGTGCACTTACTTGCTAGTTTCAGGATTGTCCAAATAATTAGAAATACCAACAGAAAGTTGTAAGATTCAAGGAAGAGAGAGTTCAAGATGCTTGTTACCAGTTCACACCCTGTCCAGTTAGGTTCTAACTGGCTCCTAAGGAAGGCTATAATATCCAGAAGGCAGCTCTTCTCTCATGTCCCACTTTCTGCTCTCTCTACCCTACTCTCTTCACACCCAGGTAAGTGTTGTCAGGAACACTTTGAACAACCAGTTAACTTTGAATTTCAAATAAATTACTATTCATTTTAATATAATTAGGTTCTTCATAGTATATTGAACATAATTATATGTAAAATTATTTTTTTCTGGGCTTCAAATTTAATTAGACATCTAATATTTTCATTTGCTAAATCTGCCAAGACTAGCCTTGTAGATAATTGCACCCACTATTGCCAGAACCTTGTTAGGGTCCTTTAGCTTGTTCACAACTTTGTCAATGGTTTCTTCATTGAACTCTACTTGACTTCCCCAGTTGAGAATGCTGTCTAGATTTTGATTAATGGAACTCATACTAGTGGGCAGCAATAACTGTTAGGTTTTTATGGTACAGTTTCATTTCTCATTTTGTCTTCTTTTGTTTGCAAGTGACATTGGTTTTCTTTTGTAGTGAAATGTATTTTCATTTAAGAATAAATGTATTTGTGGGGGTTGGGGATGTAGCCCAATTGGCAGAGTGCTTATGTAGCATGCACAAGGCACTGGATTTGATACCTCCTACTGCATAGCTGGCACATAGTGGTGCACACCTGCAATCCCAGCACTCTGGAAGTAGAGGCAGGAGAATCAGTAGCTCAAGGTCATTCTCAAGTATGTAGTGAATTTGAGGCTAGCCAGGAATAAACAAGACTCTGTCTCAAAATAAGTAAAATTAAATAAGTAGCTTTGTTTTAAAAATAATAGTAGAGGTGGGACACTGTGGAGGCCCAAATTACTCAGGGTCAGAGAATCTGGCTTTACCCAGCAGGGCTGCATAAGGAGATGATTTGGCCATGGTGGGTGTTTACCAGGTGTTTGGAAGGGTCTACACTTGGCTGTATGGTGTGCTTTGATCTTACAAGGGGGAAGTCTTTTGCCTCTCCCCTTGGCATGTTATAAAAAGTCCTTTTGAATAGGTAGAAGGGGCTGTTGGGTTTTGATCCAGGTCCTCCTGAAGCTATCCTATGTTTCTGTCTTTCTCCTCTTTGCTATCTTTCTAAATGTCTCTTATCTCTCTCTCTCCTCCTTATAGGAACCCTTTAAAAGTGGGAGCTTGCCTCCCACAAGACACATCTATGGCAAAATTCACAGATGCAAGCAGAGAATAGGTCGTGGTGTTCAGCTAACCTTAGATCAAATCCCAAGCCCACCACATAAAACAATCACAAACACTAAGAATAAAGGAAAAGTCTTTGTAAGTATGGGGTCTTGGCTTTTAGCAGTATCATAGTTATGTAAGTACACAGACAGACAGATACACACACATACACACACACACACACACACACACACACACACACACACACACACACACACTCACACAAATCCCTCCTCATTCCAGGGCACAAAGCAAATATTAGAACTAAGATTAGAGTATGAGAGCTTAGCCTAAGCCCAGAGTTTCTCATGCCAGACCACAGGCCCTGGAATCTTGCATATAAAGGATTGCCATGCCAGCTCTGGCCCTACTCTGCCCTGAAGGGTGGCTGGTGAGAATAGTCTGGCCCCATGATTGTGATGTTTTGAAACATAGGAGTAAACCTCTTTAAGCTTGGCAAAGTTGGTATTTCAAATATAACAAAGGAATACTTGCATATTGATGGTAAGAATATACATTGGTACAGCCATTATGGAGATCAGTATGGCAGTTCCTAAAAGATCTAAAAGCAGAATTGTCATTTGATGCCACTCTTGGGAATATACCTAATTCTTCACTGGGCACTCCACAGAGATACTTGCATATCTATGTTTATTGTGGTGATAGACATAATAGCCAAGGTAAGGATTGAGCCGAGATGCCCATCAACTGATGAAAAGATAAAGAAAGTTATATACACACAATGGAGTTTAATTCATCCAGTAAGAACTGAGAGATCATGTCACTTGCAGGAAAATGTATGGAACTGGAGATCACAATGTTAAATGAAACAAGCCCTACTCAGAAATTCAGAGATTGTATACTTTCTCTCAAGGAAAGGGACTAACAAAGGGGAGAGAGGGTAAATGTGAGTGAAGTAAAATGATATACATGTACAAAATATCAGAATGAAACCCAGTGCTTTGTAAACCAACTTTTAAAAATCAACTTAATAACTTCTTTGAATTTAGGAGGCTTAAAGAATGAAAAGAGAGAACTTGTTTCATGAGTGATGAGTGAAGAGAAAAAATGAATTGAGGAAGGTGTGGTGTGAGTCTCAATCTAGATACAGTGTGCCCTGTCCTCGATGTCCTAATCTCTCCCCACCAGCTGTGAGATGACTTAGGGTATAATCTACTTTCAGGTCTTGGCACCACCTTGGGAGATATGACATGTTCTGAGCCCCTCGGACTTCTGGAGTCTTAGTTAACTGACTTCTGTGTTGTATGTATGTCTATGTGAGTGTTCACATGTGTGTGTTTGTATGTGTCTTGACGTGAGTGCCATGCATGTGTGGAGGTCAGAGGACAACTTGGCTCTCTCCCACCTTTACAGAGGTCTCAGGGGCTGTGTTAGAACCACTTTTATCCACTGAACCATCCTTTCACACTGTCTGAAGCACACCATGAAGCCCACAGGCAGCAATCAAGAATTAGCAAGAAGATGGTGGGTTCTCTTTGCTCAGAGAAGGGTAGGAGTTGCATTACTTAGACCGCCATCCCACCACAGACAATCCTAGGAGCCTTTAACTTTACAACAATCCCAAGAAAAGGACACTGTGCCTGGAATACTATTGGTATTGCAGTCCAGTGAGCCCGTCCTACTAACTCAGGAAGGAGATCCTCCAGGAGGAAGATACTATAATTCTGATATTTATCCAAAATAAATGACATCAGGATCTCTAAGACATCGGTGGCTTAGATAGGTTAAAGATGAGCCCAGAATCACACAGCAGAATCACATGCACTGGAGCCAGGACTGAGACTTGGTCCTGCAACCTTGGAGTCCAGCCTCTCAACATCAGGCCCCTCCCTGGCATAGTGCTTAAGAAATTTCCTCATAACAGAGGAAGAGATGTGGAATACAGTTCAAGTTTATGTTCCCTCCCCTAACAGCTCTGTGTGTCGTGGAATTTGTGTATTACAAATCTTGGAAGTTACCTTTCTGTTGAGTCAAAGTATCAGAGAAGTGCTATAAGATGAAAAGGGGGAAAGTGAGAGGGAACAGAGAAAGGCCCCAGGTTAGTAAGATACAAGTTTATAGAGAAGATCGCCTTGGAAGATGTGCTATAGGAAATGGACTATGTGAGCAAAGGCCGGGGATGAGGACAGTGCAGGAACACACACAAAGAATAATCTAGATCTTGTGAGATTTCCGATACCCTAGCAATCTGCCCACTGTGTTGATCTTGACTAATCCACAGTCACCCTCCTCATTGGAATTTGGACTTCTCATTCTGTTGGCACCTGTTACACAAATCTTCTGCTCTCTGGTCCTTAGGTCTCCATAAGCAAAGGGTTTTCTGGGAAATCTAATTGCCTGGACAGAGACTCAAACGTTGCCAACCAAGGACACTTTCCATCAGGCCTCCCTGATGTTCTTGCCTCTTTGCAAAGTGAGCTTTTAGAGAACAGTGAACAAGTAAGAAGGATTGGTTGACATTTCTCCAGCTTACTTTTGGCTTCTGCACTTTTAACTCTCAGTATAGCTATCAAAGGGGATGGGTGTTAGTAGCTGTCATTGATTGCCATAGAAAGTTGAAAAATTGGTTAAAATTTTGTTTTCCAACTTAGAGATGAAAATTGAGCAAGTGTATAACATCCATGCCTGATCTAGCATAGGTATAACTGTGTTATACTACCTCTCAGGCACTCATGTGTCTATCATTTAAATATGGTACCATGTGACATTTTATTGGGCACAAAGCTAACCATGTAAAGGTAGCTACAATGGGGCTGGAGAGATGCCTCAGCCATTAAGAGCACATGCTGCTCTTGCAGAAGACCTGAGTTTGGTTCCCTTCGCCCACATGAGGCAGCTCACAGCTGTCTGTAAATTTATTTAGTTTAATGAGATCCAGGGTTGTCTTCCAGCCTCAGTGTGCACCTGTGCTCACATGCACATTAACATATACACAATTAAAAATAATAAAAACCAAAAATGTTATACTAACATCATGTAAAATTTTACTTCACACTGAAGTCACTTTTAAATATGTAGAGAAAAGGTATTTGATGTTTTTCTGTCACCTTAATGGTTGCACATGAATCTACTGATGTTTTAATTATCATCTACAGCCCCACGGCCCCACAGTCAGTACCCCTGGAGGGCCTTTCAGTCCCCTGGTACCAGCTCTCCTTGGCAGTGATATGTAAGTTTAAACTAAATCTCTAGCATTCTTTTTACCAAAAAAGACTCAGAAGTCAGATGTGGGGGTGAAAACCTGCTAGATTAGAGAAGCTGAGAAGCGATCAGCTGATCTTGCTTTTTGGCCAGAGACCCAGCAAGCATCATCCCCAAACAAAAAAGAAGCACCAAACCCAAGTCCCTGCCCTTTCCTTCCTGAGTATCTTCTCTATCCAAATTGCTGGCTTCTTTGGCTAATTCTGGCCAGCTAGTCACTGGCTCTCCCCCTGATTCATGGTAAACTTTATTTAAAAGTCTCAGAGTGTCACAGTGTGATCAAATATGGCACAACAGGTATTAGCAATTAAAAAAAATCACTGCTACAGTCATTGTTATCCTTTTTACCTGTCCTGAGGCATCTTCCCTACCAGCAGAGGCTCTGTGACTTGGGGGTCCAGAATAATACAGAGTAAAGAGGGTGAATTTTGCCATACTACAGTTTGTCTTGCTCTGGACATGTCACTTAATCTTCAGTTGCTTTAATAAAACAACGGTGACAGCCATACTGTCTCTAATTCTTCAACTAGATCAGTTTAGGTACACAATGATGAACATGTTGGAAAAAGTCACAGATATATACAACAAAATAAAGTATAAAAGGGTAGAGCAGAAATTTCTGCCAGGAAATATTAGTAGAGTATAGCATTATAAAATGCCTATACATGTAAATAGGTGCAACCCTCATTATGACATACAATGAGGTTTTTTAAAATGATATCACATTTTATCAATTAATTTTATGGTACTGGGGGGTCAAACCCAGGGTCTCATATATGCTAGATAAACAAGCTCCACTGAGCCACATGTCTAGCTCATACATTTTATGCTGAGCATTTCCAGAGAGCACTAGCTGACAGGGAGCATCCACTTAGGATATGAGTGGCACCGCTCCATGCACCGGGGCATAGACATAAAAGGGGGACAAAGGAGAAGGTGCCTCTTGGCCTGGCACTGATGTGCTGTGAATGAACCTATCCACCATGCCTTCCCTGCTGGGAAGGGCTGAACCTTCTGAAACTAGGGACCAAAGCAAATCCTTCCTCCTTGACGCTGTTTGTGCAAGGTGTTTTTGTTGTATTTGTCACAGAGACGGAAAAACCAATACTAATGCCAGAGCAGATTAAAGGCAATTTAGGTAAAGGGAGTGCTGGATGCACAGTTAGTGACAGAACTGTCATTGTCATTACTATGGTCTTCTTCACTGTCGTTTCTATCTCTTGACAAGGCAGGAGAATCCAAGGCTCTCTGTCTACATTAACCAATGGTCCTCTGATCGCAGACAACTGAAGGATTGAACAGGCTAATGCTTCTGGGTCCTTCTAACCCTCCAAACTGTCTAGAAATGTCCATCACCAAGGTAGATGATTACCACCAGCACAAACTTTGTAGTTTTGGAAATGCTGAGCAGAGAACAGACCCAGTTTGTCTTGAAGAAGTCAAGGTACCTTCCAGGCATGCTAGGTAGGTGCTCTCTTGCCCTTTCATTCTTGTACCCCTTCTCCACTTAAAAAGCATTGGAGTAGCAACTGGCATTCTGGTTAACCCTGAATAGCTGTACCTCCTGCTCAGACCGGAGTGGTATGTGCTTAGAACAGAACATCTTTTCCCTCTTCTTTCCAGCAGTTCAAGGATGCTGCATGTGGGGTATACTGGGCAGAGACCTATGCAAACTTACGCTGAGATGCTAGTTAAGTCAGTTGTGCTAGGCTTTTGAAGAACAGCTCCCCTTGCTGCCACCAGAATGGCCTTCCATCCATGTGGCTCTGGTTTTGTCGATCCTCGACTTTAACCCCTTAATTCTTGCTCATGATCTGCAGAATGAAGCCCCAGCATCTTCAGGGAGGTGTTGAAAGCCTTTCCTAGTGGGACTCAGTGAGTCTGACTTCCCTAGCTTCACACTTACATTCTATATTCCCCAGTTCCTTCTGCTCCGTAAGTGGGCTTTGTGCAAGTCCTGTGCTCTTGGATGTTGGTTTGAACTCCTGTTCCCACTTCTTGGACCATCTCTCCATGATAAGGTCACTTGCTGGATTTCTAATCACTTTTTTTTTCAAAACTCAGCTCTCCTCCTTTGTGAGTCCTTCAAGGTTAATTACTTCTGTCCATTGGAAATTAATTTGAGGGGTATGTTCATTAATATTGGATTATGATAGATTACAGTGAAGTTATTTACTTTCTATTTCCATGAAGTCATCTCCATATGGGACTGTATTAATTGTGATACCCACCAAATACATAAAATTTCAACCAACCACTAGTAAAGACCAACTAAGTGCCAAGCTGCAGACCTAATCTATGCAGGGCTCTCTATCCTAATAGTTGTGTCCTAACCACTAGAACCCACCAGACGTACTTGAAGAGGAATCTTGCAGATGGGATTAAAAGTCTACACATAGTGATGTAGCCCAGGATGTTCAATCACAAGTGTTTGTACTTACAATAGAAACAAGAAGGTATGAGGCCTAAAGCAAGGTGCTATGTTGGTAGCTTTGTAGATACAGGGAGGAGACACCAGCCAAGGAATGTGGTTCTAGAAGCTTGACTGAGCAGGATCTCGTAGCTAGAGGAAACAACAGCATTTAGGAAGTCCAAGGAACAGGAACAGGGATAAAATGGGAAGGGAGCACCCAGGTCCAGAATCAGACAGAACACTTATAGCATGACTTGTTTAAAAATGGAGTCACCACATCCCTTCCCCATCCATCACCAGCTTTGGGGCCTTAGTGAGAGTTTCCTCATCTGTAGCGTGGGAATCTTTCTATTAATGCCAGGGGAAGTGGCACAAATCAGAATGAACCCATACACAGTTCCTGACATTCGAGTCTCTCTGAAGTGACTGATTCTCTCAGAGTCAAGGTGTGTGCCATAGGTCCTTATGGATTATTGGGCTTGTTTGCATTAGTGTAATACAGTGAATTTAAATATAGGTTTGCCACAGAGTCCCATGCCAGTTTGACTGTGTCCCTCAGAATTTCATGTGCTAGAAACTAAATCCCTAAAAATAGAATTGGGAGATATGACATTTAGAAGACACTTATGATTCAATAAGGTCATGAGGTATAAACCCCTGAAGCACTGGCAACTTGCCATTGAATATTTGGGTGAGTGGCATTGTATAGCCTATCATACCCATGTCTCTTAATTTCTTACTTAGTAGGTCTTCAATAATAAAGTTAGTTGAATTTTACTTTTCTTGTGATTCACCAAGAAGGTCCTCACCAGAGGCAAAGAGCATGCCACTAGGTTTTGTAGCATAGGAACAATAGTTATATCCCTGAATTTTTCCTAAGTTAATTAATCAGATTTTCAGAGATCAGAAGAAAGGAAATACAAAGTTTGAGCAGAAAAGCTCTCATGTCATGGGTAGAATCTTTGACTGCTGGCTAGTATTTACACAACATGGAATGCAGAAGGACCCTCCCTCCCTCTGACTCCTCATACACGCCACTCGCTACCTACCCATCCACCTGATGGAGGCTCCTATTCTGGTTCCCCAGACTAAGTTAAAAGAATATCTGCCAGCAGATATGACCTGGAAGGGAGGAAGGGAAGTGGTACAATAGCTTTAGGGAGAAAGCACTGCCGATGCATTAAGAGCGCAAATTCTGTAACTAATAAGCAGTGTACCAAGTCCCTCCTTCCCTTGGAGGGGTTTCACAATGTTAGGAGTGTCCATTTCACCATTTGTAAAATGGGAGTGACAACAGCATCTTCCAATCTCTTGGCGTTGATACAGGTTAAAGAAAATATTTAGTATTGTTCATGTGCTTGAGTGCCTGCATGAGTTTATGTGCACTGAATTTATGCAGGTACTCACAGAGCCCAGAAGAGGGCCTCAGATCTGCAACTGGAGTTACAGGAGGCCATGAGCCACCTGATGTGGGTGATGGGAACTGAACCTGGATCGTCTGTGGAAGCAGTAGGCTATCTTAACAACCGAGCCGTCTCTCCAGCACTGAGGGTGAAAGATAAAAGGGCGAGAAAGTCATCTAAATGAGAATTTAGCAAGCTTTTTTAGTTAAGAGACAGATGGTGAATATTTTTTATTGTTGACATCTACAGTGATGAATTTTATTACAATAATCATAATATATATTTTTTATTTTTAAACTCTTAATTGAATTTGTCTTTTGATAACTTCATGCATGTCTAAAGTACACTCTTATTCCTGTAATCTCCCACCCTCTCTGGTCTCCTTCCCAATCTTGTTAACCCCTTCTCCCTAAAACTCCCTTTCAAACTGTTTATTTTGGTTTGAGACCCACGGAGTTTAATTTTTCTATTTAAGATTTAGTCATTTTATCTGTCTGTGTGTTTTGCCTGCACATGTGTTTATGTATACCATGTTCATGTCTGGTACCTATAAAGGTCAGAAGATGAGGTCAGACTCCCTGGAACTGGAGTTCCAGATGGCTGTAAGTCACCATGTGGGTGCTGAGAAACAAACCCAGGTATAACACGAATTGCTAAATGGTCTTATTAATTAAAAAAAAAAAACCTAGAGCCAGATATTAGGGTGAAAGCTGAAAGATTAGAGAAGTAAGTTCTTACCTCTATGAAATTCTCAGTCTAAAGAGAGTTCCTGTTTCCTTACACCTTATATACCTTTCTCTGCCCTGACATCACTTCCTGGGATTAAAGGCATGTGTGCTTCCCAGTACTGAGATTAAAGGTGTGTGCCACCATTGCCTGGCTCTGTTTCCAGTGTGGCCTTGAACTCACAGAGATCTGGATGGATCTCTGCCTCCCAAATACTAGGATTAAAGTTGTGTGCTACCACTGCCTGACCTCTATGTTTAATTTAGTGACTGGCTCTATCCTCTGATGCCCAGATAAGTTTTATTGGGGTACACAATATATCACCATACCCAGGTCCTCTGCAAGAGCAATAGATGCCTTGACCACTGAGTCATCTTTCCAGCCTAAGACACATAGAGTTTAACCTGTATCATCTGTGTGACCAGGGGTTTATAACTATCCATTGGAGCCTGGTGGGCTCCTTGGTAGATACACAACTGAAGACAGTGAGTATATATATATATATATATATATATATATATATATATATATATATATATATATATACATATGTATATATATATTTTTTTTCTTGAAACTTGAAAGGCTCTTTTCAAGTTTCAAGCTTTTCAGGGCATTGCTTCCTGTAGTAACTCTTGACTTTCCAGGGCTGTATGCTAATGAAACTTTAATTGCAAATCAGAGTTTGGGTAATAATCTGTGTATCCACACTTTAGATCAATACCATTAAACCTTCAAAACTGGTGGCTGTGATTCCGATTCTGTACATTAGAGCATTGTGGTATCAACTGAGTCCTGATTTGAATGAGCAGATTCTCAAAAATGGATGGCTGCCATTCATCTTTATCCTACTTGGAGAATTGCTTCTGTGGATAAGGAAGTGGCAAGAGCGAGGGAGGGTGCATTCATTTCTTTGGACTTTAAATCAGCCAAGAGAATTGTATCTTCCAAGTGCTTTTGGTATTGCTTTTTTGAAATGTTGGCCCCTTGAAGGTTTCATTTTTATTGATCAAACTTTAGGGTGTTTGGGGGATAATCTGAGAAATAAATAATACACAGCATGGTTCATTTCTCATTAACTCAGCCAGATTCAGCTGTAGAGCAAGAGAGTGAAAATAGTATATGGGAATGGTTTGCTGCAAAATGTGAGTAGATTGAGATAATTTAATTGTTTACTTTTAGCTCTCCTGGAGGGCTGAGTAAGTCTTCATAGCCAAGAGAATTTATTTGATGACTTTAGTGTAAGAACCGCAACTTTATTTTCTCAGGACTAGCTGAGCAGAAGCAGCAGTTTAACCATGCTTGTGTGCCCTGCAAACATCCACAGTCTCATGTTCCAAATGAAAATGCTCATTAGTGAGCTTATCTCCCAATGTGCTATTAGCTGGAAGACAAAATTAATGCGTTTGTTAGGTTGCCTGCAGTAACGAGAGGAAAGGATGGAATTATTTGGCAGTCAGTTTCTGTTCTGTGATTGACTCCTTGTTTTGCTTTGCCTTTTTTTAAATGTCACCCCTAGAGGTCTTCTGAACTTCGTGTGGCCTAGAATTCTCAGAGCTAACTAGGATAGTGTCTCTCTACTTTTGTGGTTTTCTTTGACCTGTCTATATTACTGCTACAGAGGCAACACAAGTAGCTTGGGGTTTTGTGAGAAGAAAGTCAAACAGAGGTGTTGTGAGATGTGCACTGGATGCCAGGCTTCTGTCAACTTGACCCAAACTAGAGTCATCTGTGAAGAAGGAATCTCAGTTGAGAAAGTGCCTCCATTAGATTGGCCTTTAGACAAGTCTGTGGGCCTACGGGGTCTTTTTTCAATTGGTGTGAGAGGGCCCAGCCCACTACAGGCGATGCCACCTCTGAGAAGGTGGTCATGAGTTGTACAAAAAAAAAAGCAAGTTGAATGAACCATGAGGAGCAAGTCAGTAAGCAGTAGTCCTCTGTGATCTCTGCTTCAATTCCTGCCTCCAGGTTCCTGCCTTGAGATCTTGTCCTGACTCCTTTCAGTGATGGACTGTGGGAGTTGTAAGATGAAATAAACCCTTTACTCCCTAGGTTGCTTTTGATCATGGTGTTTATCAAAGCAACAGAAAGCAAACAAACTCGGCTTCCTTTGGGATGGTATGATGACGTATCATCAGTCCCCTCCATCTATGAGGCCTGCTTTTGTGAGTTATCCTAGCTATGGATTGAAAATGGAATTTTAAATGTGTCCATTGAATATGTATAGAGACTCCATGTTACTATTCCCTAACTAATACAGCATAATAACTATTTAGATAGTATTTACATTGTATTAGGTGCTGCATTCACCAGTGTTCTCTAGGGGAACAAAGGAGATAGAATGAATATACTAATGAGGATTTGTTAGATTGGCTAATTGGATTTATTAGATTGGTAGTTTTGGCAATCAACAATGGTTGTCCCACACTGGAGAAGCCAAGAAGCTGGTTTCACTCATTCCATGAGGCTAGAGGCCTCCACAGTCCCAATCTGGCATTGAAGGCCTGAAGAGCTGCTGGTCTTTAGTTCACATCTGAAGCCTGAAGAAGTTGGTAACAGCAAAGGAATTATCATCATCATCATCATCACCATCACCACCACCACCATCATCATCATCATCATCATCACCAGCAGCAGCAATAGAGTAGATTAACTCACCAGCAAGAGTGAAGGCTAAGCCAGCATAAAAACAAAAAGCTCTCCTTTTTCCATGGCTTTTTAAAAAATTCTGGGCCACTACCAGAAGGTGCTGCCCACATTTAGGGTGGGTGTTTCTGCATCAATGAAGGGAATCAAGACAGTCCTCCAAAGACATGACCATGAGCCAATTTGATGTGGACAACACCTCATTGAAACTCTCTTTCCAGGTGGTTCTAGGGTGTATCAAGTTGGCAGTTAAAATTAACCATCACCAGATGTTGTAAATACTCTAACAAAAAATAGTTGTGAGACTGTGGATGGATGATATGCAAATACTGTGATTCTATACAAGCTATTTGAATATCAGTGGATTAGGGTATCTGTAAGGGACAAAAAGGGGTCTGGTCCTTAGAATTCCTGGCCCTGGAGGCCAAAAGAAACTCTACACATTTAGTAACATCAATCCTCATTTGAATAAGCTTACACCCTGGGGAAACATTGAAAGTCGGTAAACCACACCTTACAGTATGCAATAGGACTGTTTCAGTCTTGCATCTGATTATAAGGACTACTAACTAAGAACCAGAGTAGGTGGAGGAGAGAGCTCAGTTGGTAGAGAATGTACCTAGCATGAACAAGACCCTGGGCTCCATCCCCAGCTCTGCATAAGTCTGACATATTGGCACACACCTGCTACCCTGCGTCCAGGAGTGATGGCAAGAGGATCAGAAATACAAGGAAACCTGTGCCTACAGTGAAGCAGCAGATAGAAGCACTACAGAAATGTACATTATTGTTCATTTGATTTGTTCTTTGTTTTCTTTGAGACCTCACTTTACAACAGCAGTAGGTGGAAGAGGAAGTCATGGGCAAACAGTTAGCTGATCCATGTGAACAGAGTATGAAGGTCTTTAGAATCCATGTGTACAATTAAAACATACATTCCATGTTTTGTGTTAGCTTAGAAGCAATTACATGGGCAATGAAGGTCCTGATTACTTTTTAGTCATAATATTTTCTCCAAATACTCATTCATAATTAATCAGACTCTAGATCCATATGTTCAGATCAGGATACTTAAAACTCTCAAAGAAACATCTATTCATCCCAGCTAAGGCACCAACAGACCAAAGGAAGGTTTCCGCCAAGCCCAGCTTGCCAGACAACGTTTATAAGGTTACTTACTAGTGCTTGGATGATTCAAAGGCAGTTTGCATGGCCAAAGGCTTTCAACCTCAACACAATGACAGTTCATGAAAAGTTGTACAGCCGAGGATTCCCAACCTCAGTCAGCCTCCACCTCCTCTAGCACATCTTTTCTCATGATAAGTACAGTTGGGGGCAGTAAGAAGACAGGTCTGAAATCTTAGATGAGGATCTGGTGACCCTCTCTCCTTCCTAAGAGGGAGTGTTAGCATCCTTATTACCATTCCTGGCAGCATGGCTATCGCTGTACTGGTATCAGCTACAAAGCTCTGCTTAGTTCCTTGCTGGGACTGCAGGGCCACCCTATTCTACGATCAGTAGAATCATAATCAGTAATCACTTCTCCATGATGCAGATGGTCATGTCACACATGGCAGACATAGCTACTCTACCACAGGAGCAGACTGGACATTTTTCATAATTACATTTTTCCCTTCTTAACGAACGAATCTTAGGGGAGGATCGTCTTGGAATGTGCATCAACACTGCTTAAGACAAGTGAGCAGCAGGGATATCAGAACCTTCAGGGGTTCATACCTGCAGTTCTATAAAAATACTTATCCCCTACAAAGCAGCAAAGAAAATTCAAAGCACCACAGTCTTTGTTGAATCACAAGGTGTTGTTTACTCCTAGGTTCCACCCAGAACGAGCTTATATTCCTCCTCAAAGGATTTTCTCCTAGACAACCCGTGGTCTCTTGGCAACTCATTTGTAGCAGAGGCCCCTCTAAGTTGTGATATGCCTGGACATTGCTGGGTCCTACTGTGTGTGGGGTCAGTTTGCTTTCTCAGCATATGACTCTGTCCCATGTACATTAACAGATGAAAACAGAGACGCAAGGGAGGAAGAGATCCTGCTTCACACATGATCTTTGCACACAGAAAGCCCCACGCTTCTCAGATGTTTCATTTATGGACAATTTATACTGCAGAGATGAAAAGTGAAGACACAGTAGAGTACCGGGTGGGTGATGTTAGGGATGTGCAAGGAGCAAGGGAAGAGGGAGAACAGAAGAGGAGTGGGCTCGTATCCATGAATATTCTATTGTGGTGTTACCCAGACAGATGAAGCCATGTCATGGAAGACTTGATCACATCAGCTGAACTCAGTAGCTGAGAATTCGGGATTCAGAATTTGAATTCTTGCTTCCTATTATTTTGTATTAGGGATTCTCTGGAAGAAAAAAACTCCTAGAACAAATACTTGACAGTTTCACAGGTCCTGATCTGAATATTGAGACTGTGGCTAAATAGGATTGTTTGGAGAATATATTATGACTAAAAACGCTGTCAGAACCTTCACTTCCCGAGGCACTGCTTCTCATTTTGAAGACTGCTAACACCAAACATGGAGCGCATGCTTTAATGGAACACAGGTTCCAAAGACTTTCCTCCTCTGCCCACATGGATCAAGTGACTGCCCATGACTTCTTCTTCAGTGCACCCCTAATCTAAAGTGATGTCTAAAGGGAGACAAAAGAGGAAGGAAATCCACAACAACGAACATTGACCCAGTACTTGCTTTGCTCCTTCTTCTCTCTCAAACTGTGTAGGAAAAGATGCCCTTGAACTTCCGGTCTTCCTACTGCTTGCTACCTTCTGACAGCTGCAATCACAGGTGTAAGCCGATAGCCCCAGTTTAACGCCTAGTGCGTGCTGGATAAATACTCTACCAAGTGAGCTCTATCTCCAGGCTACTCTGATTCTTAATTTAGATGCCTTTATGATTCCATATACGGGACTGGAATGGTTAGCCCCACTGCACACTGTGCAGAGACCTGCACTTTTCAGTGTTTCTTCCACAACATATTTTAAATTTAGAGATTAGAATTTTTGTATTTAAAAACTTCTTCTCATACTCAAACACCAAGTCCTTCTGCATTTTAACCTTTGGGAATTTCTGTTTTTAAAAGTTTTTTTTTTTTTTTTTTTTTTTTTTCTGGCTATCAAAGAGATGCATGAACATTTTCGGAGGGGTTGGGGATTTAGCTCAGTGGTAGAGTGCTTGCCTAGCAAGCGCAAGGCCCTGGGTTTGGTCCTCACCTGGGAGAGGGATATTTTGGAAAAGTGAGGAAGTGGAGAACAAGAAAACCCCACCCAAACCCAAACAACATAAGGGATAGTCACAATCCCAGGACCTGTCTTGGGAACTTTCAGCAGTTGGGCAACTAGTCTTCCAATGACAGAGATACATATAAAATTACTTGCCAAGGACAGCCAGTGGTGGTGCATGCCTTTAATCCCAGCACTTGGGAGGCCCAGGCAGGTGGATCTCTGTGAGTCTGAGGCAGCCTGGTTGACAAAGCAAGTTCCAGGCCATCCAGAACTGTTACACAAAGAAACCCTGTCTCAAATGACAACAACTACAATAACAAAACAGAACAACAACAACAACAACAAAAACAAAGAAAATTACTTGGCAAGAATAGATATACAGGTTTTTCATAATATTCTGTAATTCTAAAAACACTTCATCAGTTCTTTGGTGTCTTTTTTCCCCCACTGCATACAAATATAGAGGGAGGATAAATGGCTGAGGATAAATTAAATATTTTTGGTTCAAGAAAAAATGTATTAACAAATATAAAATGTAACAATACATAAATGATTATAAAATCAGCCCAGGTCAGAGCAAATGATCTATCCTTTTATTTTTTTAGAGGCAGGGGCCCACACTGCCTATACATACTCACTAAATGGCTACATCTACCCTCTAATTTGTGGTAATCCTTCTCCCCCTGGTTTTCCCGTGCTCTAGGGTTATTAAGTTAATCCATGTCCAGCTAATATCTATTTTAAAACAATACTTATGTATAGCCATACAAATTACACATTAAACAACATTGTAATAGAATATTTGATATGGTTTTAAACAAAAGAAAAAGGGGGACATTTTCAAGTTACAAAACTCTTCCCCTAAAACAAATGTGTTTTTTTTTTTTTTTAAAAAATCACTTTTTCTAAACGGGTCAATGTGACAAAGGCATCCAGTGACTAGTCATATCAAATGCTTACCACAGTAATGATCAGTTGAACTGAATAGAAAGTCCAACTTCAACCTTGGCCAGGCCCAGCTAATATTTTTTTAAATAGTAAAAATAAAAGCCATAGTGTTTGGGAATGTTTTACCTAATTATTAATATGAGTTCAGTATTATAAGGAGCTACTTCTTTGTTGTAAATGACTTTGACTTAGTTTCAAAAAAAAAAACCCAACTCAATTATCCATTCAAAGACTATTTACATTTTTAGCAGAAAATAAAATATAATAACAAATTGCCATGTTCACAGAGATTGTACTGTGGTGTGAGCAATAAAGGGAAACATGAATAAGTACTCAAAATAACAGCTTTGTTGAAGGCAGGAAATTAAAATGTGCGTATACAATAGAGTGATGTCAGAGTTTCTCAGCATAGACAAGTGTATTGCACGGTTAAAATTGATTCTTAACGTGAGGAGACCAGTGCCAATGATGGGTGGATACCATTCTGGGGGGAGGGGACACTGGGTGCAAAAGTGCTGTGGATGGAGCAAATGAAATCAGCATGCTCACCCAGGATTCGAAGAGCAGGAGTTACTAAGCAGGGTCAACAACGTGTCGTCTTGTAAGGGAGAGAAGAAGGTCAAGCTTCATATTTGTACAACTGCAAGGCACCGGGAGTGGCGCAAGGCTTGCGGAGATGCCACGTGGCCCTCAATGTTGATTGGAGCATGAAGTGCAGGGAAGAAGAGTACGCTCTCAGGGAGGAAGGCTAGCAAACTTGTGGGCCCAGGTGGCAGGGCGGGGGAAGCAGGTGCCACGGGGGCATGGCAGGAACGGATGCTCTTGTGTGAATTGCACTTGAACTTGTGCTGGAGTGGAGACGGGAGACATGGGAGCAGAAGAGATCGAGGTAATACCACTGGAGATACAGACATTTGGAGACAAATGGAATAACATCTTTGGGTATCTCTTACAAGCACTCGGCAGAGTATAAAAATGTTTTCTAGTAATAACAATACTTTCCACTTATTAAGAACCTAGCACGTGCTTAATACTGGTCTCCCCGCACACACACACACACACACACACACACACACACACACACACACACACACACCCCGGCATGCACTTTGTTTTCTCTTCATGTGCAGGGGGAACAAGGATACAAAGGTGTACATTGAATGAAATTCTATCCTATTTATTTTGCTTACTAAATTACCAAATAGCCCATGCTTTCCATATGCCCTTTGCCCTACTGTGGACTGCATTGCCAAGGAAACAGATTGTTAAGCAGAGGCGCCGCAGCTAAATCCTATTAAACATGCTATAATTCAAACGAAATGTGCAAAGCCAACCAGCACTTGGCTTTGAAACATTGGCTTCCAAATGTCCCCTTCCTAATGCCTAACACTATACTTAATACGATCCAACATTTAGAGGCCTGTCTAATGCTACCCAGAGTTCTAGACTTGCACATTCCTTCCTCAAATCCCTGCTCTGAATGTCAGAATTTTTAATTAACCCCACCAAATGGTATTTTCACATAATAAACTCTTGGCATAATGCTAGTTTCAACTGGTAGGGGGAAAGAGGTGTTTGTTTTCTTTTTGTCTCAGTCACATTTTTCCTGTGTAAAACATTAAGCCTAATTGCCCATGTACTCACATGTAGTCAAATGTAGCTGGACAAATCCAGAATGGGTTTTCAACAGAAGTTTAAAGACCGCATACTTCAGATTGACTTTATACATAAGGAGCCTTAGGTTCAGCATCATAGATTTATTTTCCAAGGTCATACACACAGCTTATTAATGGGCAGAACCAGAGGCAAGGTCCACTTGCCCTGGCTGAAAACCTGGTGCTATTTTTCTCTGTATCAAGGCTATTTCTCTTACCTCCTCTTAAAGTTGCCCTTGCTACTCTTTGGTATAAATTTTTCATGTTCTCTTCTCTCTCTTCCCTATATCCTTTGCCCTCAGGCTCCTTAATAAAGCCATTGCCTTTTTCCTCCCCTGATTGCTTCTTGGATGCCCAGACTTCTCTGCTGGAGCAAATTATTTCAAACCTCACACCTACTTTTATCATTTGTTTCATTACTATATCTTTGGCTCATCTCTCTTTCTCTTTGCAAAATAAGGGCCTGATGGTGTATACCTATAAGCCCAGTCACTGGGAAGTGGAGGCAGGAGACTCGAGACGTTCAGGTTACCTTTAGTTACATAGGTGTGCATGTGGTGGGGCCTGGGAGAAGGTGGTGCAAGGGAATGGGAGGCATGAGATTAATTTAGTTATGAATTGCAGATAGAATAAGTAGACTTGCAGTGGAATATAGATGGGACATGTGAAGGCTTGGATCACAGGAAACCTTGTTTAAAAAATACATATTTAAAAAATACATATTTGAGCCGGGCGGTAGTGGCGCACGCCTTTAATCCCAGCACTCGGGAGGCAGAGGCAGGTGGATCTCTGTGAGTTCGAGGCCAGCCTGGCCTACCAAGTGAGTTCCAGGAAAAGGCGCAAAGCTACACAGAGAAACCCTGTCTCGAAAAACCAAAAAAAAAAAAAAAATACATATTTGCACATCAAATTGTATTTTGCATAAGTATATTTTCCAATCCAGTGCCCAAGGGTTTTGGCATAAGCCTGTCCTCACTTGACCCTGGTCATTTCATTAGAAAACAGCCAGTGAAGTGAGGAAAATGTAACTGGAATCATTGTAGCACAAACAAATGCTTATATTAGGACAGCTAACTGCTAAGCTTATTGGATGCAGAAGATGAGTCCTCATGGGCATGAAATACCAGATGTCAAACAGATACAGTACTTCAAAGAAAGTGAGTATGGTGTTAGTGGTAGATGTAAATAAAAGAGAAGAGAAGAATAAATGTGTCATTTCTGCCCAATCAGGACTCAGTATCTGTCCATGATAGGAAGTTTTGAAGATGAGAAATGTAATATTTAGATTCTATTCTTGTGTGGTGTGGTATAAATGGTCTTTAATAGTCCTGTGCCTCTAACTCAACTCACTGAGTTACATAAAAACATATTAATATAATCAAGAAGAAGTACTCTCTAACTTGGGTTTTGCTTGACATTAATGTAAAGAGGGGAATAAAATGAACTGGAGATACAGAACGCAGAAGTAAGAATCACTGAAGTGGAAATGAACCTGAAGGTGATTAGAAGAAATAGAAGCCCTGAAGCATTGGAATAAATCTCCAGGACACTGAGCTTCACACTAAAGTTATAATAAGGATATAGGTCAAGTTCATATAGAACTGATGGGGAATGGTCCCTAAATCTACGTCAGGAGTGACAAGATAACCGAGAGATTCTGCACTGAGTACTAGCTTGAGTTCATTGTTCTCTGCTTCTCAGCTGTGGATGTGATGTGACAATTGCCTCAAACTCCTGCCTCTGTGACTTTCCCGCCTAGACTGTAACCTTGAACTGTGCACCAAAATAAACCTGAAGATGCTTTTGTCAGAGTATTTTATCACAGAAAGACAAAGAAACCGACGAGGAAAGAGGCCTGTTCACCTCATGGTGCCTGGGAAGCAAAAAGATAGAAGAAGGGGCCAGGGTCCAAATATCTTCTTCAAGGCCATGCTCCCAATGACCTAACTTCCTTCTGCTGAACCCCCTCTTCAAGGGTCCACTCCTTCTCAACAGCACCACAGGCTGACAGTGGCACCTTTAATATAGAAAATGTAGAGAAATATTCCAGATCCAAGAATCAGACATTTTTTCTCGAAGGATGATGTATTATAATTTTCTGTTACTTGGATAAAACATCATGTCCAAATGCAACTTATGCATAAAAGAGTTTATTTGGGCTTACAGTTCCAAAGGGGAAATCCATAATGGTGGGGGAGGGTATGATAGCAAGCAGCTGAAGCAGGAAGCTGAGCGATCACATCTTCAACCACAAATACAAAACAGAGGATAGCAAATTGGAGTGGGGAGAGGCTATAAACTCTCAATCCTACCCCTCCTACGACATACTTCTTCCAGGAAGTTTCCAAGTCCTAAAAAGTTCTACAACCTTCCCAAACAGCACCACCAACCGGGGACCCAGTGTTCAAATACAGGAGTCTATGGGGGACGTTTCTCAGTCAAACCACCACAGATGAAGAAGATCTAACTTTTTCCTTCTGGAAAATCAAGTGTGAACATGACTAAGTTACAAGATAAGCACTGCTTAGAGACAAGAGCTGCTCACTCTTGCCTACTTTCCAGGGAGCACTTTATGTAGAGTATTTTACACATTAAGTGAAATAGTGATGGTTGATGGCAATGCTTGGCAACCTGAGGTTGACTTGTACTGGAGATAGTCTGTTGGGAAGATCTGGATTGGGTTTCTCTTAGACTTCATAACAGGTGAAATCTTCTATTTGATTACAAATAGCTATCTCTCATTAAGTTATATTTTTAAATTTTAACTAGTATCCATTGAGCCTAAATCATTGACCAAGCCCAGTGCCAAGTCTTAGAGTTCAGTAGCAGATCAAACTGGAGACCTGATCCTGCTATTGTGGAATCTGAAATCTGGAGGGAGAGGGAGATGTCCAAGAAAAATAAATGAACAAAGAATACCATGACATCATTGGGGCAGGAGTTATGAAGGATAGGTACCAAGAGAAACTGAACTAATGAAGCTGATAGAGGGGGCATTAATCAGTAAAGTAATGAACTAGTTAGAAAGACACAGGGAGATGTAAAATCCTGGGTAGAGGGATCAGCTTGTCAAGAAGTCCTACGGCACCCATGAACAAAACCAAGGCCAAGTCCGGTGGTGAGTCCTGGGGGGGACGAATGTTACACTACACAGCTGGAGTCACACAGGAGTGAGATCAGAGAATTTGTAATTACAAAAAACAATGAGAAGCCTTGGTTCACACACACAAACACACATACACACACATACACGCACACACACACACACACACACACACACACACACACACACACACACACTAGGATCCTATGTAAATGTTGAAAAGTAACCATTGCTGTAGACGAAAGACGGCTCTGAGGAGCAGCTGCTAGACAGGTGTCCTCAGGAGTTCCTGGCGGCTTAAGCTCAGGTGATTCAGGAAAGCAGGGACGTATGAGACTAGGACAGTCAGAGAGTGAAATGTGTAGGGTTTGGTGACACATTGGACAGAGAAGTGTGAGAAGATGATGAAGCCTTGAGCAAATGAAGTCCTGAGGGATGTGTGCAGTCTCTATGCCATAAACGCCTGTGGGGAGAAAGTGATGGTGGACTTTCTACACACAACCTCACCATTCACACTCGGACAAGAAGGCAAAGCTTTGCCATTTCCCTGAGTCTAGCCTAGGGAAGTATTTGTCATTTTCCCAGGGGCCTGAGGCTTTGGTCCCTGACATCACTGTACCCATGTCAAATTGTCTCCTGTGCCAAACGCGTTCAAGGCTACTTCCCACTTTCTCTCATCAGGTTCCATGTGACTGGATTTATGTTGAGGTCTTCAATCCACTTGGACTTGAGTGGAACTGTTTGCATTTTTTCTACATGTCAACATCCAGTTATGCCAGTGCCATTTGTTGACGATGCTTTCTTTTTTCCATTGTACAATTTTGGCTTCTTTGTCAAAAATCAAGTGTTTATAGGTGTATGGATTTATATCAGGGTCTTTGGTTCGATTCCATTAATCCATGTGTCTGTTTTTATGCCAATACCAAGATGTTTTTATTACTATAGGTGAGTCTTGCCTCAACTTGATATGCTGTGCTTTGTGACTCCCAGAGCAGACCTCACCCTTTCTGAGGAGTAGATGGGGGGAGGGAGGGTAAGAAGGAGGTGGAGGGAGGGAAGAAGAGGAGAGGCAGGAAAGGAAACTGGTTGGTATATAAAATAAATTTTAAAAATTTAATAATTAAAAAAGAAAAAAACAGTTGAAAGCTAAAACACATAGTCAAGTATTGGTCAGAGTTTTTGAGTTGATGAGATAAGCAATATTGGAAAGTGTTGCAGGCCAGATATTTCTGGATTTCTTAGTTTCTGTTCCTGCGGCTATAATAAAATATCCTGAGAAAAGCAACTTAAGGAAGGGTTCCATGTTGACTGAGCCTGCATCTCATAACAGGAGTGAAAATACACAATTCCCACTTTTCCTTCTATTCTTTTAATTAGTTTTATGCCCAGTGGGTCACACAGCTAGCAACGAGGACAGAATTTTAACTCTGGGTTTTCTGCCATCAGAGCCTTTCTTACCACAGCACGTTGCTTCCAGAAAATTCTGCCCATGCACAGGTTTAGTCTGAGTTAAGATTACAATTGAAATTCCCCAAAGTATGAAAGAGTATGAGAAAGGACAGAGGGAAGAGGGTCAAAGGATATGAGGACGTATACTTGTAATATGGTAACATCTTTAAATTTTTAAATAAACTTTACTATAAAACCTTTCAGGTAAATATAAACATCACTCACAACACACTTAACCAGACCAGGAGTCTATACAAGTCAATGAACTCCTTTGCCATTGGAATTAGCATTCAGAAAAGAGTTGTGGAGCTTCATTCACATTAACTTTTACTCTTTCAGTATTGAATATATTTTATGCACATATTCACCACCAAAAACAAAAGGTCCATGGCAGGTTTAGAACTATTTCAAGAATTCACTTCATGCCCTCTTTCATAACTCATGTCTAGTGTCTGTGGTCAATCTTTCCTCAAGCCCTTATACTTAGCCTTTCTTTTTTTTTTCTTCATGTTATATTGTACCCACATGTGTATTTGTTTACATATATACTTTCTTTTCTTTTTTTTTTTTTTTTTTTTTTCAGAGCTGAGGACCGAACCCAGGGCCTTGCGCTTGCTAGGCAAGCACTCTACCACTGAGCTAAATCCCCAACCCCCATAAATACTTTCTGAGGAAAGGTCTAGAAATCTTTTTAAGCTTGCATGTTAGGGAATTATACCCTAAAAGACAGGTATGTTTCATGGAAACCGTGAAACTCAGGCCTCCAGAGCATCTGGAGAGCCCAAGGCCCTCAGGACACACTGCTGACTGCCGTCTCTGTCCCAGTCTGGACACTGACTTTATTGTCCCTTCCAGACATCAGACAAATAGGCCCTGGTGCCACTTGGTTCTAATCCCAAAAGGATTTCTTGGAATTAAATCTGATTAGCTGGGCTTAGGCTGCATGCCAATCTTCTAGACTGTCAACAGCGGTCCATTCCCTGCTAATCCCAAGGCAGAAGGGAAGCTGCACCAATAAATGGGGAGCTATTTAAGAAAAGGGGTGAAAACACAGTTCATCCTCACAAGTTAGCACGGACTCAGTGGCTTCGCACAACAAAAATCCGTACTCTTTCCATCCTGGAAGCCAGAAGTCCGAAAGGAAGGCATTGCAGCAACTTAGTCTCTCCAAGTTCTCTAAGGGGTGGAGGCTGCCAGCATCCCCTGGCTTGTGGCATTGCACTCTGATCTCTGTCCTTGTCTCCATGTGGCTTGAGCCTCCTTCTCTTTTCATTTATAAAGATGACAATCACTGAACTTAGGACCCTCCTCAAGATCCTCAAGTTAATCACACCCATAAAGACTGTTTCCAAGTAAGTTCACGCGAACACACCAGGGCTAGGATTCAGATGTGTCCTTCTGTGGCAATTATTTAACTCACTGAGACAGGAGAATGGATGCTTACCACAGGTTAAGGACACTCACAAAATGCTGCCACTATCTTCGGTTGATCGTTCAGTCTGATGTAGGGCTGTACAAATTGATAGTGGAGCAAAAAAAAAAAATGTAGGCCACTTCTCAGAAGGCCTTCTGGGGCCCGTGAAATATAGCAGATGTAAAAGAGGATCAAGGCTGGTGAGAAGAAATGAAATGAACCCCGAGTCAGGAAATACATGGGAGTTAAGCAAAAATGAAAAACCATCAGGAAATTAAAATTTCATGTTAATAATAAATGAAAAGAAAAACGACACAGACCTGCCAATGACGCCATGATGAAGTGGGGAGTAAGTACTTGAAGATATAAAAAGAGGAAAGTAATAGTCAAGGAAATATCAAACCAACTCCACACCTATAAAATAAAAATTTATGGACTTGAGTATGAGACTTTAAAAAGAGGAACTTTAAATTGCTTCAGAAAATATATCTTCTCCCAGATTTATGTGGTGGACTCCCTAACAGGGCAAATACTGCTTAGATTCTCACTGGTTCTCAACTGTCCTAAGGATGTGGTCCTTTAATACAGTTCCCCATGTTGTGGTGACCCCCAACCATAAAATTATTTCACTGCTACTTCATAATTTTGCACTGTTATGATTCATAATATAAATATCTGATATGAGGACATCTGATATATGACCCCCAAAGGTGTCTCAACTCACAAGTTGAGACTCACTGGCTTAGAGTAGAGACATATTTACTCCAATTATTCACTGTCTGACCTTACAACTCTGGCTGGCTGAACTCACTCTAAAGTCTTTCTCAAACATGTGTTATCCCTGGTGTAGTTCAAAGTCTTGGAGAAATCAAATGTATTTGGAGAAGTTTTTTAAGAATGCCCAAAGAAATCACAGGCCCGGTCATCAAATTGAGTTACCTTTAGGTTTACTGTTAACTTTAACCTGAAGTCAGGGGATGAAGGAGTCTTACAGTATGGAAATCATTCCTTTTGGGGGGAATTGGGCTACAAATGAAATGTGTCATATTGATATGCAGAACAGTGCAATAAAGTCCAGGAAGGGAAGGCAGTTAGAGTGCACATGGGTGACCTGACCTGTTGTCCCCAGTAGGGACCCTTTGTACGGGTCATCTAAGATAACTGTGAATGGGTGGTTGGTGAACATTCCAGAAGTTCATTGAAAACTTATGCTGTTCTCAGTAAACCCACTAGCAATGAGAGGAAAAGGAACAACTACTTGGGTTATATTTAATCACCTTGTTTAAAGGGGTTGGATATTTTCCCCATTTCATTCATTTTTTAAAACTTTATTTAATTTTTAATTAATTAATAATTAATTCATTTTCCCCGTCCCATTTTCCCATCCTAGTCCCTCCCCCCAAACCCCCCATCCACTCCTCCTCCTTTCTCTTCAGAAAAGGGCAGGCCTCCCTGTATATTAGCCAGTCATGGCATATTAAGTTGCAGTAAGACTAGGCACCTCTTCTCCTATTAAGCCTGGATGAGACAACCCAGTTGGAGGAAAGGGTCCCAAAAGCAGGTAACAGAGTCAGAGACAGCCCCTGCACCCACTGTTAAGAGTTCCATTAGAAGACCAAGCTACACAACTGTAACATTGTGCAGAGGGCCTAGGTCAATCCCATGCTAGCTCTCTGGTTGGTGATTCAGTCTACATGAGTCCCTGTGAGCCCAAGTCAGTTAATTCTGTGGGTTTTCTTGTGATGTCCCTAGCTCCTCGGCTCCCATAATCCTTCTTCCTCTTCTTCCACAGGATTCCCTGAAGTCTGCCTAATGTTTGGCTGTGGGTCTCTGCATCTGTTTTCATCAGTTGCTGGGTGAAGCCTCTCTGATGACAATTGGGCTAGGCAATATGAGTATAGCAGAATATCATTTCATTGACTTGTTTTTTTCTTTTACCAGTCATGTTTGATTCTATCCTAGGTCTCTAGGCTGTCCAGCCTCTGGGTCCTGGCCCTCCAGGCAGTGTCAGGAGTGGGCTCCCTCTTATGGTATGGATCTCAAGCTGGATCAGTCATTGGTTGGCCACTCCCACAACTTCTGTGCCACCTTTACCCCAGCACATCTTGCAGGCAGGGCAAATTGTAGGTCAGAGGTTATGTGGATGTGATGGGGTCCCAATCCCTCCACTGGAAGACTTGCCTGGTTACAGGAGATGGCCGGTTCAGGGTCTTTATCTCCCATTGCTAGGAGTTTTAGTTAGGATCACCCTCATATATTTCTGGGAGTTTCCGTTGCTCTAGGTTCATCCCAGAGATGCTTCTGATTCCAGTTGTCTTTCCCAGTCCTCTCTTCCTCCATCCTCCCCCCGACCAAATTCAGTTCATTTTTTTTAAGATTTATTTTTTATTTTTAATTTTCTCTCTCTTCTCTCCCCTCTACCTCTCGTGTATGTGTGTGTGTGTGTGTGTGTGTGTGTGTGTGTGTGTGTGTGTGTGTGTGTGTGTGTGTTTGTGTGTGCTTGTATTCATGGAAGTGCCAGGAGAGGGTATCAGATGCCCTGGAGCTGGTGTTTCCAGCAGTTATGAGTTGCCCGATGCAGGTGCTAGGAATCAAACTCAGCTGCTCTGCAGAAGCTGTACTTGCTAGCAACCATGAACCATCTCTCTAACTCTGAGCCCATCCCAATTCTTTAACTGAAACTCTGGTGACATGAATGAAATGTGAAATTAGCAAGTATGCCAGCACTGTCTTTGTTAATTGGTATGTTCCATTTCAATGAAAACCACCCTAGCTAATTACTCATTTCACTGTGTGTAATGCCAGCCAATAAATTGGAGGACACGGTTTAGGCAAAAACAAACTCCACACTCTCTCTGCTTCGTTAGCTTTTTAGTGTGTTTCCTTCATGCATGTGGCAATCCAAAGGAAATGTAAATTTAAACTTCCAGCCCCTCTTCATCTTGGAGTAAGTGAGCAGAGTAGAGAGAATGGGAGCTTTGAAATGCTGGCTTTGTTCTTCATGT
Organism: Peromyscus californicus insignis; assembly: GCF_007827085.1. Taxonomy (NCBI): domain Eukaryota; kingdom Metazoa; phylum Chordata; class Mammalia; order Rodentia; family Cricetidae; genus Peromyscus; species Peromyscus californicus. The sequence goes on from NW_026294606.1 coordinate 96,744,365, forward strand.
GCTACAGGACCATGACCTTTTAGCAGTTTTCTCACCTAAAAATAGGCACCATATTGGTAGTTGCTATACAAAAAAGAAATGGTGTGAGGGTTCAATGAAGTCATAAAGGCACAAGGCTGGTGTATAAGAAGTCTGGTGGTTTTGTCCATAGGCTCATTTGGAGTGATAGCTTCTCAGTTGGTTGTACTCTTTCAGGAGAGTGTGGAATCTTTAGAAGATGGGACCTACCTGGAAGAAACAGATCATGGTATGAGGGGCGGGAAGAGGGGACAGTGGAGTTTATACTCAACTGCTCATTCAGGCCTGCCCGCCCTGCGTCCTTATCTGCTATCACCCGATCAGCATCTATTAGGTACTTCCAGTGTCATGGACCAGGATTCTCTACAGTCTTCTCCACTGTGGCAATGGGCTGGACCTCTCTGAAACCAGGGACCCAGATCAATTTGTCCACTCTTAAATGGTGAAGTATTTGTCACAGGAACACAACAGTAACTATTACCATCTGTATTTAATAAATATTAGTCGCCACTATCAACACCACCTTCCCACTGGCCTGGATGCCATCTCCTCATCCACCAGCCTCAGCTTGGTCACCACATTCTCCTAAAAGCTGGCACTGAATTTCCAATCTGATTTTGCCCCTCCTCTCTATGTGGATCTGTTCTGCCATATGACACCACTTACTCAAGCCTTTTATTGACTTGTAAGTAATAAAGCCCTGTGGTTAAGGCTGAAATGGAAAACAGTATTTGCTGTGGATATCGTTCTGTATAAATAAAACACTGATTGGCCAGTGGCCAGGCAGGAAGTATAGGTGGGACAAGGAGAGAGGAGAATTCTGGGAAGTGGAAGGCTGAGTCAGGGAGACACTGACAGCCACCGCCATGACAAGCAGCATGTGAAGATGCCGGTAAGCCATGAGCCACGTGGCAAGGTATAGATTTATAGAAATGAGTTAATTTAAGATATAAGAACAGTTAGCAAGAAGCCTGCCACGGCCATACAGTTTGTAAGCAATGTAAGTCTCTGTGTTTACTTGGTTGGGTCTGAGAGGCTGTGGGACTGGCGGGTGAGAGAGATTTGTCCTGACTGTGGGCCAGGCAGGAAAACTCTAGCTACAAGTATTTTTCTCCCAGTGTGTGTAGACTACATTGTCAAGTGGCTATCAAGCTAGTCGAACATAAATCCGTACTAAGTTGTTAGGGTGGAGTTGTAGAACAGACAAAATTGTTAAGTGTTGTTTTGTTGTTTTTCCTCCTAGATGAGCTTTGGAAAAGTTACTGAGGTATGAAGGGCTCTACACTGAGAAAGTTCTAAAACCCCAAGTGCAGGAAAATGGTAAAGCTTTAAACTAGAGATATAACAATGGTTATTGCTATTGTTATATGTTATAGTTATGACAATACTATAATTAGCCACTTTGGAGACTGAGGCAGGAGTATGGCAAGTTCAAGACCTATTTGGGCTCCAGGATGACTTCAAAGCCAGCCTGGGTAAAATGGTGGCAGGGCTAGAGATGCAGTTTAATGGTTCAGTGCTTGTCTCGCGAGCATGAGAGCTTGGATACAACTATACTGCCACAAAATAACAGCCACACTTAGTAGCTAACAAGAAAGTAAATACTAACTTCAGAGTCTCATGTATATTGATTTATTTAATACCTTGACATTGGTGCTGGTTAGTATATGTATTTATTCATTTTGTCAATTTGGGGAAAAGAAACCTCAGTTGAGGAATTGCTTCTATCAATAGTCAAGTCTGTAGAAAACATTTTTGATTTATGACTGATACAGGAGAGTGCAGCTCACTGTGGATGGTTCCACCCCAAGCAGGTCGGCCTGGGTTGTATAAGAAACCAGGCTGCACAAGCCATAGAGGACAATCCAGTGTGCACCTCTCCTCATGGTCTCTGCTTCTGTTCTTGCCTCCAGGTTCCCCCATTAAGTTCCTGCCCTGACTTCCTTAGTAGTGTGTAGTGTTATCTGAAAGTATAAGGTGAAATAAACCCTTTCCTCCTCAAGTTGCTTTTTGGTCAGTGTTTTTTTTTGTTTGTTTTTTTTTCCCCACAGCAACAGAGAAGTAAACCAGGACAACATCCCTGACAGGAATGTTCATCTTCTGTGTGGTAGGGAAGCCACAGAGAATGGAAAACAGGTTTGGGTAATGGGTTGGTGATGATGGAGGTGGTACTCATGCCTAAGCATCCTGATGTCAGACTTGGGTTCTTACCCTCTTCTTTACTAGTGCTGGGGGCTGTAGGAATACAGAGTTGAGGCTGTCTCCTTGGCAGAACCACTTATGAAATCAGAGAGTGGAGACAGGAGATGATTGAAGTTATCTGAGCAGTCCACACTGAACCCTGCATATCACAGAGTATATGGAATCCTGGCATGGAACACTGGTGGGTGAAATGGTACCTTTTAGGAAATATGAACTGAAGTACTAATTTTCTGATCTTTTTCTTTAAAAAAAAAAAACCTAATGTATATTTATTACATGAAGTAACAGGTTTCATAATGCAATTTTTGTTTAAGCATATCATGACTTTCATTGATCAATTCACCTGCATTATTCGGTCCCCTTCCTCTCCTGCTAGTCCCCTGCCTCTTCCCAAATATTCCCCATCATAGGGTCACTTTAGTATGAGGAGACACCATGACCAAAGCAGATTGGTGAGGGAAGGATTTACTTTGCTGACACTTTCATAACAGTATTCACCATCAAAAGAAGTCAGGGCAGGAATTGGAACAGGGCAGGAACCTGGAGGCAGGAGCTCATGCAGAGGCCATGGAGGGGTGCTGCTTACTGGCTTGCTCAATCTGCTCTTGTATAGAACCCAGGACCACCAGCCCACAATGAACTGGGCCCTCTCCCAACAATCACTAATTAAGAACATACCCTATAGGCTTGCCTGTCTGTAGTCCAATTTTAGGGAGGCATTTTCTCTGTTGAGGTTCCCTCCTCCCAGATAACTTGAGCTGTACCAAGATGACATAAAACTAGGCAGGACATATCCCTCTTCTGTTTTTATGTATCCTCACCCCTCCACCCCAATGAGATTACATGACAAAAATGTGACATTCATTTTTCTGAGTCTTAGTCCTCTTAACCTTATGCTCTCCTGTTTCACCCACTTTTTTATAAATGACATAATCTCATTCTTCTGTATGGCTAAATAAAACTCTATTTATGTGTATACCACATTTTCTTTGTCCATTCATCTATTGATGGGCACATCGGCTTGTTCTGTAAGTTGGCAAACAGGTTGCTCTTCTGTGTCTGCATCAATTCCAACAGATGGTTCTTATTACAATAAATGACAGGATGCAAAAGCAAGGCCCAGGTCCTTCTGATTTTGAGGTCTTCAGCAGTGTGTGCTTGTGGCTGCTATTGTACTTGAGGCTAATCTGGTCAGTAGCACTGTAGACTCCCTGAGGTCTGCACCAGGCCAACAGTGTGTGTGTGTGTGTGTGTGTGTGTGTGTGTGTGTGTGTGTGTGTGTGTGTGTGTGTGTGTATTAGGCTCATGTATGTGGAGGTCAGAGGACAACCTTGAGCATTAGGTGACTGCCATCCATCCTTGTGTGTATATGGGCATGGTGTGATGGTGTGCATTCAGGTGCAGTCCCCCCACATGATTGCACGTGGACAGCCAGGGACTGACCTAAGCACGTCTTTCTCAATCACTTCTGTTCTGTTTTTGGTGGTCTCTCACTGAACCTGAAGGTCATCATTTCAACTAGACTGTCTGGCAAGCAAGCCCCTGATGTCCACTTGTTACTACCCCCAGCACTGGGGTTACAGACTTATACTGCCATGCTCAGGATTTACATGGGTTCTGTGGATCTAAACTTGGGTCCTTCCTCTTGGGCAGCAAACACATTACTAACTGAACCCTCTCCCGAGTCCTCCACCTTATATTTTGAGACAAGATCTTTCACTAGCCTGGAGTCTGCCCATTTCATGATACTAGCTGCCAGTGAGCCTCAGGAGGATCTGCCTGCTTCCACCACCCTAGCCCTGAGATTGCAAAGAAGTGCCACCATGTCTGACGTTTTAAAAAACATAGGTTCTAAGTATAGAACTTAGGTCCTCAGGCTTGCCCAGCAAGAATTTTGTCTGCTATGCTCTCTCTCCAGCCCCCAACAACTTCTTTGTATTTGATCTATATTGGATATTTAATTAGAGCTCTAAACATAGTTGTAATTAGTAAAAGACAGGGACCATAATGCAGCTATCAATAAATAACCAGCACTCTAACTTGGGTGTCTTCAGGTTGCAGCGTTCAGCTGCCCCAACTCCTTTCAGAAAGCAGTCAAGGCCAGTGGAGTTCACATCAACAAACAGTGTGAAGGGAGGCTTTCTGGACCGCCGGAGAGGTCAGCCATCTCCCCAGCAATTACACTGCTGTCAGATTGTAAATACACATTTGCAAATGCCTCTGTAATTGTTCAGAAATGACTCAGGCCTGCTCATGCAGGGCTAGTTACAGAATGTTAATGGGGATGCTCACCCAACATCTGCTTTCCTGGTTGGATCCAGATCTGCACCATTTAAACATTTATGGGCATAAAGCAGTAGACTGGGTATTTGCTTCTGTCAATTTTGAGGGGGAAAAAAAAACCTCAGCAGCAATGGACACTTCCCCAGCAGATTGACATGTTTAGTGTGGGTATCAGATTTTCAGCTATAGTTATGAAAATCTACTACTACTACTCAGTAGGATGTGAAATTAGCATCGTGGAGTTGTGGTTCTAGGGCTTCACTTACCAGCCTCTCTGACCTTGGCACAGTTAATATCTTAATTAAACAAAGAAATCCCCGCTGGCACCGAAGCATGGCCCATGGTGATGGTCACAGAGGAGGCGGTAGATCTCAAGGCATGCAGTTTGGAATGCTTGTCTTTCTGATTTAGGATTTGTGTTTGAAATTGGTGTTTTATTTGCCATCAGCATATTGGGAGATGGCTGGTTATATGGTTATATTTGGAAGCACATAGGCCGCCTCTCCTGCTCAACTGTTTAAGCGGCTTTGGGTGTCTGCTGCCTGCCCCCTCCTGTGCCTATGACATTCTGTGCACATCACAGAACTTTCACATCACGAGTCAGAGCTGGGATGTCAATTTTGCGTGCGATCCCTTGAGCTTGGGTGAACACTCATCTTGTCATATTCAAGTATTATAGTTTATTATTTAGGGTTGCAGCAATACTGCAATGAGAGGGCCCCAAATTACAATGCAGAAAGATGACAGGATTTTATTACTGTCTTCCATCACTGACCTCTGTCGACAGCTCAATCTGAAGGGTTGCTTTGCTTCACAGAGTCCCTTGGAGAGCCAGGCGCTCACCATTCTTTGCATTCTGCCATTCCCTTAGGGAATTTCGTCATCTACTTGTGGGGGTCCCCTTTTTCCCCACTGCCTGTTGGCCACCAGTCCACGAGGACAAGGGGCAGAAGCAATGACAGAGAACTTTGTATGGCCTGTGAGCACAGAGATAGCTCTCTGGGAGATGACTCAGTGAGTCAGTTCAGCTTTACTTCAGAGTACAGGGAATGTATAGGATTGGGAACAGTAGCTGGGGTATCACCTGATTTGTACTAAACAGCACATCCCATCATAAAGCTCCTAGTACAGTCTTAGTTATCATCTGTGAAAGCACGGTCCTATCATAATGTTCCCAGCACATGCCTAATTACCATATGGGCAGCAGGGGGATAGCTTCTGCAGAGAACTGCACCCAGAGTCATACTAGAGATAAGTCAGGCATCCAGGCCTCGAGACAGTCTCCAAATAAGATCAGGTAGAGAACAGGGCATCTTCCATGTTATGAAGCACAGAGAGAGCTGGGCCTCCCAGCATCTACCTGGTCATGATTGGTTTGTAGATATATCCATGCTGCAGCTCACAGAAGATAGGAAATGAGGCTCCAGGGGAGCTGTCTTCTCTCTTAAATTGAATGTGACTCATAACGTCATCTTTCCCCTACATCACATTGCCCCAAACTAAATCCCAAGGGCGTATTTAATGGCAAAAGATCCTGGGGAATTCTGTTGACCCAGCTTGAACTCTACTGTCATAGAATCAAGGGAAGGTAAACTGTGTGTGTGTGTGTGTGTGTGTGTGTGTGTGTGTGTGTGTGTGTGTGTGTGTGTACACATGTTTGTGGAGGTCAGAGGACCATCTTAGGTGTCGTTCCTCAGGCACTGCCAACATTTATGTTTTTTTAAACAGTTACTCTCATTGACTTGGAGCTTGCCAAATAGGGTACGCTGTCTGGACAATAAGCCTCGGAGATGCCAGGTTCTGTGTCCCAATGCTGGGACTACAAATATACACCACCACACCTGAGTCATTTTACATGGGTGACGGGGATTGAACTCAGATCCTTATGCTTCCAAGACAGGCACAATATAGATAACTCCAATATAGGTGGAGCTATCTTCCTAGTCCCAAGTGGGTAAGCTTGAATGGTTAGCCAGAAGTCATGAGAAACAATGGATTAAAAATATATTTAAAATGATATGAACATTGCACAGCCATATATTCAACATATATTTATTAAGTGCCTACTATGTGCCAGATACCCCTAAAATAACTAAAAATCTTGGCTTCGTGGATAAAATAATACTGCCCTGCCAAAGCATTTTTCCAGTCTTAAAAGACTTTTAGTGTTATAGATGGAAAAAAAAAAAGGCAACTGGAAACCAGGCAAGGCTTTTACTTCTGCGTTGCAGGAAAATATTTGCACCTGTCAGATTCCACTTGCTGACATTGTCATTCTGTGCAGAAGCTCACACAAAGACCTCGTGGATGTTCTTTTGGGTTTTGATAGCTTCACAACTTGCTTGAAGGATATTTACGAAGAAAGGTCTTTTCACAAGACGGTATCAGGTCATTGAGATCAAACTCAATTTCAAAGGAGGGACTTTCTTCCAAAATAATTAAGGCAGCCAGCACGGCCAGTTTTGAAGTCATTCCCTTGATTAGGTACTTCAGACCAGTTTTGGGGTCTGTATACTCAAAGCAGTGTATAACAAGATGGTAGTCAGAGTGTGTGAAGTGGTTCTGGTAGTAGACTTGGGGATGCAGGAAATAGTCCAAAGGCACAAGGAACACATCCTTAACTTCATCTGCATTAGGCTGGGCCTGGAAGTTGTGGTCTAGAAAACCCACTACTGGGGTTACCAGTGCATCATTCTGAAAGCAGAAATCCAAATCCACACATTACAAAGTGCAGCCACATATGGTTTCAAAGATTAAACTCACACCACTTCTAGGAGAGGAAAGACCAAGGCTATGATATATGGTATTAGGTGGGCCAGGGGGTGGGAATACTCCTGACACAAATCCATGTCCCCCACGTAACAGAGATGCTCCACCTGTGCTGGCATCTGGACTGATGTCACACACCTTTTCCTCTTGGTGAGGACAGAGGTGTGATGTCTTATCAACAAAAAAGTAACATATTACTTCTGGCATACTTACATTCAGGGGGAAATACACACACAAAATCGTAAGCTATATAATTGCTTATAAACTATATTTTCATAACGTACATATTTGTTTTGCGAAGGGATAGTTTTATTTATGAGCATAAATGCTTGCAAAATGACTCAGAGTTGCTGCTGAGTGGACCATCTTCACTTGTACTGGAAAGCCTGCAAGAGAGGCTGGGACTGAACCCAGATGTGATCTCCAGTTTGAAGTTCCTGGATCATGGAAAAGGTACTTGGGAAACCAGATGGAGGTACATTGTGAGGAGGGAGTCTAGAGAAGATTAAACAGGCCCACGGGGACCTCCCATTAGGGGAGGCAGCCAAAGAGGGTTTCAGAATGGAAATAGGTCAGACTATTAAATGCATCCATGGTGAATAACAACCTTTGGCTAGAGAGGAGGCAAGGGGGAACAGACCTTAAATAGCCTTAGGGCAATAAATCTGGGGTCATAGGTTACCGAGAGCCCCAGCCATGCGGGGTCCTGGGTAAGGGCTCACTCTTGGAGGTCATGGGTTCCCCAGAGTAGATGGTGAGCGGAGGATTGACATGCGAGCAGGTTCTTCAGAAAGTGCTACCAGGAGAAACTGGTGAGGGGCTAAGGAGGGAGGGCAACAGCCTGGTGAAGAAAGCAGGCAGGGTGTTGTGGAGGCGACTCCAGCTAGAGACAAGGAGCTGGGGTTTCAGGCTCAGGCCCAGATGCTGGTGGAGGACAGCTTTGCAGGAAGTCAGCCCAACATTTGTGACCCCGTGCAGGATGTCCAGCTGGTCATCCACAGTCACCCAACAGTGAGTCCCTGGCAGAGAGCTGCTGGCCAGCAGAAACGCATAGTGGGAAGGATGGATGGATGACGAGGTCTCAAGAGAACCCCAACAGGGTATGTCAGAATGAGGTGCCTTACTACAGTTCTCAAAGTAATGGGGCCAGCTAACCAGGGGCTTGAACCTCCAAAACTATGAGCTGAACTAAACCGTCCTTCATGGTCTAATGTCATTTCTACTGCTGCGATAAAACACTTACCAAAAGTCATTTGGGGTGAGAGAAGGTTATTTGTCTAGCTCACAGTCCATCACTGAAGGAAGTCAAGGTAGGGACTCAAAGGAGGGCCTGCTTACTAGTCCACATAGTATTACTCCAGAGCAAGGAGTTCACTTCACAGCCCAAGAAGTGAAGCAGCAACCATGGATGATGGATGTTTGCTGGCTCTCAGTCTGGCTTATGCTTAGGTAGCTTTCTTATACAGCCCAGGACCACCTGCCTAGGGGATGGCACTGCTCACAGTGGGCTGAGCACTCCTGCATCCATTAACCACTAAGATACACTTCCTACCACCAAAACACACACACACACACACACACACACACACACACACACACACACACACACACACGCCAATCTGATCTAGATAATTCAGTTGAGATTCTCTACTCAGGTGATTCTAGGTTGTGGCAATTTGACATTTAAAATTAACCATCAGACCCTATCAGTTGATTACCTCAGGTTTGTTAGAGTAACAGGTGACTGAGGCATCTGTGAACTCCATTATTGCATCCACCCACATACAATTCAGGCGCTCCCAGGGATTGTGGAAATGAAGCTACTCTGATTTGAGAAACTTCTAACTGCTTTACATCAACGAGTTAATAGAGTTTTAAACTCAGCTCCCTAAAATGCGTTGGGGGATTTGCAGAAATTAATTGAAAATCACCCCCATTAGAAAATGCAGCTAAAGAGGAAACAGCTGCCACATCTCCCTCCTTCTAATGCTCTCTTCTCTTTGTGTCTGCTGTCTGTCTGTATCTGTATGTCTCTATAGATCTATCTCTAATCTTTCTCCATGTGTCTTTTCTGTCTTTCTCAATCATAACACACACACACACACACACACGCACACATGCACGCACGCACGCGCACACATGCACGCACGCACGCGCACACATGCACGCACGCACGCACACGCACACACACATTTATGGAGTGGCCACCAGCTTATTCCATACTGAATCTTTCTCAAATGCGTCCTTTCCACTTTTCAAATAAGCTCAGTGAAGAAGGACGAGCTCAGCGTCACTGATTTTTACAGTCCAGTACCACTGAGACTTTAAGCAAACTGTAACCCAAGGACAATCTAATGCCCCAGTTTTCCAGCTGTGAGGCACTGGTGGCCATAATGTTTTAATATAAATTTTTACTGAAAGCCCAATGCATAGAATATTAAACTATTTATACCTAATTCTGTGGTTATGTGGGAAGGACATCGAACCCTGTGGCCTTCCTCACCCAAACTGTAACACCAGCTTAATCATGAGAAAAGTATCAGTGAAACTGAAATTCAAGGACGCTGAGCAAAACGCATGAATGGCAAACCTTGGGACTGCCATAGTCACAATGAGTGTAGCCGGAGAAACTGTCACAGGGACTAAGAGATCTGACAACTGCATGCAATCCAGCAAGCAGGATGGGGTCAAGGGCAGGAGGGAAGGCAATAGGAAAAGTAGTGGAGAAAGTGTGGGTGCAGTTCACAACCATGTCCTCACACTGTTTCTTCATTGTGACCACTGTACCACAGCTGTGTCAGGCATCAACCACGGAAGATATGGGGTGCGGGGACATGAGAACAGATGACTACTAATCTGTCATCATTCTGGACATGACTGTAAAGGGGCCATGGTACATTTTCACTGATAAAATAATGCTGGTATACAAGTTAAAATCAACAGGTGACTCCTGAAGTCTGTTTGCACAACTGTTTTTGTTACAATACAGCCGATGAGACCTAGTTACCCCAGCTCCAGGTTTTCCTGTGCTGTTGGGTTTATGGAATAAGGAACTCCTGACTCATAGAGAAATGCAGTGGCAAACACTGGCAGTTTTTAGGCATCTTGTCAAATGATCTTGTTCTCCCAAATTGTGACCCTAGTCGAACCATGAGGAGCCCAGGGCATGGAGAGCTAGTTCAGCAGCGGAGAGCGCATGCTGCTCCTGCAGTGGACCAGAGTTCCAGTTCTCAGCATCCATAGGGTGGCTCCCAACCGCCTATAACTCCCACTCCCTATTACTTATAAACTCCAGCTCCAGTGGATCTGACACCCTCTTTTTGGCCTCTGGAAGATCCTGCAGGCACATTCGCTGCCACCTACATACACATAAATAAAAATAAAATCTTTTTATAAAGTCCTTAACCATGAGGTACCTGAACTGAAGGGCATCCAGCATAGCTTAAAACTGCCAGGGTCACGGTAACATGAAGTGTGAGAAATAATCACAGACCCAAGGCCCACAGCGACCAGACAATCAAATGCAGTATGGAATGTGAGACGAGGCTGAGGATAAAAAGCCCCCTAGTTCTTTGACAAGAGGGCTCTGTATCCCAAGGTGTGCACCAAAACGAGTGACATTAGAGTAAACAGAAAACACTGGGCCCCTCCAAAGGGACACCATTTAGTATTTTGCACAATAGCATATTATTTTTCAACTGACTTCTCAAAATAAATGTACGCTGGAGAAAAATACACACAAAATGAACATTAGTGGAGCAATTCTGAGAACATTCAGTGTTCCATGGCACTCAGTTTGAAAATCATTGAGGTAGCGCCCCTCTCGTTCTGGATGGGGTAGGAGGGGCTTACCCAGGGCCACAGAGCTCATGAAGGGCAAAGTCCACCCAAGGACCCAGGTATCCTGTCTCTGTGCATCGTGCTCTTGGGAACTGAACAAATGTGGAACCCCCTAGGAGCTCAGGAGGGCCCATGACTGTCCTTACATTAAGCAGATATGGCACCAGGTGAGAGACCACCTCCACTTGGTGGGGATGCAGCCCCACCTCCTCCTGGGCTTCACGGAGAGCAGTGGCTGTGTCGTCCATGTCCACCGGGTCCCTCTTTCCTCCAGGGAAGCAGACTTCTCCAGGTGCCCTTCGCAGCTGGGGGATTGAAAGAATAGAGTTACAAGTGAGATTTCAATTTGAGAACTATTTAGTCATTTAACAAATATTAACTCAACATCTACAGTGTGCAAGGTATGTTTTTCCTTGAATCCTAAAAACAAAACAACAACCAAAAAACAAACAAACAACAACAACAAAAAATCCAGGGCCCATGAGATGAGCTCAGCAGGTAAGGGCACAACCTAAGTTTGAATCTTGAACTCATATGGTAGAAGAAGAAAAGTGCTGCTTGAAAGTTACCCTCTGACCCTCACATGAATGCCATGGTACATGTGCATGCTTACACAAGTGGGCAAGCGCACGCATGCATGCATACATACATACATACATACATACACACACACACACACACACAAATATATCTTACACTAATAATTTTATTACAAAGGTGGGAAAATGTCTGTTTAGAAAATTCTCTGTATTGTTCCCCATCTGAAATATATATTTTACATAGTTTTTGCCTAGTTCATAAGCCTATGTTAATATTTTCACTCAATATTAATATTAAATTAAATTTTGCTACTTATTCATCTAATATACATACTACTTTTTATATTTCACCACATATCCTTTAGATATGATTTTTAACATATTACATTTATTACATAGAGAACATGAAAATATCCCTGATGGAAATAATAATTTAACTTTATAAATAATGTGTGTACTTAAAATAAAACTGCATAGAAAACATACTGAAGGATGCAGGCCTTTTTTGTCTGGCAAACTCACATGTTCATAAAAATATTACTAATTTCAATTCATTGTTATGTTTTAGATGCTTTTATTTATACAAAATATATCTATGTCTATATTGTATGTAGAACATAGTTCTCCTATACCCCCTGCCCCCTTTCTTTTCCCTCCCATTAGTTTCCAGAGTCTCCCTAATCGGCTTTCCTTTTCCTTTTATATCATATATACACACATGATTTTATGTGTCTATATAAAATGTAAGAACTACAAGTGAAAGAAAACACTATATGATTAAGTTCATTTGCATTTATTTTCTTACAAATGGTATGATTTTGCTTTTCTTTCATTTATTTTAATTTTCATTTTATATATAATTTACTTATTGTGACTACTGCTTCAATAAACACTGATGTGCAAGTATCTCTGTGATTTGTTAGTTTGAAATACTTTGGTTAAATACTTAGGAGTGGAATAGCTGGGTTGTATGGAACATCTTTTAAAAAAACAATTTAAACCTCCATACTGACTGGACTAGTTTACATTCTCACCAGCCATGTGTAAAGGTTCCTTTCCACCCCACCTCAAACTGTTAGAAGGAAATGTCAAGAAAACTTTCAAAAAATAAGGTGGTGATTGAGAAAGACATCCAGTGTTGAATACTGGCCTGCACATGCATGCAAACACACACACACACAGACATACACACACAGACACACACACACACACACACAGATACACACACACCTTAACAACTGAGAACTTCCCTCATTTCTGATTTTTCTCTACATGCTTCTAATATAAACACACAAACAGACAGACACCAATGAGGATTTGTAAAAGCTAAAAGAAAGGATAGTATAAAGATAGTATTACCAACAGATGATTTTGCTAAGTCCTTTATGGGTGCTGACTATATCCAGGGCATACGTTTCACAGGAATTTTTCTGTAGCTGTTATGTATGGTGGGGAAAGATTGGAACAGGGTCTCATACAGCCCAGTCTGGCCTCAAATTTGCTATGTAGTCAAGGATGACCTTGAGCCTTTGACCTCCCTGCTTCCTGCTCCCCAGTGCAGTGGTTAGGATTTGCACTACCACGCCCTGTTTTAGGCAGTGCTGGGGATCGGACCCAGGACCTGGCACATGCTAGGTAAACACTCTACCAACCCTACAAGCTATTATATCTTAAAGCATTTTTAATGAAGTAGAATTAATATAAGATTAACCAATTTAAAACAAACAATTCAGGAACATTTCATAAATTCATAATGATGTAGAACCATATCTAATATCTATTTTCAGAATGTTTTCCCCACTCCAAGAGGAAACCACTTATTAAGCTCCCCCACCCCCACCCTGCACTCAGATGCATTCTCTGCTTTCTGTCCAAATGGATTTCCAGTTCGATTATTTCATGTAAATGAAATCATATGACATGTGACCTTTTCTGTCTCTCAGCATCTTGTTTGTGAGGTTTTGCAATGTTGTCACAGGTCTGAATATGGCTGAACAGTAATTCCTTTGTTTTCACAAATGATCTCTATTAACAAGTACACAAACCACATTAGGCTACTATTATTCTATTTTCACAGAAAGGGTAAGACGCCTAGAGGTTAAGTTACCTGACAAAGTTCACATAGTGAGCTATACATTGGAGTTTAATTCCAGAGGCTTTGTTCTTAATCAGCGCACCATCTATTTAGAGTCTCTAGGGCCACAGAGATGACTCAACTGGACAATCTGAATTTGATTCCTAGAATCCACACACAAAACTGTGTATGGTGGCATGCATCTGTGACTCAGAATTCTTACAACTGGATGGGAGGCCAAGGTAGGAGAACAGTCCAGAATCTGGAAGGTTCCTCTGCCAGTCAGCAATCATTCTGCAGAATTTGAGACAACCTGACAGAAGCTCCAAGAGCAAGATTTTGGATCCTGTAGCTGGGAATTGAGGGGATAAGGCCAAGAGAGACCCTGTCTCAATAACAAGGTAGGAGAGAAGAGACTCAAAAGTTGTCCTCTAGCTACCTTACACAGACCACGGTGCACACGTGCCCACACTCACACTCCCATGTAAGTTTAAAGAAATCAGTAAGAGTTTGCTAAAACATAGTAGGGTCGAAGAGCCATCACCACTGGTGCCATGCATTTCAACATCTCCGTTTATTTTTGCTCACTCACATGAAGTACAGGGCCCTCTCTTTCCCTATTTCTCCCCCCACATCTCTGACTCCAGTCCTTTCTGATTTTTGGACAATGTGTCCTCATGCCAGTAATTTCCTCCTTGCTCATCTCTGAAAAATGAAGCCCTCACCATTCTCTTTTCTGTGGCACCCAACTTCTCAGCCAGCCAAGCCCAGTTTCTCTTACACCCTCACCTACCCATGTCCACTGTCCTCCCCACTCATCTGCTGCGAAAGCCTGACTCAGCAAGACTCGTAGGCCAGCCTCTTGCCAACTGTGTACAAAGATCCACGGCAGTGTGCACCTGCTACACCACAGGGCAGTCACATGAGCTGAGGCTGCAGCACATGGAGCTGTGTCTAGATCCCAGGCATGGGGATGTGATGAGAACACCTAAAGTCAGTTCTTCAGAGTTCAACCAAGAGGTCCTGTTGGCATTTTGAGTACCTGGGTTGACAGAGATGTTTAAGGAAAGCTAAGAGCCTGCTCTGGTCAAAATACCTGTTACCTTGTATGTCGAAATCCTCAGTCACAAGGTAATGCCATTTGGAGGTGAGGCTCATGGAAAATTATAATGGAGCAAGGCCCTTATCAATGAGGTTAGATTCTACCGACTGTTCTGCTCACCCTGGGAGCACACAGGGGAAAACCATCATCTGTGAGTTAGAAAGAGAAGGCCAGGACCAAGCACTTGATCTGCAGATGCCTGGATACTGAACTTGGTGGCCTCCATAGCCATGAGAAATGTTTGTTGCTCATAAGTCATCCAGGATAAGGCATTCTGTAACAGCACTTTGAGAAGACTAAGGCTGTTATGAACTTTATTTAACTGCTATA
Source organism: Peromyscus californicus insignis (assembly GCF_007827085.1). Classification (NCBI taxonomy): domain Eukaryota; kingdom Metazoa; phylum Chordata; class Mammalia; order Rodentia; family Cricetidae; genus Peromyscus; species Peromyscus californicus. The sequence goes on from NW_026294606.1 coordinate 96,759,522, forward strand.
GCTGAAGACTCTGTTTTAGCAAGCTTTTTATTTTTATTCATTCATTTATTTTGTTTTGTGGTACTGAGGGCTGAGCCAGGGCTTCATGCATACCTGAGTAGTGTTCTGTGCCAGACTCCCAGCCCTAGGTAAGTCTTTGGAAAACATAAAACATTTGCAGTTCTTCCCTGCTCTAAGTGGAGAGTTCTTATAGGAGCTGCTTCGGCAGTTATGGCCTCACACATCTTCTCATCAGTGACAGATGGGAGAGGAGGGAAAGGAGGGCTAGACCATTTTCTGTCTACCACAGCCTGTCTTATAAAAGTCTTAGAAATACACCTTCTGTTCCGTTACCTCTAAAATGTGATTTATTGTTTGCACATTCAACTCTGCGGTACCTGGTGACGGGGGCACCCACAAGGACTCACTGGGCTTGATAGAAATAGGGACTTGATTTAAAATATGCTTTGAAAGCCCTTCTGAGAGACCCCAGAGCATGCCAATTCATTCAAGTAGCCTTTCATCTCGACCCCAATTAATAGGGAACAAGGACCTTTTGGATTCCTGAGAACTCTATTCCCAGCAAATGTTCTACTGTTTTGAAGCAAGCAGGTGCATTTAAAACAAAAAAAACAACAAAAAAAATTTTTTTCATAGACTGTTGAAACCAGAAAGGGTTCTACCTAGGCATGGGATCTTTTCCCCCTGTAAATAGTGTAAGCTGTGTATGTGTTTATATGGGTGTACATGTGCATGTGTTTGTGTGGGTGCACATGTCTACATGTGCATGTGAAGGCCATAGGTCAACTTTTGGTGCCATTCCTTAGGTGCTGTCTACACTGGGTTCTTTTGTTTGGTTTTTATTTATTTTATTTTTGAGATTATAATAGAATTACATCATTTCTTCCCTCCCTTTCCTCTCTCAGAACACCCTCATATATATCCCTCCTTACTCTCTTTCAAATTCATGGCCTTTTTTTGTGTCAATTGTTATTACATTCATATATGTTATCCTAGCCTACTTGGTGAGCCCCAGGCCAATAAGAGACCACCTCAAACACCAGTGTAGCTTCTGACATTACTGGGAGACACTCGTAAACTCTCACCAATGTGATGATGGCCTAAACATGAGCTGAATAAGGACAACACCAACAGACGTGCCGAAGAGGAGGGGGTAAGCCCAGAAGTCCTCAACCCTACACAAAGGACTGCAGGCAACTATGGAATGCTGAGAATGAATACTGAGAACAGGGGCAACAGTCTTCCCCAGAGAAGCACACATCAAGTGGTGATCAACACCAATGGTCAGCCCTCAAAACGTGTATGAGTAACATAATATGGATTGAGTAGGTTGTATTCAGGAATATATATGTACGTGTATACACACACACACACACACACACACACACACACACACACACACACAAATCACATTCTCACTTTCCCAGTGAAGTTGATTACCTCAGGTTACATAGAGAAACATACTTCCACCTATATATAAAAGGTACACACATCAACTGATGTGCCCCTCCCCTTCACTTCTCTCATACTTCTGGTGTCTCACATCCCTTCCTCATGATGCAAGACCCTTTTCCTCCTTTCCCATTGCCTGCCTGGGCCTCAAAAACAGCTGGACTGACACCAAAACTGCCTGTCTTCACAGACCTATAAGAAGAAACTCCCTTAGTATGCCTCATGGACATGATCTCCAATCAGAGCCTCTACCATGCTGTCTGTCTGTCTGCCCATGATTATTAACTCTTCTAATAAATATCTTATCCAAAACCTAATGTTCCCTTGAACCCTAGTCCTGAAACCTTTCAGCCAGCTGAAAAGTCAAGCCCCAGGACCCCAGGTCTCTGAAAGGAGACCTTACCTATGCTGGACTGAGCAAAGAGAGAAAGCAACAAGGGACAGTCAATGTCAGGGAGCACGGACACTAGTGTGAACTGAGACAGTGTTCAGTCAACGTCAGGGAGCACGGACACTAGTGTGAACTGAGACAGTGTTCAGTCAACGTCAGAGAGCACGGACACTAGTGTGAACTGAGACAGTGTTCAGTCAACGTCAGGGAGCACGGACACTAGTGTGAACTGAGACAGTGTTCAGTCAATGTCAGGGAGCACAGACACTAGTGTGAACTGAGACAGTGTTCAGTCAATGTCAGGGAGCACGGACACTAGTGTGAACTGAGACAGTGTTCAGTCAATGTCAGGGAGCACGGACAACTAGTGTGACTGAGATAGTGTTGCTCTTTTGCACACTGCTCACAGGGCAGCTTTCAGTCTCATCTCTAGACACCGGAAAACTGAGGTTTTAAGACATTAAAAACTTGGCTCCAGGGCCAGGGATATGGCTCTTTTTTTTTCATGAGGCACTTCTGGTACAATCCTGATGGCCTAAGTTTGATCCATGGAAGCCTTATAAAGGTTGAAGGAGAAAGCAGACGCCACAGGATTATCCTCTGATCTCCACACCTGCATGCATGGCCTTCCTCCTATATACACACATTTAAAAAAAAATAGTTTTTAAAAAAGAAAGGAAAAAAAATAAAAAGAACCTTCCAGAACCAGGCGTGGTGGTACAAGCCTGTCATCCCAGATGCTTGGGACACTGAGGCAGGTGGGTGGCAAGTTCAAGACCTGATGGAGCTACAAGAGTGTGTTAGAGGCCAATCTGGGCAATTTGGTGAGACCCTGTCTCTACAGAAAATGTAAAAGGAGGCATTATGATTGAAGCCCGTGTTAGAGCTCCAGCTTGGCAGAAGACCCTGGGCAGTCCTGAGGAGATCAGGCTGGTTGAAGAACACATTGCTTCCTTCTTTCACAGGCAGGCAAGGCTTGCAATCAGAGTAACGAAGATTTAACTTTTTCATTTGTTTTTTGTTTTTGGCTTTTCAAGGCAGGGTTTCTCGTGTAGCTTTGGAGACTATCCTGGAATTTGCTCTATAGACCAGGCTGGCCTCGAACTCACAGAGATCCACCTGCCTCTGCCTCCCAAATACTAGGCTAAAAGGTGTGCACCACTACCACCCAGTTACATTATTTTTTTTAATGACCTTAGGGAGCTGGAGAAATGGCCCAGTGGTTAGAGCACTTGCTGTTCTTGCAAAGGACCCAGGCTCAGTTGCCAGAACTTACATGGTGGCTCACAACCACCTAGAACTCTAGTTCTAGGGAATTCTTTTTTTTTTTTTTTTTTTTTGGTTTTTCAAGACAGGGTTTCTCTGTGTAGCTTTGCGCCTTTCCTGGAACTCACTTGGTAGCCCAGGCTGGCCTCGAACTCACAGAGATCCGCCTGGCTCTGCCTCCCGAGTGCTGGGATTAAAGGCGTGCACCACCACCGCCCGGCAGTTCTAGGGAATTTAGTGCCCTCTTCTGACCTGTGTGGGCACTGAACGAACATGGTGCACATATATTCATTCATTCAGGCAAAACACGCATACACACAAAAAAACAAATCTTTAAAAATTAAAAATAGAGAAGTAAAACTGACTCTTATAATCATCAGGCATAACTCTTGTGTCTGCAACAAAAAATCCAGAGTCCCATTGGCCAGAGGCTTAGGTCTTATATGGGATAATCAAAACACACACACACATGTATGGGGGGGGGGGGTTTATAAACACTTTATCTGTGCTTCGGCGGAAAGCTAACAACAGACCCTGTTTCCCTAGTTCTAGCTAAGTGTCTCCTTTGGGAAACTGGATCTTGATCATGAACTTGTGTCACTTGCCTGGCCCACAGTGAAAAGGATCTCCACAGTTCTGTGGCCCCTGAGTCCACAGCTGTTATTTATTTATGTATTTATTATGTACATATATACGCTGTCAATGAGACATTTTTAACTATTCCGCTTGAAAGACCATGTTACTTTGTGGTACACTATTTCTATCCTGGGATAACCTTGAAATGACCATTTCTTCAACTCTCTTGGGGAATATTCCCAACATCAAGGAAGGGCGACTGCACCCAGAAGTGCATGGGAGAGACAGGATCACCTAGCCCAGTATGGCTGTAAAGTGAGATGGTCCCTAACTTCAGCCTGCATTCAACGTGGGCAGCTGGCTTCAGGGCCTCAGCTGCTAACAGTATGCTCTGGTTTACCTGGGTAGGCTCGTCTAACAGTCATTCTTATGGGAGTCATTTTCCATTCCTATTCTGCCAGGACTACTGGCACTGTCTGGAGATATGATGTCATTATACAGATGTGCCTGTGTATGTGTGCTGCTCTCATGGGTAGAGATAGAAATCAAGACAACACTAAACATCCCACAGTACACAAGAAGGCTCATCAGCAAAGAACGCTCCAGACCTAAATCCTGTTTAAGCACCGATATTAAGTAACCTTGGTCTGAAGTGTTTTCTATTTCACTGATTTTTTTTCTTCTTCTTTGTAAAACCTCTTTAAAAATGATACAATTGGCTGAGGAGGCGGCTGAAGGCGTGAAAATGCTTGCTTGTGCAAGTTTGAACTCCAGCACCCACGTAGTAATGCTGGCATGGTTGTGCATACCTGTAACTCTAGTTCTGAGAGGGGTGGAGGCAGGAGGATTGTTGCAGCATATGGGCCATGCCTAATCTAAAAACAAAAACTCTGGGTTCAGTGAGAGGTCTGTTTCAAGGCAAGAAGGCAGACAGTGATAGAGGAGGCCACTTAATGTCTTCCTCTGGCCTCCATAATCATATACACACGCATCTCTCTCTCTCTCTCTCTCTCTCTCTCTCTCTCTCTCTCTCTCTCTCTCTCTCTCTCACACACACACACACACACACACACACACACACACACACCACACGAATACTAAAACTTAAGTTAGCACTTGAGAGGCAGAGACAAGCAGATTGTCATGAGTTCAAGGCCAGCCTGGGTTAGAGAACAAACATGTATCTCAAAATCACCAAACAAAACCCCATTTCACCCTTCCACTACCCCTCCAACACCATGATTTCAAAAGTTCATCTGAGAATGGTAGCTTTGAAATGAGGATAAAGTGACAGATGTGTGATTTTAAATGCCCCGAGATGTCACAAGAGCCTCTTGTCACCTACCTTGTCTGAGCGGACAGTGAACAGCAAGTACAGCTTTTCTCCTTTGACCAGCAATGGCAGAAGGACAGAGTATTTATTAGGAGACAAATGGGAATATCTGGTCCCCACATCAAACCTTCTCAAGCGGGCCTTGGCATCATCTATCAGATTGTTCCTAAGACGAAGACACGGCAAGATCTCTAGTAAGAGCAGAGCTGTGGCAGAAAGCTCCTAGCCCTGCTGATCTATCTGTATGTGTGGTGGGATGGGTGCTGGGGATGGGGGTGGGGGGGTGTATCTTGAATTTCATTTCTGAGTCTCATTATAATTTTCCAATAACCTGGCAGAAATCACAGTACTTAAACTGCACGTTGTTGGCAAGAATGAATGAGGCAAAAACACCAAGTCCACAGTTGCATACACAAGTGTGCTTAGGAAGGCAAATTAAATTTAAAATTAAAATTAAAGTTTAAGCCAGGTTATGCATGTATGTAATATCTGCATTCAAGAAGCAAGAGCAAGAGGACCAGGAGTTCAAGGTTATCCTTAGGGACACAGTGAATTCAGGGCCTACCTGTGATACATGACACCTTACCTCAAAAAACAAAACCAAATCAAGTATGTATGGTAAGACATTTCCCCAGTAATGTAACAGTTGAACTTTGATATCTATAAGTAAGTTGGGCTTCATTGTAAACCCAGATGTTTGGGAGCTGAGGCAGGAGGATCACAAGTTTAAGGCATCATTGGGATACAGAGTGAGTTCAAGGCCAACCTTGAACTCTAGACCCTGTTTCAAAATAAGAAATAAAAAGAGGGCTTGGGATGTAGCTCAGTAGTAGAGTATTTGCTTAGCATGAGAGGCCCTGGTTCTGTCCCTAGTGCTCTGGGGGGGGGGGGGGGGGATACTATAGTTACATGTAGATAGGGCAGGTGTGTCCAAAAGTCTTTATAAGGCTTGCCTGGCCCTTCTGCCATGTTCTCAAACCCAGATGTCCTGTAAAAGTAATTCCCAAACTCAGACATCCACAGAATCTGGGAGAAGGGTGCTCTCAATAGACAGCCGGGTGTACCCCACACTGTGATTCAGTGGCCTTGAGGTGAGACCTAAGAAGGAGCACTTGATCCAACTTCCGAGTGATGATGTTGCCTCTGCGGCAGCTCAGGAGACTGTGCTTTGAGTACCAAAGGTTACACAAAAATGTAGACTCATCACCACAGATGGCAGTGTTCTCCTGTAGCTCTTTCTGGGTCCCTCAGACAAATGCTGCTGGCCTGCACAGCAGGGGGTGGGATAGTGGCCTCATTCATGTCAACTTAGAACCTGGGAATGTGACTTTACTCAGAAATGGGATCTTTGCAGATGTAAGTAGTTAAGGCTCATGAGATAAGATCACCTCGGATTTCAGGGGAACTCCCAACCCAATGCCAGGTGTCTCTGAAGGAAGTGAAGAGGCTGCAGAGACACAAACACACACACACACACACACACACACACACACACACACACACACACACACACACACACACACACGGAGATGGGGATGGGGACCAGAGTGCTGCAGTTACAAGCCCAGGATGACCAAAAGCCACCAGACGCTAGAAGAGGCAAATTAGTGCCCCCAGACACTTCTGATTGTGTTCCTGATGATGCCTTGATTATGGACTGGCCTTTAAACCCAAGAGGAGAATAAACTGCTGTTACTTAAGCCATACAGTTCCTAGGACTTCATCACAGTGGTCATAGAAAGTGGACATCGGTTTTCACTATTCTGTAGTGTAACTGTGCAAAAACAGATGTGTAGGTAAGCCAGAACTCATTTCATCTCAAAAAAGGATGGAGCCAGGCTCACACCTGTAATCTCGGTGCTTGGGAGGTTGAGGCAGTAGGATTGCCAAAATTTTGAGACCAGCCTGGGCTACACATGGAAAAAAAAAATTGACATTATCTCCTGGAGCCTCAGAGTCCTCATTTGTACTTGTTTGAGGGTAGTCATGAAGACAAAGTGGCCAGTTAGCACCCTGAGCTGTGACTGCTAATGAAGAACACATCCTTGACAAGCCATTGGTTGGAGATGCTTGCTCATTTTCACCCCCTCCGCCGCCCTTTCCATGTGGCAAGGTGCTGGCTGCAAACCAATCAAATGACCTGGAAAGGGTCACTGAAATTGGGCACACAGTGCACAGGTCTCTGTTACGAAAAGACAACTAGCCAAGCGGGGAGAACTCTGCCCAAGGAGGCTTTTAAGGAGCCCCGAGCGCTGCCCAGAGACAGCAGGAGAAACAAAAGTCTAGAAAACTGTCTCGAGACCATCCATTAAAACAGGAGCAATAGCTCTGATCAGGGCTCGCACCCCACTCTGTGTTTAATTTTCAGGACAGCCCTGTAGGTAATATCAGAACCATGTGAGGCCAGGCTGGGAGTAGTGCCTTGAGCAAGAACCACGATCATGAGCGTAAGTAGCCATCCAGGAACTTGAACCCGGTTTGGCTGATGCAGGGCTGTCTGGCTATCGCTGGTTTCTGAGGTTCTGCTGTGAAGACATGGGTTACTGAGGAGGGACACAGGTTGGCAAAAGGGAAGCGCAGTGACCTTGGGAGATGAGGACAAGCCTGCATGTGTGTGAATCTTGTTAGGGGAAACCTTCACTCTGTCCCCAGGAGCAGAAGGAGCAAAGTCCCCCCTGGCCATCCAGGAGGCAAGCCCCGAGGAGCCTGAACTGTAGGGCGTCAGACTCAGGCCTGCGCCGGGATCGGAGCCCGGCTAGGTCGGGCGCTAATGTCTGGAGACGGAGGGCTTTACCTGACAGGCTCTCGGAGTCCACAAGGTCGCGGCATTGGCCCGGTAGTATCTTTGCTACCAGCTGTTGGAGACTTCAGGAAGGAAAGCGTCCTCAGGCGCATGCGCATAGCAGACCTAGCCCTGGGTAGTGAGGGGCGGGGACTACCCAAGAAGAAGCTGAAGGCGGGACGCTCAGAAGAAGCCAGACTGTCAGACCCGGGAGGGGCGGGGCCTATAAGGTGGGGCGTGTCCGGGCGGAGTTAGATCTGAATGTGGCGCTGACAGGGTTTAAAAAGCTGAATACACTAAAAACAGTTTGCTTTCTAGCAGTTTGGGTTTCTTCAAAACCATGGAGCCTCTGAGAAAATTTGCAACGAGCAACTGTAAAAAAAATATTTGACTTTAAAAATATTACACTTTATTAGTGCGTGGTGTGTGTGTGTGTGTGTGTGTGTGTGTGTGTGTGTGTGTGTGTGTGTAGGTCAAAGGACAACTTGCAGGAGTCAGTTCTCTCCTTTCACCCTGTGAGTTCTGGGTATCGAACTCAGGTAGGCAGGCTTGGCAGCAAGCACTTTCACCTGATGAACCATTTTGCAAGCCCAGTGACAAATACCTTTTTTTTTAAAAAACAAAAACAAAAACAAAAAAAACTTCTATTGATTCTTTGTGGATTTCACATCATGCATTCCCATCTTATCTCCTTGTTTCCTCGAATCTGCCCTCTGCCTTTACAACAACAACAAAAAAAAAATTAAGTGAAGATGCAAGCCAGACATGGTGGAGCCTGCTGTAACGGCACTCTGAGTGGCTGAGGCAGGAGGATTGCCATGAGGTCAAGGTCAGTCAGGCCAAGGGAACAGAAGAAAGAAAAAGGAAGATTCTGCACTGGTGAGGCTAGAGGAGAATTGAATCTCCTTCCAGTTCGAGGGGAGAGTGGTCTGACAGCTGGCTGTGAGCACCTGCGATTTCTGGACGCAGATTCCACACAGAAAAGACCAGTGGGATAGAGGAGAGGGTCATGAATCAAATAGCCACATGGGAAAGCCAGAGACTTGTAGTCCTTGGAGAGCTGGGAGGGAGAAAGGTGGCTGGGTGGAGAGTTGGGGGCTCGGACAACCAGGCTGAGCTCCTCGCTCCTGGCCAAACCAGGGTTTCTCACATGTGGGTTCCCACCAGCAGTATCAGTGTCTCCAGTGTCCTTCTGCCTTGTAGACTCTGCCCAGGGCACACACCTGCTGAGTCTGAGGAGGGTGATCAGAGGTAAGTAGATGCTGATGTCTGCTGACTGCACCTGCTTTCAGGGATGAACTCCCTAGAGATGAGGGGATCCAGGAAAAGTTCGGGAAGAAAGAGGAGTGTGCCATCACCTCAGGTGGAGCTGGATAAGAGAGTGTGCCAGGAAGACTGGTGGGAACTGAGACTTGGAGGTGGGACGGGGGGGGGGGGGGGGGGGGGGGGGGGCAGAAGACTGCTACATATACTAAATAATGTGCTTTAAAATTTATAATTTCTTCCATAATTTCATAGGTGAATACAATGTATTTAGATCATATCTACCTCCCATACCCCCCTCCTATTCCCCCCAGACCCTCCCATGTCCTCCTCCCAAATTCATGTTTTCTACTTTTTATTTTTTCTTAAAAATCCAAAGATTTAATGTAAAATTAAGCAATATACAAAAATGAATCAAAACTGAATTACATTCATCTTTGTATCAACATAGTAAAAAATAAATTCATTTGTATTATTTTTTAATGTAAGAATAATTCCATAAAAGCAAGGGTACTTAGGACTCATGAGAGTCACATTAGGACTAAGGGAACAGTAGGACCATAGTTCCCAAGATTTAACAAAATTTGTTTTTATTTATGTATATAAGTGTAAGTCTGTTTGCATGTGTGCCACATGCTGCAGGTACCTGTGAAAGCCAAAAATGGAATCAGATGCCCTGGAGCTAGAATTACAGGCAGACAAGCTGCCTGATATGGCTTCTGGGAACTGAACTCTAGTCTTCTGGAAGAACAATATGTGCTCTTAAATGCTCAGTCAGCTCTCCAACTCCCATTTCCAAGACTTTTCAAAAGCACCAAACCAGCATCCTGTGGTTAATCTGGGCAGTATCAGGAAAATCTGGGAAGAGTCTGAACCAAGAACACCATAACCTCCTCATAAGACTGATGGTGGCACTCCACATACATCAGTGTCAATTCTCAGAGCAGGACGCTTGGGAGACGGCTCATTGGTTGAAACTCTTGATAGTGAGGACCACAATTTGGATCCCTAGAACCCACATAAATGCCAGGTAGGCACAGTGGTCCACCTATAAATCCAGTCTGGGAGGGTGGAGACAAAGTGTTACCAGACCACTAGCAAGACTAACCATAGTAATGAGCTCTGTGGGTTTGGTTGAGAGACCTTTGCTTATGAATACGATAGAAGATGATTGAGGATGATTCTCAGCATCAACCTCAGGGGCACCAAATGCACCTGCACATATGTACTTATGCTGACACACATGCAAGCATACACATGTACAACACACACACACACACACACACACACACACACACACACATACACGTGCGCTCATGTAGAGAAAAATCATCAGAGCAATAATAAGTAGAATTATTTCTCCAATGGTATTACCACCTTCTCTTTGCTGATTAGAAAATAAAAATATCGAGCTTGAGTCTTAGGGCTCTGGTTTGAGGCTATATCATTCTGACCTCTGAGCCCATGCATTTCACCATGCCCCAGAGAAACAAATGGCTTGTGAATTAAGTGTGTTTGACCATGAGGGAGAAATAAATGACTCCTCATGTAATATTCATGGCATAGCTGCTTGTGAGAAGCATGAGGCCGTGACTGAGACATGGAACCCTGACCTTCAAGGCCTCTCAGGCTAGAGGAATGACAATAAACACAACCCACCTCTCTAGTAATTCACAATATGTTGACTGTGAGTGGGAAGGGACAATCACTCTGGTTTGGAGGGTTGAATTGAAGGCTGAGAATTACTGTCCGGGAATTCTCTTTTCTCCAGATTTCTATCGATTGACTCTTTGCCCAAAGATGAGAAAATTGAGACTAAGAGGCTCCAGGTGCCCTCACATTGTCATACAAGAAGTAAATGGTAGAACCAAGTGTTAGTCCTGGCCAACTGGACTAAGGCGTCTGAGGTGGTAAAGACAACACTGTAGGCAGAGGGGACAGCAGATGCCAGCTTGGGTATGGAGTTTTGTTTAGAGGGCCTAGTTGTTCAGTATGCCTGGGATAAAAATTAAAAAAAAAAAAAAAGCATGTTGCAGTTGTAGAGCTTGGAAGTGCATGGAAAGGCATTGGCCGTCAAGAAGGTCAAGATGGCCATTGACCTTCTTCACCAAGGAAGAGGAATTAGGAATCGGGGTTTTAGGAAGACCTGTGGCTCAAAGTGGGAGATCAGGTGGTATCAGGGAGATGCTGGAAACAATCAGGAAAGTAAAGGTCGTCCTCTGGCCTTCATACACAAATGCACACGCACCCACACGTACATATGCACTTGAATACACACTCACAGGCACTACACACGGGAAACGTTCAGCTTTTGTGATGGTTTTGGTAAGGGTGCAAGCTGTAGCACAGGGTGGCTGTAGCATCACACTATGAAATGTATCATGATGGTGTGTGTGTGTATGAGAGAGTGTGTGTGAATGCGCACGCATGTACACACACACAGCAAGCACTCATGTAGGTAACAGAACCTTAAAGTCAAGCACTCATGTAGGTAACAGAACCTCAAAGTCAACTGGTAGCATCTTTTAGAAGCAATGACTTCTCTCTGTAGTTCTGCACATGTTTATTTACTGGTAGTAACATAATTCTAAAAATTTGTGGGAGAGAAACATTGCTGCAAAAAAGGTCAGGTTGGCCCCAGAAGCCACCCTCCACAGGCGCAGGCCTCTCAAAGGAGCACCCCCCAGGAGACAGGGTCAGCTTCACCAGCAGACCACCCATCTGGGTGATGCTGAGCTAAAGAAAACATTAACAAGCCCTCAGGAGCAAAGGCCACCTGAAGAAGAGAACACAACTCACAATTAGCCTAATGCCAGTAAAAGCTCTAGCAAGGCAAAGGGGCTTAAGAACTCAGGGGAGTGCAGCACAGCAGGGAAGCAATTAATTTCCCTGGCTGTGGGCAGTGGGGTGGGAACCCCTGTAGACTGCAGACACAGTAAGATAAGACACTGGGAAAGTGATGCTCAGAGAATGTGAGTCTCCTCCATTCCTTCCTGGATTTAGCGGTGTGTCAATCACTAACAGCCAAGATCCTGGAGGCAGGCTGAGGAGAGGGTTTCCATGACAAACACACACATAAATGTCATATAGATTTCTGATGGGTGTGAGGCTTGTCCTCCCTCCTACTCCCACCAACTCACCCTAAGCCACTGAGTGTTCCCCCTGGAAGGAGAGAGAGTTGAGAGGATCCTGAAGGACTGGGTTATAATTAGGAATTTCACTACAAATGGATTGGGAGCCCTTGATGTCAAAATGACATGGCGGTGATAGGTACTGTCTGGACTAATCAATCCCTGTTATGGGACACTTTTCTAGGGCGGATGTGACATAAATGTCTGTTCACCTCAGATGGGAAACTGACAGCCAAAGTGATGACACTTCCCAACTCCCACTTGATAAAGCAGTGTGTTTACTGGAGTCACGAACTGAAGCAAGGATGACCCAAAGGCAACTCCAGGACCAAAAGCTCTCCCCAGCACGGGTGATAGCTCATGAAAACTGGAACCTTGGGGGTTCTCTGCACCCTTTGCAGGCAGTCGGACAAAAGAATGAATGTGTTCCAGGCAGTTCAGCTGGTCTGACTCTTGTCAGCAGCCTTTAGTGCTTAACGAGCCTTAGAGAGAGGAAGCCTCATGTGTGTTTCAGTTTCAGGGACTTCCTGAGTTTTACTAGTGGTTTACTTCCTAAGTTATGTTGCCTCCCTGTAACCCTTCCCCGGTATTAACAAACTTCCCTCTAGATGGAATGTTTCAAATTGCCATAGACCCTGTAGCTTCTTATTTTGAGATGAAGTTCATCCATGTGTTCCTAAACTTCTGATAATTCTGCTACAAAGGTCAAAGGCATTGATTCAGAAGCTCCAATGGGGAGAATTTAATGTTGAGAGGATAAAGCCACCTGTTGTGGAATATTATTTTAACTGTGTAAAAAAATTTGACTGTGTTACATTTGTTTGATTAAATAAAATTAAACTGGGGTCAGGAGGCTGAGTCGGCAACTAGCTGACAGGAAGTGGCAGGGGGGAAGTAAGTGTAGCCAGGGTTCTTTAGTGGGGGCTGAGCAGAAGGACGCCCTTTTTTCAGGAGCAGCGAGTAGGGAGAGAAGGTTCGCTATTTGCTATTCAGCCTCTCTGAACAAGCAGGATTTTACCTCAACCTTTGAATCCTGAGTCCTATCGAAGAATAGATTTAGGTAGTTTCCTTTAGCCGCCATGATAGAGCTAGTGCCTGAGGGAACAGAATTCCCACCTGGCTGTGAACCATGCCACCCCGAACTGCTGCTGGTAGCTGTGGAGTTGCAGTTCCCTGTTGGGACAGCAGTTGCTTAAGGGGCAGCCACTGTATGTAATGCAAAATAACAGCCGCCTGCCCTGACACCTTGGTGACATGGTAGCCCCAGAGAGAAGAAAGAACAGCCACCAAGGACCATAAGGTACCATTCCTTAACAACATGGGCAGGCCCAACTCAGGAGAGGTGCCAGGGTTGATGAATGGACTGTTGTAGAAAGTAGGCTGTTAGTGGAGAGCTTCCTACATAATATGGCTCTGACTTCATAACTTTTATTTTATCAGTTTGTGTGTGTGTGGGGGGGTGTATGTGTAGGAGTGTGCAGGTGTGCACATGTGTGTGAGGCCAGAGGACGACCTGGGTTGTCACTTCTCAGGCACTGCCCACCTTGGTTTTTGAGACAGGTACCTGGGGCTCACCAGTTCATCTAGGATGGCTGGCCAGCAACCCTAAAGATGCTCTTGTCTCTGTCTTCTTGGCACTGGGATTACAAGTGTGTGCTACCTCATCTGGCTTTTTATGGGAGTGTGAGGATCACTCAAACTCAGGTTCGTATTCTTGTGTGGTAAGTACTTTGTCAGCTGACCTCTCTTGGCTCACTTAAAAAAAAAAAAAGGTATCTTTTATTTATCTTGGACAATACCATATCATACATGTAAACAATGTAACTTGATCATATCCACCCCAGATTTCTTTCACTCCCTCCAAGCCCCCATAACACATTCCCCTCCCTCTTCTTTGCCCTTCATCTCTACTCCTATTATTATAATTATTTTTGTAACCCACTGAGTCCAATAGGTACTGCCTGTTGAAAGTTGGCTGCTCTTGTTGGCTAGATCCTGTGCAGGTGTGCAGGTCCTGTGCCGGCAGCCAGAGTGAGTTCGCAGGTGTGACGGCCACGGCATGTTCAAAAGGCATCATTTCACTCCTCTCCACTCTCACGCTCTTACATTCTTTCTGGCCCTGCTTCCTCGATGTTCCCTGAGCCTTGGGGAAGGGTGATATAGATGTCCCGTGTAGAGATGAGCATTCAGTGGTCCTTTGTGTTCAGTACTTTGGTCAGTTATGAGTCTCTGAATTAACTGCTGCTCACACCAGGCAGAAGCCTCTCTCACTCCTATCTCTTTTTTAAAAATCTTGTAAGAGACCCATTAAAAATGAAAGATAGGAATTTGGTCCACTCAAGGCCAGTTCTTGGGTAGATATCTCACTGGATGTTGATGTTACAGAGATCTATAATTACCCCTGATTGGAAGGACCTTGGAGTCAAAGAGTTCACACAATAATCTCCACAAAGCAGGCCCAGCCATGGGGATGCTGACCTGGGGCAGTCCAAGGAACCGCATTTGCACTGAGACCCTGAAGTGATTCTGAAACAGAGAGTACTCTTCGAAGAGTGGAAAGTGAAACTTGGGTCTAAAGGAGTTGGGGATATGCAATTGGTAGAGTATTTACCTACTGTGAATGAAGCCATGGGTTTGATCTCTAGCATGCCACAGTAGTAAATGCTTGTAATCCCAGCAATTCAACACTTGGGAGGTGGCAGCAGGAGGATCAAACATTCAAGGTCATTCTTGGCTGCATAACAAACTTAAGACTAGTCTTGAATACATAAGACTCTATCTCGAAGAAGAGTGGGGGAAGGAGAAGGAAAGAGAAAAGAATTAAAAGACTGGACATCACTAGCCACAGATTTAGGAAAAAGAAACTGACCTTAACTTCTGAAGAAAGGTAAGTAATCATCAAAAGTTGCCTTAGTTTTTGCTATGATAAATACTATGACCAAAAGCAACTTGGGGAGCAAAGGGTTTATTTTTTTTTTCTTACAGCTTGTGGTCTATCATCTAGGGAAGTCAGGGAAGGAACCTGGAAGTAGGAACTGACGCAGATGGAAGAGTGCTGCTTACTGGCAGCTAAGCCTGCTTTCTTATATATCCAGGACCACCAGCCTAGGGGTGACACCCCCTTCCCACAGTGAGCTGGACCATCCTACATCAATCATTGAAAATGCAACACAGGGTTTGTATTCAATCAAGAGAATGCCATACAGGGTTTGCTCACAGGCTAGTATGGTGCAGGTATTTTCTCAATTGAGGTATCCCCTTCCAAATGACTCTAGCAGGTGTCAAGCTGACATAAAACTAGTCAGCACAGGTTACATAGGAATTACAGAGGAAATGACTGCAGAACAGCTGTGGGCTTCAAAAGACTGGGAATTTATTTCCAGGTGCTCCAAATGAGATTTGAAGCATAGCACATTTCCAAGAATGTCTAATATTCATGATGTGATAATAAAGCAGACATACGTTTGCCTTAAATCTTTGAGCATGCCTGAGCCAGGCCTACCATACACTGATACACCTCTGTCAGTGTGCTGCCTTCACACAGTTCACACAATTCATTGTCTGCACACCCTTGGAAACAAGATGAAGATTGGTGATGTCCGATTGCTTTTCTGTCTTGTAATCTTTGTGTAGTGGAACAGTCAAGAAGACTTAATTACCAATGACAAGTGTACCAGGAAGTTTGTCATCAGATTGAAGGCTCCATCTAACAGGCATATCATAGTATGACTGACTGTATTTCCCAATGAGGAGCCTTCTGCTCCCAATTAGCCTGGAAATTAGTTGTGAAATTGGCTCAGGATTTTCCAGGACACATGGGCAGCTCAGCTTCATGGCAGGAACACTAGAAACTTGCCCTCTGGGAACTCACCTTGGTCTTGGGGATCAGCTTTCTACAAACTCCTAACTCTATTCCAGTTAAGTCTTTGAACTTTAAAGGCCAGTGAGGGAGGGAATGTGGTGGTTTGTATGAGAAATGTCCCCTGTAGGCTAGCGTATTTGGACATTTGGTCCCCAGAGGGTGGAGCTATTTGGGAAGGTTATGGAACCTTTAGGAGGTGGAGCCTTGCCACTGAAGATGGGTTTTGAGGTTTTATAACCTGGGTCTACTTCCTGTTCTATTTCTGCTTCTTGCTTCTGCTACCATGCTTACACTTCCCCACTGCGATGGACTACACGTATCCCCTCTGGAACCATAAGCCATAAAAAAACAAAACCAAAACAAAATGAAACAAAAAACCTCTTTCTCCGTTAAGTTGCTTTTGTAAGGGCACTGGACCACAGTAACAGAAAGGGAATTTACACAGGTCACAACCTACATCTCTTCCTATATTTAGACTCTCTCTTGTCTAGCTTGGTGCTACATGGAACCTCAGTAAAGGATCACACCATCTGTACTGTGTTTCCAGGAATGCCATTTAATGTGCACCTACTCATTCTATAACTCAGTAATGGCATCACCACGTGGGCAGAAAGTTGGACTAGCCTTTTGGGAAGGATGCTGTCAGCTTATTGCTGGCTTCTAGCTTCTTGTATGATCTTTGTCCAACTGTCTTAGAATGGCCACAAAATGGTTTTGTTGGGTAGGGAAGGCAGTTTCTATTGCGTGAGGCAGTGTCCATTGCTAAGAAGGCAGGTGAGATTGCCAGTTGTCCTGATGTCATTGCAGGGGTTTGATGTGGAAGGATGGTATTGCTGGCATCACAGTCCATGGGACTTTGTGCAGTGACAACTATGCTCTCCATCTCTGCCTAGGAGAGCAGTGGCTAACCACATGCAGCTACTGAGCACCAATACTGCAGCCAGAATGACTGAGAGACTCGCTCTTTAATCTGCTCTCATTTAATTAATTTAAGGTTAAATAGCCACATGTGGCCAGTAGTTACTGTATTAACACAATCTCAGGATTATAGCTTCTAGGTTTCCTGCTATCCTGCAGTTTTCTGAGGAGTGTCTGATCCAATCTTCAACAAAGGACACCAAGACCTCAGGGGCAAGTTCTTAAAGGCATTTTTGCAATGTTTGAATGGAGATTAGAAGAAAGCTTCATCAAAAAGGACACTTTTTTTAGATTTTAATTTTAGTTGTGTGTGTGTGTGTGTGTGTGTGTGTGTGTGTGTGTGTGTGTGCATGTGTGTGCGTGTATGTGTGTGTGTGTGTGTGTGTGTAGGGGGGTACACATGAGGACAAGTGCCTGCAGAGGCCAGAGGAAAGTATTGGGTCCTCGAGAACTGGAGTTACAGGTGGTTGTGAGTCTGCTGACATGGGTGCTGGGGGCAGAACTCGGTTCTTCTACAAGAACAGTGTGGAGCTCTTAGTGACTGGCTTGTCTCTCTAGTCCTAAATTAATTAGTCTCTTAAACAGGAATATATATATATATATATATTCCCCATTCCACACCATACCACATTAGGTGAGGCTTTTCTAGTATAAAAAAGATCTTCATAGTTAGCCCAAACAATGAACTGTTATCTACAAGTTCACTTCATTTTTTATGCTTACCATACGGTCTGAGCTGAACTCATTGATGTGGTTCCAAGGGGAGCCCGTTTTTGTTTCCCTGAATGTGTTCTAACTACCTGTACAATGTTGAAATGCATTGCAGGAAAGCTGCATGTGATGCCTTCTTTTGCATGTTCAGAACCTATATGCAAGTTCTAAAAAGTCCAGCTGTAAAGTTGGCTTTGTGTGACTGTAGAGAAGTGGTTCTCAACCTGTGGGTCATGATCCTTTTTGGGGGGTCAAATGACCCTTTCCCAGGGGTCACATATCAGATATCCTGCATATCAGATATTTATATGACAATTCACAACAGAAAAATTACAGTTATGAAGTAGCAATGAAATAATTTTATGGTTGGGGGTCACCTCAACATGAGGAACTGTATTAAAGGGTCTCTGCATCAGGAAGGTTGAGAACCACTATTGTAGAGAGATGGCTCAGCTGATAAGAGTACTGACTGCTCTTCCAGAGGATCCAGGTTCAATTCCCAGCACCTACTAGGAACTTAGAACCATCTGTGACTCTATTTCCAAGGGAATCCAACACACTCTTCCAGCCTCCATAGTACCAGACATGCATGTGGTACACATACACACATGCTGGCAAAATACCCAGACACATAAAATAAACATTAAAAACAAAATTAAAACTGACTTTGTTTAGCACATATTTCCCTTAATGCACTTGGCAGAGTTCTTTTGGTCCTATAAGGCCAGAGACACAAGTCTGTACTGGTACACAGTACAGGTAGAGAGGTCACTCTGAATGAGAGCCATGAGTAAGGTCAGGAAATAAGCATGAATTATTGCCCCTGAGAATCAAGGAGTGTTTCATGGAAAGCCTGCTGCTGCTCTTCAAAACGGAATCTAAAATATAGATAGTCCCCAAATTGAAGTTGTCTTACTCAGCCGTTTTTTCTTTTTTAAACTTTATAATGGTGCAAAGGCTGTGTTCATTCAGGAGAAACGGAACTATGACTTGTGAGACAAAGATCCCAGTGACCCACGTGATCACAAGAAGAGAAAACCAATGTTTTATGGTGCCCTGTATTGCCAGGCAACAGTGTTTGCTGGGTTTGATGAATTACAAAAGTGTATTTTGAGACAGGCTTTCCCTTAGTAACCCAAGCTGGCTTCAACCTTGAGACTCTCTTGCATCAGCCTCTCAAGTTATGGGATTACAGATACGTGCCATCACACCTGGCTGGCCCTTATATAGATATTTGACTTCTAATATTTCCAATTTGTGATGAGCGTATGGGAGGTACTCCTAATGCAAATAAAAACAAAACAAAACAAAAAATAAAAACATGCACACAAACAAACAAAAACCCTGTATTTTCATTTTTTACTCCCTCACCTGTTTCAGTTTTCATTTTTTTCTTCCTTCATTTTTTTTCAAGACAGTGTTTCTCTGTGTAGTTTTGCAGCCTGTCCTGGAACTCATTCTGTAGTCCAGGCTGGCCTCAAACTCACAGAGATCTACCAGCCTCTGTCTCCCAAGTGCTGGGACTAAAGACGTGTGCCACCACCACCAGGCTCACTTTTTCTTACTCAGTAGCAGATGAAACAATACATACTCAGTTTTCCTTAATCTGCCTCCCCACCACCAACATTTAACTCCACGAGAAAAGGAGCTATGCTCTATTCCCATCCTGCTGTGTCCTCAGGTAGTCAGTGTGTGTTTATTGATTGATACTGAAGTGAAGAACCATTCCAACGGGGCTAGAAGGAAGGTGATCATTTCAGAAGGAGGGAGATGGACAGGAAGAAAGAATAATAATAACGATGCAGAAAATGGCTGGGAGTGAAGGAAGGGTGGGCACCCAGCACTGAGGCATGACAAGGGAAGGCTGAAAGCATGGGGAAGATGGGAGGAGAGCTGGCTGAAGTTACAGGAGTACCTTATAAAATGGATGTGGTATAGGAAACATTTGTGTTTCAAGAGAGGGAAGGGGTCTTTGCTGGTGAAGAGGTAGCATGAAAAGTGGACTAGTCTCTTTATTGGAGTTATGGACAGGTTGCCAACACAAAAGTGTTAATGGTAAACACACACACACACACACACACACACACACACATCTATGGCGTCCACTGTCACCCATTTTAAAGGGTTTTACTTGCAAATGAGTTTACTTCAATGTTATCTCCATAGAAGCAAAAGGCTACACAATGCACGGGTGACTAGAAGTTCTGTTGGAAGGGCAGAGGATGCTGGCCTAACAAGTGACGTCAGCGGGGTATTCACAGAGGAGGTGAGTCATCCATCTGGCAAGGCCACTGGATGTCCAACTGTATTTTCCTCCTGCTTTGTCATTCAGAATACAGACAATGCTTCCAAGACAGGAATAAAGAGCAGAACATGTTTCTTTGAATGGAATCCTTCATATTTGAAAGCAATGTTTTGTTCCCCAAGTAGAGATAGGGCAGACACAGACTAATTAGTTTAGCCCATGGAAAAGGAGGTATTTATAGTTTCATAAGCCCTGTCCTCCTCTGAACTTGTGTAGCAGTTTAATGTAAGCTGGGTGAAATTGGGTCCCCCATAGCATCCCCTCCCCAACCAGAGAAGCCCTAGGGCTACGACATATGGTGGTTTCAATGAGAATGTTCCCCATAGACACATATGTTTGAATGCTTGGCCTCTAGTTAGTAGAACCGTTTGGGAAAGATTAAGAGTTGTGGCCTTGTTGGAGGAGGCTTTGAGGTTTCCAAAGACCCTGTCATTTCCAGTGTGCTCCCTGTTCCTGCTGCCATGTCTTCACGTTAACATCATGCTTAACCCTCTGGAACTGTGTAAGCCCCGTTAAATTTTTTTTTTTTTTTTTGGAAGGTGTCTTCACCATGGTGTTTTATCACAGCAATAGAAAAGTAACCAAGATACTACTTTTCTTTCCTCTAATGGCCTGACAGAGTCACCTGAGTGGTCCGTTCCTTACAAAATGTGAAAGACATGGGCAGTAACAACAAATCACCAGCAACAATAGCGTGTGTCTCAGAAGCGTACGATAGGCAGTGTAGGACATTCACATTCATTGCTTTTGTATCGATGGGATTATTTATTTTTCACAGCTACCTTTGGAGGTGGGCTTTTCTCCTTGTTCTTGACGATGAACATGGGAGATATAGAAGAACTTGGATTTCAAAGTAGGGTCCTAATAGATGGAATAGGAACAATTTCACTCTGTAGTGGTTACTTTTCTCCTCACAGTGACAAAATACATCAAGGCACGGCAGCTGGAATGGCTCCGTCCACTGCCATAGAAATACCTCTCGTGGCTCACTCACAGCCATGGCAGACCAGCATACAGAGTGTGATAGTGTTAGGGAACCTAGAGACACAACCTGTGCCCCCGAGAAGCCACGTTTCACCACCCATCTACAATAATGCAGTTAAAACAGCCAAATTAGCCGGGCGGTGGTGGCGCACGCCTTTAATCCCAGCACTCGGGAGGCAGAGCCAGGCGGATCTCTGTGAGTTCGAGGCCAGCCTGGGCTACCAAGTGAGTCCCAGGAAAGGCGCAAAGCTACACAGAGAAACCCTGTCTTGAAAAACAAACAAAAAAAAAACAGCCAAATTAATGGCAAAAAAAGCAG
Organism: Peromyscus californicus insignis; assembly: GCF_007827085.1. Lineage (NCBI taxonomy): Eukaryota > Metazoa > Chordata > Mammalia > Rodentia > Cricetidae > Peromyscus > Peromyscus californicus. Next base: position 96,780,815 of record NW_026294606.1, read on the forward strand.
AAAAAGATTTACTCACTCTAGCCACACTGGGAAGATAGAAAGAGATTCAGCCGTGCCCCCAAGTCTATCTTTAGAATCCTGAAGTGAGATTTAGGTTTAAATACAGGGCTAGGGGTATGCATATCTAATCATACCTGGTCAAAAGGTGGCCCTGCCCACCATTCCCATCACTGTCCCTTGTAAGGCAGGCTAACACATAAGTGGTAAGTCTTTTTCTAGTTTCCTCTGTGACTGGCCCAAGCATTATGCATTTTCTTCTCCCGGCATGAGACTCCTGAGGGAATTGCACTCTCCCAGGGTCCATTGTCTCAGCAGTTTGAGAGCAAAGACAAGGAATTCAAGAGTCTCATCAAAATACCTCCACCCCTGTTAGACAGGTTAGAGTAGGAATAAGCAGGGATGATACACTCCCAAGGAGTCCTGTCCCCAGTGACCTACCACTCGGAGGTTCTACAGCCTCCCACAGCAGCACATTAGCTAGGGATCAATATTCCAAACACGCAAGCCTATCAGAGGATGTTAGCGACCCAAACCATAGCACAGTCCAATGTCTATAATCATTTTAAGATAGCTTTCTTCTTACTCAACATGACTTTTAGAACCAGAAGTGTGTGGGCATCAGTTGTCCTCTCCCTGCCAGAGGCTAAAAGTGGAGTCTGAGGACTGTTATTTACTGGGTGCAAGAACAGACCACGAGATACAACAAAACCCACTTTAAGAGTTTATTAAGGGAGGGGTAAGACATATGGGCATGTGAGCAGACCTATCAGACAGGAAATGTGCGGAGGAGGGGGGGACAGGTGGAGTCTGCTTTTAAGGATCACCCTGTGCACGCATATAGGGCTTACATGGCTACACTACTCATGTGCATAGATTACGTGACCACGCTACACGCAGATTATGTGGCCAACTGTGCACAGAGTACATAGGACAGAACGACCTGGAGTGACGATGCGTTTTGCCTGAATGCTGACAGCGCATGCGCGGTCATAGAACTCTGGAAGCGGCTAGATGGCACGATAAGAAGGACCACATACAGAGATGCAAGGCTGAGAACAAACTAGTGTGATGAAGCAGGAAAGGATCCCTGCATCTCCCCACTCTTGAAAGCCAACTCTCCCCCACCCGCTCTGGAGAGGCAAGTTCAAGGTGATGTTTGAATTTCAATGGCACAGCAGGCTGAGAAGATGCTCCCAAGACAAGACATCTGGAGAAAGAACCGGTTACCAACAGATGTGATGTGCCTAGACCAATACCCTAGGCTGCTGCCTCTAGCCCTCTCTAAGTGGTGAACTAATCATGCTCATTAGGTTCCTGGGCTCACTTGCTCGCCCAGATTGCTGTCTTTTCTCTTATTTCTTCTTGCTTCATTTCTGCATATCCATTTCCTGCCATTCTGGTCAAATATTGACGAAAGGAAAGAAAACCCAAGGGAAAGTCATGGCCTACCACGACTTGGCCACATCACTCTTTGCTCAGGGAACTGCCTCCCTGGTTCATTCCAGATTCTGATAAAGACTCCACCCAGCTTGTCAGCCGCCTCCTCTCCGTCAGGCCTGGCTCTGTGTTACTTACCAGATACTTGCCTTCGATCTACTGCCTTATTTTCCCTGTATGTCATGGGAAACAGTAAAGGTTAGAGGAAAATGACTTTAGTCACAGCATGGCTGGAACTGAGGAGAGACAAGTTCCCAGTTATTCTCCATCTTGCCTGTAGCAGCATTAAAATGTCATAGAAGTGATGAGCCCAAAGCCAAGAAAAATATACAAGATGGCAATTTAGCCCTGAGGTGAGCTGTTGGAGTCTCTTCCTGAGATCCTGAGGCTTCAGCCTGTCTTCCCTCCCAGTGCGGGGCTCCTGAAGTAGTTTTCAATCTTTAGGGTCCATTGTTGAATTTTTTGGAGTCTGTGTTGCTCTGTTTCATCAGCCATGCTTCTGGTCCTGCCTTTCTGCCTAGGCTGGTTTCAGCAACAGTCACTTACCCTCACTGTGATTTTCCACCCAAGGCCTCCTCACTCCCAGGGTTGGTTATGATGGCTGAATTCTTCCAACACGGCCACAGTCATCCTGAATCAAGCCTTCCTTAGTGTTTCACACATCTGAATAGTTGTTTGAATAGCTAAAGGACCATTTATTATTTCACATGAAGTAAGTGGGAGAGCATTTTCTGATATAAATTGGAGAGTATTTGAGCTGGTTTTTCATATGTCACAAGGGTCAGTCCTGGGATGAGCAGCAGCCTATCACCTCGAGCTGTCCATACATATGAATGATGATTGTTTTATAAGGTGAGAGGTAACATGGCATTTTTCAACCTAGTCATTGACTCTTTTAAAAATTAATTAGATTTGTTTCTAGATCAATGTATGTTGATCACTCTCACTTCCCGCCTTCCACTACTCTGGTCCACCCCTCCAATCTTTCTCTTACATTTATGGCTACTCATTTTGATTTGTGACCCACTGATTAGCCAGGGTCATCCGTGTGATCATGGGTTTGGAGCCCTAGTGGGCTCAGCAGTGGGCACACAACTAAAGACAGTGGTAGCCCCTCTTCCCAGAATCTAGCAACAATCTATCAACTATTGGCAATAGTTCAGAGGTAAAGAGTAGTGCGTTGTGAGCACCTCCCACTTCCTTAACTGATTGTTGATAGGGCCAGTCTTACGTGAGCCCAGTGCAGGTAACTACAGTTGTGAGCTAAACAAACAAACAAACAAACAAAAAAACCCCAGACCACAAACAAGAAATACAACAGCTTTCTTGGCCTCCATTTTTATGTCTGATAGAAGCTAGTTGAGGGCAGGAATCTCCGGTACCCTTTAACATAAGCCCTCTCTGGTTGTTTAGTGATGTCCTCTGGTCACTTCTTATGCTGGCACCACAGCCACCGACCATAATGAAGCTTAATGTTTGACACCAGGATTGTGGAAGTAATCCCCATGATTCCTATGTGTCTTCATTAAACTAGGCAATCCCCAGTCTCCATGGAATGGCCAGAAGGTTGAAGCCCTTAGAAGGGCATACATCTTCTCGTATTACCTACAATGATTGAGATCTCTGTGGTGCCTACACTCCCTAGAAGCATCCTCCCAGTGACCTCAGTCCCTCTGGGGTTTGTATTACATTTTTTTTTTTTTTTTTTTTTTTTTGGTTTTTCGAGACAGGGTTTCTCTGTGTAGCTTTGCGCCTTTCCTGGAACTCGCTTTGGAGACCAGGCTGGCCTCGAACTCACAGAGATCCGCCTGGCTCTGCCTCCCGAGTGCTGGGATTAAAGGCGTGCGCCACCACCGCCCGGCTTGTATTACATTTTTGTGTGTGTTTGTTTCCCTCATTTTAGTTTTGATTCCTCGTTGTGCCTCACTGGACAGATACACTGGAACCCAGCACCTCTCTGTCAGGACTGTTATAGGTAACAGCCATCTTGGGCTGTGGTGTGTAGCTTAGTGATCCAGAGCGCTTGCTAAGCAGGCATAAAGCCTGGGTTCTATCTCCAGCACTGAGGTGGGAAGAAAGAAAATCAAAACAGCAACCCGGGCTTGTGACCACTGCCCAGGGTGAAACCTCAGCAAATGAGAGGTTATCTCAATAGTGGTCTGTGGTAGAGTGATGTGCAAGAATGAAGGCCAGAAAGAATAGTGCAGTATTTGGATCTGGGCTCGTTCCCATTTCTGGCTTTGTGGCTCCCGGGGCAGATGTCCTATCTATGAGTTGCATTTTCCTCATCTGGAAAATGGAGATGATGTTTAGACTTCATTCGATGGGTTGTTTGGGTGATTAAATGAATCATGAATAAAATGCATTTAATCCTGGGTCCAGTATCAAGTTATATATAAAAGGAAAATCATGATAGCATGCATCAGGTCCTGGGCAAGATCCTTAGCATAATAAATAAATAAATAACCTAATTCACCCTCGTCAAGTCATGCCTGTTCGGCTAGAAATCTCCAGCTCACCCTGCTTGATTGAGAAGGCCCCATTTCTCTCTCTCCAAACCCTGCCCCCTCATAAAATCTCCAACAAAGAAAAGGTGCCAAAAGCCCAGCTCCACATTTTGGGGGCTGTGGCAGCTCCTCCCCAGAAGTTACCAGAGCCACAACCCCCACCTAAAGGATACCACACTGGGCACAAACCCAGCTTATGGAGGACATGTCATTGAGCTCCTGCTTTAGTTTAGACACGTGATTTCTCCTGGTTGGATCTCTGGGGCTGGAGAACTCACCCAGGAGTTGCTTTGCTTGAAATAAACCTGTTCTTTTCCTTTTTCAGTTTGGCTTGCTCTGGCTTACTGTGTCGGTGGAGAAACCTACTATCAAGGTGCAGAAAATCTATTAATACCTGGATTTTTATGTCACACAACTATTTGTTAGCTCTGCAGTCCTGGCCATATTATACCACCCCTAAACCTGTTCTTTTCTCTCTTTTTTTTTTTTTTAACAAAAAATCTGTTAGGTCCAAGACGTACAGTAATTGAAGTTGTCTATTAAATAGACAGTTGTGTATTTCTTCATATAACTCAGTAAATAAGAGGCGGCAAACAGGGCAGAAGATGTTAGACCCAGAGATCAAATAGCCCCCAATGGTTCTCTCTCTTCGCTTCGGCCTCAGAAATAAGTCTATCACTTTACACATCAGCAGGGAAGATGCAGGCTGGACAATGGGACCTAAAGGATGGAGGCTCAACAGAACAGGTAGACTCAGAAAGCAGAACTCAAATGGGTCCTGCTGGTTGAGGAGCAAAGTGCTAGAGCTGTAGGAGTTCCAAAGGGGCTTGAGGAAGCAGGTGGCTGCAGGGAGGCAGGGGCTGGGAGAAGAAGGTGCAGCTAGATCGCACTAGCCTTTTGGACTATCTACAGAATTCAGGGGTTTGGTTTCTGTTGCAATATAAGCATCCCTGATGATCCCTCCATTAGCTGCCTGCGTCTTAGTTGCCATATTTGTGAAAACTGTGTTTATGTGGCAGCTGCCGCAATGAAGCTTTGTGTCTTGTGATTACTTGTCTTGCTAACAGCTGTCTGTTCCTCCGTGAACCCTGTTTACCTAATTTGGTGAGGCTGGTATGCAGACAAATGGGCTTTGATATGATAAACGAGCCGTGAAAGGGAAAAGAAAAGGCGTACAGCGCTCATTTCCATTCCATCCTGGAATAAGGCATAAAAGGTCCCCAGCTGTGAAAACCCCAGCAGATTAGAAGCAGCCTTCTGATGGTCTGCCTGCTGGGGGATAATCCTGCCAGCCCAAGTGCTAGTGACTTGCAATTTTTATACTAGCCTTTCTCCGAGGACACACAAACACTTTCTAAATGTTTCCCAAAACTCGTCGAGGCAGAGAGGCTAGGATGTTATTTTGCAATTAAAAAGTCATTTTAGAAGAACTGTTTTAATAATCTGTCACAGGCTGCATGCATGACTTTGAAATTTCTCTGGGTTCACATTGCTTGCTACCTGACTACTGCACATCTTGGTGATTGACAGTGGTTGTTAATATTCTGAGCCCCCCCCCCTTTGAAATCCTGCCCCTTGGCACTGCCCTGCGTCCTGACATAAAAGCCTCATTTTAAGGAATACACAACTGTCTATTTAATAGACAACTTCAATTACTGTACGTCTTGGACCTTCCTCTCTTCCACTCTCTTTCTCTCCATTCCCACGAAGTGTGAACCCTCGAGTCCCCCTCTTCCTCTCTTTTCTTTCTATCTTTCCCTATCTTTCTCTTCACCTCTCTTTTGTAATAAACCCATTTCTGCACCGATGCAGTGCTTTGGTTGTGAATGACGTGCCGCTGCCCACCACCCACTGCTACATCTGCACAGCATTTTTTCTCCCAAGAGTGGGACACCCTGGTCCAGCCAGCTGGGGGGTCCCCTGCACAATATATCACAACACTGGTCCCTTATTCATGTTCTGAAGCTGGCTTGAGTGGTTCTGTCAGTAGTGTTAGGGATGCAGCTGTAGCTCCCTAGGGGTGAAAGTCTTGGTTTGGTATTCAAAGGGGGCACAGAGGCAGGGTCAGAGCTGTGAAGACTGATGCTGTTAGGTGATGTCCTCTAGGATTGTAGGAACAGATCTCTTTTCTCTAGATTTAAAGAATAAGAAGGCACTCAGCTGCTACTGAATGCAGAAGCACATACAACACACAGACACTTACACTCTCACTCCACACGCACACAGACACACACACATCACCACACACACAGACACACCCCCATACACAGACACTCCTCTACCCTACCCCCACACAGACACACCCACACCCACATACCCATTCACACACACACACACACACAGATGCATACAACACACACACACACACACACACACACACACACACACACACACACACGAGCAAAGGATCTAGAGACAGAGTTCTTAAATCCAGTCCTGGAATCCAAGTTCGTCTGGAAATCAGAATTTTTGATACAGCCCAGGCCTACTTGCCTAGGGATGACACCACCTACCATGGGCTGAGCCCTTCCACATCAATCATCAGTGGAGACAGTCCCTCACAGACATGGCCGCAGCTGGTGGCACTGTGTCGGAGAGGCTGTGGAAACTTGGAGGTGGGAGACATGGCTGGTGGGGGTGAGTCACTGGGGAAGGGCCTCTGAGGGTTATTTCTGGGTCCACTTCCTGCCCACGCTCGGAGCTTCCTGATCATCTAAGGTGTGACAAACCCTGCAGGAAGCTTCTGCCACCACGAGCAGGTCTCCAACTGCCGTGTCCTCCCTACTGTAATGCCCTACGTCCTTTCAATTGGGAGACAAAATAAAACTCACATGATTAGACTTCTGTCAGGTATTTTTCATCACGGCCAAGAGGAAATCAACAGGACAATGTCGTTGTCATCATCTGTTTCCATCATCTGTCCTCGTCTCTGCTTTTTCTAGTGCTGGAGGAATTCAGTTCCCTATGGTGGAAGGTTGCCATTTTCTTGCTGGCTGCTGGCAAGAGTCCCTGTTAGCTACTACAGGCATCCCATTCACAACTAGACCTTTTGTTTTCTTTAAGCCAGCAGGACCATAGCTCTGACATTTGGCCTACCTGCAAAGGCCCATGTGACTAGCTCAGGCACACCTTGAAATAACGTTCCTTTTGATTAAAGTCTCTCGACAAATAATCTAACATTCCATATTCAAGAGAGAAGATTAGGAAGGCACAGTCACATAGTACTAGGATACAGGAATCTTTGGCCTTTACCTACCATAGTCTATACTCTGGCCCCCAACAAGTAAATCCTTCTCAGAGTGCGCAAGTTGCATCCCATTATAACATTGGCTCAAGTCCAAGATCCTGAGTCTGAGATCTCTCATCTAGATTATAGTCTTCATACCACATGTTTCTTCTTTGGTTTGACTCACACTTAAGGGCAGGGTACCACACAGGTGTGTGTGTGTGTAACAGAGTAGGAATTCGGTACTATCAGTATGTGTATCAGCAGAGCATGTAGTTGGTTATGACTTAATAAGTGAATACGAAGTTGTTTTTGCCTGTGGCACTTACATCTTGGAACATTTGACGATTTATAATGCACTTTGACATTCGATTGTCTTTATCTTTAATGTGATTAGATTTTGGCTTCCTGCTTGCCAAGTCATTCCTGAAAGAATTAATGTTATAACAGGAGGAGTTCTTTGTGGATGCTTTTGGAATGAGTGAGCTAATAGCACTGCACCTGTCCAAACTATGGCTACTGAGCCTGCTGGATCCTGACAGGAGGTTCTGTCCTCTTCTAAGCAGATGAGGGAAGACCCTGAATTTGCAGGTGTTTGGGAATGGCAACTGTAGCTATAGTCCTTATACACCTGCCTCACTTAGAGGATGATACACTGTAGTTTCTACTTCTCTTATTTTCAAGGATGCCTCTTTTCTCTTTCATACTGGATTTCAAGTAAAAGGTGAAAAAGCCTTTAGGAATGTTTGCAATTTTTTTTTAAATGTTTGAATCTCTGATTCCAGTTAAAGGTCATTCGCCCAAGGGAGAGAAGTCTACTTCACACTCTCTTGAAACTAGGAAAGCAGTCTTTTATCATATTAATAGAGTTATAGATTAAGTTTAAAGGAGAAACAACTTCACTGCTTCCTAATTCTTTAATACATTGTATATGGGCTTCTAACATTTTTTTAAAAATAGTCTGTAACATCTTTATACCTTTATTCAATTTTCAATACTAGGTCTGTAATCATATATATGTATACATATATATATACATATATATATATGTAGATATATATTCACATATTAATATTAAAATTTTTCAGATAAAGCAATATTACAGATCTTTCTAGGAAATTAAAAGATCAGGGATCATAAAAGTAGAAAACAGAAATAATTCTAAGTACTATCATATAGAAATAATTACTCTGTGTTTTCCCATAATTTTTGAATAGTTCATGTAATTCATGCATAGGTCAAAAGGTATTTCCCTACACACAAAGTGAAAAGTGCTAAAAATATATACAATGTTGCATCTTTCTTTGACACTGAAAGTTTACGTATCATATACTTTTCTCCAGGCCAACTCTTTTCAAAATGTATTTGAAATTGTCAGATGAAAACTGCGTTTTGGATAGGTGGAAGTTTTGAGTTCCCCTTTTCCTAATTATTTATTTTTGATAATCACATACATGTACAGAATTAATTGTGAGTAAACTCACTATGACTTTCTCTTCCTCTTATCCCACTCCCTTCCGCCCCCACCACAACCTCATGGGAGGTAGCCACAGTTGCCGTGTGTCTGTGACTGTGATGGCCATACCCAGAAGACAGTAGAACTTTTCAAGTCTCATTGGTTTTGATAAAACCTGAGCTTAAAAGGAAAAGTGACGGGTAGGTGAATTTCAACGTTATACACCAGAAAGTGTGCTGTCTGTCGGGCGTGTTGACTAAAGTAAACTTGTTAGTCTAATTGCTCCTCATTTCCTCTTTGCTCACGTGGAAATGGCTGGTGCTGCTAAGAGTTCCCCAGCTGATCATGCTAAGGTTGGTGTATGCAGAGGGCAAGTACTGCAGCCTCTCCCTTCCCCACCCTCTCACAGTGCAAATCAAAACTAAGATTCCATCTTACCTCAGTCAGAATTGCCATCGTCTAGAAAACACATGACAATAAATGCTGGTGAGGACATGGGGCTAGCAAACTTTAGTTACTAGTGGTAGGAATGTAAATTAGTCCAGCCACTATGGATACCAATATGGATGTTTCTCAAAAAAAATAAATTAAATAAAACTAGAACTACTATATGAACTAAATATACCTTTTCAGGGCATATAGCTCGAAATAACCAAGCCAGCATAGACAAAGACACACATGCGCCTCTGTGAGTTCTGTTCTAGAAATGCATCCTGAACCATCTCCACAGCTGCTGTGAGCTCTAAGCTGCCATTGTCTTCCCATGTGCAGAACAACACAGTGCTGATGCTTTTACTGATGTCTCAAGTTTCCCTGTGTCTCAATGGGTCCTTTCCCTCAGTGGCAAAAGGAAGCCTCTTACATTTGAATTGCCACACTCTTCCACCTCAGGTCCTTTGCATGTGCTGTTGCCATAGGTGAGAATTCCTTTCCCCAATTCCTTCATCTCCATGGGGGATTTCCCCTGTGCAGAGACACCTCTATCATCTCTAACTCAGTTGGTGATATTCCCTCTGTGCACTTTTCTTCACAACTGTCCTGGCTGGTTTTATGTAAACTTGTCAAAACTAAAGTGATCTGAGAGGAGGGAACCTCAATTAAGAGAATGCCTCAATAAGATCAGGCTGTAGGCAAGACTGTAAGGCATTTTCTTAATTAGCGATCAGTGGGGGAGGGCCTGGCCCATTATGAGTGGTGCCATCCCTGGGCTGTTGGTCCTGAGTTCTATAAGAAAGCAGGTTGAGCTGGGTGGCGCACGCCTTTAATCCCAGCACTCGGGAGGCAGAGGCAGGCGAATCTCTGTGAGTTCGAGGCCAGCCTGGGCTACAGAATGAGTTCCAGGAAAGGCACAAAGCTACACAGAGAAACCCTGTCTCGGAAAAAAAAAAAAAGAAAGAAAGAAAGCAGATTGAGCAAGCCAGTAGGTAGGACCCCTCCATGGCCTCTGCATCAGCTCCTGCTGTAGGGTCCTGCTCTGTTTGAATTCCTGTTCTGACTTCCTTTGGTGATGAACTGTGATGTGAAAGTGTAAGTCAGATAAACCCTTTCCTCCCCAACTTCTTTTTTGATCATGGTGTTTTAAGATAGCGGCCTGTGCCACGGCTGACGATGACTTGGTTTCTCCCTAGTCTGCACCGCGCTGTGTGAGCAGACAACAGAGATGGAAGCTGTCATCTTCACCACTGAATCTGGGACAGAACAGGAAACCGTTAACTATGCACTGAGTAGGTTCTGGTATTAGTTTTATTTTTGCTGATGTGGCAAGTTGCCACACATGAGTGGCTTTAAACAACGTGCTTTCATTCTCACACAGCTCTGGAAGGCAGCCATTCCAAGAGGATCTCACTGGTCTAGAAGGAATGTGTGTTGGCAGGTGCTACGCGTTCTGCATCCCGGGGAGAGTTTCTTGTCTTGCTCTTCTGAACACATCTCACATGTGGCCTTTGAGCTGAATCTAGGCAAAGGTGGCTACAAATGTGGCTCGACACAAAGTATTAAACTCATTGAGACATTATGAATTTGTGGTTAGTGTGTGTGCGTGTTTGCTCATGTACGTGCTTGCACATAAATGTGGAGGTCAGAGGACAACTTACAGGAGTTGGTTCTCTTCTTCCACCATGTCCAGGATTGAACTCAAGTCATCATGCTGGGCAGCAAGAGCCTTTACCCGCTGAGCCATCTCTCCTGCCAGAATTGTGATATATATGTTGGTTATATATCAGTTCTCAAGCCTGAACTTTGTAGATGACAACACTGGTAGTGTGAAACACTGGTGCCTTGACCTGGGTCACCTTTCTCTCTCTTTAAAGTCAGACAGGTATCTTTGTGTACCTTTGTTTCATGGTCATATCAAACTTCCCACTTTCCTTCATCCTTCCCCCCCCCCCCCCATTTTTTTAAGGACCTCTGTGAATACATTGAGCTCACTTGGATAATCCAGGCTAATCTTTCCAGTTTAAAGCCAATGGATTAGTGCTCTGAATTCCACATACCGTTCTTATGCCCCTTTGGGGGCATGTAATTAAACAGACAAATTCAGAGGATTAGAAAGTGGACATCTCGGGAGCTCATTATTTTGCATTAATAAATATTTATGGAATATTTGAATACAGAAATGGCCAACTAGCTTGGAAGTTCTTTGTGGGCAAATGCTTGTACTTCCTTTTCTCTTCACAGCATTTTGTGCCTTCCACAGCCAGGCCAGTCTTCAGGTTCAGTAATTACTCTGATGGGCATGTGCAGCTTCTCAGGGGAGGAGTGGGTGAGTTCCTCCTTTAATTATCAGTCTCCAAAGAGGATGTGGAGACTCTTAAGGTACTCGGTGAAGAGGGTCTTTGGGATCTAATTAAATATCTAATATTCTTCACAAGGCTTGAGATTTATAGTTGGAGCTGCTGTGATTGGTACGGTCTCTCCCAGAGTGATGAATGTAAGCATTCTAAATGTGTGCACCTCAGGTGATTCCTGCCAAGGTGATTAATTTCCAGGAGATTAATATGGTGAAGCTGAAGGCCGTGTTTTGCAATCAAGTAGAGAGCGTTTGCGTCAGCTTGGATTTCAGCAGCAGACTCAGAAAGTGAAATATGAAGACAGAGATTTCATGAGACCTGTAGGAATGGTGGGGCCTCATGGATGAGTGAAATGCAGCAGTGTGCTTGTCAGGAAAAGCTGCAGATATCCAGCATCCTATAACTTTACATTTCCCCAGGGACAACACAACCAAGACATTCAGTCCTGCAAGATGCGTTTTCCTTCTCCGATGAGACCCCGGGTTTATCAGTCACATCTCAGGCTATTTTTAGTGATTATGCTTTAAAAAACTTGAGGAGCCTATCTCCTCTCACCACGCTCAAGTACAGGGTTGCTATGCAACGGGACCATCTCCCTGGTGGTCCTCACACTCTTTTCTCACAGACATTCAGTGAACTGGACTTTGGCTGAAAACAAACAGCCGACCCAGAGCTGCTCATGCAAGAAAGAGCAACGGCTTTGGAATCTCACTTGCCAGGATCCTTGCTTCTACAGCTGGGATTGAGGCCCTGGGCACATTTATCTTCCTGAACTTCAAATTTACCATGTGTAAAATGGAGATGCCACTGATACATATCTCCTGAGATAACTAGGATCAGAAATGCTAATACATGTAAATACCCATGTTCAGTCCTTAAACAGTGGTTACACAAAACAGTGTTTTATTCTTATTTTGCATGAAATGGGTATTACACAGTCATGTAGGGAATGCAGGAAATTCTGTTAGCAGGTTCGTCCTTCTTTACCTCTTGTGTTTATTAGAATTGGTCACTATGGTACAGCAGCAGCATTAGCAATTAATATTTGTAAGCACTTAGTAAGCACTGATGCTCACAGTGAGCCGCCAGAGAGGCAATGTGGCTTTTTTTCCCCACAGAGCCAAAATGTAGAATAACTTGGCTTAATCCTTACATTTCTCATCATTTATTATTTTCTAATTTATATTATTTTATTTAAAATGTTTTCATTTTACATATCAACCACAGTTCCCCTTCCCTCACCTCCTCCTGCTCCCCACAAACTTCTCCCGACACTGCCCCCCATCCACCCCTCAGAGAGGGTAAGGCCTCCCATGGGGAGTCAACAAGGTCTGGCACATCAAGTTGAGGCAGGCCCAAGCCCCTCACCCTGCATCAAGGCTGAGCAAGATCTCCTACTATAAGGAGCGGTCTCCAAAAAGCCAGTTCATTCACCAGGGATAAATCCAAGTCCCATTGCCAGGAGCCCCACAAGCAGAGCAAACCACACAACTGTCACTCACATTCAGAGGACCTGGTTCGGTCCCCTGCAGGTTCCCCAGCCTTCCATCCAGAGTTTCTTACCTCTTTTCCTCCTTTCCTCTCCCCACCCCTCCCCCTCCAAGTGCAACCCAAGTCCTTCTGCTGCTTGGGTTAAAGTTGTACACCCTAGATTCCCTCTCCTGGTGATTCAAGGAAGTCTCTGGATTGACTGATAGGAGCTGTAATCAGGCTGGTTGTTGTGGATGTGTGAGTTGACAGACTGCAATGCCCTCATAGGCTCCTAGTGAATCAGTCCTTTGGAGTTCATAGCAGATACCGACTCACCCAAAGGAATAATCCTCTTCGCACATATGCCCTGCAGGATGAAGAATGCATTCAAACACACGATGGAGCTAAAATCAACCCTTAAGCCCATCTCAATGGTACAGCAGTGGGTACAACCAGTCTGTTGCACTGTTTTAAGGACGTACTCTGTGTGGCGATGATGAACTTAGAGTTTTTAGTGCCATGGGCTCATGTTCTTGGCATCACTTTTGTGGAAGCAAGTGGCTCGCACCCTGTCAACTTCTTACATTTTTTTTTCTCTACCACTACTAGGAATGGTTTGTAGTTCTCCATTGTAAGAGGACAAGAGAGTAACGTGAATATAAACATCATTTCTCAGTATCAGGGTCAGTAGAGCAGCCCAAGAGTGTGGAGTCTGTAGTACACTGGGTTTCTAAGACCTACTAGATAGAGAACAGCTACAATGGCTGTGTCCATGAAGTGTCGCTATAGATGCCCACAGTTTCTGAAATTCTTTGCAGGGAAAGCTGGAAATACATAATTGGGTTAAAGTCTTGGCTCTGTTCATTGTCTGCACTTCTTTGCTTAGTACCATGCAGCCACAGAAAGCAGTCTGCAGGCCAGCCCTCCCAGTGGTCGTGCTGACCTGTGGTTTCTGACGTAGCCCAGCTACCCGACTTTACAGGCAGGGGACAACCAGGGAAAATTAACACCTGTTTGCAGGTGACAGTGAGCGGGAGAGTTGACATTGAAGCCAGGTTCCTGTTTGGGGTTTCTTTCTACTCCCACCCCAAGTTGCTCTTCCATTAATTTTAGTTTCACTGTGTGTGTGTGTGTGTGTGTGTGTGTGTGTGTGTGTGTGTGTGTGTGTGTGTGTGTGTGTATTTACAAATGCACATACACTGAAGCAAGAGGACTTCAGGTATCATTTCTCCAGTGCCATTCACTTTACTAGTATTATTACTATTGTTTTACATTTTATTATTCCATGTTCATGGGTATTTTGCCTGTATGGACTGTCTCTGCACCAGGTGTGTGCATGGTGCCCACATACAGGCCATGAGAGGGCATTAGATCCCTTGGAACTGGAGTTACAGATGATTATGAACTGACATGTGAGTTCTGGGAATCAAACCCAGATTCTTTGGAACGGCAGCCACTACTCTTAACCACGAAGTCACTTCTTTCCAGTCTCTATTATTGTTGTTGTTGTTATCTCAAGACACAAACTCTCATTGGCACGGACCTAGCCTAGACGGCCCAGTGGTCCATCTCTTCCTACTGTCCTATTTCAGGGATCACGAGCACGTGCTACCACCATGTCTGCTTTCTGTATTTTTTTTTTAAATCATTGGTTCAAGGGTTTGAACTTGGATGCTTATGCTCATAAAGCAAGCATTTTACTGACTGAGCTATCATTCTAGCCCTCTCTAGTTAACCTTGACTTCGCATTGAGAACAAGCCCCATATTTGGATTTAAGCAGCATGGAAAGGAAAGTGAGCACTGGAAATATTCATCCATCAAGTGTCAAAGGCTCAAGGATCCCTTAGGTGACATTCAAGGGCTTAGCAATCATACTCTCTCTGGCAGCAAGAACAGACACTCAGATTCCCCAATACAAACTCCCTCCATCTCCAGCACAATGTGTGACTCTCATCAGATAGTATGTTCTAGAATGTCTTGTGTTCCCCAAAGCAGTAGGCCATGGGCCAGTCATTCTCTGCAATATCTTATACCAGATCCATCCAAATAAAATAGAGTTGTCCGAAACCAGAAGTTCTTGCTGCAGAATTTCATTATAGTTTAATGCTCACAAGGTAGCTCTGTAGCTGGATAAAATCCACAGCAATGGGAAGGATTTGCTGGCCTTTCAGTTTGGGGCTTTAATGTGGTCCATTGAATTAATGGAGCAAGCATACCTCCCTTTGAGGATACTCAGCACACAATGTATTGATTTTCCATATTCTTACACAATGCTTCTGGCCAGGCTATCAGTCTGAGAGGGATAAACAACAAAAAAGTGAGGATTATAGAATAGTCCTCTCAAATGTCAGAATGAGCAAGAGGAATAAGTACAAAAACTAAGGAAACAGAGAGAGGACCCAGGGATGCTGTTCTAAGAGGTGAATGATGTGCTGTTCATGAGACTCAAAGTAATGAGAAAATGTGCAAAACTCCTCTGTTGTAATAGTTAATGAAGGTCTTGGTGGCTTAGTGTCAGAAAAGGTTTAGACACAAGATCTCTGGAAGCAGGACAGTGTGTATTCTTTCTACCAATCTTATCTGAGTCCTCAGCCTTGGACTTGCTCAAGATGCACCTTAGGTGAACATTGTCAAATTTTCAGTGGATCTCTGTGTTTTAGGTGCAGTGGTAACCAAGGCTGAGAAAAAGGACTCCTGCTTACAATACCCTTGATAGATGCATTTATTATTTTCTTCTTGTAGTCAACAAAAATTGTGGCTGAGAAGGTTATTAAGTTCAGCATGGCCACAAAACTGTTAACCAGCCTGGCAGGAATGAAGATTCTCTAAGGAGATACCTGTGTCTCTCAACATGTCTATCAGACCATTGAAAGTGTGGAAGCCAAAGAAATAGAAATTTCCCCAGGAATCTCATGCTGGGAGAAGGCAAAGGCCTCAGTGGATGGGAAAGCTTGTCTCTCAGAAGGCAATTTCACACATTTCTTACTAGTAATTTGTCAAATCATCTCACAGTGTGAGACTGAAGCCCAGGTAGGGATTGGTCAATGGTGGGTGAGACCACACCTTGACTGGACTCCTTAGATGTGCATATCCCTGGTCCTCTATTTAAACATTAATCTGACATCAGGACCCAAAGATAGACTTGGTGGGATGTCCTGGGGTCTCTGTTCTTTTTCTCTATGTGGCCACATTGAAGAAATCTCTTTTTCCTGCTTTCTATTGTTAATTTTACCCCATAACTTGCTTACCCAGGACAGATAGCCAGACCTGACTTGGGGGCACAGGTTGTGACCTTTCTCAAGTTTGATAACAGAGTGAGAAGAGAACAGAGTTGGGAGGCTGACTTGATTCTCACAGCCCATGCTGCCATCACTGGACTTCTTCCTTCTGCTGAAAGAAAGTCAGAATGCATAAGTGGATGGATGTCTCATGAGTTTCTTGTATCTGGTACCCTGACAGGTCTCATTTTATTCAGATAGAACAGAATTGTTCAAATTTGATTGCTGCTGCTTGGGAAAGGAGAGCTGGTACCACACTGGTTATGATCTCAAAAATCGATGGTGGAGGGTTTCCACTTAAGAGCTTAACTTCCTGACCTTGAAGGTCAGTACAACCCAGACCTTGCTTAGAGTACATTGTATGGCTTTAGGAAGTAGCTCAAATGCTCCAACTCTTAGACTCTATCTAAAGTGTCAAATTATTTCTATGGTAGTCATGACAGTAAAATGAAATATTTGCAAAGTTCTTAGCACTGGGTCTCCTGCCTAGAAAGCATCCATTTTATATCTATAATGGTCTAAAGTTCACTCAAAGCATGGAGAAGAGAGAAATGGTTGTGTCCTGGAAACAAATTCCCACCCCATCCTTTGGGGTCATTGAAAAGATGCTGATGCATGGATTGTCCCGTTCCAGCTCTGGAATTCAGACACTTGTTTCTGCTCCTTCCTTTCAGGAATTTCCTGGTGCTCTTTTGTATTCTGGGTTCTTTGACCTGGAAAATATGGAGCTGAAGAGGATTTTCTAGCCGAGTGAGAAATCTTGGAGGGAAACATTCTAGTGGCCTTGACTGCTGCTGTACTAGGCTGGATAGAGTGCCTACACCATACCATCCAACACAGCAAGTTTTAGATGGTGTCTTCTGAGGAGTTAACATATGAGTACTGTTCAGCTGGATGTGGAGTGATGATACTGGGCTCAGATGAGAGCTGCAATGGCCCAGGATAGAACTTACTGGGGGACAATGGTATCAGGGGGTGGTACTGGTAAAGATGGAGAGGATATTGAAGTCTCCAGAGATTCCTAATGGGGAGAGTCTGTGGTCCTTGTGATGGAAGGAACTGAGAAGAGGTAGAAGGAATTGTTGCCTACATTTCTCCAGGTTTGGTCTCTGGCTTCACCATCTGGATGGTAGTATCATTTCCTGAGTTTCTGAACTCTGAAGGGGAAAAGAAAGCGGGATAAAGTACCTGAGATCAGTCTTGGATACACAAAAATTTTTGATATCCAATGGAAACACCAACATGGATATCCCTATTCAGAAAAGGCATAAAATTCAAATGAGCAGGGCTGTGAACATAAATTTTGGTATATGCTGGCTACAGACTCAACTAAAGCTGTGGCATCGATAGAGCGTCTAGAAGGGGAATGCCAAAGTGGCATAGAACAGAGTTTATCAGTCTCCACACTGAGTGTCCTGGGCTGGCTAATTCTATGCTGCAAGGCTGATCTTTGTGCTATGGGGTATTCAGTAGCAGATCTGACCTCTGACCTACAAGATTCCAGGAGCACTTTGTACTGTAACAACCAAAATATTTCCAGATGTTTCCAACTGTGCCTCCAGCTGCAAAGCTGCCCCCAGTTGAGAGCCACCAGCTCAAAATATTTGTGATCTGGGTTTGTAATGCTTGTTCTGATTTTGGCTCCGTCCCTGCCCAGCTGAGACCCAGGTGGGTGAGGTACTGAAAGCCTCTTGGTCTCCCCTTCCCCTTCTCTCTATTGAAAACAGAAGATAACATGAGTTGGGCTATCATTTTGTTTAGCAAGATGAATGTGAATACTTGAGAAAATTGCTTGGAAGCATGTCTGGCTCACAAGATGTATTTGTTGTTAGATTACTGGTGATACTCTCACTGAGAAAAAGATGGGGTGTAGGAATGAGCCTTGGGAAATGCCAGCATCCAAGATTGAACAGAATAGGAGGAGACAGAGCAGGGACAAGTAACTGGAGCTAAGGAAGGGATATGTAGTGGGGGTGACGTCGTAGGGTGGGGGAGGGTGAGCATGTGGGTACAGGGTACTGTAAAGGCAGTTTGAGTCTGAGGTGCTCTTAGCTGATACTCTTCTGCCTCTACACATCTGAAAGCCTGGAAGAAAACAATGCAGTATATTTCATCAAGACAAAGCACACTGAAACAGCTTGGTTAATTAATTAGAGTCTAGGATTGTCTAGGAGTGATTGTTGCATAGTATCCTCAAATGACATTTTGGTAAAGAACCCTCTCTTATACCTAGACGGATAATCATGGGGAAACAATATTACCTAGTGACGTGTGGTGAGCCCCGAGAAGCCTACAAACCATGTAGACAGATACTGTGTTGTAGCTCTATGCTCTGTTCTGGGTACAAGGCAAAGGAGATGTGGTTAATGCATGATGGTCATGTGTGTTTGCCAGCAAAATGATTTTATTTATGCAGTTCAACACTTTTGCTACCAAGGAAAACAAATAAGCCTCTTCATGATATCTAGTCTCAGTCATTAACCTGATTGTCTCTGGAATCAACTAAAAGGCAGGCCAATGTACACTCCTATGAGGAATTTTTTGATCTGATTATTTGGAGTGGGAACACCCACTATGATAGCTTGAAGGTAATTGGCCCCTATAATCCCATAAACTCATAAGGAGTAGCACTATTAGGAGGCATGGCATTGTTGGAGTGGGTATTGCCTTGTTAGAGAAATTGCCTTGTATCACTGTGGGGATGGGCTTTGAGGTTTTCTCTGGTTAGGATACCGACCAGTGTCTCAATCAACTTCCTGTTGCCTGCAAGATAAAGGACTCTCAGCTATTCCTTCAGCACCACATCAGCCTGAAGGTCATGATGATAATGGACTGGACCTCTGAAACTGTAAGCCGCCACCTCAATGAAATGTTTTCCATATAAGAATTGCCATGGTCATGGTGTCTCTTCTCAGAGACAGAAATCAAACTAAGACACACACCCTAAGTGTGTACCTGTGGTAGCCTGGGTAAAAGAGATGGAAGAAAGAGACTTTTTGCTTTTTGCCTGTTTTCCTTCACTCTTACTGGCAAGTTCATCTACTTTGTTACTGTTTCTGCTGCTGCATTCTGTTATTGATATTAGGACTTAGCTTCAGGATTCCCACATGGATTGAAGCCCAAGAGCTTGCCAGAATCCTCTAGGCCTATGTGCAAGATTGAGACTATGGAGGCATCCAGTCTCATGGCCTGAGAAACAGCTGGGTTCTTGGTCTTTCTGCTGTGAGACAGCCATTGTTAGACTATCCAGACTATTATTCAAATTATTTTAAAAATCCTCTTTCAGTAGGTATTTGTTCTATCCATTCTGTTCCTCAAGGAAATCCTAATGTACCCCTCTACCTCACTTCCACCTCTACCTCAAATGATCTGACACATTTCCTGGTAATTCTCAACTTCTAGAAAGTACTTACAACAAAATTAATAGATGTAGGTAGAAGATACATGATCCCTGAAGAACATGATTGTATTCTTTCTTCTTTCCCCTTTCCTCCCTCCCTTTCTCGGCCCATTCCTTTCCTGTTGATTATGTAACACATTTTTATGATGGTTCAGACACTGAATGAGGTGCCAGGAGTCAAGAAGAAAGCAAAGGAGAATCTTGGCCAGATTATCCATTTGTTTGTTTGTTGATTTCTTGAAGCCCAGGAGCCATTTTATTAGGGTTTGAGAGAAAAATAACAGGATAGGCAGCTATAAATGTTGGCAGCTGTTGGGAGGAAGGAGATGGGTAAGAGAAAGGGAGAAAGAGATGTCTTTTGTAGTTGTGGTCCAAAAAAGAGAGCGTGTTCAGCAGTGAGAGGCCTATAAGCAGCTGCATTGAATATGTGTGTGTGTGTGTGTGTGTGTGTGTGTGTGTGTGTGTGTGTGTGTGTGTGTATGTGTGTGTGTGGTGGAGGTATTCAGAGGAAAAAAGGGGAGGCCTAGAAGGTCAGGATAAGCATGCTTAGGACTTTTACCAGAACCCAAAAGAAGATAGAGGGAAGAGTTACTGGTTTTGAGTTAGAGCTCAGAAAGCTAGGCAGGGTTAGTAGTGAGAATCTGAAGGCAACTCCCTGTCCTTAGTTTTAAGCATGTAAAACCACAGGACTTAAAAAGATGTTATGGGGGCTAGAGAGATGGCTTTGTGGTTAAGAGCTCATGCTGCTCTTTCAGAATTCCAGTGTGCAGGTCCCAGCACCCTGTCCTGGGTGGCTCACAACCTCCTCTAACTCCAGCTCCAAGAGATCTAGTGCCCTCTTCTAGTTTCATCAGGCACTGCACTCACATGCAGACACCCCCACATATACACATAATTAAAATAAAAACTTTAAAAAAGAGATAGCATAGAGATACTTAGCAAAGTGATAAAGAAAAACTGGAATGTGTTGACATAGAAATGAAGAGGCACTCTTTTTTCTATAGGGTAATCAAGAAAGATTGCCTGGTCTAACAGGAAACACACAAGCAAGCTCATCACAGTAAGCTTTGGAAAGGGTCAGGAGATGGAAGAGCCTAGAACACGTGGTGGTGTGGGATGGGAAAGCAGCATGCAGTGGGCTGGGGAGGAGTCTGGGGCCTGGGTGGTTCAGCCATGAAAGCCATCACAGGGAGAACTCTGGAGGTTGTCCTCCAAGGCAATGAGATAAGGTTGACGGGGTCGTTGTGAACAGCCCCACGTGTTCAGAATGTGGCCACGGATAAACTGCAGGTGCCCAACCTCAAGGAACATTTTGTGACCTTCCATCTTCATGTGACTGCTGCTGGCATTTAGGCACTTCCAGTGACTCGTGATGGCACCTCCTTCTTCAGGCTTTGGGAATAATAACATCCTTTGCTTCCTCCCTGCCATGCTTTGGGACACCAAGGATATTGCTCTTATGTCTGCCCTTCTTGTCATTTCTCTGAAAGACATGGATGTTTGTTAAAATATCCCTTTTTCACTTACTTTTATTTCCCTGAGTGAATATCACATTGATTCCTATAGATTCCTTTGAGAAGTGCTTCAAAATCAGAGCAGTGGTAGGCGTGGAGGGAGGGAAAGAAATGAAAGACTACTTTTGCTGTGTGATTCATTGGAAAAATTGTCTTTTCACCCAGTAAACACTCATTAGATTTCTGTTAGAAAGGATGAGTAAGACGGGCTTGGGACTATTGGATCTCATCCTTGTTTTAAAGTCTGGAAATGCTAACTGATTACAGTTGAAGTAGAAATGTGCTAAGAATAACAGGTGGGGCAAAAAGCAGAAGTTGGTCCTGCCCATTAATTCTGACTGAGGAGAAGCTGTGTGTGGTGGCATAGGCCTGTGATGTTGACTCCAAAGTCAGTCTGGTCTACATAGTGAGCCACCATCTTCATAGCAAAAACAAAACAAGACAAGACCAAACAGAAGACAGAGACTTCATGGGGTGGTGAGAGCTGAGCTGGGTTGCTAAGTCTACTCAGTGGCTCCCTGGGTAGAAAGGACATAGGTTCTTCAGCCATAAAGAGACAGGGCGAGGGAGATGGCTCAGTCAATAAAGGACCAGAGTGTGGACCCCCAGCACCAATGTAAAAAGCAGAGCCCAGTAACCAGCACCCATAATCCAAGTACTTGGGAATTAAGAGATGGGAAGATCTCTAAGATCTGATGGATAGCCACCCTAGCAGATCAGTGAGCTCCAGGTTCAGTGAGAGTCCTGTCTAGAAAATTCAGTAGAGAGTGACTGGGGAAGACATCTGGTGTTGCCAGGCTCCCATGTGTACATACATGCATGCACACACACATGAATACACATACACAAATAAACAGTAAGAACAAAGGCCCCTCAGGCATAAAGAAGTATGGTAGTTCTCAGTTAGCTGAGTCATCTTAAACATGATGCTTAGCAGCATTAACGGGAAGTGGGAAGCACAGGGTGGGCTGATCTACACTGGTCATCTCAGATATTCCCAGTAGCTTGCAAGCTCACTTACAGCTCTGTTTCTAAACCCTAACTTTAGTCATTCAGCTACCAATTTTCATTGCACAATACAGAGTACAACTATATACATAATCCTGTAATACAATTTACCTAAGGTTGCCTATTTTCTTTAAACTGATTCATACTTAAAAATACTTAAGAGGATTTTAAACAATATGCTAAAGCAACTCTACAGTTCAATTGAAATCTAGTCTGATATGCTAAGTTACATATTCATTTGCTTGGTTTTTGAGTCAGGGTTTCCCTTTGTAAACCCAGCTGACCTTAGATTCAGGATCCTCCTTCTTCAACCCCCCAAGTGCCTGGGTTACAGTTGTACACCACCAGGCATGATTTTTGTATGTGTCTTGATCTCGTCACGGGCTTAAGTTACATTTTCGCACCGTACAGTCATATCAGTGGGGATTTGTTCCAGAATCCATTGGTGATACAAGGTCTCTTACATACCATCCTATTTTTGCTTAACTTATGTCCATCTACCTGGTGCTTTAATTCATCTTCGGAGTATTTACAATACATGATCCAATGTAAATGCTGCAAACATACTTATCATAGTGTATTGTTTAGAGAACAATGACAAAACAACAACAAGACAGTCTATGTATGTTCGGTAAGATTGCAATTTTTTTCCTGACTATTTTCAATTCGTTGTTGGTTGAATCCATGTATGCCCAAGCCGTACCCATGTGTTAAATAAATAGTTGACTATTGAAACATAAAAAGTATATTCCTAGACACATTGCCTCTTATGGCTATGCCTCACCGTTAGCAAAGCAGCAGGTGAAGGGAGGAGGTGAGGATGGCAGCAGGTGAGTGCGTGATATCATCACATCTGTGTGGGAGATGCAGTCCTCAAGTGGCAATGTGAAGAGGCTCCCAGGAGCGGAGTTAGATGGCTCTCCAGTCATTATCAGCCAAGTTCAAGTAATTGCACAGACGCAGGAGCTCCTACTGTCTGCAGAAATGCAGCACTGGGGGAGAGTGGTGGCACTGAAAGTCTACAGTGGTCTCCCCTCAACCCTCTTTCCCCTCTTCTCCCTGGCACTGAGAGGTTCTTTGACTCTGCCTGTTTCATGTGGGCTTGGGAGGAAGACGTGATTCAGGGGCTTTGTTACAGGAAGTGGCATCTTTTCACTGTAAGAGAGAATTCCATTGTGAAAATGCACATGGGAGACACTGTAGGCCCTGAAGGATCCTCTGGTTACTCTGGAACCTTACCAAATTCAGGAAACACAAAGACCTGATGTGGTGTTATTTTGGACAGCTCCCTTTTCAGCAAGGTCATGGAAGACCAGCATGGTGTGGTTACCTGCTATCCTAGCTTCATTTTCTGTGGCTGTGATAAAATACCCTGATAAAAAACAACTTAGGAGGAAAGGGTTCATTTCAGTTCACTGTTCCAGTCCACAGTCCATCACAGCAGCGTTGTCATGGTACCAGGAACCTCCAACAGCTAGTCCAACTGCCGTCAAGAATGGAGAAAAATGAGTGCATGCATGCTTAACGTTCAGCTCACTGTCTCTAGTCTTATGCAGTTTAGGACCCAGACCCAGGGGATGGTTCTGGCCACAATGGGAAAACCTTCCCACCCAAATTAATGCAATCAAGGCAGACTCCTACAGCTGTGCCCATAGGCTGACCAGATATAGACAGTCTCTCATTGAGATTCTCTTCCCAGGTGATTCTGGGTTGTGTCAAGTTGACACAACTAACCATCACACCTGCCATTGAACAGTGTCTTTATGTGGCATAAATGATGTAGATGCTTCAAGGGCCCAGCAAGTTCTTAGAATGAATGAAGCACAGTGGGTGAATTAGAAAACTGTATCCATTTGGAAAGATGCACAGTCACTCAGAAATGCCATGGGAGTTGGTGAGTGTTGCTGGTGAAGGAGCCTGTCTGGTTTTTAGATCTCTGAATTTTTTTTTCAAGTAAATTTAGAAATTTTTGTTGTCGTTTCACCAATTTTGTTAAATAACATCTTCTTACCCTCTTAATTATACCCCCAAAGAGGCAAACTCTGTGGCCTAGACAGAACACCTGCATGTCCAAGCAAATCTATGAGCTTTACAATGAATGTGTGGAGTAGTTCACATTCTCATCCAGTTTTGCACCATTGCTTGTTTCTGTTTCATCACTCCTAAGAGCCAGGAGGCTTGCTGTCTCCCAAACAAGTCCACTGAACTATCACACAGGATATGTTCAAGTTCACTGGAAGATCTGTATGAAAACATCCAAATGTCATAGTCTGGAGAAAAAGAAAAGATCAAGAAGGGAGAAAAGGAGAAGATGAGGATGCCAGGGACTAACCACCCAGCCACACAACCAGACACAAAGGAAGAAGTAAAGAAAAGACACACAGAAATAGAAAAAGTTAAAGTCCAGAGGCAAAAGTTAGATGGGATAACTTAAGTTAAGAAAAGTTGGCTTAGAAACAAGCCAAGCTAAGACTGGACATTTATAAATAAGAATAAGTTTCCATGTATTTATTTGGGAGATGGGTGTTGGGGCCCCCAAAGAACATAGAGGGAAAAAAAAACCAACTACATTGTAATCCTCAGAGCTTACCCACAGTGCTCTAGTTCCTCTAAGGTAGTCCCTAGTGCCCAAAGGTTCTACAACCTCTCCTAAACAGTCCTATCAGTTTAAGACCAACATATGGACCTGTGGGCCATATTTGATATTCCAGCCATAACATAATTATTATCAATCTTCCTAGAGTACATTGCTAAGGAGCACAGAACTTTGGCACCATGGGCTTCATGGTGTAGGAATGACATCTCTTATTCACTCTTAGATTCCTTATACCTACCACACTTACCAGTATATGATATTCATTAATAAAAAAATGTAATTGCTTGACCACCGAGGTCACATTTACTCTCAGAATCTTTCCTATTATATTTTGCTCAATACTTTTGGTGAGTTATGTTGTTAAGCAGTTGGTGATCTTGGCTTCAAGATTTCTTTAAGACTCCAGCCAAGTAAACAGATCAGTGCCTTGCTCAGCCATCATCAAAGAAGCTTCCTTCTGCAGCAGATGGGAACAAATACGGAGACCCCAGCCGGTCAATATTCAGAGAGTGAAAAGACCTTGGAACACTGAGCCCTAAGTGGTATGACTTCATCAAATCCCTCTCCTCAGGGCTCAGGGAATCCTGCAGAAGAGGAGGCAGAAAGAACATGAGAGCCAGAGGGGATTAAGGACACCAAGAAAACAAGGCCCTTTAAATCAACAAGATCAGTGTATAGATGAACTCACAGAGACTGAGGCAGCATGCTCAGGGCCTGCACTGGTCTGCACCAGATGGATTCTAGAGCTGAAAGAAGTAGACACATATTCCCATCCCTAACCCAGAATCTATCTCCAATTGGTAAGCAATTGCAAATGAAATTTAGTTTTCTCCAAGGGAGAGGGTGGTTTCTGGTGAAACAAACTACTCTGAAGGGAAGGCTGCATGCCCAACAATAGATGGCGAACAGAAAAAGGACTCAACAGTGTCATTGAGGTTCCTTGTCTCATAATATCATGTCAGGGTCTTGTTCTTTTTTAAGTTTTTTAAAAATTATCTTATTTTTTATTTTTATTTTATGTTATATATGTATTTTTTTCTTCTCTCTTTTTTACCCTATAGGTCCTTTACATGTGTATTATGGCTTCCAGTTTAGTGGTTTTTTTTTGGCTTCCTGAGTGTGGAAAGGAGCGAGTCTCTGTATCGAAATCTGTTTTTTGTGCTTTTTCTTGGGCTCTTTTCCTTTGGTTTGTTTGTTTTATTCTATTCTAGTTTGTTAGTTTCTGTTTTTATTTTATTTTATTATTATCCTTTAAAAGCCTGTTTGTTTTCTAATGAGAGACAGAAAGGGGTGGATCTGATAGGAGGAAAAATTGCAATCAGGATAGGTTATATGAGAAAAAATCCATTTTCAATAAAAGGGAAAAAATGTAAAGAAAGAAAGAAGGAGAAAGATTTCTGTAAGCCACCCACTCCAGGAGGTTGTGGGTAAATACCTCACTTCTGAGGGACTGTACTAAGAGCCTAGAGCTTTATCCCAGTATAGTGAGGGTTAAGCCTTCCAACCAAGGAACTAAGAACTAAGGTCCATGACACACAACTTTGATGTTATCAAACACTCAGCAGCTCCTTGGCCCATTGGCCTTTGTCTCCACAATGCTTACCCTAATGGTCCCGGGGGATACAATTCAACCTGAATATCCCAGAAGTTGGGATTTGAAAACTGGCCTTATGCTCACTATGTTCTCCTTGCCCCACACAACCTCCAGCTCATAAACCACATGGCTCACGGTTTCTCTGAGGAACTAGTCAACATACACATTTTTGGATTGCAAAACCAGACTGACCAGCAGTGCATCGGCCAGAGCCAACTTTGAACATTTCCCTGGGGCCTTCCAGGAGGATGGGAATAAGCAAGCTCAATACCTAGCAGGGATGGATGGCTGTGCGGGGAGTTGATCCAGACACATGAGTTCAGAATCTAATTTGATCTCCCATGCCAGAGACACAGACAGAGTTTTTCTTCCTCGTTGCCTTGGTGAAGATACCAAAGAAGACAGAGGACAAATCTCTCCCTTTCCCATTCCCCCCAAGTTGGCATGGAGACAAGATAAACCCAAGGCACTTGCCTTCAGAGGCTGTGATTTTAAGCACTTTACTAGCCTGCAATAGTTCTTCTATCCTCCATCCCTTGTAGGTGCCAACCTTAGCATTCGTGGCCTCCAATTCTAAGGGCTGAAAGGACCCTCCTACATGCATGGTCAGCATATCCGAAGATGATTTATGATTTTGACGACTAGATGAAGGAAAGGGAGATAGTTGGCCTGATGAAGCCTCATGAGCCAATGATTGGAAAGACCTGAGAAATAACAAGGCTTTGCACCTGTGGGATCAGCAAGAAGGAATCCCAGCTTGTGGAGTTGCAGTGGGGCTTTGATGTTTCAGAGCTCTAGATAGGAAAGAGCATAAGTGTTGGAGATTGGGAACGTACTTCAAACCTTTTAGCCTGACCCTTTAGTTTCTCCAGTATCAATTTCCTCTTGCAGGTATTCTTCGGTTGATTGTAATGTTGTCTATTACAAGCATTTGATTAATTCATGAAGCTAACACCAGGGCAAAT
The DNA here is from genome assembly GCF_007827085.1 of Peromyscus californicus insignis. Taxonomy (NCBI): domain Eukaryota; kingdom Metazoa; phylum Chordata; class Mammalia; order Rodentia; family Cricetidae; genus Peromyscus; species Peromyscus californicus. Next base: position 96,808,056 of record NW_026294606.1, read on the forward strand.
TAAAATGCTGCTTCAAACCTTAGAGGATAGTGGAACCATTAAGTAGAGGTGATGACATCTATCAACAGGGGTATGGGGCAGTTTGGATGGCTGGGATTGCGAAGACTTGGTTATAGGTAGAGTGAGGTATCTGAGCTAGAAGAGGTGGCCACACCATGGTTTGTCTGACTTTGTTTACAGACACATCAGAGACTACTTAAAGGACTAATGGGCACAGGTAACTAACATACTGGATGCTGGAGGAACAGTTATCTGTTCGAAAAATACGCAAATACCAACATTTGTTCCTCTGAAGTTTACCACCTGACAGCTAACCCTGCTAATCCACCAGTAGCTAGCAAGGCCTTTTATCTCTGCATCTGGACTTTGTTACTAGGTGTGATTCCAACCAAGACTGTTTCCTGTCCCCCTCCGCCCCCATCACTTCAGGCTTTGCCAGTTCCTTCGATAGTACCAGCATGGAGGACCATAGGAGCCAGTTTGCCTCAGTTTATGTCTGAAAGGAAGCAAAGTGATGCTGGGGATGACATGGGCACTTCCACATTTTTCAAAGCATATTTAGGGTAATTCCAACTCCTACTGCTTTGCATTTGGCAGGCTCTGCACCCCCAGGCAATCAGCAAGTCATCTTCTGTTTGCATAAAGCCAAAAGGAACAGCATTTTGTTGTTGCATTCCCATGGATGCTTTCTAACAGTTTGCAGTCAGTGAATTACAAGTTATTGGACACAGAATCAGTGGGTGTCCCCTCCCTCCTCAATGCCCATTGACCTTTGGGGGCTTTTAATAAGACTGAATGACTTTTGAGGGATTGGGGAATGACAAGTTCTTTTTAAGAGAGAAAAGTGAACTTCAGGGAACAAAAGAAAAGGTGTTGTGAGACTACCAAGGGGGCTGCAGACTCAATTTGCCCATTAGAAGCATTTCCTGTAATTAGCTGAAAATGGGTTTTGGCTCTATTAGTGTAGAACTAGATGAAAAAATTGACAGGCATCTCAAAGCAAATGAAAGAAATGTGCTTCAAGTACTCTCATTAGAGAGAAAATTATCTATTAGACAGGGTTCAGCTCTAGACAAGACCCAGAGGAAGGGAATGCCTCCAATGATCTCTAGGCAGTCCCTGCTTTCTCTCAGTGGCTCACACACAGCACAAAGATAGCACTGGAGCAGGAACCTATGGCTGTCTGTGCCAAGCCTTTTTGCCATCCTAGGGGAGATGCTGGGCATTTCTTCCCTTCTGCATCTCATCTGAGGTCCCAGGGCTGTTCCACTTGATGATGTTAGGGTTTTGTTGCAAGCATACTATGACAGAAGTATAGATGAGCACATTTGTGTTATTTCCATAGTGTCACAATGTTTAGTGGTTTCAATGAGACCAATTTGTCATGCAATCCGTTTATCCTGGTAGCCTGGCCAAGACAAATACATGTTCTTTTATTCCAATTTTCATTACTAATATTAACTAATATCACACAGCCCACACAGTAAATCTATCTCTCTATCTATCTCTCTATATCTATCTATTTATCTATCTATCTATCTATCTATCTATCTATCTATCTATCTATCTATCATCTACCTATCTATTTGTCTATATGTGAGTTACAGAATGAACACAAGTTCAAGAGGCTGCAGCAGAGTCCGAAGTTTTTAGAATCTGGCTGAGAAAGTCTGTATTGTGAGACTAAGGAAGCAGAGTGGAGCTGGGAGGGGCTGCTGTAGTCAGGTCTGAGAGCAAAGCTGCAGAGTTCGGTTGCTGGGTGAAAGGCTGAAAAAGCAACAACAACAAAAAAGTCAGGATCTGGAGACAGATCAGGAGCAAGAAAAGGCAGGTCAGGCCCAGGTGCTACCTACTTCCAAAATAAATTTGACAGTCAGAATTATCCATCACTGTTACTGAAAAAAAAAATTTGTAAAAGAATATTGTGTGGGTTCCTTCTGAGGATTGTATTTTATTGATAACCAATTTCTGGCTTATTTCATTTTTATGAGGGTATTTGTTTTGCCAACATCTGTTTTGCAAAGGCTCTACCTCCCTCACTGTTAGTACTCAAGCTGATATGTGACACCTTTCTTTATAGTCCCAAAGTCTGAAAGAGAGACCTCCTTTCCTTTAAGATCCCCATAGTGTTTCCCTCTCCCATATACTGTACCATCTCAGTTCAGCAGGTAAAAGGAAAAGTATCAGCCCAGGACTTGAAGACCAAGTTCTCAGCACAAAGGACAGAGGGCAGGGTGTAAGAGACAAGGGATGGAAGTAGAGGACAAGTGAGAATAGAAACAAGGGAGAGGAGGTGGGGACAAAGGACTGCGTCTGGATAGAGAGGAGACAAACGTGGCTCTTAGGAAAATGGCAGTTTATAAAGGTGAAATGGGAACACCTGTGTTAGGATAAAGTGTTTAATTTTAATTGTGCATGTTAATTATGGTTGCCGAAGGGGGCTTTTGATTGCTGAACTTCAATACTTTGCTAGCTGGGACCTTGGTAGTCAGCCTCAGGAGGAGAGTAGCTAAATAAGGGAATAGACTTTGGGGTCTAGCTTTGGGCATAGAATATAACAGTTTTTAGCAAGGCAGAGGGAATGAGGGAGAAGGGCAAGGCCTACCAGAGCCAAGCTCAAGTGGGTTAGTATCCCCTCAGAAAGTAATTGGGGTTTAGCTTGATCCAATCCAAGACCTCTTTGCCTAGCTAGATGACTGTTTAAAAATCAGTTATCTTGGTATATGTGCTTGGCTGAGGAGCCAATGGGGCGAAGCTACCACATGTGGGATTATGACTGAATGATAAGGCAGCGCCCAATGAGCCTCATATGGCCCTGGAGAGCAGGCTCCCTGTCAGTCTCCACTGGTGGTCTGTCAACCTGCGGTCCATCGCTCCTGCGCTGGCGGGTCCCCACTGTGTGTTGGGACTGGGATCCAGAGAGGAGAGCCATTTGTCCAGGGAAACGGAGTGAGACCCTCTGGCCAGTCACGTTGTACACACTTTCGTGTGGAGCCTGGCGCTAAACGATTCTTAAACGACCTGCTTCTGGGTTGCAGTTTCATTAGGAGCAGAGCAGCTCCCTCGCTGTGACCTAGTCAAAGTCAGCCCTCAACATAATGTGCTTTTGATTTTTTTGTTTTAAATCAGCTGTCTTCTGTCTTCCTCACCACTTTCTATCTAGTGCTTTCTCTCTCACTTTAAGGCCCAGTTATGGTCTCCAGGCCCTTTCTCCTAATGGAACTGCATTTTCTGAAGGCAATTACTTATCAACTTTCCTTCCCAGGACAGGCTGTTGCTGTTCTCTTCATTATTATTTAACACTGAAATGTTAGGAAACAATTTCCTTTGAGTTGAAACATACCGACCAGGAGGGAAGTTCATGCAGACTCTGAAAGTTCTACAGGAAGGCTCATTAAGAACCAGGAAGTAAACAACTTACAAGTCTTAGGAAGTCCCTAAAACTGACCAGATAGATGCACATTCGCCAAGGTTGTATAACCAGTAAGGTCTGCTGAGGCGACAGACTAGCTAGGCTTTGGGAAAGAGGCTCTACTCATCAAGATGTGAAAGAAGAGACCTCCAGGGCACCACAAGGGCTTTCACAAGTTGTCACTCACCCTGGGGAAGGCTTTCAGTCATGCCACTACCTATGAGGGGTTCCTGCTCCTGTAAGTAACACCTTACTCACACTCCTGTAAGTAACCTCAATAAATTTGTTAGTTCAACAAGTTGGACTTTGGCAGTATCATTAATTTGATCTGTCACTAATTCCTATCTGACATGAGTAAACATTTGCATCAAATCTTCCCGGGAAAAGTGTCACACACCTGGGAAGATCACATGAGCAAGCATGTGTAGAGGCTCCAACAGCACAGAAAGAAGCTGTTGTGAGGCTACCATCATGCAATGTTTAGACACTGGGTCAAGCTCATGGATCATCTGGATGTCATGAAGCAGAAACAAGCTGTCCTCTCTGGACCCAACGGAACCACAGGTAACGATATGAAATATATGTTATTTTAATCTAATTATCTGAGGGTAATGTTTATGTTTTAAGTGGCTACTTGAGCACTCATCATTACACTGGTAACAATGAAGATGAGGTGGAAACACATTCTTGCCAGAAGTTTCCTAAACACTTCTTTCATTCATAAAGTTGCTTCCATTCTGGATTTCACTTAGACTGAGCACTTGCCTCTGCATTATAGTAACAACACAGAAAACACAGCCATGTCCTAAAGCAGAGAGGAAGGAGGGGCATACTTGGCACACAGTAAGTACCCATCAAAACAAGTCAGGCAGCACACTAGTGCTTCTCTGACTAGAACCAGCTTTTTAAACTGAGTTGTCCACGGGATGCAGCTTTCATTGGGACTTAGAACACCGGGTGTACATCATCCTTTAACTATTTGAACTTAGAATTTGTTCCTTCAAATGACAACAATTTTAAGTGTATCTATTAAAATTCAGAGTTGCAGGGAGTACAGACTAGGAGTGGTGGGTTGCCTCCTGTAACAACCCTTCCTAGACATATCATGGGGGATAGTTAGCATGCTTCCTTGAAGCACCATGGACTGTTTTTCCACTATATAGCTGTTGATCACTAGTCTTTTATCTTGTTCTGTCCGATTTATTAGTTCCTGTTTAAACTTCCTATGTTAGTCCCTTCTCTCACTGCTGTAACTAAGTACCTCACCAAAGCAGCTCTGGGAAGGAAGGAAAGGTTTATTTTGGTTTATAGCTGAAAGGAACAGTCTTTCATGGTGAAGAAGGCGTGGCAACAGGAGCATGAAGCAGCTGGTCACATTGTGTCTTCAGTCAGGAAGAAGGGAGAGATGAGTGTTGGTGTGCAGTTCTCTTTCTCCTCTTCTACACAGTTTGGGACCTCAACCCATGACATGACCTCATATATTTAGGGTAGATCTTCCCATCTCAGATAAACTAGCCTGGAAAGGTCCTCACAGGCACTCCTGGAACTGTGTTCTATGGTGATTCTTACTTAAGTCAGTCAAGTTGACAGCAGTGATTAACCACCCCAGTTATGGACTCTTTCTAGGAAGATGTGCCTGCACACACAGAAACAATACCCTTTGTGTACTTATGGCACTATATCACAGACTCCAGATGCCCATTCTTGAGTTGACAATCTCCAACCTAACAAAGTCACATTCTGATAAGGCATTGCTCCTAGATAGATACACCTTCTAATCTGTTCTGTTATTATTTGATTTTCCTGCTTAGGTCATGAGGTAGAAGCACCTTTCTTCCCAAAGTATCAGGGGTTTCAGTGTGGAGCAAATGTTGTTTGTGTGATGCTGGCAAGCTCTTATACAGCTAAGGTATCAGAAGTAATTAGGCCCATTTCTTGCCTTCTTATTTGTTTGATTTTTCTCACGGAAGCTTAGCGATTTCACTCCATTTATTAAAATTACACTCCACAGACTTATGAAAGCATCCACTTGCGAGGGATAACTCATCTTTAGTCTGGAATCAGCTAAACAAACTCTCTTCTAGCTACACTGATTGTAGAGTGCAATACATAATAAGTGTTTACTGAAAAAGCTAAGAAACAGGGCTGGGGAGGAGGGTGAATATGTCAGAACTTTCCTTTCTCCATAGCAACATCCAATGAACCTCTTGGAATAAGAAGCACATTCCCAGGATCACTGATGTAAAAATCATAAAGCAGTAATGAACATGAGTCCAGAATCAATGGCATCATTGTGCTCAGAGCATCAAATACAGAATATCCCAGCACTGCACTCTGCACTCTGCCTTTCATTCCATAATCTTAATTCATTTTTCCTTGTTTTTAAGATGTTCCAGTACAGGGTGGTTAACATCTGTTGAATGTACTCAGAGCTATGGATCTCAGAGTGCAATATTGGATAATGCACCCCAGAAGTATTTGGGGAAACACAGCGTCATATGTTACAGCAGGATGTCATTGGCCATGACATGAGGCTACCCCTTCTAATGGACAACTATGAAATGGAAAAAGAAAAACAACTCCAAACTGTGTGGTGCAACCATTTCTCCTTTTTGAGGTGTGCTCTATAATAGTCAAGGCCTTGCAGGGAGAGAGCAGGGTGGAGCCATAGAGTTCTAAGGGTCTGCATTACTGAGATATCTTATACATGACACAGTAGAGCCTCACACTTGTCTTAGAAATCTAAGGCTGAGTGAGATGCAGCTGACACTGCCAGATCCCCTTCTTCTTCCTCCTTTCCTTCCTTCTGTTCCCCCTCTCCCTTCCCCTTCCTTTCCCACTTCCTTCTTTTCCTCCCCTTCCCACAACCCCTGTCTACTAGGCAGGCACACTTTAATTGACCTGTATCCTAGCCCTTGTGTTATTGAGACAGGTTCTCACCCAGGCTGTTTTAAATTCATAGCCCTCTTAGGAGCCTCTGCCTCACAAGTGCTAGGATTATAGATGTGCATGGATACCCTGGGATTTTCTCTATTTCCTGTTTTTCTTGTGCTGTGATAGTCCAGACTCTGGCAGGACAGAGCTGCTCATCTAAGCAAGCCTACTCATTTTGTTCAAAAGTAGGTGATACGATCATCCCATGATGTTTCACCAAACCAAACAATGGAATGTGGTGGTAAGTATGTGCGAGCAGAAGGGAACAATTAAGGGACTGTAAACTAAATGGAGGCAAGAGCCCAATAAACACCTGCCTTTGCTTTTCCATCTTCAGAATGCGTGCTGATTAGATAGTAGTGAGTAATTGGCTCAGCCTCTGGCAGTTTTTTTTTTTTGTACGTGTGTGTGTGTGAGTATATTCACATGTATGGTGTAGAAGTATATACCAGTTACTTCCTAAGTGACTGCAATTAGCCATTGCAATCTTTCAGGTCTGGTTTGGAGGCATCTTTGATGACCTGATATGGTGATATAGACATAAGTCAAAAGTCTCCAGGGCTGTGAACATGCATCATTACTTCCTAGAACAAGGAGTGTTGTTGCATTTACAAGCAAGATCCATGAGCCTCCACATCCATATTTGTGAGCATTTTTTTTTTTTTTTAGAGACAGGGTTTCTCTGTGTAACAGCCCTGGCTATCCTGGAACTCACTTTGTAGACCAAGCTAGACTTGGACTCAGAGAGATCCGTGGAGGGCAGTTCCATCTTTATTGTATGTAATAGCCATTCTTCCCCAGCAGTGTGTTCTCTTTACTCCCAAAGGAAGAAACCAAGGCTCAGAAAAACTAAATGCTTTGCTCAACCCTATGGTAATTGTGTATGAATGAGTGTGTTTCTGCACACCTGTGAACATGCCTCTCAGGCAGTTTGATCATTTCTCATCACTGGGTGCTGTGGTGCCAGTCAATACAGAACCAGGGATGCTATAGTGTAACAACCCTTTCATTCTCTGGTTGGACACTGTACAATGAATGCATTTCTGACATTTTCTATTTGAGGGTTCATAAAAACTTTACAAAGGGTTTTCTCACTCCCCTTAACTTTCCAGAGGGGTGTGTTTGTCCCCTAAAGAAGGCCAAAGAAGTAGGTGGTCTTAGTAAAAACTTGGGATACCAGCTTCCTCTCAATGACAGAGACACCCAAGGCTGACTCTGTAGAGTCAGGAGTGTCAGCTGGTGACTGTAGCACTGAAACCATCACTACCCCACTCCCCTTTACAGAAACATCACCACATGAAAATTCTGAGATTAAAGGAATCTGATAGGATATGAAGAAGATGGAGGAACATGTGTGTACATAGTCATTGTAAGCAAAATCTTTGGCTTTTAGCAGCTTGTTTACAGTCTCTCAGGTCTGATTTGGAGGCATCTTTGATGACCTGGTATGGTGATACAGACATAAGCCAAAAGTCTCCAGGGCTGTGAACATGCATCATTACTCCCTAGAACAAGGAGTGCTGTTGCATTTACAAGCAAGATCCACGAGCCTCCACATCCATATTTGTGAGCATTTTTTTTAGAGACAGGGTTTCTCTGTGTAACAGCCCTGGCTGAACTGGAGCTAAGCTTTGTAGACCAGACTGGACTCAAAGTCAGAGAGATCCACCTGCCTCTGCCTCCTGAGTGCTGGATTAAAGGTGTGCACCACCACCACCCGGCTTCCATATCCATATTTGTAACAATTTTAGTACACAGTAAATGCTAGATACTTGCATATACAGGCACACATCTAACACTTTTTAAATATGTTAGAAGGGTGATGTAGTAGGGGGTTGGGAGATAGTTGGGTTGGTTAAAGTGCTTGCCATAAGCATGAGGACTTAAGTTTGATCCCTACAACTCACATTACAAGCCATGTATGGTGGCATGTGCTTGTAATCCCAGTACTGGGCAAGCAATGACAGGTAGGTCATGGGGCTCATTTGGTCAGCCAGCCTAGCCTAAATGTGAGCCACAGGTCTCAATGTGATATCTTGTAAAAAACTAAACAAAACACAAGGTGGATAGCTCCTGAAGAACAACACCTGTGTTGACTTCTGGTCTCCACACATATATGTATGTACACATGTACATATGTACCCCCCCCCATATGTATCCTCATACACACATACACCTTAACACATACTGTCTTGGTTTTCTGTTGCTACGATGAACACTCTGACAGAAACAGCTTAAGGGAGAGGTGGTTTACTCCAGCTCACAGCTCCAGGTTAAGGGCATCCTGGCAGGGAAGCTACATTGTATCTAGTCAGGAACAGAGAGCAATGAATGAATGCTTGGGCTCAGCTCCCTTCCTCCCTTTATGTAGGGCCCCCATCCTAGTTAGGGAATGGTGCCCCCAACAGAGTGTGAGTCTACCCTCCTCAGTTCCCAAAACAACACCCCCTAGAGTCTGCGCATCAACTTGTCTCTGAAATGAGACTAGATTCTGTGAAGCTTGTAAGTAACACTGACTATTGCAAATGAATGCAAAGGCGATATAATAAAATCACGACCAATAGCTTTGTGGATAGCTTAATACACACAGCAAAGTGCTAGGTGAAGAAACGTGCTTTGAGATGTTAAGTCACAAGGCCCAGAGCACAAAGCTGGCGAGAGATGGAGCAGGCAGCGTTGTGGTAGAGCTGACAGCCAGAAGTTGGTTCATCTCCTAGTTAGCGGAAGAAAATGAGAAATGCTGAGGTAGAGATTGAAGTGTCTTCTCCTCTGTGCTTGTACCATGTCTCAGTCATGTGCGATTAGGACCCCAATGGTACACTTGACAGACAGAATATGTTTCTGTCCACTGATTCATTCCCTGGTCTGTGGAATACTGTTGAGGCCACCCTGTGGGGTCAAGTCTAACCTGAATATTAAGAAGACAACAGTGGGCAGCATGGAATCCACAGAGGAGCCTGGGAGCTCTATAGTAATGAGAGGCATACACAAGGTATTGTGAGAATGAAGAAGATACATACTTCATTCTAGGGGTTGGAGAGAGGTGTATCATACTTGCATGGGGGATGATTTTGTGATTGGTGCAAAATATTCTAAAACTGGATTAGGGAGATGGTTCCAGAATTCTGGGCTCAGAGACAGAAACCATGTGACAGGGCAGAATGCCATCAGCCTAAATTCATGGATTCCAGTGTTTGATGATGTGCCAGGAACACAGGACACACTTGGTGGCCTTTCTTGGGAGAGGATGTGAGTGACTGAAGGAAGAAACTGGTCCAGGTCTGAATGAGGACTGGTAATTGTCTGCAGTCACTTAATTTTATCCTACAAGCAAATAAATTTTATGACACACAAATTACACCTTTATAAAAATTAAGAAATCAACCAGGAGCCTATCAAAACTTTTGTTTAAAGCAGACAAAGTATCTATCTGTCGTTAAAAAATGTTTTATGTGTGTAGGTGTTTTGCCTGCATGTATGTTTGTGTGCTACATACATGCAGTCTCTACAGAGGCCAGAAGAAAGAATCGGATCTTCTGGAACTGGAGTTACAGACAGTTGTGAGCTGTTGTGTGGGTGCTGGGAATGGAATCCCGGTCGTCTGAAAGAGTAGCCAGTGCTCTTAAGCACTGAACCATCTCCAACCCTGTATCTGTATCTTTAAATATCTGTAAAAGTCATCTTGGACTATACTCTTATAAAACTAACTTGCAAAGCTGTTTCATTCTTTGGCTTAGGGAAGAAAAGAGCACAAACGTTTATGGCTCAGAGATTTATGAAGTCACTAAAGCGGAAAGTTTCCACCCTGCTAGTTGAAATTACGAGAGCCATGACTTATGGATGCTTTGCAGTGTATCTGGACTTTTTGTCAATAAGTCTTTAGAACTTCCAGGGCATGTGACGGAGTGATTAGTGCCGACAGCCCCCTTCTGCAATTATACTGTATCCAAGGCTAGCCCTGGGAAGAAATCAAGTTACTTATCTAATAGTTATAAACTATCTGAGAGAAATGAGAGTTTTGGAGTTTTTTTTTTTTGAGAGTTATATATTAAAATAACATTTCATAGCGTATTAAGGAGCTTAGGGGGTGCTGAAAGGAATACAGTTTGCTTGGATTCCAGTTCTGAAGATTAAGCCAACTTTTCTTGAACAAATACTAAAATACCAGTAGAAAAGCTTAGCCCTAACAGAGAGATTTATCAGATCAGCACAAATTGTTCATAAGAATCCAGGCAGGGGGTTGGGGAGAGGACTCACTGGGTAAAGTGCTTGCTATGTAAGCACGAGGACCTGAGTTTGATCCCCAGCACCCATGTACAAAAGAAAGGTGTGGAAGCGTACTCCTTTAATCATGGAACTGGGGGAGTGGGGATGGGGGAATCATTGTGAATTGCTGGCTAGTCAGTCTAGCTGAATCAGTGAGCTCCAAGATCAGCAAGAGAATTCCAGTCAAAACAAGGTAGTTGCTGAGCAACTGAGAGACATTTAGCCTCTGGCTTATATATACCTGCACCCCCCCCACACACACAGGGGTGGATGGGTGGGTAGATGGGAGGAATACAGATAGGGAGAACCCACAATTTCTGTCTTGAACTTTCATCTCTTAGGAGAGCTGGGCTCTTTGGTCTGAGCTTCTGCAGAAAAATACAAGCCTTTTTCTGGTCCTACAATATTCAAGATTTTGGTAACTGAATCTTTTAAAATTTACTTTTTAATTCATTCATTCATTTATTTGTATAGATGTGTGCCTGCATGAGTTTATGTGCACCATGTGTGTGCAGGTGCCAATGGTGGCCAGAAGGGAGCATCAGATCCCTTAGAACTAAAGTTACAGGCAGTATAATCTGCAATATGGATGCTAGGAACCCAATCTGGATCCTTTGCAGGAGCAGTGAGTCTTCTTAACCCCTGAACCAACTCTCCAGTTCCCAACTGAATAATTTTAACTCTCAGTTTTCTATTAGTAAAATGGGCATACTCTGGAAGTATACCAGAGGAGTATGCTGAAGTTTTTTTTGTTTTGTTTTGTTTTTTACTAGAAACATTATTTATAGATAGAGTCTAGCCCAAACTCAGTATCCCAAATCATTGGCTGTTGGTGAAAGCTGCTGTGACACCCATGGCATCACATGGCGTCTGTTGGATTTAGGGGTTGCATTTTGTTAGAAAGCTCTAGCATGTGAGCTCTTTTGAGGGGATGATGTGCTCTGTCTTTTTGGCACAAAGCTCAACACAAAGCATATGGTTGCTACTCTATAAAAATATCTCTACCTATTAAGCCAAATGGTGCTTGATTGTATAGATGAGGGAACAAAGAGATGGTGAATGCCACTTGAGTGGAAGAACTCTGATGGAACCCAGTAATACAGCCTCTCCATTGGAAGTATTCATCCCACTAGGGACACAGAATGAGGACTGTGCTGAAAAACAGAAAGAAGGCAGAATTATAAAATAATGTAAGTTGCAGCACAGGAAGGAACTTTTGCATCCCACTGTGTCTAAGACTAGCTTGGAACTTGCAATGTAGGACAGGGTGATTTCAAATTCATGTTCATCCTCCTGCTTCAGCCTCTGGAGTGCTGAAATTACCAGTGTGAACCTTCTGGAACTCTTGTTTGTAGCTAGAGCTTGTTGCTGATTGACCAGCAGCTGAATCCTGCTTGCACAGTGCCTGCCCATCAAAACTTCACCTCTGCACACTGCAGAATTCCCCTTCTCATGCTTCCATCCTGGCTTCTGAGCTTTGTGGCCAAATCTACATGACAGAGTGGAACACCACTGCCACACAAAGGGATTCTAGTGCTTAATGATGTGCCTGGCACATTATGAGGATCTTGGTGGGCCTTTATTGAGAGAGTATGAGTGACTGAATGTAGAAAGTGGTCCTAGTTTGAATAAGGACGGATAGGTGTCTGTGGTCAGCATCTTTTCCCTTGTAGAGGACTCTGAAAAATGATGTTTGACAGTGGCTGGAGCCTGTCATCTGGAGTTCGGATCTCAGATTTGTGGTTTCCTATCCTGGGCAATTTACTTCATCACTCTGTGGCTTTGTGTCCTCGCCTAGAAAATGGGCATTAATAAGTATTTGCTTTGTTGAGGTGGTGGGAGGGCTGCATTCATTCACATATGTGCCTTGCATATCCCACCACATCACTGAAAAAGGTGCTATTGTTATCTCTACTCCTACGACCCACCCAACCTCTGATTCTCACACTGGAGAAGAAACTCTAACCTTTGATTTGAAGAAGGTAACTGGAGCCACCAAGGTGTGAATAATCTTCCGTTCTAACCATCCTCAGATTTTAACCCAGAAGACATGGGGTCTGATTTATATTTTAGCAAGTTCATAGCTTCAGGACAATGGGATAAGAGTAAACCATAATGAATATTGTAGACATTTAGAAGGCCAATTAACTCTAGGAGGGTCACTTACATAATGCTTTATAGCTATGGGAAGTTGACATCCTTAGGTCATCCCAGTGCCTGTCATCTCCAAATTTTTCTCACGCAGTTATCTCGGAGTGTACAGGCAACATTTATTCTGTGCTCCGAGTTGCTAACTCTCATCCACTTCCTTGTTTAGACCTGGAACAGAGGAGCTTGGGTGTGCTGTGTAATCCTACCCTCTGCTGGTGGTAACACATAGTGCAGCAAGGAGAAACCTGCCCCTCCCCTGCCCCGCTGTCCCCAAACAACTAGGAAAAAAAAAAAAAAAAAAAAAAAAAAAAAAGCCCAACATCACACTGCAGGCAAGATGCTGTAAGAACATAATCTTGGGTGTCTTAGGGACATGTGTGAGGGAGTTTCCTGAAAATTGAGTACCAGTGTGGGAAGAACAGTGTTTCATTTTAAAAAGCAGGACTCAATCAGGAAGGGTGTTTATGTTCCGAACAATCTTCAAGATTTCAGGAATTTTGGAATAGCCACCTACTCATCCTCCTGATTAGTTTCACTCTTCTGGGCCTCAATTCTGGAATATTATTAGAAGGCATTTTATGAGAGTCCCAGCTTTCTTGGTTTGGAAGCCCGTGAGCATTTATTTTATTGTATTGCTATTGTATTAGGGTGTGTGCGTGCGTGCGTGTGAGTGTGTGTAGGTGTGCCTGCTGGAGAATGCATGTGGAAGACAATGAACAACATTTATGAGTCGGTTTTCTCTTTTCACCTTTAGGTTGAAAAGTTGGAAGGTTCTAGGGCTAGAATTTAGGTTGTCAGGCCAGCATGGCCAGTGCCTTTACCCATTGAACTATCTTGCCACATTAGCCCATGAGCAAAATGGTTCAAAAGGCCTGAATGAATGTATGTAAAGAGTAAATAAAATATTTGTACATGCATCAGCTTTATAAGGCAGATGGCAAACATGTGCCGGGCCTAATATAGCCATGGGGATGCTGTTATCATGTCAAGGAGGGGGCAGAATGCAGTTCAGAGTTGAGCCTGTAACTCTATGTTGTGTCATTGATCTTGCTTACTGATTCTTAGTGACTCTTGTCAGGCTCCAAAGATTTACAAGAACAGGGCAATGTTTAACTTGTTGGCTATATTATCTATTCCATCCCAGTATTAAGTCACATTGCCTTGTATACTTGAGGTGTTCAGTAATATAATACATTTATAATTTATTAAACCTATGTTGACTGTCTCTGAGTCATATCTACAGTTTACATTTGAGAAGTCATTTATGCTTATGAATGTGCACCTGCAGTGTGTGTGTGTGTGTGTGTGTGTGTGTGTGTGTGTGTGTGTGTGTGTTGAAACAGTCTCGTGTAGCCCATGTTGGCCTCTGACTTACTATGTAGTCAAGAATGAACGTGAACTTCTTGCCTCTATCTCCCAAGTGCTGAATTAGGGATTATTGTTGCACATTGCAGCTAGCGTAGAGGGCTGTTTAAAGGCTGGACATTATCCACATGGAATGACTGACCATAGTTAAGTAATTCCCTGCAGCAGGACATTGCACAGTTCCACAGTTTGCCTTGTGATGATGAATGTTCTATGGAAGCTCCTGGAAGTGAAATCTTTGCATACATTCTCAGTGCAGTTTTTGGAGACAGGGTCTCCCTGTGTAACCCAAGTTGGGTCTTGAACTATTGATCATCCTGTCTTTAGAGTGCTGGGATGACAAGCATGTGCCACCTCACTTTCCCATTCTTGAAATTTCTGTGGGGAATCAATTCTCTGGCAGTTGCATTGCTGGATCAAAATTTTAAAGCATCAGCCACAAGAATACTTTTCTCTATACTACACATAGCTTAGTGATCATGAGCAGGGCACAGATACACGCTGTATGTTACAGATGGTAAAAAAATCAACAGGGTTATATCTGAACTCCAGATTCTGGAGTTCTTTATCCTTTTTGAATCTTTCTTTGGTACGAAGAAGCTTCTTTAATGAGGACTGAGAGCTGCACTAATTTATGGGTATAGCGATACATATTTAGAAGGCAGTTTGATACCATGTACACTTGTAGCAGTATTATTATTATAAGCCTATTATTATAGGCCTCCCCTAGGGCCTGTGAGTTCCCTAGTCACTGGTTCTTGACCAGATTTCAGTACCAGGCATGCATTTCCTCCTTTGGAGCGGGCCTTAAATCCAAGCAAAGAGTGGTTAGTTACTACCATAACATTCATGCCACGATTGCAACCATGGGCATGTCTTGGTAGGCCAGTAGTTATTGTAGTTTGCAGGGTTCTTAACTGGATAAGACTGGTGATGCCTTTTCTTCCTAGCAGGCTTCATGACACCTTCCCATATTATGAAAGTTGGTGAACAGGGGGAAACTTCCTGGTTAGTACACGATTGGTTTCTCCATGTCTTGTAACAAGCATATGGTGTCTTCAGCAATAGGTTTTTACCATTTAAGTTCTGGTGAGCAACAAAGAGCAATGGCAGTGGCGTGTATTGTTGTGTGTGTATCTGGAACACTCCTAACAACTCTAGGGGCAGTGTCTTACACCTAGTCCTAGGCTTTTTATTTAATAGTCTATGGCTTCTTGGAGAACTATCATCCCCTCATGTAGAATTAATTTCATTAACTCATACATATATACATATATATATGCGTGTGTTGATTTCCATATATTTTTGTATGAGTATAAATACACATATGTATATATGTGTATGAAAATATGTTCAATCTTTCTTTTGATACTTTCATTCCAATACCTGCTATGGACTCTGCACTCTTAGAAATTCCTGAGTTACAGTTCTTTTTTTTTTTTTTTTTTTTTTTTGGTTTTTCGAGACAGGGTTTCTCTGTGTAGCTTTGCGCCTTTCCTGGGACTCACTTGGTAGCCCAGGCTGGCCTCGAACTCACAGAGATCCACCTGGCTCTGCCTCCCGAGTGCTGGGATTAAAGGCGTGCGCCACCACCGCCCGGCGAGTTACAGTTCTAAATGCTCTCAACTCTTCCCCTGAGGAATAGTAGCAACTCTGGGCCATGGGCCAATGGTTTGCTCAAAAGTGTTTACAGGTAGTCACTCTTTCCATTTATCTTTAGTCTCCTTGTCACAGTCTTGAAAAGAATGAGTTTTCTTGCTGTTTCTTATTGTATTATTTGAGACAAGGTTTTGCTATATGGTCCAGGCTGGCCTGAAACTCATGATCATCTGCCCCAGCATCTTAAGTACTTGATATTACAGGCAATCACCATTATATCCCAATTGTAAATTCAGGTGAATTAAACAATGACAAAGCCCCACTCTCACTCCCCTGGGAATCTTCTGCATCTGGCTGTGGAGACTCTACTCCTCCACCCTCATCCCAGGGTATTTAACCTAGGACCTCATGCATGTTGGCCAAGTGCTCTGCCATTGAGCCTCATCCCCAGCAATGCCCCTTGGATTCCTAAGTGAAGAGACACCACCATATGCTCCGCACAGACAGGGTGTTTTCCCTGGGTTAGTGGTGAACAGTCTTAACATGTAAACATCTTATTGTGGGAACAGCTGATATTGCGTCTCTGGAAACAAAGATGATTTCCCCAGCCTCTTTTCTAGGTTGTGGGCAGCACAGTGAGTGTCAGATGTCAGAGTCATGCTGTTGTCAGATGTCAGAGTCATGCTGTTGTATGAAGAACTACATTTTCAATGCTTAAAAAGACCAAGGCAGATTGTAGAAGAAATTCTAAACAGTCTTATTAAATAAGAAACACAGGGTCCTGTGCTCATTGCATGAGTTGACTGTTTGAAACCTGGGGCCTATGCAGGATTGCTTGGCTCGGCCTGGGAGGAGGGGACTGGACCTACCTGAACTGAGTCTACCAGGTTGATCTCAGTCCGCGGGGGAGGCTTTGCCCTGGAGGAGGTGGGAATGGGGGGTGGGCTGGGGGGAAGGTGAGGGGGGCCGGAGAGGGGAGAACAAGGGAATCCGTGGCTGATATGTAGAACTGAATTGTATTGCAAAATAAAAATAAAAATTAAAAAAAAAAAGAAACACAGAGCCAAATACAGATGTGCAATCTGTAGAGATCAGAGCAATAACCACCAACTAACCTTAGCTTACCACCTCACCGTAGCTTCCCAAGAGAACCTCTTCCTTTCTAACCTGGGCCTTTATTGCCTTCCTGTTCTGCCTTCTCATTGGCTCTAAGCCCAGCCACATCACTTCCTCCTCACTGCCTGTTTATATAGACCTCCAGGTCTCTGTGGTTGGTACTGCAATTAAAGGCGTGTGTTATACCACCTGACTTCTGTTTATGGCTATGACCTCTGATCTCCAGGAAAACTTCATTTTTTAACATACAAATAAAAGATCACATTTCAGCACAAATAAAATATCACCACAGCAGATTCCTCAGCTTCTCCAGATACCATTCAGTGATGATTACATTTTAAAAACAAGCATTTTCTGAGTATCTCTGTGTCAGTTTCTATTGTACTTTGAGCCTCTGTTTCTGTGATAAAACACTGACCAAAGGTAAAGGGTTTATTTGGCTCCTGGGTTACAATCCATCATTTGGCTTCTGAGTTACAGTCCATCAACAAAGGAAACCAAGGCAGGAGATCCAGGCAGGAGCTGAAACAAACGCCATGGAGGAACTCTTCTTACTGGCTTGCTTGCTCAGTCTGCTTTCTTAGACACCTCAAGACCATCTGTCTAGGGAGTGGTATCATCCATAGTGGGCTGGACCCTCTTACATCGGCTATTAATCAAGAAAATTCTCCTCTGAAGGAGGGAATCCCTCAGTTAAGGTTCCCTTTCCCCAGGTGTTTGTATTAAGTTGACAAAAATGAACCAGCACCAGACCCTGCTGTGTGCAGGGATGGCTATGAGCTTGGCCAATGTGAAGTGTAAGATGTAGCGTTTCCTGGCACCTAGCACTGGCTTAAGCTATTTTCATATCTCCTAAATGGTTTAGTCTTCGTAGTAAGCTGGGATATAAAGTTAGTTTCCTTACCATCCCATGAAGAAGGACACAGATGTTTAGGATCAAATGCATCTCTTCTCTTGTTACTGTGTGTTGTGGTACCGGTGTGTGTGTTCACTCGGATCCATGGAAAGAAGACTCAGAGGCATCTTAAGAGTGAATTTAGCTTTTCATGGCTGCAGGGGGGTCCAACCTTGAAGCACTGAAACCCTTTCCCTTCGCCCAGGGCATTTTTATTTTCTCTCTATTTACAGTTTAGCCAGTTGATTTCCATACCTTCAAAGCAACCTGAAAGGAGCTCCCAAAGATAAAATGCCAAGTGCAAATTCCTTGATTTCTCAGGTACCCCGGTTTTCTGAAACAAGTTTTGCACAGGCCTTTGATCCTTGGGAGACTCTCAGACAAGATTCACATAGGGCAATAAGAGAAACAACAGGTGTCAGTTAAGCAAAGGATGGATTAGGGCTAGGTGCTACTCTCTGGAGCCAGGCCAAGAGTAGCTCAGCAGGAACGCAGCCACATTCTCTTCTGAGTTCCACTGCATTTGTCTCTTGCTATACCACAGAATGGGTTAGACAACAGGGACTCACTTAGGCACACCGCAGGAGGCGGAGTGGACTTTATTAAGGGCCAATGTGGTCCATATGTGTTGGACTTCCTTCTTACTTTGCAGATAACCACATTGCTATATTCTTAAGTGGTTAGGCATGCGAGGAGCCACAGAATGATGCCTAGCTCCAATTTCTCTTCATCTCCTATTAGAACATTGGCTCTATCAGATTAGGACTAACTAATTTTTAAAAAAAATTTTATTGATTCTTTGTGGATGCACATCATGCATCCCAACCCCACTTATCTCCCCATATTTTTGTATCCACCCTCTGCCCTTGCAACCTCCCCCACCAAATAAAATAAAATTTAAAAGAAAAAATATCTTGTTATGGAAGCTGTAGTGTGACACAGTGAGTCATACAGTATACCCTTTAGTCCACACTGGTAAATGTTTATTGCAATGAGTCATTGGTCTGGTTCAACGCCTCCAGCTCCTGCCATACTGTCAATACTGGGCCCTCACTGGAACTCCTCTCTGATACCCTGTTGTTGCCCTATGTCATGGAGAGATTAAAGCTTTGGATCTGTAGGCCTGCCCCCTTCACATGCTCCATCAGTTCACAGATGGGATGGATGTTGGGGTGGGCCAACTCTTAGCCCTGGTTCTGGACCTAGGTGGTAGCTGGGATGGTCAACCTGACAGCTTTTTCTCATCCGCACCATCAGGGTGAGCTCTCCAGCATTCCCGTGCCTAACTCAACCAATGCAGCAGGCAACAAGGTGTGGGGCTAGTGCTCCTGCTTTTATGCCCTCAAGGCTGGCTCACCTGCACCCTACCACCAGGGCCAGCTCTACTGTGTTGCCCAGGTGAAGTACAGGGCCCACTCTCCAGAGTACTGCAGCTGGTGAGGAGCAGGACCAGATCTCCTGCTCTCATGACCCCAAGGCTAGCTCTTCCTCTTGCCACAGGTGGTAAGGCATGGGGGGGAGGGCACCTTTCGCTTGCCCACACCTCTATGTGGTTCACATGCACCCCTGCCAACATGGTCAGCTCTACTCTGCTGCCTAGGTGAGGTGCAGGGCCTGCTTTCCTGAGTCCTGCAGCCAGTGAGGGGCAGGATCAGCTCTCCTGCCTGCCCCAGGTGGTGAGGGGCAAGAGGTGAGGGGGACAGCTCTCATTCACTCATGCTGCTACGTGACAGATGAGTAGTGGGGCCAGCTTTCCCATCCTCACATCCTTGGAACCAGCTCATCAGCACCTCTGCCAACAGGATCAGCTCTACTGTGCTGCCCAGGCAAGGTGCAAGGCCTGCCCTCTCATGTGCTGCAGCTGGTGCAGGGCAAGACCAGTTCTCCTGCTCTCATGACCTCAGGGCCAGCTCTCTCATCTGCCCCAGGCAGCGAGGGTTGGGAGGGGGTAGGGCATCTCTCCCTCACCCATGCCACCGCATGGCAGGTGAGGGGCAGGAAGGGCCACACTTTTATGATCTCATGTAATTTTATTTGTCTCTAGTTTAGCTACTTTCCTGCTGCTCTGGAGGAAAAAAAAACCCTACAAGACAAAACCTCTGATGAAAAGCAAATTAGGAAAAAAAGGTTTCATTTTAGTTTATAGTTCAGAGGAGATAATGGTCCGCCATGGCAGAAAAAGCATGGCAGCGGGAGCATGGGGACAGCCTGGTAATTAGGAAGCAGACGACTGATTACATTTTATCTGCATACAAGAAGCAGAGAGGGAGAAAGAGACAGACAGAAAGAGATAGAGGCACACAGAGAGACACAGAGACAGAGAAGGAGAGAGACAAAGAGAGATAGAGACAGAAAGAGACATTTAGAGACACAGACACAGAGAGAGACAGATATACAGAGAGAGAGAGTGAGAGAGAGAGAGAGAGAGAGAGAGAGAGAGAGAGAGAGGAGGGAGAGAGAGGAGAGAGGGGAGGAGAGAGAGGAGAGAGGGGAGGGAGAGAGAGAGAGGAGAGAGGGGAGGGAGAGAGAGAGGAGAGAGGGGAGGGAGAGAGAGAGAGAGAGAGAGAGAGAGAGAGAGAGAGAGAGAGAGAGAGAGAGAGAGAGAATGGTACCAGTCTACAGACTCTCAAAGCCTACCTCCTAAAGGTTCCATAATCTTCCAAAACAGCACACCCCCAACTGGAGATCAAGTGTTCAAATATATGAGCCATGAGGGACATTTCATCTCCAAATCACAGTCACACTGAGGGTTGGGTTTCTAGCACAGGGCCCATGTCACGACATGGTTCTTCACACAGTAGTCTCTCACATTCCTCTTTCTGCCAGTGGCTCCAACTTTTTACTTACCTTAAGCATATATCAGAACCCAATCTCTACCAGGAGCCTGCCATCCCATCACAGTTGGTCTTAGCAAGAATAACGATAGGCTTTCATCTCATGTTGATGGACAGCAATGAAAACAATAAATACTTATAGACACCCTAATGCAATGTTGAAGATGTCAGACTGAAAAAGCTGTGGGATATACGATTCAGTTTATGTGATGTTCCGGAAAAGTTTAGGCCGTAGGAATGGAAAGTGTGTGTGTGATCTGTTGATCTTTTCATGGTGCAGATTAGAGATGGAAGAGGGACGGTTTACAGTGGTGTGGGAGAGAACTTAGCAGGTGATGAGAGTGTGATGAGTCTTGAACGTTACAGTGGCACATAACTCTATGAATTTGTCCAAACTTGAAATATACCATTAAAAAACTTTAAAAACAGTATGAAGGTTTCACCCAGGCCTCTCTGGGATCCCTGACATGCCTGTGTTATCATGATCTACATGTGAATTCTATGATCTACAAGTGACATCAAAGCTCCACCCATTGACCTTCCTGGATTCACTATGCAGGACTTTCAACGAAGCATTTATATCCTCTAGCGGTCTTTTGGTAAATATAGTTTTTGTTTTCTATATCTTTATTAATTTTTTATATCTAGGCAACAGGAGTGATACTGGGCAGTTTCTTTAACAACAAAAGGCTTGATGCATGATGCTGATGCAGGATCAGTGCTAGCTCAAGTTCCTTGTGAATAAGTCACATCCTGCGTTCTCTCCAACTATGCCTACATCTCAAGTAGGATTTGAGAACAGAATGTGGTGGTACATGGCTTCCTAATTAAATATTGCATGGTGTTAAATGTCAAGTCTACCTTCAATGATATAGTATGAATTAGAATCTGATGTTTTTTGACTAATGATGGCATCTCACTTAGATAAGCACATCATAGAATAAAAATATCCCAAGTCAAAGGTGCACATGAGGGGCTGAAGAGATGGCTCAGTGGTTAAGAGTACTGATTGCTCTTCCAGAGGACCCAGGTTCAGTTCCAAGCACCTGCACAACAGCTCACAACTCTGCAACTCCAGTCCTAGGGGAGGGGATCTGATGCTCTCTTGTGGCCTCCATGAGCACTGAACCTACATGGCTCATAGACATACATGCAAAAACCCTCACTCATACACGTAAAATAAAAATTAAGGGAAAATGCATCAGACTAGGTTCATCTTGATTGTCAACATGCTAGGAATCTCCTAGGAGACACACCCCGAGCATGTCTCGGAGGCCATTTCTAGAAAGGCTTAACTAGGGAGGAGTAAGTGAGCTGCACCATTGTGTGGTCTGGAGTTGTGGATTTAATTAAAAAAAATCAGAAAGCAAAAAGAACAAAATCATCTTTCTCAGCTTCCTGAGCGCTGATGTAATGTGACCATCTGCTGCACATCCCACCACTGTGCATTGCTGTGAGTCAAAAGAAACCCTTCCTCCCTTAAGCTGTGTCTGTCAGGTGAGTTGTCATAGCAATGAAACAAGTAACTAATGCAGCATTGAATATCTGAACAGCACACCCTACTACAGAGATCAGTGGTTTGCTTTCATGCTGGTGAGGCTGCTTGGGAACTGTGTTCACAGCCAATGCTCATCATCATGAAAAAGTATCCTACTGCCTGTCTCTAGCCTGGGAAAAGATCAGAATTCAAAATCTGATATATGGTTACTACGGAGGCATGCATTACTTTCACATTATAAAATGGAAGATTAATAATTTGGACCATTGTAAGTTATGGACCCTTTGTAGTACTTAACAGAAGTCCCAGTTGTAACTGGGTTATCTCCTGCGATCTCAGGAGTATAGCCAGCATCAACCGAAGTACATTGGTCTAGGCCCCTCACATCTTCACACCTCATCCAGCCACATATATACTTCTGAAATAATTATTGGGGCATGGGGTGGAAGACATTGTCTTACGCCAGTCCTAAATAGAATTGCAAGGCTGGGGAGTATAATCCTGTTTGAAAGGAGAGAGTAGAGTGGGAAGCTTGGGAAGTTTCCAACAAATATCTGCTGTAGTCCTGTAGGCTGACCCAGAAGTAACTCACCAGCCAAAAATATGTTTCCTATTATCTGTGTTTGCACTGTCAACAGCTTCTATTTGTAAGGCTCAGCTGGGATCGGAAGGTGTCTTTCTCACCCGGGTGTCTGCGGTCAGACTCTGGAAGAGCAGTCCCAGGATTTTTCTGAGTATCATCACTTTCTCAGTGGCAGTAGAGAGCAAGGGCAAGCATGTGGCTTCATGAGGGTGTTTGACGGGCCTGCCCCTTCAGCTGAAGCAGCATGCAAAGTCACAAGGTCTCCCTTTTCTTTCTAAACCCACAAGCACACAAAGCCTTCCATGGATATAATTCTGGGAGAGTGGAAAGGAGAGATTTGTGGTCACATGGGTACAACAGCTAGAATAAACATTTATTTAGTGTTTTTCACATCATGTATTTATGGGATCTCAAAGCAAACTATGTGGAGACTGTTGAGTCCTGAGCTGCCGAGACGGCACTCACAACACACACACACCAAGTCCAAAGATACCAATGTGGTGTCCATTGCAGCTCTGCGTTCTATCGAATTTCTAATCTTCAACTTTAAACTTGTGATGGAGACAGGTCATTGTTCTCCAAATGACGATGATGATAATGAGGAAAAGGAGGAGGAAGAAGAAGAGGAGGAGACTGATGACATCGATGATTCCTCCTCCTCTCCTCCTCTCACCCCAGCTCCTCCTCCTCCTCTTGTTCTTTGTCTAGATTATATTTATAATGAAATGATGCAGTGTTTTTTTTCTGACTTTGACTGATTTTCCATAACACACTGATTTCTAGATCCATCCATTTTTCTTCAAATGACACAATTTGCTCTTTATAGCAGAACAATTGCAGTGATACATTTTGTGAAAATATCTCCTGGTCTTAAAGAGAATGAACTTTTCCTGACCTTGCTACCAAATTAATAAAAATGCCTTGAGATTGCTTAAGACTATGCACTCAACCTGCTGTCTTACTGTGTGCTCAGCCTGCTTAAGCTTAATCAGCCTTTAAGAAGACAATTTATGCGACTTTACTATGCCTTGGATTCCCCTAAGTGACCAGCTTTTAAAGCCTAAGTTAATGCATAGCTCTTCCCTTAAGTTTTGTAATATTCCATGCCATGACTCAGAATAATGAATTTGAAGAAGTGTGTGTTGTGCTAATCATTTGCCAAAGAAGCTAATGTTGAAAGCAACCTCACACAACAAATCACCATCATAAATATTGCAAAAATATGTGGCTATAGCTTGATAATGTCTGTTTGCAGTGGTGTCTGCTATTCTGGGTCATTTGAGGTCAGTAAAGTCACTTCCTACCTTGTAAAACTCTATTAAAGACTTCCATGAACAATCCCTGATTCCATTCCTACAACCTGTTTTCTGTGCTGCTCAATAAATAGAGAGAAAAACCCTTTATTATAGACAGGCAGAGCTAACAGGTCACAGATTTAGGCTCACCCAATAGATGGGTCACAGACAGGCCACTCACCACAAACTACATGCAGATGAGAGATATAGGGAGAGAAGTAGTGAGCTCATATTTGGACTCTCCAGGAAGAAGGTGCTTCATTTTCATTCCTAATGTGACATTGATAGCTTCTCTGAAGTCATCTTTAATGCATTATTGACACACATCACTCCACTTCTTTTGCTCATTTATCTGTTGCAGGATACTTAGGCTGATTGCATAACCTGTTTATCATGAATAGCAAGTGCTGCATGCTCTTAAAGGAGGGTCTGTGATTTTTCCCTTTTCTTCCTTGTGGACTGGAATTGGGCAAGTTGGCTGGAGCTGGGTCTGTCATCTTAGATTTTGAAGTGAGAGCTATGTGTTAAGATTGGTACTGAAGCAAAACCACAAAACATTCAATTGTTGATGAGTGTGGGGCATCACATCAGCCCTGGGCCAGCTGAGTGTGTGTGGCAAGGAAAGAAATATCTTACACTAGTCATTCTGATGATATTTTTCTGTCCTGTTCAGCCAATCCTCACAACCACAATGGCTTGTGCTTAGAACATTGCCTGCCCTAAGGCTGCTATAAAAGGAACATTCTACATTGACCAACTGATAACCTGCTGTGGAGGTTGATGCTGACTGTTAGCTCTGGGGGAATCTAGAATCATATGGAAGACAAATTTCTAGCCACGCATGTGAGGAAGTTTCTAGATGGATTGCTTGAGATGGGAAGAGTAAACTTAAATGTGGGCTGATGTCCTGGACTGAGTAAAAAGAAGAAAATAACCTGACTATCAGCATTTATCTCCCTCTGCTTCCTGACTGGGGACATGATGAGACCAGCTGCCATATGCTCCTGCTGCCATGGCTTCCCCACCACGAGGGTCTGCACCTTCAGACTGTGAGCCTTGCTCCCTTCAGTTGCTCTTGTCAGATGTTCTGTTAGAGCAGCGAGAGAAGTAGTTAATTCACCTGTAAAGGTTGCTGTTACCTTACAGTTATGGAAAATAACTCCAAGGTCATATATACTCCAAGTTGTGAGGCATGGGTTTGATCTATGCCGATCTGGATCTGCTATTGCAGTCCATGTTCTTGCTTTAATAGAATATATTTTACCTATTCTTTGACTATCTCATACATGTAACCAACGTGTTTTGATCATATGCACCCCAACTCCCTGATCCCATCCCTCCAGGCACCCCAGACACACCCCCTTCCTTCCTTCATGTCCTCCCCTTTTTCGATAAATAATTCACCGAGTCCAATTAGTGCTGCCTGTTGACTGATCATGTTGAATTTATCCTGTGCATTTAACCTTAGCTGAGATAATGGTCCCCATTCTTAACTTCCATGGCACTCAGATAATACAAATATCCCTGGCAAAGGAGCTTGTGCCCAGCAGAGCCCACCAAGAATGTTAGCTGAGATCAAACCAAGAGTACCATGCTGAGATGTTAACTTCTTTCTTTTCAATGAATCAAGAGTGAATCATCTGAAGAATATGGATTACATTTTCACTAAAATATTTAGAGGGTCTTGATAGCCGAGGGTAAAGCATATGTGCCTGCTCCACACTCTTTCTTTGAGCTTGTCAGGAAGACATGATCATTGGACTGGACTGTTGATCAGATCAAGCACCTAGAGGGGCATCTACTTCTGAGGAATCAGCGGTGCAGTGTGTTCAGAATATCCCTGACTGACTTTCAGATGAACAGCAGACTGGGGCCAGCCTTTCTTTCAAGCTCCTGGGGACAGGTGCGTTTGGCGCTTCCAAATCTAACTTACTGTTGTAACCAAGCAACTCTGGAATAGATACAGAAACAATATTCGATTAATAACAGAGTTGAACATTCAAAAATCTCCTGTGAGCCTTTATAAGTTGGGCCAGCAATCTGAAGTCAGATGAAATAGAAAGATTCATCTGTATCCAAGGCAACAGAAGTCTCCAAAGATTTTGCCCTGAGGCTTGTTAGGCTTTGATGGGTTGTTTATTTATCCACACAATTGCTCACAAGCAAACATTTGCTAAATGCTGTTTACCAAGAGTTGGATTTGAGGTAAGTTGCTTCAAGTTCATCGGTCCTCGATTTTGACAGCATATCTCAGAGAGTCAAGACGGGCTCTGCACACTGCAAAGGACTGAAAATGGCAGTAGTGGTTACTGTCATTTCAGCACAGCATCATCACTGTACACAGAGTTAGAGAACAGAGGCCAGGTAGCCTGTGCCCTTTGCTTGCCTGGAAAGATGTGCCTGATCATTTATAGAATGTGAGTTATATATTTGGCCCCTGCTATTTTCCAGATAGTTTGTTAGGTACTGAGCACTAAGTAGTTAAATCAGCAGCTTGTGTCATACTTCAAGACTTTCTTTAGATTCTAGAGCACTGTAGTCCAGTACAATGCAATAAGAAGGGTTGTAGAGATGGCTCGGTGGTTAAGAGGGCTTGCTGCTCTTTCAGAGGATTGGAGTTCAGTTCCCAGAACCCACATTTGATGGCTCACAACTGTCTCTAACCCCAAGCTCATTAGATGGCTCACAACTGTCTCTAACCCCAAGCTCTAAGGGACCAGAAGCCCTCTTTTGGCCTCCGAGGACATGTGCACTCATGCTTGTAAGTGCATGCATGCGCATGTGTGCATGCACACACGTAATAAAAGTCACTCTTAAAATTCTCATTAAGGAAGCCAACTATTAGCTTTTTAATTAAAATTAAAGAATGGTCTCATATTTCCCCAGTTGTTTTAGCAGTATGACAAAGTGCTCAATAACCATGTGTGACAAGGGGTTACCATATTGAAAATGTCGGTCTGGGAAAGGTCATTGTTATTAAATAACTATAGAAATAAGAGCTCAGTTGCAAAACCAGAGTGTTTTGAAGGAGTGTTGCTCATGGATATAATATACAGAAACAGGCTCTACATCTATCTGTTCAGGGAGATACAGGCACATTTCTGTGAGGAACGGATGAGCTTAGCTGGCTGAAGTCTGAAAAATGACCAGGAATTTCTCAATTGAAAGAGGTCAAGCTGCAAGATAATGTGCAAAGGCCCTTTGGTGGGAGGGAGAACAGAATTTGAGAGAGAACATTAGGAAGTAAATATGCTTGAACATGAAAGAAACAAGGAGCAGAGAGCATATTGCTATTGAGAGACTGACTGTGTACAAGACATTCAAGGACCAATCCATCAGGACCTAAATCCTTACCATGACCCAGGACACTGGGAAGTTACTAAGAGCTTTTAAGCAAAGTAGTCATGTTATTGGATTTGCCTCTTTAAAGAAATCACTCCTCTCATTGATTTATTGTTCTCTGAGTCTTCGACCAGTCTTCAAGAGGAAAAAAAGTGCTTTAAGAACCAGTAAGTGAAGTTGAACTTGGTGCTCAAGAATATATAGTCCCAGCATTTGTGAGGCTGAGGCAGGAGGATCACGGTGAGTTTAAGGTCAGTTTGGGCTACATAGTGAGACTGTCTCAAAACAAAATACAGAGGGGGATGGGGAGGAAGAGCAGGAGGAGAGAAGGGGAGATAGGGAAGGAAGGAAAGAGGGAAGGAAAGAAGGAAAGAACAAAAGTTGGTTTTATCCTATCTCAGGATTCAGGAGAAGAGGACTTAATTTATAGGATAACCCAGCTGAGAGGTGGTGACTCTGGGTCCTTAGGAACTAGATGGAATGAGTCCCACCACTTCCCCTTTTGTTCATGGGAAATGGGGTTCAACCTCATATCTGTTGCTCACCTTCCTGAGAGATGTATGACAGTTATAAAACAGCTTCAGCAGACAGGAGGTGACCAGATGTGGGGTCTGAGGAGCTGTGGCAAGCCACAGCTTTCAACTGTGAAGCTTTATGTAAACTCCCAAACAGCTTATTGAGTCAATTTCTCTATCAACTAAGGAAAATAATTCTTATTGTTATGAAAGTCAGTGACAGAACCTGGTGCCTGCATTGTTCTTGTACTTGATCTTATTACAGTATTTAATGGAAAAGGAGTGTATTGTAATTTTTGCAAGTCTTTGTTGTTGTTGTTGTTTAAGACAAGGTCTCAAGAAGCGTAGAAGGACCCCAAACTCCTGGTCCTCTTGCATCCATTTGTTGAGCACTGGATTGCAAATATGCTACACCACACCTAGTTTATCCGCGCTTGGGATTGCACCTAGGACCTTGTTCATGCTAGGCAAGCACCCTGCCAGCTGAGCGACGTCTCCATCCCCTGTCTGCTTCTTAAGCACCTATGCTTTGTGCCTGGCATACAGTAAGTCTCCAGGGATACCTGATAATTTTTAAATACGTGCTGGTCACAGGAAGAAGAGATAAAAACATCTCAGATGGGAAGAAGGTATGAAGCAAGGAGCCTATAGATGAAATCAGAAGTAGAAAGTTTATTAGGAAGAGTCCCGACTCTGCTCTTCACATCTCAAACTACACTGAAGACACTGTTTTTCTTTTAAGAGTTCTGTTTCGTAGTTGGTTTTCTGTTGAGACAGTGTCTTACTCTTCATCCAGGCTTGCCTGGAACTCCCTCTATCCTAAGGTAGCTTCAAACTTGGAGTAACCTTTCTGCCTCATCAGTTCAGACTGGCCTTCAAACTATGGCGATCCTACCTCAGTCTCCCAAGTACCCTTGAAGAGTTCTAAGGATTAAATTGAGGATAGGTACACATATTCTACTCACCCCACCACAAAGTGAATCCAAGCCACCTAAGGGTCTTGTTAAAATGCAGTCTAAGTTACAGGTCTGTGATGGTAACTAAGACCTTGTGTTTCTAGAACGTCCCCAACAATATGAAGCTGCTGTTCCCAGTAAAATGGTGCATACATACAAAAACCTCATGGCAGATGTTTATAATAGCTTTGTTTGTAGATGACTTGTCTTGGAAGTAAAAAGGATATGCCTTGATTATCTCATGCTCTTTCTCCTATGTGCGATGATTTTGTGTTTTTTTTTTATACCTTGATAGCTCATTTCATCCTAGTGTTGAGCAATGTCCAGTTATCCAGACGTGTTTATCCATAACTCACATCTATTCTTCGGAAGGACACTTGGTTACTACCAAGTCTTGGCAGTCATTAACAAAGCTGCTTGCTCTCGAGTGCCATCCCAGAGTTCAATAACCATCATTAGCAGTAGAGAAACTGTGTCTGCTTTCAAGACCCCAAGGATCAGGCCTGTTGACTGTTGACCTTCCCTTAGAGAACAAGGAGTTGGGGGGTGATCATTAGACCTTCACTTGAGATTCCAGCCACTCCCTCCTACACCTCCTAGCCAGCTGTATGCATTCTCACCCACTTGCATTTGGCCTCAGGGTCTCATGAGTGTTAGAGTACTATAGAAAGTGGAATATTAACTGAGCCTGTCTCCTGGAGACAAGTTTCTCCCCTGGTTGGCCTAGAATCTCTCTTTTTCCTTTCCCAAATTCTTGCGGGTCTATGGTCTCAGTGGTCTGGTGACCCAGGACGGACACCAGTTCCTCTCTGTAGGAAATCTTTGGGCCTGACAGGACAGTTTTAGGTGCTTTCTGTAGTTTGGGTAACAATCACTGATCAGATATATCTTTTGCAAATACTTTTCTTCAGTCTGTGATGGGCATGCTGCTTCTCTTGACTGCCTTTCACAGAGCAGGAACATATAATTCAGTGACTCTTATCATGTTATTTCCCAGGTCAAGCCTTTAGTGTTGTATCTAAGGAGTTACCAACAAATGCAAGGTTATTAAGGATTTTCTCCTATGCTTCTAGACCTGTAATCCAGAGTCTTATTTGTGTGTGTGTGTGTGTGTGTGTGTGTGTGTGTGTGTGTGTGTGTGTGTGTCAGAGAGAGAGAGAGAGAGAGAGAGAGAGAGAGACAGAGAGAGAGAGAGAGAGAGAGAATGTTTATCTGTTCCTATGCTCTAGTAGGAGTCAGTTCTCTCCTTCTACCATATGGATTATGAAGATTGAAGTTGGGTGGTCAAGCCTGGTGGCAGGCACTTTTGCCGACTGAACCGTCTCTGCTGGCCCATATTAGTTCACTTCTATCGTGTCCTTTTATGTAACCAGAGGAGAAGGAGCATGAGACCAAAAGTCCAAGGCCCCCTCCACCCCTGTCCTAGCTCAAGGAACATCTGCTGTTAGCCCTTCTGGATTATGGCCTTCCTACTCTGATGTAAAAATACCATACTTTGATGAATTTTGGGTGATTTCAGGTGACAGTTTTTGAATGATCATAGCAAAAGCTACACATAATGAAGGCACTTCATATGGTCCTAGAGTTTTTTTATTCATTTTTTTTTATTGGTAGTTCTGTGATATTCAAAAGCACAAGCTAAATGTCTTGTGTTTTCACCTGAGTCTCCCATCAAATCCACTAGGGGGAGACATTTAGTAGCATTAAAACTCGTTGGGCCAGCAAGGATTTTTTTCTTTGCAGAGGTAAAATTGTTCATAAACAAGAGATTTTTTTTAGCAAAGATCAAATTTTTGCATGCTAGGTGGCTTGCTGCACATTTGGGAAGGTTTTTCCACGTAGGTGTTAAGGAATATTCCATGGGACTGTGGTGGGCTTGGGTTCTGGCAGGTATAGTCTAGTCTGTGAGTCTGGGTATCTTTGAACCACAAGACTGCACAGGTTTATTCAAAACCAACTCCCAGTTTGGACAGAAAAAACAGATGTTTAGGAAGTTTCCCTGGGCTCCCAGATGATTCTAAGATGTGGCAGACCTAGCAGAGCGTGGGGAACAGACACCCTAAGATGCGGAAAGATACACCTGGGCAGGGTAGGTGAGGGGTCTACAAAAGAGCGAGTTACAATGATATATAGAGTATTAAAGTGTCAAAATTAAACCCAATATTTTTATATGCTAACACAACTTAATTAAGAATAAATTAAAATAAATGAACATATATGGTAATATATAATACAATGTCTTATTGAAACAAAAGACAAAACTAATAAAATCTAACCAGATACCAGGACCTCCTTCATGCTTTGAGCCTGAGACCTGCTCTTTAGTGAACACAGAACACAGGAATTATCAAGTGCTATGGAGAGGTGTTCAGGGAGATGCTCATGGCTGACTGCATTGATCTTTTCCCCCTTGGTAAAATAATCAAGAGGCCTGAAAGGTAGAGCTTTCTCCCTAGGTGAGTCAGTTATTATTTATTTAATTTATGTGTGCATATGGGTGTGGGTTTGCACACGCCATAGTCGAGATCAGAGAACAACTTGCAGAAGTCAGTTCTCTCCTTCTACCATGGGGGGTCCCGGGGTATGAAACTCAGGTCATCAGGCTTGGAGACAATCCTTTTATTGGATGAGGCATCTCATTGTCCAGTTATTGACTGGACAATATTGACTCATGTATGTTGTATCAGTGAGCAGCGATTCAGCTTGCCAGTCACCAGTTACAGAGCACTATCCTTGGAGCAGAACAATGGCCATCTTCATAAGACTGGGTGTGTCTGCTTGGCAAAGATCATCACAGCTGGGCTTGTTGACTGGTGATATTCATTCTCATAGAAGGAGGAGGCTGGGTGGGTCATTGGACCCTCATCTATGTAGCTAGCCACTCCTCCCAGCCAGAGTGCTTTGAGAGGAGCTAGAGTATAGGCTGGACGAAGATGAGAAGAAGGGGTTGCATCTATGTGGCTATAGGGAAGCCTTCATCCATGCACTGTGAAATGCAGCTGCTCTGGGGTCACCCACATTCCTGTAAGCAACCTCTCACCCATACTCTGCAATCAAACTTAATAGATTCATTGGTTCCCCCGAAGGAACTTTGGTGAATTCAAACTTTGGTTTGTCAGTGGTACCTTAGAAAGATGAGTTAGATGTTGCCTACTGCTTCTTCCTCCTTGGGGAGAAAATTCTCAAAACATCATCCAAACCCACCCTACATACCACAAGCAGGATTCTTCTAACACTTGTGTTAACATGTGGACACCACCTTCCTGAAAGCTCTTCTTCTGATGTCAAGGGGAAGGAAAACATGGGTCTATCCCAAAAGATGCCTTGCCACCTGAATAGCAGGCTGAATTTCCCTATTAATTTATTTTGAGCAGCCCTCTGGTAGACCAGGATAGCCTCAGAAAACCCTGAACTGATCCTATTTCCTCTACTATTTGAGAGCTGGAACTATAGGCATGGGCCACCATACCCAGTTTATGCAATGTTGGGAACTGAACCCAGGGCTTCTGTGTATGCTACCAACTGAGCTCTATATTCAGTGTTCTTTCTCTGTTTTAATGTCAACCAATAATGAGTGTGTTTCCAGGAACCCTGAGTCTTTCCTTCCCAGGATGCCTCATATCATCTTGCCATTGTCTTATCATTTTTTGTGGTCTGTCTCTTGCTCCATAGCTTAAATGACACTGTAAATTCTTACCTGCTGTTGTGTCTTGCCTGAGGATGGATGCTTCATCCAGCCTCTGCCTCTACAGTCTCAGTTCACTGTTGCCAAACACACAACCTTTCCATAGCTTCTGTGATAAACTGTGCTCTTCTTCTAATGCAAAGATCCTAAGGTCCCAAACTTGCCCAAGAGGCCATGCAAATTATAAGCATCTGAGCTGGGACATAGATACAGTTATCCAGCTGCTGAAGTCAAGGTTATGATCACATGGATCATCTTTACCACAGACAGAAGTTGAGCCCTCGATCTTTGGTGAAAAAGTGTTTCATAGGCATGAACAACCCAAAGATGTTCAATGCTTCCCAGCAGCAAAGCTGAGTATTCGTTCAGCCAGCCAGTAGTCACCAAGCATTCAGCAAACCTGGAAGTTGTGAGTTGAAGTAAAAGAAGTTTATCTTAACTGTATTCGAATGATGTGAATAAGAAGCTTGAGTGCTGTGGGATGTTCTGTATGGCAAATGTGTTGCTCTAATTGGTTAGTAAATAAAACACTGATTGGCCAGTAGTCAGGCAGGAGGAAATATAGGTGGGACAAGGAGGAGAATAAAGCTGGGAAGTGGAAGGCTGAGTCAGAGATACTGCCAGTTGCCACAATGACAAACAGCATGTGAAGATGCCAGTAAGCCACGAGCCGCGTGGCAGGGTATAGATTTGTGGAAATGGATTAATTTAAGCTATAAGAACAGTTAGTAAGAAGCCTGCCATGGCCATACAGTTTGTAAGCAATATAAGTCTCTGGGTTTACTTGGTTGGGTCTGAGCGGCTGTGGGACTGGCGGGTGACAAAGATTTGTCCTGACTGTGGGCAAGGCAGGAAAACTCTAGCTACATTTGAGTGGTAGGACCTGCTGGTGATGAGGCTAGATTCAGCAACCAGCTCTACCTCCGTATCTCATTGCTGTTCCTATGTAAGTACTTCCGTTCTTGGGCATATCTCCTACTTACTAGTAAGACACCATATGGTAGAAGCTTTTAGTTCCAGTCATTTACAGAGACTATTCCTTTGATAGTTGTACATGGCTAAGGTCTGGAACTGAATCTCACTGACCCAGTTTGGGACATGTGAACGGGTCATTGTGGCCAGGAGAATAGATTGTACTGATTGGCTCAACCTATATCATGTGTCTACTGCTAAAATGAGGATAAGGTTAGCCTCCTCTAGAAGAAAAGGGCCCAGATTGAAGAGGATACACTGACAAATTACTAGTTACCAGCAAAGAATGAAGAGACAAATAGATGTGGGGTGAGTGAGAGTAGCAGGTCCAGTTACATCTACTCTGTTATTAAGATTGGTTCTGTATTGTGTGGGATGAAGAGACATTGAAGATGTGCTGGGCTGGGAAGATGGCTCCTTGGACAAAGTGCTGGACATGCAAACACGAGCATCTGAGTTTGTGTCTCTAGAGCCCACGTAAAAGTTGAGCACAGTAGCATCCTAGCACCAAGGAGGCAGAAACAAGCAGAACTTAAGGGCTTGCTGGCTAGACAGCCTAGTAGAAACAGTGAGGTCCAGATTCAGTGAGAGATTCTGACTCAAAACTAAGGTGGAGACCAGTATAAGAAGACATCCAACATAAACATCTGACCTCCACACACACTCATACGAACATGTGCATGCAACATGTATATGTACACCCACTCTTACACCCCCTACACATGAAAATCATGTTTTACTTTCACAAACATAGAAATCAGGTAGGAGGTAACAGAAATATGAAACAACTTGAGAACAAGGGAAGGTAACTGTCTTAACCATCAGGTGAACTAGGTGTAATGGGAATGTTTGAGCCTGAGGTGGAATCATTAGGAGTGATCATGGGAAAGGATGGTCTTGAGGGATGGGTGGAAAAGGCAGGAAGATTCTGGGCTCTGGGGTATTTGCCTCCTTGTGTATCATCTGTGAAAGTGTTACAAAAGACTTTGGTGATGAAATAAAGCCTGCCAATCAACTGATAATTGATACTCAACAAGTACAACAGCACATGACCATTCATTATTCATAATTCACTTTCCAATGGCCTATCAGTCTGTTAATGCCATTTCTGATCCTGGGAAGTACCAGAAATCACAGTCTTGGAGATTCATGTCTGAGGGACCTTGAGGATATGTTCACCAAGATTGCTCCTGAAGACTATGGACAAAAATCCACTTTTCCTTTCATCTTTTAGTGACTTGGGACTCTTAGCAGCCAGAGCTGCCAGCCCAGCACCTTTCTGGTGTCCTGGGATTAGAGAAATATGAAAGGAATTTGTTTTGCTGAGTAATTTTGAGTAATTTGAGAAGTGTAGTTATGGGAGAGAAGGAAAATAGGTCTAGCAGCCCTGTGCCCTATGGCCTAGACAACATTTCTCCAACTTAAGATACCCTCTAAATTGGAATCATGGTTATCCCGATGGCCATGTGTGGTCCAGGAAGTGGGATGCCTGACTCTAGAAATCCAGACACATCACAGAGGTGATCTTTAATAGAACTCTTTGTTGAACAATGATTTTTACCCCAGAATGTGATCACAGCTGTTTTATTTTAGCAAATGCAGCAATCCAGGCGATTAAAGCCATATTCCTTTGTGGCTATTTATTTTCACAAAGTCGTTCTCAGTGTATTGTCATGAAAGAATTCTTTGAGACTTGCAAAGTTAAAACAGAATGTAGCTTCCTCCCTACTCCCCTTCCAAAATAGCCACATCTACTTCTTCAAGCTGTCTTAAACTGTGTTGATGTCACAAAAGGATATCAACTTGTAGACCTGAGGAGGTGCACTCCACTGGGAGAAGTAAGGTTTATTATTCAGTCTATGGGTAAAGGACTGTGGTAGATCATAATCCACCAGAAGGAAGAGGACCTACTTCATTCAGCAGCAACTCAGCAACACAAAACTAACACTGAGGGCCAACAAGGTGGTTGAGTGGGTCAAGGTGCTTGCTGACAAGCCTGAAAACACAAGTTCTAGTCCCAGTTCCTGTGGCCTGCGTGATTGAAGGAGAGAACCAACTCTCACTTCCACACATGCTCCATGGCACCTGAGTTGCCCTGACCTCAAACAATAAGTAAATGTAACTACAAAAAAAAATAGTTTTCAAAGAAAGCTAATATTGAGATCTTATATTGCCTGTAAAATTAAATCAACATTTTTTTTTGGTTATAAAATTTTATATGAAGAAAGAACTTGATGTCTCCAGTTGCTTGACTTTCTTCCTCTGTGATTGCAGATTGTGCAATGGTTTTATTCACCCGTTCAACAAATATTTATTATGCTACTAGTGTGTGTCAGGAATGGTGACTAAGATGGACACAGCTTTTGAATTTGTTTAGTTTGTATTATTTTTGGAAATAAAGGCAAGGGGCAATCCAATAATAAAAAGAATGGAAGAATGGGAGGCTGTAGCATGCTCGGGAAGAATAAGTAAGAGACTGAGATCTGAGAAGGTGATTGCATTAGTTAACATGTATAGCCATGGATGTTCCTTTCTGAAGGCTGAAAGGAAAAGATGATTCCTTAAAAATTTTTTTAAAGGCTTATTTTATTTTTGATTGTGTGTGTGTGTGGGGGGGGGGGTGAGGGCTATGTACATATGAGTGTAAGTGCCCGCAGAGGCCAGGGATGTGTGAAGTCCTGAAACTGGAGTTAGAGGCAATTGTGAGCTTCCTAGTATGGGTACTGGGAACCCAAAGAGAGGTATATGTTCTTAATCCTTGAGCCATCTCTCCAGCCCTTAAAGAATGATTTTTATTTATTTTTTATTTTATAATTTAATTTAATTTTACATATCAGCCACGGATTCCCTTGTTCTCCCCCCCTCCCGCCTTTCCCCCAGCCCCCACCCCCCATTCCCATCTCCTCCAGGGCAAAGACTCCCCTGAGGATTGAGTTCAACCTGGTAGATTCAGTCCAGGCAGGTCCAGTCCCCTCCTCCCAGGCTGAGCCAAGTGTTCCTGCATAAGCCCCAGGTTTCAAACAGCCAGCTCATGCACTGAGTACAGGACCCAGTCCCGCTGCCTGGGTGCCTCCCAAATAGATCAAGCCAATCAACTGTCTCACCCATTCAGAGGGCCTGATCCAGTTGGGGGCTCCTCAGCTATTGGTTCATAGTTCATGTGTAAAGAATGATTTTTAAAGGAAATATTCTTACGTTCATGTGAATAGGGAGAAAGAATATTCCAAGCAGAAAAAAAAATTGCTCACAGGCTCAGGATAGTGAAGATCTTGAACTATTTGCAGATTTATAGGGTGAGTGACTTTGAAACATGGTGAAGCAAGCATGTTTGGAACATGAATATTATGGTTAAAATGTGGTTATCCTACTGTGTCTGAAACTACAGTCACACAGTTACAGCCACTCCCTGAGGACAAGGCATATCCCTTCCAGCAGCACTCAGAAAGGGCTGTACAGAGCTCCTGAGTGAGTGGAGTGAGAAGTACTGTAAGAAAGCCATGGCTTAGGGTCTGTTCAGCAGCAGAACAGAGAATGAACCCAATCTGCAGAGCTCACAGTGGCTGGGGAAATGACACCTTGCCTCGACCATGCAGGTTAACCAAGAACCATTCGGAGGAAGCCTGGGCAGTTCTACCTCATCTGCACGTGATCTATCACATGCTGTTCGTGCTTTATCCCTTAAACAGGAGTTTCACTGCCAGCCTCCATCCACTGCGCTGAAGGGAAGTGAGGAAGGACTTCTGATCTTGTCCCTTCCCAAGAGCTGGGCTGAGGAATGAAGAGGCAATCCTGGTGGGAATGACTGCAGTGGGAATCAGAGGAGGGGAAATGGAGGAGGGGCATGTGCATGTCTGTCTGTCTGTCGTCTGCCAACTATCTTTCTGTCTATTCCCAAAACAAGTCAGGTTACTCCTTCAATACACAGGGATTATCAAGAATGACTTAAAATGCCAGCACTGGATTCCATATGTCCACTGGGTTCTGTTTCACTGAGCACCTGTCCATGCAAGGTCCAATGACAGTGACCTGGGAATTTACTGTGACTGGCACATCAACTGTCACCTCAAGGAGCTTGAACATAATTAGGAGTCATCATCACATGCATACACAAGGCTTGTGGTCATTCAAAGCAGGAACAGATTATTTTCTGGAGGGAGGAATCCAGAGTGATTTTTGTGAGGGAAGAAATTAAATCAGGTTCAGAATTATTAGTGAGATTTGGGCGACAGATAGGAGAGCTGGATGGACTCTTGGGCAGACAATATTGTCACTGAGCAGTAAGAATTAGTTATGGGTGCATATGTATGTTGCCTGGGTTGGGAGGACTGGTTAAAACAGTCAAGATCCATCCACAGAGGGACAGAGGAACATAGCTAAAATGTGGCCCTAGGAACATGAGTTTTAAAGGCGTGGAGGATGAAAATATGACACAAAAGCTCTCAGGGCCACACTTAGAAGAATGCTGGTCCAGGGAAGAGACGGTAAACCTGAACATAAAATACTTTTGGAAAGACATTAGCATGAGACAAATTTGGAAATATTGGTAGGAACCATGCACACAAAAAGTCTTAAATACTAAATGTTTCATTTTGCAGCAGAGCTACCCCTCCCTCTTTTTTTTGAAATTGAACTATGCATGAGAGCTCCTATAGAACATGATGAGGAAGTTATTGTAGTCCCATTTAAGATTACAGTACCTAGACTTGGAGAAGGTTAAGGGTACTTACTACTCTTACAGAAGACCTGGATTTGGCTCCCAGTGCTGATATCAGGCAGTGTACGTATAGTTACAGGAAATCTGTGGCCCTTTGGCCTCTTCAGACACTTGCACACATACGATATGCATAAACTCATGCAGGTGCACACACATGCACATAAATAAAAACGATAACTTGTTAACAAACGGGGCTCGACAGTACTTACACAGTACATTGCAGTGCTGGGTGACAGAGAGATTAGAGTGGAGATTCATAATGACTGTGTGATAAAAGGGAAGAAATTGATGTTGGGCAAGTTTAGAACGTGCAGACGAGGAATGGTCAGGCACAAAAAAGTCTACCCACTGGAAGAGAAGGAAGACATTGCAAAAATGCCATGATCCCTGTGCTGGGAAAGACATGGTGCATTTGAGGAACTACAAGAGACTCTGCCTGCTTGCTTGGAGTGAATGAAAGTAGGGATGATCCTGAAATGCCCCCTTTCCCTGTCGGCTCCTTTAGTACTCTTCCCTCCACCTACCCCCACCTGATCACTCATGTTCCCATCCCCATTTGCCCCCAGTCTACCTACAAAATCTCTTCTAGTTCCCCTTCCCAGGGAGATCTGAGTGTCTCCCTTGGTCCTTCCTCGTTACCTAGCCTGTCTGGGTCTGTAGATTGTAGCATGGTTGTCCTTTACTTTATGGATAATATCCACTTATAAGTGAGTACATATCATGTTTGTCTTTCTGGGTCTGGGTTACCTCACACGGGGATGTCCCCAGCTAAGACTCCTAGCAATTGTGGATATGTGGTCTGAACTGGTTATCTCCTGTGACCAGGCAAGACTTCTAGTGGAGGGATTGGGACACCAACCTAGTCACATAACCTTTGAGCTATAGTCTGTCCTGCCAATGGGATATGCTGAAAAAGCTGGTAAGGGGTAAGGGTGGCACTGAGATTGTGGGAGTGGCCAACCAATGACTGGTCCAGCCGGAGAACCATGTCATGAAAGTGAGCCCACCCCTGATACTTCCTGGAGTGTCAAGACCCAGAGGCTGAATGGTCCAGAGACCTAGGATAGAACCAAACACGACTGGAGGAAAAAATGTCAATGTAATTATGCCTAATGATATTCTGCTATACTTATAGGATGGTGCCTAGCCCAGTAGTCATCAGAGAGCTTTCATCCAGCAACTGGTAGAAACAGATGCAGAGACCCACAGTCAATCATTAGGCCAAGTTCAGGGAATCTTGCTGAAGAGAGGGAGGAAGGATTGTAGGAGGCAGAGAGGTCAAGGACACTGCAAGAATCAACTCACCTGGGCTCATAAGAGCTCACAGAGACTGAATTGACAACCAGGGAGCCTGCATGGGACTGACCTAGGCCCTCTTCATATATGTGGCAGTTCAGCTTAGTCTTCTTGTGGGACTCCTAACAGTGGGAGCAGGAGATGTCTCTCACTCTTTTACTGGTGTTTGGGATCCTATTCCTCAGACTGGGTTGCCTTGCTCTCCCTCAACACAAGGTGAGATGTTTAGTCTTACTATACCTTGTGTTTTGCTGATATCCACGGGAGGCCTGCTATTTTCTGAATAGAAACAGGAGGAATGGATGTGGTGGAGGGAGGCAGAGGTGAGGTGTGGGGAGGGACTGGGAGGAGCGGAGGAAGGAGAAACTGTTGTTGGGATATAAAATAAAAAGAAGGGAAGACAGTGTGAAGGTGGAGAGGTGTCAACAGCCAGAGTGTGAAAGCACTGATGGTCTTCATTGTCTTCTGCCTGTAGTTAAAGCCCGACTCTAAGTTGCTGTGGTGTATATTTTAGGAATACACCATCCCGATAGTCAGGTAGAAAACAGACTATTGAAGACCAAAGGAGAGGTAGTGGGTCAGTTGGGGGTTACTGATATTGGGCAATAGGACATAGTAGGTACTTTGTGAACTTACATAATTTGTTTTCTTCTAGGTGTTTGAGTTGGAAAAAATACGCATGGCTCTAAAGTTAGTGTGCACACGGGAATAAGATCTTTCAGTTTCAGGAGAGGTATAGTCCCTTCTTGAGTTGTCCTCAGATCTCTGAAACAACCAAATAGACATCTTAAAACACCATTGGCTCCTGCGTATAGAGGCTTCGCTACAGCCTGGTTTGTCCAACTGCAGAACATGACAGGTTAGCTTTACACATGGAGGAAAGTGGAAATGGAGTCATTACGAAGGGAAATCCAGTGAGAAGAAGACTATTTTTATTTAAGAAATGATTAACCCAGATGCAGAAGACCTTAGTGGAAGGGTATGTAGCAAACCGAGAAAACAAATCAAGTTTCTAAGTGCCGTAGTTCCAGGCAGAAGCTGAGTCAGGTGCAGGGGAATTGAGGACAGTGGGCACACACCACACACTTCTTCAGATGCAGCTGGATCTATCCTACCCTAGACTCCTAGACTCAAGCAATGGACATGACCCACCCTAAGGAGCCCTCTCAGCACCAGGCAAGGGGCTAAGCTAATTTGGAAACTTCTGACACTCTTAAGAGTAATTGCCAATCAACTGGCCAAAGGCAGATGGCTGCCAGTGGTGAAGTCATTCCACAGTTTTCCTTCCTTACCCAAATCCTACAGCTAAAGGAAATCAGTGAAATTCAAGCAGCATATTGGGCTCCTTGAGTGAAACGTCTATGGTGGTAAGTGAACACCATCTTACAGGACTTTCCTCCTTTCAGAAACCCATGGCATTAATGAACTCCAGATCTCTGTCCCTAGTTGAACCCCCCGTTCCCTTGCTCTTCCAGGCCTGGGGCCAAGAATCAGGTTTTCAAGAATGTTGACTGAGCCCTCTTTGAAGTCACTTGGTTCTTGTCCAACAGCAAAGGAACTAAACTTAGTGAAGATGAGCTATAAGGAGGTATTTGTAACTCAGAATTCAGAAGGATGTTGTAATTATAACCACCTAGCAATTCAACAGATTCTTTGGAGATAAAATAATCATGATAATAATGAGGTGAGATTAGTATTTATTAAATAGATGTGATATTTCAGGTACTAGGCTAAGTTCTTTATAGCCATTGTCTTATTTCATATATAGTATTGCTCATTTTTTTCCAGATGAAAAAAATCGAGATTAGAAGATCTGAAGTTGTGTGCTTAGGGTCACACAATTATTTTACATTATCTGTGGGGATGGACAGTTGGTAAGTAGAGATTGAATGTTTGAAAGAATAACTTGACTTGACCTCTAGAAACTTGACTAAGTTCTAGAAATGTCAGGTACCACACTCAGGGCAAGCAAAGTTCAGTATAACCTAAGTATGGCAGGCAGATCATTCCAGACAATGGAAATAGTTCAGCAGACACTTTATACCTTATTAAATATTTACAGGCTGGGAATGTAGTTTAGTTGGTAGAGTGCTTGCCTAGCATCCATGGAGCTCTGGATTCAGTTTTCAGCATTGCATGAATTGCAGGTGGTGGCACATGCTGTAGTTCCAGTACTTGAGTGATGGAGGCAGTAGGATCGGGAGCTCGAGGGCAACCTTATCTATGTAGTGAGAACAAGGCTAGCCTGGGTTACCTGAGACTCTGCTTCAAACACAGAATAGCAAACAAATAACAAAATTAAATATTTTTACATTTCTAAAACTATGGTGGGAGTATTTGGTGGCATCACAAAATGGGAAAAGATTTTAAAAGGCTTACCTCAGGAGGTACCATTTTAATAGATACTGTAGGAAGAACCTGGAGATAGATGAGGGATGACCTAATATAATTTATATTTTATTCATCAGGCTATGACAATTTCAATAGTGCTTTCCTTATAGGGGTGATCTGAAAGTATCATAAATTATCTGCTATCTAGAAATGAAGAGATCCAGTGTGCTAGCTTTCTGTCATTGCGACTAAACACCTAAGATGAACAACCTAGAAGGAAGCAAGATTTACTCTGCTTAATGGTTTTGGTACATGGTCACGTGGACCCATCATTTATGGGATACCTGGATGGGGAAATAGGTTAGTCCTGGCGTAGCTATTTAACCATGGTGCTGTGGTGAGTAGTGGAAGATGTGGCTACTTTAGGCTATTCAGACTTGTAAGTGTCACCTTCCACAACACTTCCAAGGCTAGGTTAGAGCCTGCACGATACTCCTCCCACTGCCCGCCTGCATCTTGCCGGCATCAGCTCTTCCCTCTGCTGAGCTCACCAACTGCCTGGTTCTTTGGCCTTAGGTTGCCTGGGTTATTCCTAAATTAAATTCTGAAAATGTGCTTCATTTTCTCCAGAGTGATGACTTGGGGGAGGCCAGCAGTGAGCTGTGGTAAGAGAATGACACTGGAATGCGGGCTGAGGGCTGAGCCTCTGGCTGGAGATCACTCAGCCTGCCCACAAATCTAAAAATGCACAGTTTGACTGTAACACTGGAAAATATCCTCTAATGTCTGGGCTTCTGCCCACTGAGAAAAGAAAGTTAAAAATCACGAATGGCAGAGATATTTTGAATTCGGGAATCTTAGCCCTCCAACACTGTTCATTCTGCCCTAATGATTTTTTGGGTGAAGAATTTAACAGAGAAGATTCCCTGAACTGTGTACAGGTAATTGAAGAAAGGGAAGAAAAGAAGGGAATGGAGAGACAGAACTCTAGAGTGAGGACATATTAGGGATCGTTTGGAAATGCCATTGCCCTTACAGGAAAAAAAAAAAAAAAAAAGGCTGGACTGTAGTGGAAGTCTGTCTGTTGATGCCACTTGGCTTTTTAAAATTTTTATTATTTTTTTATTACATCTTGCTTATGGATTGTTGAATGCCTTCTCTTAATGTATAGAAATGCATGCTAATTGTGAGCCAAGGGATTGAAAACTGGGCTCCACATTTTCCCTATTGTGTGTATGCGTGTGTAGTGTGTGCATAAGTGTGAGTATGAGTATGGAGGTCAGAGGTTGACATCCAGTACCTTCCTTAGTCACTCTTCACCTTGATGTTTGAGGCAAGGTCCTTCACTGAACTTGGAGTGTGCTGATTAAGTTAGATTG
Organism: Peromyscus californicus insignis; assembly: GCF_007827085.1. Taxonomy (NCBI): domain Eukaryota; kingdom Metazoa; phylum Chordata; class Mammalia; order Rodentia; family Cricetidae; genus Peromyscus; species Peromyscus californicus. The sequence continues at coordinate 96,851,194 of NW_026294606.1, forward strand.
GTTGGCCAGCAAGCCACATTCTCCTATCTCTGTCTCCCCAGACATGGGATCACAGCAATATCCCACCACCTCTAGCTTTTTTACATAGGCTCTGGTCAAGGGGAGGGGGCAGTCAGAACTCAGGTTCTTGTGCTTGTACGACATACACTATACCGACTGAGCCATCTCCCCAAGCTGCTTCCTTCACCATGATCCAGATATATCAGCTACCTTCATTTTTCTTATTTAAAACTCCCATTTCTACCCATGTAGCTAATTATATCCACAAGAGAGTTTTCAGTATATTACAAACCCAATGGAATGCCAGCCAGTGGGGAGAAACAGTGAGGCTCATTATTGAAAGCTTCATTTCCTCCTATAAAGTTATGAACTAGAATCACATCTTTAAGGTATCTACTTGCTTCGAGTTCTTTTAGCAAGTGACATGTGTCTGTATTCCAAAGCACCAGAGGTCACCTGTTCTAAGAGTGACAATGGAATGGTTGTAGTGATGAATTCAAAGATGACTAGGAACCCTACTCCCCAGACTGTGAGCATCCTAAGGGGAGGAACTGAGAGAAGCTTACATTACTACCTTGTTAAGATTCAGATGTTGTTATCATATGTAAGCTGTTATCACTGATTCTGTCATGCCAAGGCTGTATGTGAGGGTCCCGAGACCATAATATCCTTAGAGAAATGGTACCAAAGTCCTCTGAAGTGTAGAGCGATAAAGAGTTATTTCAGGTTGCGAAATGGAAAGCTTCCTTGGGAAGCAGCATTACTAAGAATGGGAATGACTTTAATAGAGATGATAATAAGCAAAATGGGAGGCCAAAGAATTAGATTAGGTAGAGTAGACACACAAGTTACCCAGGACACAACATTCTTGAAGAGCAGTGGGACATTTGCATCATTGATATAACCCTTCTCCCTTCCATTTTAGTGTTTTTTAAAGTATAAACACACACAGCAAATCAATTGCATAGCTCAGATTTCCATAAATTGAATTATACGCATGTAACCAATGCTCAGATCAAGAACATTGTGTTGCACGATGTTTCTTTAGAGATGTAACAAACATCTGTTCACTCCAGAGAGGGTGCTGAAGATAGCCTGAAGAATAAGTCTACTGAAGTCCAGCTTAGTGAGCTAGTGAGTGTGTTGGGGTTACTCATAGGAGCCTGAGTGACTCAAAGGCGGTTGGGTTGCATTACTCAAAAGCCCCATGGATGACAAATCACCTAAAGTTACAACTTTGGAGCTCCCTGCCCAACTTGCATGCACCCCTGCCAGGGACCTTCTCCTCAGCAGTGGTTGCTGCTTACATAGCCTTGGAGCAAGGGGATTTGTGAGTCTTCTGCCTTTTTGTATTTCTTAAGCTTTTGAAGCCAATTACTTCCCCGGTCCTATGGGCCTCCCTCCTCTCCAGAAGCCCCTCTATTCACTCCCTTCCTTCCCCTTGCACCCCTCAGGACAACTTTTGTCTAATAATATCACTGATTTGTTATACTTGAATATTATATAAATAGAACTACACAGGGGAAGTTGCTTCGTGCGTCTGGCCTCCAAACTCTGTGTCATACACATGTAAGATTTATTCTGTTGTGTAGAGTTGTAATTTGTTGACTTTGGTTGCTGTAAGGCATTCAACTATATGACTGTATACTTGTATTTATTCTCTCAACTTTTGTTGACATTTGGAAGAATTTCCACTTTGGAAAATTATGAGTATGCTATGATTGTTTTGTATAATATCCTTTATTGATGAGTTTCTGTTGAGTAAATAACTAGGAATGAGATTCCTGGATCGTAACACTGAAAATCTCTTTTTAATGACAAAAACATCCATCCCACATGATTCTAATTACACCTTAAACATCCCTGTGTTGGGAAAATGTATAACAATAAATATCTACTGTGAATTTAATAACATTTTAAAACAAGTTGGTATATGATTATCCACAGAAATATCACTTTTGATTGGGTCTCAGGTATCCCAGGCTCATCTTGAACTTCTGATCCTCCTGTCTCTAGCCTTCAAGTGCTAGGATTAAATGTGTGTGCTCCACACCCTATTTATGGGGTATTGGTGATAAGCAATCTACAAACTGAGTTACATCCCCAGCCTGGAAACAGATTTTTCTATGTGCAGTTTATTCTCTCTGAAGATGAAGTCCAGGGTGCATAAGAATACATATATCCTTGGCAGTAATGCTGAGTCCCCAGCTGACGTGACAGACTTGAGAGAAAGGACAGAATAATCATGGGTCATATCCACTGCCTTTTCTACCCTTCTAGGTCAAACAATTAGAGAAATCTAGTGGAATGCTTTCACTTTCTTCCTTTTGTTTTGTCTCTGCAAAGGCACACATATATTCTCCAACTATTATATAACTGAAGCTCTCAGTGGAGGCCACCCCCTATCTCCAACCAGATTCTTGTCTACTTTCCCTCAAGCATGGAATAGGAGAGATCAAGGATTGTCATAGGGGTGCTTTATTACTAACTTGGAATTAACAACTTTAAGTGAGTTATATAACCTAACAGAGTGCCATTTGAGAGTTCACCTAGAGCAGGTTTGAATTTTCTGTAATAGCGGAATTGTAATTGTAATTGAGGGATGTTCAGGCTCTGAGAAGTAAGATGGCTCTGGGAAGCTCTCCGAGAGCTTTGGACTGTCAACAGTGGTTGCTTCCTGAGAAAGTCTGCAGAAAGTCAGGACAAGAGCAACAGGAGAAGTAGGTCAGTTTCTGGAAGGTCTCAAAAGCTGGAAGCAGCTGTAGGGACAAATTCCCGTCTACATCTGAAGTGTGGTATTGGAGGCTGAGGCACCTATGAGTCTCCCTACTTGCAGCTATTAGCCAAGTCGTTGGTCAACTCCTGAAGGCTGGTTTAAGCAAACTCCTTGCCCAAAGTGGGAGCCCTGGGTGCTGGGAGCTTCCAATGAGTCTATCTCTGTTAGTCTTTCCTTTCTTTCTACTTTGTGAGATTCCTGTAGCCCAAGAGCCTTTGAATTTACGATATTCCAGATAGGTCATGATTGGACAAATGTGGGCATGCAAATAAAGTGAGAATTAGAACCAATCAGGGAAGGGCTGTCAAAAGTTTCTGTTGTAGCTGCTATGTATGGTGGCTTGAATAAAAATGGCCTCCACAGCTCCTGTGTTTGAAAATTTAGGTTGCCAGTTGGTGGAACTGTTTGGGAAGGATCAAGAGGTGTGTCCTTGTTGGAGGCGGTAATATGTGTCACTGGGAGCAGGCTTTGAAGTTTCAAGACTGGCACCATTCCCACTGTGCTCTCTTGCTACTTGTGGATCAAGATGTGAGCTCTCAGCTGCTCGTGTAGCAATGGCATTCTTTCACCCTCATGGACTCTAACCCTCTGAAACCATAAGGACAATTAAGCACTTTGTTTTCTAAGTTGCCTTGCTCATGGTGTTTTCGAACCCTCTGAAACCATAAGGACAATTAAACACTTTGTTTTCTAAGTTGCCTTGCTCATGGTGTTTTATTATAGAAATAGAAAAATAACCAATATTCTGTGACAGTATTAGCAGGCCACTGCTTGCTGTTTTCTGGCTTGGTTGTATGTGGAACTCTGGGTATTAAAAGCCAGGGTTTTCATGCAACTGGGACATTTTTTTTCTTTAGTGGATCATTTGCCCTTGAGACTTGCTTCTTAGAGAACCTTGCACTAAAGAGGGAGCTCTATGTCAACTCCCATCACAACTAACCCAGCATTACTATTGGAATATAAGCATATTCCAAATGAAATGCTTATAACCTTTGGAGGGTAATCTGGGTTTGAACCCCCAACCTACCACTTAGTATGTGAGCCACTAGGCAAAGGATGAATTATCTATGAACCTCAGTTTACTCTTCTGGACCGTGAAGATGAGAACATCTTTCTAGCATATGAATCCAGAAAACCACATAAGACAATGTAGTGAAATGTCTGGTGTTGCCCTTTCACCAGATGGGAACTGCAGCCATTGTTTCTGACAGCATTTCCACCACTGTTATTCTTCTGTGGGTGTGTCTTCTCCTTCAGTTTATCTTCTTTTTCTGTGTGATGCCATCGCATTGTCTCATATCATAGTACTTGCCTCCTCTTCATGATTTCCACAACCAAAGAAAAACACTGACTTCTTAGCACGATGTGGCCCAGGCATCTTTTCTTATAACTCCCTACATGTGTATGTGCATAATTCCATGCCATCAGCCATGGGACAAAGTTCACCTTAGCCTTTGTGCCCAATATAGTAATGGCTTCATCCTTCTTCTCTCTCATCCTTCAGTGTTCTTGATCCAAAGAAGTGAGTTGAATGGGGAATTTTGCACTCTAGTGACAGATTTCCAAGATCAGTGTGCTTGGTTAAAGAAATACATTCTGTCACTCCTCAAATGTAGTTTATAAGAGTTTGTGATGGTTAGTTTTGTGTATTTAACTTGGTTGGGGTAAGGGAATCCCAGATAGCTTGTAAAACATTGTTTTGGGGGCAAGTTTGAAAGAATATTGCTAGAAGAAATTGCATTTGGATGGTTAGACTGAGGAGAAAAGCCACTCTCTCCATTAGGGCTGGGCTCCAGCCAATCTTCTGAGAGCCAGAGTGAAGCAAAAGGGTGGAGGCAGAGTGGTCCAATCTGGGCTTGAACTGAAACATCACCCTTATTCAAATATTGGTTCTTCTGGATTCCAGGCATGGAGACTGGGACAAGGAAACTTCACTTGTCCCCTGGTTTGCCTCAGGCTTTTAGGTTTGATCAGAAAGCAACCATCAGCTTTCCTGGGCATCCAGTTGGCAGATAGCAGATTGTGGGACTTCTCAGTTTTCCTAATAACAGAAACCCACCCTTCCTAATACTTGTGTTTTTAGGTAATTCTGTGTATGCCATTGTTTCTGTTTCCCCAGGGAATTCTGACTAACACAGACTTCTTGTGCAATCCTTAGGGAGTGTTTTACGCCTATAGGGTTATGGATATCACACGGGGTACCTGAAATTTCTTATGGGAAGGTGGCTTGTCAGACATGGAACTCTTGAGTGGGGATGGGCAAGATGGATCAGGGGATAACAATGACAATCTGAGTTTGATTATCGGAACATGTGAGGGAAAGAGAGAACAGAACCCCTAAAGTTGTCCTCTGATTTGTATTTGTGCACCATGGTACTGAAGGAGGGTGAAGGAAATTTGAGATGATCTGGAAAACAGAGACTGAGCCCTTTAAGAAAGGCTACTCCTTGCTCCAAGGGTTATCTGTCTTTCTCACCCCACCTTGAGAAGATTGCAACTATTACAAATGGCATCCTGAGGTGGACTTCCATCTCTGGGCCCCCTCCTACCTTCTTGATGTTTTTCTGTTCTAGTAAAGTTGGTCTTCTCTCTCTCTCTCTCTCTCTCTCTCTCTCTCTCTCTCTCTCTCTCTCTCTCTCTCTCTCTCTCTCTCTGTGACTAGTGCTTCTGTTTCTGAATCAAATCATGACCTATTGTCTGCTGCTCAGAATCTGTAACTGCTACTTTGTTTCCCAGAGGCTGCTGCTGTGGCGTCCCCTCTCATCTCTAGCTCTCACACTCTGTCAGTGGCTCCCCTCTTTCTGGCTGTCGTTTCACATTCCTGTCATGGTGGGTCTTCTTTCTACCACATACAATTCTTTGTACCTTTCATGGAACGAACTTTGCAGTGCTCCTAGATAACCCCTTACCCAAGAGCCTCATAACAACATAACAATAATGTGTGTGTGTCTGTTTGTGTGTGAACACAAATCAATAAAACACATTTAAAAAAATGTGAGGAAAATCTAGTATTACTCCTATGGGGATCCATGGCAAGAGGACAAGGAAGATGAAGACCACAATGTTTGGCTGAACACTGAGCCCTTCAGAACTAAATTATTTCAGCACTACAGTTGGGGAGAGTCAATTGGTCTGCCCATGCATCTAGGATTGAAGTCTAGACCCCAGGACAATGGGGACTTGAGCAATGGACCCAATGGAAGCTGAGGAACAAGAAGCTGATTAGAAATGAGAGACAGAAGAAAAAGAATAATAGAAGCATCTCATAAAAGACACACTTGGAATTTTTGTTTATATGATAATAAAAGTAAAAAGAAATGAGAGATCGATCACATATCTTGGGGTTCAAAAACAACACCCCCTAGAGTGGACATTTAGGCTATTGTGACATTTGGTAAGAAATAGTCAAATATAGTTATGTTTTCTAGGATATAATGTGTGCATTCAGCCACATTTTTTTTACAAAATGATTTATAGTTACTTTTAATGGTGTGTGTGTATGGGTGTAGTTTTGTGTCTGTGTGTGTGGGGTATGTGTGTGTCTGTATGTGTCTGTCTCCCTGTATGTGAGTATGTGTGTATTTGTGTGTAGGTGTCTGTGCGTGGGCATGTGCACATGTGTGCAGGTGCCCATGGAGGCCAGAGGAATCAGATCCTTCTGTGGCTCTGGTTATAGAAGGTGGTGAGTCACTTTGTGTGGGTGCTAGGAACTGAACTCAGATCCTCTTCAAGAGCAGTGCATGCTCATAACCACCTAGCCATTTTTCCAACACCCTCAGCCAGTTTTTGAAATGCTGAGAGCAGATAACTTATTTATTCATCTTTTTGTAACACTAATCTGCTGCCCCAAAGTGCTTAGACTCCATGGGTCTCTTTGGAGGTAAAAGGGAAGCGACTATGGTTTTGTACCTCAGCAGGTATTTCTCTCCTTCTTAACTCTCCTAAGTCCCATGGGGCTCCTTCTTTTTTTCCCCATAGTCTTTTCTCCATGGATTTCAAATGTCAACGCCCCCATGCCAACCTGCAGATGTATGCACACTCCAGGGTGAGTTTCTTGAAGATATCGCTCACTAGAGTAATCAGAAAATCCTACCTCCTGGATATCACCCGTGTTTCTAAAATTCCCTTCTAATTTGGGGATTTGGGAATTCAAGGGGTTAGTTATTGAAGAAAATGTGTTAGGATTTACTAAGCCCCACATTTCTGGAAAACAGTTTGAGATCCTTCAGCCAAACCTTAAATTCTAGCTGGGTTTTCATCCCCTGCTATCGGCAGCTAATTTCCTGAGCAAATTTATTCACAGTTAAAAAAAAAAAAACTTGGCAGCTAGGCGTCACCTCAGACATACAGATGTACACAGCTTGTCCAGAAAGGCCGGGTTCAGCATTCTTAAGCATTCACTTCCTGCTTAACCCTGAAAGAAAAATTTTAGCAACAGGACACACCAGATCACCATGGCCTTTCGCCAAAGGGCGCACAGGTGGAGAAGCCCTGCTTACTCCCCGAAGAAAAAGCAAGTTGTTTTGTGTCTAACACATCTATTTTTCCTCATTTTTAAAGGACTAGAAAACAGGAAAACTTAACTTATTTTGATTTTGGAAGAATTTAGCTGTTTCATCTCAAGATAAACTGCCCAGTTACTTAAAACTTGGATTTCTGATCTACAATCTGATTTTGTGAATGAACTAACTAGACCATGTAGGTCTGAACTAGACCTTAGCTTTAGGTTTTTCTTATGCTTTGTGAGTAGCTTGTTGCAACTGTCTTGTCAAATCACACCTTAGCATGGAGATGACGATGGTGAGTCTCATGGCCAAAGTTGAACTGGTGTTCTGCAGGTGGGCACAAAGGGCTAAGGGCAGCAAAGGCAGAAGAACTATCAAGAAGGACCCTCATGGGCATGATTCTGAAATGGGCAACCAGGGCAAACTTGTCTTGAAGATCCTCTGGGAGTCCATGTGAGCACACCCATGCTTCAGGACATTTCCGTACCAGGTCCTATCATTGTCCTCTGTCCAGAACAGATGTCTATGGGGGCAGAGGAAGTTCTCAAGCTGACAGGAAGCAGGCACTCCAACATGGGAATCTACCAGCTTGCATGAGTCAGGCCAGATCAGCAGAACTCTAGTTGGCCAAAGTGGACTTGCAGAGGTGCTGTTACCTTATTTAGTCTCTGAAAATTACGTCATGCCCTGAACCTCCTGTTACACATTTTTTCACAGGAAGGAGTTGAAGTTTCCAAACTGGATCTCTTGGATGACAAGCTCTCATTGCCAATATAATTCATTAGGCAAAGATTTGCAGAGGTATTGGGTTCACAGTTGCTTTTTGTTTCTACCTGCAAGTATCCTTTATGATTTAGATATAAAATGTTCCATTCCATGCTCATGTGTTTGAGCACTTCATCTGCAGGTAGTGGTGATATTTTGGAAGTTTGAGGAATCTTATAAAGTCAGGAATAGTAAGAGGAAGTTAGATGCTGGCAGGCAGGATCTGAGAATTGTAGATTGGCCCTGTTTCCACCCAACTTTTCTAGTTCCTGATCCTTGCAGATAAAACAGGTCCCTGCCATCCTGCACAAAGCCTCAGCCAGCTGCCTTCCTTGCTACGATAGACTGCATCCCCTTAAACCATAAGGGTCTGGTGATTGGTGAAGTATGGCTAGGGAAAGACTTTACTAGATGACAGCTCCAGGCCAGCTTAGCTCTGTGGACCTGCAGGTTAGGAACTGATGGAACTCGGGAATCAGAGGTGTACTAGGTCCTCTGTTTTCATTTCTTATCTATTGGAATTCTGTGTCTGTTTTAGTTATCTGAAGAGCCTTTTGCCACCAAAAGGAAAAAAAATAGCATAACTAGAAGGAGCTGAGAGGCTCTGTTCATGGTTCTGGCTGACACAAGTAGTATCAGGACAAAGGGAACTGGATGCTGGTCTGAGTCACTAAGGCACTTCATTTCTCCTGGACAAGGACAACTTGTAGCTTTTGTGTGGGTTCTCACAACTCTTAATGCATCTTATAATTTCATTTTCACTACATACTTATTTATTTCATGTTCATGTGTAGACACACATATGTGGCAGCATGTATGCCATAGTGCTCAGATGGAGGTCAGAGGACATCTTGTGGGAGTCATTTCTTTTTTTTCCACCATGGGAGTCCTGAGGAACCAAACTCAGCTTCTCCTTCTACCATGTAGGTAGGTCCCAGGGATTGAACTCAGGCCACCGGGCTTGGTGGCAGGTCCCTTTACCTGCTAAGCAATCTTACCAGCCTATAATTACGTTCTTCATGAAAAAAGATAGGTCCTTGATACTTCCTGTCCTAGTGAATCCAGGTAAGACCCAGTATCTTAAGCTGTGGGTCTCCACTCCATTTTTAGTCATGTGACTAAATGGGACACTTGCAGAAAAAATTGGCAATACTTGAATGTTTCTGAATATACAATCTTAACTCAAGATCAAACATGTAATGAATCGGAGTGTTCCTAGAGGTTCTCACTCAAGTTTGTCATGTGACCTCACTACAGGCTTGGCTCTGAACACACACCATGTGGACTCTGCACTGGGCATGCCACGTGATGTCAACCAATGCTGCTTGAACCACTCGGCTCAGATCCAACAGTGTGCATGTTTCTGAACCACAGTGTGTTTTTTCTAAACTGTACATACAAAGGTTTCTGCTCTTACAGAAACATAATGCTTTAATTAGGGGAGTCAGATTTTTCACAGTTTCCTACCATCCTTGCTCAGCATGTGTCAGATCAGTATATCTGTCCGTTGTATTGTGGTAGAACGTTTGATTTTAAAAGTGTTTGAGTTGCTGCCTTGCATTTCATCAAAACAAAATCATGAACTGAATGTTGGCCTGGGATGAGGACAGGTTTTCCAACAATTTCTGAAGTGGCCCTGAACAGGCTGCTGCTGTCTGTACTAAGTGCTATTGTAAAGTGGTGTTCTTGGCATTGTTAATAGTAAAGGCAAAATGTCAATCAGCTCTGAAAAGCATTAAAGGTGCTTTTCATCTGCAGTATCAGATATCCAGGCAAGATTGCATTCCCTGCACAAAAGCATACCCCCTCATCAGTGTGCAAATTTTATTTCTTTTAAAAATATATAATTACGTGTGTGATAAGGAATTGCTTGAAGATAGATTAGTAAAATGATTTCCTTTTAGCCTGTTTTATATGCTTATGTCTGGGGCTCTTTTCAGATGTCTTTGGCAAAAGGGACTTGTAAGTAGGCAAGTTTAAGAGGGCCTGGTCTAAAATGTGGGGCCCAGATATCAGAACCTTTTAAATTCTCCCCAAGTGATTTTCATTTGTAGTCAAGGTAGAGCTCTACTTTCTGTGAAGGGGGTTTGTCTTTTATACAGTTGTCAGAGTATAGGACAGGCCAGAAAGTGCTTAAATTATAGTATATAAAATGACGCATGAAACAAAACAAAAAACCACTATCAGTGTGTAATATTTCTTAGAGAGAGGAGAAGGCAACTAATATAGATGGTAGAAGAGCCTCCTTCTTAAAACACATACACAGAGAGAGAGAGAGAGTATAGTAACTTGTTTATCACACACACACACACACACACACACACACACACACACACACACACAATCACACAATCACACAGTGTAAAAGCATATGTTGAAACTGGCTTGCACGCAAGAATCCTGTGTGAGATTTCTATTGATTGCTTTTGTAATAAATTACCACAAGCTTAGTGGTTTTAAAACAAAACACATTTTCCTGTTTCCCAATAGCTCTGGAAGTCAGAGGGCTAAAGTGAAGGTGTTGGCAGGGCTGTGTTCCTCTTGGAGGCTCCAGGGGGGAGTCCATTTCCTTGCCTTTCTAACTTTTAGGGGCGCCTGCATTCCTTGGCAATGGTCACCTCCTCCAGCTTCAAAGCTATTCTGTCTGATTTGGCTCATCTTAGGCTGTCATCTCTCTGATTCTCTGCTGTCCTTTCCCCTACCATGTACAGAGTGCCTGTGATTACCCTGGGCCCATTTGGAAAATTCAGGGATATAGTTAGTATCCGGAAGTCAGCTGTCTTACAACTTTGGTTTAATGTGTAAACTTAATCCCCCTTCTGGTACAAGCTCATGTATTCACAGGTTCTAGAAACCGGGACTCAGCATCTCTGTGGGGTTATTATTTAGTGTATGGTAAATATGACTGCTCTTACTTGTAAGTTTGAAGCTGGGCTGATTCTCAAAGCTCAGATGTTAGATCACAGTGCTGTGCAAAACATCTGTGTTTGTTTCATGACTATTTTTTAAAAAAAAGGTAATTTGTTTATTCTGGAAGCTCCGGGAAAGTTCTTTGACTTCTCTGATTCTTATGACCTTGCCTATCTGCCTGGCGTAATGTCAGCATGTACCAGGTACAGAACTCTATTTCAAAGGCTACAAATGTGAAACTCCTCTAAAGGACATTATCTATGCATTGGTGTAAATATCATCAGGGAACAGGATATGCTTTTTAGTATCCCTTCAAATCATCTACAAGGCCAAAATCACTGAAAATATGGACCAGCTTTTACTTATGGCTGTATTCCAAAGTCTAGCCAGCTCCCAATGAGCAGTAGTAATTTCAAACTGCTCTATATAATACCATACCCTTAGACCAGATAGTTTATAACCAATAGAAATGTATTGTTTATGGTTTTAGGGCCTGTGAAGTCTATAATCAAGGGCCTGTTCCTCATAGATGTTGACTTCTATCTGTGTCCTTATGGGGCAGAAGAATTCCCTTAGATATCTTAGATATATTTTTCTTTGGCATTTTATTCTCCTATATTAAAAATGTTTATCATACAATATATTTTGATCATGATTCTCCCTCCCCCAATTCCTCCCAGATCTCTTCACCTCCCTACCTACTCAACTTTGTCTTTCTGAATCCCCCACCAAACAAAAAACATTATCGTCACAAAACACAAAAAGGAAAAATTTTTTTAAAGACAAGAAAAAGGCCAATAAGATTTAAAAAAGGAGGTGCCTTCTATGAGGACATTGATTCCTTTTTGTGAGAGTAGAGATCCTATAGCTTAATGATTCCCCAGGACTCATCTTTCATTACTATTCACATCCCATAATAGATTCCAGAATATAAATTGGGTGAGAATACTACCACATTTTGACCATAGCACTCGTCAGTACTTGCTCCTGAATTAGAGAATAAACAAAATAATGGACAGAAGATTTCATGTACTAGGATTGGAAAAGAATTCAGTTATAAATAAAACATGGTTTCCTGCCTTGGGGATGAATGGGGGAATTCATTCACATGTAAACAATAAAAATAGAATATTATAAATATCATATGAGAAACATAAGGAAGCAGCTTCAGAATTTCCAAGGATGGAGAATTCAATATAAAGTTCTAGAAATTAGATGATGCTTAACTGACACAATAATACAAGAAAACTGTCTGGAAGTCCATGGCATTCATACTATTACTTCCTATTTCTAAAGATGTGGCAGACATAACTAATCAATTGTATATTCTTTGATGCTAAGCTCATGATGAGGACTTTAGTATTGCTTGAATTGATCAGCAGGTTAAATTTAACTTATCCTACTGAGTTACAAATAGGATTTCTCTATTGGTAGTTAAATGGATTATTTTGGCCTGCAATTCACTTATAGCAAAGCAAAAAAATCTCCTTGGGCATCCATAGTAAAGTAGTTGACTATTTTTAGATTCCCTGGATGAACATTCCCATCAATATAGAGCTCTTTTTATGTCTCAGCACATTCTGTACCCTGACTGAGAGCCAGGGTTGAAAAGCTCTGTCTTCACCCACAACTATGTAATTTAAGGGTCTGTTATTTCTCTGGCTGGTCAGTAGTCTGTACTTAAATTCATATTGCTTAAGACAAGGGTCTAGTTGTTAATGTATTTGCACATCATTGCCCAGTACTGTGTCCTTAGATCTTGGTTACAATAGGTTGAGGTATGTTCTGGAGTTTACTCTGAGGCTATCTCATGTGTTTCTATCCTCTGAATCATGGAGACAAAGTTTCCCAGATAACTTGAGAGGGAAGCAGTGTTGGAAAGTGTCTCTCTTTGAGAAAAGATTTATTCCTCATCACTTGAGAAAGCCAGCATGTCTCACTTGGTCTTGCGCCTGTGATTGATAGACTGGATAATGCTCATACATTTGGAAATAGCTATTGATGCTCTACAAACATCCAGGGTTATTTAAAAAGTTTTCATGAGACTGGGGAGATTGCTCAGTCAGTAAAAATGTTTGGAGTGAAATCATGAGGATCTGAGTTTGATCACTAGCACTCAGGTGTAAAAAAGCCCGATGTAAAGGTGTGCACGTGTAACCTCAGCACTGGGAAGGCGGAGAGGGTAAACCGCTAGGGCTGAATGGCCTCAAAAATTCAAGATTGCTAGCAAGAGACCTGAGATTGACCTCTGGTCTCCACATGCATACATGCATATACATGAATGTATACCTACATGTATGTGTACCATATATATTATATATGAACCCACAAATACACAAATGAAATTTAAGAACAAGCTTACACAGACTACTGCCTTTGCTCTTGGTTGTCCACACTGTTTAGGCCTTATTGCTGAAGACAATGCACACACTAGTTGTAGGACATAGAGAAATCAAGTTGTAACTGACCTGGAAATGTGTTCCCTTCTGGCTAGCTTTCAGAGTGCTAAAAGGTGCAGTGCAGGCTGCTGGGGAGAGAAGACACTAATGGACTTACCCAGTGGTTGGATCCTGTATGCTATACTATTAACTAGTCGGGCAAAGTGTGCCCACTGGAGCGATAGTGTCATGACTATTACGGTGGCAACCAACTGCTTTCTGACTGAGTTTAAGGCCTCCTCCACTGGAGAAAATTCGTACCTGGTACTGTAAATCTTACAAAACTCCATGGCTGGGGAGGTTATAGGTAGGTGTGTGTGTGTGACTCTACTATTGTTATTTTGCTAAATGGACACATCAAACAGCCTTCCAAATATTTATGTTTATGCCCATGGATTAGTGCTGATCTCAGCCTTGGTCAGGGAAGCTCTTCTTGTAGTGGACAGAAAAAGTGGAGACTCATAACCGATCAAAGACTATTGTTGAGTTCTCATTCATAAAAATCTCTATAAATTCCCTTCAGGCTCAGGGAATGTCTTGGAAAGAATGTAGGAGCCAGAGGTTGGGGAGAAATGCCATGGAGTATGCTGTCTTATAGACATGACATGCTCATTGAACTCCTGAACTCCCATCAGCCCAAGCTACCTGCACAAGATCTGAACAACATCAAGCCAGTCAACTTTCTAGCATGAATTTCAGAGAAACTCAGAAGGCTCCATCCTTACTGATGAGCTATTGGCAGTTGCTGACATCTAGAGAAAAGAGGATCATTTTTCTCCAGTGGTGTGGCTGCTGGAGGCTACTCAGGCTGATGCAGGTAGCACTAACTTAAATCAGTAGGTTAAAAAAAAAGACATATAAATGGGAAGGGGACATGTTGTGGGGGTCTGTAGGGAGCGCAAAGAGGGAGTTAGGGGTGGATACCATCAAGATATAATGTATATATGTACCAAATGGCCAAAAACTAAATGAAAGTATTAATGGCAGTAAGTTTTCAGCAAAAGTGACATTAAACCTGTACTTTAAAATACTCAGTTGAAAAAAATCTCTTTAGTGATAGATGTCAACCATTTAAAGGTATAAAGTAGTTGAGTGTGGTGGAACATGCCTGTCACTTCAGTACACTGGAGTCAGAGACAGCTGAATCTTTGTAAGTTTGAGGACAGCTTGGTCTACATAGTGAGTTCTAGGGCAATCAGGGATACATAGTGAGATCTTGTTTTAAAAAAAGTGAAAATCAAAATTGGTAAGATGGCTCAGTAGTTAGGGGTACTTGAGTCCAAGATCTGAGTTCAATCCTTGGCATCTATATCATAGGAGAGAACTGTCTCCAAAGTAGTCATTTGGCCTCTACATGCACCATGGTATGCTCATGTACACACACACACACACACACACACACACACACACACACACACACAAACACACACACACACAAATTTGATTTAAATAAATTAAATGGGAAGCATGTGGCTTGAGAGATAGTCCAGTGGATAAGAGCACTTGTTGCTCTTTCAGAGTTTGGTTCCCAGCAATCATGTCAGGCAGCTAATAACTGTAACTCTAGTTCCAAGAGATTGAAAGCCTTTCTCTGGCCTCCTAGAGTACCTTCACCCACATGGACATACCCACCTACAGACACACACACACACACACACACACACACACACACACACACACAAATAAAATAAAATCCCTTTAAAAAGTGGGAGCAAATTTTTATTAAGCACTCTATCATTAGACTTGAGAATTTTCATGTTTCTCTTCAGATGTACCATGTTTGTATCAGATGTATGGGTAATTACCTGGGAAGGTGATTTTCTCTGATAGAAGTTGGTCAGTACCCAAATCAGAGATGTGTCTGTTTTCAAAACTCCATTTCTCCGATGTGTAAAAACTAGATCAACGCTAGCTAGTGAGTGATTGCCTTCCATGTGCACTTGTTTACCACTGATGGAAGCTTCGAGCTGGTTCTTCAGACCCAGAAAGCGCAGTGACAACTCTGAGCTGGAAGCTCCAGGCATTGGTTTGGGTTGACTTAAACAGAAAAAGAGTTTTACAAGAGGAGTATTGTTTATGCAGGCAGAAACAAAGATCAAAATCCCATTCTAGAACTGGTGTGGTGGGAGAAGCCACAGCACCGACTTCTTTGCCTCCCATTACTGCATTTTTGTCTAGTTGGCTTAACCTACTGAAAACTCAGTTGCTGCAAGAACTGGTCTCCCTTTGAGGCATCACTGGATTCTGTTTCAAAGTCTATTATGGGCACATATGACTGGCAGGACCTGAGCTATGAGTTCATGCCATGGCTGTAAGGCTTTTGGGGAAAGCCAGCATCTGACTGCCTCAGCTTCCTCAGTAGAGCACAGGTTGAATTCTCTAAATGTAGGAGTGAGTTGAGATGCCAAGTAACTAACAAGTTGGAAAAATGTCTTCCATAAGAAATTTAAGGCAGAGCAATCAGTGTGTAAAAAGTTACAGCTGTGTAGAAAAGGATTTTGATGTAGCGTGGATGTTCTCAGCAATAAAAGGGAGCTGGGAAGATGGCTTGGATGGGAAAGCGCATGCTGCACAAGGTGAGGATCTGACCTGGATCCCAAGAATTCATATAAGAAAATCTAGGCTTGCTAGTACATGTTTTTAATCCCAGTGCTGGGGATATAGAGATGGGCAGATGCCCAGGGCTCACTGGCCAACCAGCCTGGTCTACTTGGTGAGCTCCAGGTTTGCCAGAGTCTCGGTCTCAAAACAAAAGAAACAAATAAAAGCAAAACAAAGACTCCAGATACCCAGGATGTATGGATTCTAAAGATTGATAACCAAGATTGTCTCCCATCCATACACATACCAGACGCATATACGACATCCATGAATATATGCACACACAATAGTTCATTGGAGAAGGTGGGACATGAACATTGTGTCTTGTCGTATGCTGTTCTGCTACCAAGTCAGTACAATAAGCTACTGGGAGACCAGAAGAAAGAGGTCTGTAATACTTCAAAAATTATAAGAAAAAAATGTTGAAATAGACATAACTGTGGTTATTAAAATCTCTAATTTTAGAAATGTAGCATGGAAGAATGAATAGCGAGTGTTAGAAATGCAAATGCTATCTTCGTTGGCACAACTTCTGTCCGTGTTTTGAGATGACTTGAGTTTGGGGACTAGATCTTGGTAAAGGAATGAACATCCTGTCATTACATGTGTGGGTCTCGCATTTCTAGATTTGTTTAGAGAATGTGAAGTTCTTGAACCATCAACATAGAACAACAGCCTATAGAGTAATTGGAGGTGAAGGTTCACATCAGTGTTACATCCCCATTGTCAGCCAGCCAAAGATAAGGCATGTTTCTTGACTGACAAGGAGGAAGTGAGTTTTTCTGCTGAATTCAGACTTTCCAGTAGGAAATATATATCCAGGGATGAAATTCTCAATGAAATATTGAGAATGAAAAGAGATAAAAATGAATAATTTCCTTCAGGGACATGAAGACCATAGATAGTGCTGACTAGGCCATTCTCAGTAAACCAGATCATCTACGCTCTCCTCATGTGATGGCTGCCATGATGGTCTGTCCCACCACTGGCCCAGTATTAACAGAACTGAGGACTAGAGACTAAAAGTTCTGAATTCATGAATCAAAATAAATCCCTATTTCCTTAAATGGCTTTCTTTAGGGACTTGGTCACAGTGATATGAAGTCTAAATAATGCAGTATTATTTATTTTAATACTGATGTATGTTAATGTATTTTTTTTGTATTGAAAAATAGAGTCTTCTCTCATATAATACATCCCGACCACAGTTTCTCCTCCCTCCACTCTTCCCAGCTACCCCAACCTCCCATCTTCCCCAGATGTTTGATATGTTTGATATGAAATGATATTCTGATTAACAAAATCAGAGAGTCCAGAACAGGAATGCACTAGGTGTGCTATGAGCTATAAAGAGAAGGTTCTATTATACACATTTAGACAAAATATGAAAAATACTCACCTCTCCTAATCCAACACTACCTAGGTCCAAGGAGGTGGTAACACCAGGAATATTGTAAGAGAATCAAATCTCGGGGACAGGGTCAGAGCTAGGTATCTCCTTGTAGTACAATGAACTGAAGTTTCTTAATGTCATTTCTGGTAAATAAGAGAAAGAGGGATTTTCTCATATTACATATAGACACCTGAAAACTTGAGAGACCACAAAGGAGAATGGAGCAGTTCCTTATTTCAAGGGCACTCAGCACTCAGTTCTGCCAAGTAACATTCAGGAAGAATGACATCAGTTAAACACATTACCCTGTGGCATGTTCTCTCTGCAGAAGGAGAGTTTCAAAAGTATTGTTAGGAACGATGTCTTATTCTTTTGAAAAGATGTCCCAAGTCATCGTGGCTTCTAATTGGTAATGGTGGCATCTGGCGAATCCTCTGGTCTGGCCAAGTTTGCAGAGTTTACTTGATCTCACAGCTGTGGCTTGTATACAGGATAATATTATTTGATCCAGCAATTTCCATGTAAATGACAGGGTGAAAGTGTGTGCTGCGTAGTGAGATATCAGTGTCCTACATTCTGTGTGGAAGTCAATTTAAAGGAAGAGTAAAACCCCAGTGGGTGAGACTGTTGACTAGACATTTCTTAAAATAAATACTGTTGAGAAAAACCAAAGGAAAAACTAATGTCTGGGTGCTGACCACAGCCCAGACATGCTACATAGTTTTTTCATAAATGCTTACTGCAGCCGTGTGGGTAAGAAATGCACCATAGGGCATGGATGGGTTAAACACAGTTAAGAGCCTTTTTTTGTTCAGAATACTTAGAGACATCTGCATTTTCTCCCTCTAACCCCTTCTTCGGCATTACCTGGACCCACCTTTACCATCTAGTTTTGTATTCTGGCTACATTTATCCTCTCACTCTGGCTTGTCCACGATGCTTCTTTGTCTCCCAGGACTTTCCTTGGCTTGCCATCTCCTCCCTATCTGGAACAACCTTTTCTCACTCAAAGCCACATCCCTCCCCTAATTGATGCCAACTCCTTTTTCTGGTGTCCATGTGTTTAAGAAGAGCTCGGAGATGCTATTCCACCTTGCAACAGGTTTCTATGTCATGATCTCTCAGAGAACTGCATCTCTCTTTCTGTATATTATGCTGTCCATGAAATCATGACCTCATGCCTTCTACCAGGTGCAGTTGACCCAGTGGACTGTGTGCTTCATAAGGACACAGACTTTGTGGCTGATATAGCATTGGTTCCCCAGGATTTGTTTTTTTCTATTTTTTTCATTGAGAACTTCATATATGAATGCTATATTTATACCATCCTTCCCCTCCTCCATTCAGTTCCTCCTATGTTTGTGTCCTCACACTCACTCCTTCTCAAATGCATGGCTTCTTATTTTTTAATTATAATCGTTACACACACACATGTGCATACACACCCACCCACCCACACCCACATGCCCCCCCACTTTAGTATGCATTTATATGTTTATAAATGTAACCTACTGAGATCATTTTAGCATTGCTAAGTAGTGGTAAGACTTATCCTTTCTCTTTAAGCACCCAGTGCTTGCCTGTTGCTCTTATTCTAGGGCTGAAGCCTTGTGAGAATTCCCTCATTCATGTTGGCATGTGGGTTGATATTATCATTTCTAAGTTTTATTTGGGGAACCATATTGCTGAGATTTCCTGGGTGAACCTTTCCTATCACATATAGAAGACACAATCTTGAAGCAGATCCCATCCTGATTCCCTGGCTCTTACAAGCTTTCTTTCCTCTCCTCTGCAAAGTTCCTTGAACTTTAGATGTAGGGTTGTGTTATAGATGTATCAACTGAGGCTGGGAATCCCATAGTCAGTTGTTCTGTGCATTTTAACCAGTTGTGGCTTTTTGTAATGGTCTCAACTTGCTGCAAAAAGAAACTTATTTTGATGAGGGATAAGAGGTACATTTACCTGTGTTTATAAGGGTAAGTACTTAGAATGCAGTTAAAAGTTATACTGGCTTAGTGAGGTGGCCGTAGTAGGTTCTCTTCTAGGGTCCATGACCTCACCAGCCATAGACAGTTGGCTGGATTTACAGTGCCAGGCATAAATCCTCCTCTGATTAAGTAAGCCAGAAATCTAATTAGACTGTATGTGTTAAGGGTATGGTGTTATAGAATATTATTTTAAGGTGTATTGCTTTTGTTTATGTTTGTATTTGTTTAACTCTGTGAAGCTGTGTTAATTTGCCTGTCTGAAATACCTAATGGTCTAATAAAGAGCTGAACAGCTAATAGTGAGGCAGGAGAGAGAAACAGGCAGGGCTGGCAGGCAGAGAGGATAAATAGAAGGAGAAATCTGGGAGAAAAGAGAAGTAGCCAGAGAAGGAGGGGGACTCCAGGGGCCAGTCACCCAGCTACACAGCAAGCCATGGGGTAAGAGTAAGATTTATGGAAGTAAGAGAACGGGAAAAGCCCAGAGGCAAAAGATAGATGACAGGGTAATTTAAAGTTAAGGAAAGCTGGCAAGAAACAAGCCAAGCTAAGGCTGGACATTTATAAGTAAGAATGGGCCTCTGTGTGGTTTATTTGGGAACTGAATGGTGGGCCCCTCAAAGAGTAAAAACCTCAAACAACATCATGGGAAAGGTGTGTTTAGAATACTGTTCTCAGATGCTCACAGAGAAGTCAGTGGCAGAGCTGTTATGGACCAGCTTATCTGTTCCTCTAGTTAATATTGAAGTCCTAACCTCAGCATCCCCAGATGTGACTGTGTGGCTAGAGGGCCTTTACAGAGGTAAGAAAGCAACATGAGGCCATCAGGGTAAGTCCTATCATCCTGGGCTGGCTTCCTAAGAAGAGTTCTGGTCATTGAGAAGTGGAGGGAGAAGACCTAGTGAAAGACAGTCAGCTACAAGCCAGGAGAGAGGACTCAAAAAAAAAAACATGATTATATTTTGTCTCGTAAATGTCCTGGTAGGAATGGAGACCCCAAGGAATTGGAATGTCTCTAGGAATCTCCTGCTGGGAAAATGAGAAGGAGAGCAACCTAATGCCAGCCAGTGGGGAGCTTGTGTCTGGAAAAGGCCAGGCTTTGCAGGGAAGAGGGCGGCAGAGACAATGACAATAGGTGGGGGCGGGGCCACACCTTGACCAGAACTGCTTAGTTAAGCACAGCTTTGGTTTCCATTTAAACCTCAACCTCATTTAAATCTGGAGATAGATGCAGGGAGTCACTGGGCCACTTTTCAGTGTGGCCACACTGATTATATCTCTTTTCTCTGCTTTAACATATTATTTTGTCTGTTTAATTGGCCCTTTGAAAGCAGGTGACTGAGCCTAGATTGTTAAGGTCCCAGGGCCCACGCTCTGACCTTAACAACTTTGGTAAATTCCAGAATTATAAGAAAATAAGCTTGCCAATTGAGCTTCGGAGTCTGTGGGACTTTGCTATAGTAGTATAAGCAAATTAAAATGGAATTTCACTCTAACACTTAGAGGTTATGAATAAAATAGAAAACACACCTCCCTGTTGGGCTTTTTAAACTCTTATACTAACTATCATCCATGTATTGATGGCCCAGCCCAAAATGGAATTTAATGGGAGAAGTTTAGTCAGGGGGATCTAACCTCCTACATGGATTAATACTGCTATGAAAATTTACTTCAGGGTCCATCAAGATAGTTCAGTGCTTGCTTTCAAGCCAAATGACCCAGGGTTGGTTCCTGAAATCTACATGATAAAAGAGAACCAACTTCTGATGATTGTCCTCTGACCTCCACATGTGCACAGTAGTATACATGCCCCTATACATACAAACACACATATGATAGATAGATAGGTAGATAGACAGGTAGGTAGATAGACAGATAGGTGGATAGATAGATACATTAAATGTTTTTTTTAAAGAAAAAGAAAAATTGGGCTGGTAAGATAGTAAGATGGTTAAGTTGGTAATGATACTTCTGCCAATCCAGACACCCTCAGTTTGATCCCCAGGACCCACATGGTGGGAGGAGAGACAAACTCCTACAACATTTTCTCCAGGCCCCACACATGCTTCATGACACACACACACACACACACACACACACACACACACACACACACACACACAATAAAGTAAAATCTAGAAAGGAAATTTGCCTCAGAAGTAAGGTTTCTCTCCACCTTTTCTTCCATGTAAGGACATGATGTTCTACAACTCCAAGGCTATCACATGTGAGATGCCATCTTGGAATCAGAGAGACTGGGCCCTAACCTTCATAAACTGCTGTTCTTCATAAATCTTATGATCTTAGGTATTCTACAGTAGCAACAGAAGTGTACTACCATGTTCCACAAATTAACTACCCAGCCAACAGGAAAAGAAAAAATAAAGATTAGATTCTTTATAATTTAGGACAAAGGTTTGAAGGAAAAATGCCTCCCACAGTCTTTGATATTTGAACACTTGGTCCCAGTTGATGGCGTTGTTTGGTTTGTTTAGGTGGTACAGCATTGCTGCAGGAATTAAGTCAAGGGTGGCAACACTGGGTGTAGATGAATTTCTGAACAGTCTTACTAAATAAAAAACATGAAGCCAGGTGAAAGCCTGAGAGAACAGGGAAATAGGGAAAGCCACAGCTAACCTCATCTCATGAACTTCACAGCTTCCAAATGTAAGTTACTTCCTGTCTACCCATGCCTATATGCCTTGATGTTCTGCCATCTGATTTTCTCTCTCTGTTCAGCTATATCACGTCCTCTTCCTGCCCGGCTCTGTTACTTCCTGTCTGTCTGTACAGACCTTCTGACCTCCATGGTTAACTAGTGTTGGAGTTTAAGGCATGTGCCACCACACCTGGCTCTGTTTCCAGTGTGGTCTTGAACTCACAGAGATCCAGACAGATCTCTACCTGCCAAGTGATAGGATTAAAGGCATGTGCTACCATTGCTTGACTTCTTTGTTTACTTATAATGGCTGTTCCTATTCCTCTGATCTCCAGGCAAGCTTTATTTATTAAAGCACAAATAGAATATCACCATATTTCAGCACAAATAAAATATCACCACAACTGGGGTTGGCTTAAGGTTAAAAAGCCAACCTACTTCCTGTTTACTCTCTTAGCTTTTTGTTTATGGTTCAAGGTGTGAGCTCTCAACTTCCTGTTCCGGCTGCCCATGCCTTCTGCTTGTTACCATGTTCTTCCCACCACTATGGGCTCTTAAACCCTCCTGTTGTGGAATATTAATTAATTTAAGTAAAGAAAAGCTGGCTAGAAATAAGCCAAGCTAAGGTTGAGCATTCATAAGAAAGACTAAGTTTCTGTGTATTTATTTGGGACCTGGGAGGTGGGCCCCCAAAGAGCAAAGAGTAAGAAGAAAACAACAACATTTTGGCATTCTAACATGAAGCCCAAATTTCCACACAGGTCCTGTGAAAGCTAAAACAAAACAAAACAAAGCAAAAAACAAACAAACAAACAAAAAAGTACAGCTCCTTTAAGAATTTAAGAGTACACTGAGTCCTTGAGCAGCCAGTATGGAAATGACAAGCTAAGTAAATATGCTTGTGGTAGCTCAGACACCAGTTTCCTACAGCTAGGAAGGTTGAATGTGGTTCCCAGTTACATACCTCCAACTGGGCTGTGAGCTTTGGGCTTGCCTCCCCAGAAGTGGAGCCAGCTGCCACCACAGAGGTCTTAGCAGCACCACTTAGCCATTTAAAAGTCCATTCAGACAAAAAAGACTAGAGATACATGGTAAAGACAGGTCCAGACAGAAGAAACCTCTAAACAGGTTACAGTGTGTTTAACAATGTGCTTGAGAAAAGAAAAAGGGTATAAATAGTCATATAAAAAATGAATAATTTAAAAATAATTAAGTAAAGTCTTTAAAGAGAGAAGTAGAGCCGGGCGGTGGTGGCGCACGCCTTTAATCCCAGCACTCGGGAGGCAGAGCCAGGCAGATCTCTGTGAGTTCGAGGCCAGCCTGGTCTCCAAAGCGAGTTCCAGGAAAGGCGCAAAGCTACACAGAGAAACCCTGTCTCGAAAAAAACCAAAAAAAAAAAAAAAAAAAAAAAAAAAGAGAGAAGTAGAGTAA
Source organism: Peromyscus californicus insignis (assembly GCF_007827085.1). Lineage (NCBI taxonomy): Eukaryota > Metazoa > Chordata > Mammalia > Rodentia > Cricetidae > Peromyscus > Peromyscus californicus. Next base: position 96,874,657 of record NW_026294606.1, read on the forward strand.
TATTAAAAAAATAATAAGCCATGTAGTGATGTAGAAATACACAGAGTTTGGATCCTGTATGTTGCTGTATTGACCTTGAATTTTTTAAATGCTAATGAGGAAACAACAGATGCTGACAGACATGGGATTGTGAACGAAAGTACTAAATTGAACCAGCCTAGATGCTTTAATGCTATCTTCACCTTAAAAAAGAAGTTACAAAAAGGATTGCTTTGGAGAAGAGGTTTTGCTTTTATTTCCCCAGAAAATGAGAGGCTATGGGTTTCTTCAGGGTTGATAATAAATTAGGTTTGATCAAGGGAGACCTCCTGAATCTTGACAGGTGAAATATATCAACAAAGGTTATAGCTAGTCTTCCTAGGACTTGGCCATTATCTCAATTTTCTCAGGAAACCCTAAAGATGCCTTCACCCACAGACAACAAGAAGTAGTCTAAAGAAGATGATACCACATTCCCAAGAGATGGGGTGGGGTGGGGTGGTGGTTGTTGGTTATTTGGTGGGTTATGTACGTTTGTTTTCAACTAGGGGAATATAATAATATAGGATTAAAAAGACAACTATTAATCTTATATTTTGCATTGGCATGGATTTTGGTATATTGCTATAAATTTAAAGATTTTTGTTATAATATACGTGTGTGTGTGTGTGTCTACTCTTGTTTGGGGTATGGTGCTTATGTAGTTCATTTAAAAATGCAATGGATAATTAAGAAATAAGGTATGTTTTCAAGGTTAAACAGGTACATTTTTAGGCAGATAGATGATTTTCAAACACTTCAAAGACCTACAGAATATGGTATTTAAGATGTTTAATAACCTAGGGTTTTTCATGACAATGAGACACATCTGTTCCTGGCAACACCAATTTATTTCATAAAAGGATTATGGCATTGAAGAAACTCCATATGGAGTTTGATTCCAATGTTGCCAAGACACAAGAAAAAGATTGTTGAACTTTGTTAAGACAAGGCAGGACAGTACTTTGAGATTCCTGCTTCACAGAAGAGTCTGCCAGATATTCTGCAGGGCACAGGGGAATGTGACTGACAAACATTGCCAAGACAAGGCAGGACAATCCTTTAAATTTCCTGCTTCACTGAAAAGTCTGCCAGATATTCGAGGCTTGTAGGCCAAAGGTGGATGGCTCAATGTTGCAGAGGAACTTTGAAAGA